>NC_070644.1:17252862-17852862 GCF_947347685.1 Pleuronectes platessa | reverse complement strand
TGGATTCCAACGCAGCAACAAGAAGACCCTGGAGAGGAGGAGATTCGTTCTCGTCTTAAACAAACTCTGAAGTGGATCCTTTGTAATAGCAACATGATCCGACCGCCATCAAACCCAACCTCCGGGTCAGCATGCCCCAGAAAGTTGTCATTATTAGCCCCCTTGGGCCCCTCAGTTGTCTAAAGGCTGCATGTCTTCAAAGACAGTGGAGTATTTTTCATATTACCAGGATTGTTGTGATAAATCTTTGCCAACCTCTGTTTCTCGTTGGTTCATTGCACGGAAATCAAACGGATCCAAAACACAGGATCTTCTTCCTGCGTTCACTTTCTTTCTCCCGTCCCAGACCAATAAAGACAGAATCACACGTTTCATTTACTGATGGACATTTTTGTTCGTACCCAGGCTCTTGCTGTGAGGTGCTGACCACTAGACCAGCGTGCCGCCCTTGTTTTGATTATTCTCTGTGTGAAAAGAAACAAAACCAAGGGGGAAACACGATGAGTTTACAAATTCATCAACTGATTTGGAACAGAGCAAACTAACTACAGGTGTGAAAATGCCCATAGAACATAACTGGTATTTTCAGAATTGACTTCATCATCAAAAAAGTGAACAATTGACATGTTTTGTTGTATGTTTGATAAATTTCATCTGGAATCTGCATATATTGTGTATTCTTATTGCTACAGAACAGAACAACTTAAACACTCCCCATCGTTCCTTATCTGACATTTGTTTTATAGCAGCTCTATTCCTGGCAGCCGCAAACTGTAAACTACTTATAATGTCATGACCTGTATTTAAGGATAAAAGTAAAGGACCTTGAGGAACGGCCATTAATCATTATTGTGTTATAAAACAGTTCACCTGTGGTTGTAGGTCAGACAATACTGCAATAGTTCATTGTTTTTGGACAAATCACACTAAGTTGATGGCAAACCACTGGCAGCAGAGAGAGTCGTACCACTGGGGTCCTGATAAATACAGGGATGAAACATTATAGGTTTGTTTTGAGAGTTTTGCTGTGTTCACCAGCAAGTCTCTAACTTGGCCTGTGCACTGTTTGTAGCTGTGTAGGTAATGTACTGATCACACTGACCCTGTCGTCTGATTGTGATCTAATAAAAAACATGTACATCCAATCACAGTTTTAATCAATGGCCAGAATTAAGCTTAACCTGGTAGGTAGATAAATGGTTGCAAAGACCCTGTCACTGTTAAAAGCTTGATGCAATATTCAGTTAAGTACAAAGGAGCAGTGGTTGATATCTTGTGTCACCTCTTTAGGCCAAACTTCAAATTCAAACTTTAAGGGAGACATTTACAAAGTTTGGCTTTAATAAACTTCTAAAATAATCAAAAATCCTCATATTTAGCTTCATTTCTATTTTTCTGAAGTCTGGTAACGGGTAACCATGTCTTTAAAATACCTGAATCCCCCTGAGCATATATAAGATCTTCCCATCCTGACAACATGACATGAAGCATCATGAAAAATCTTAAAACTCTTGATTAAGACACATTTAACTGCAACTGCTCTTGTGAAGCTCAAAGTCAAGAACCTCAGAATTGTAATGTAACCTGTAGAGGGATTTTTATGAAGACGACCCCTGAATTCTTCTGTAATCGTGTTTCCAACCGCGTCTCCTTCAGTTAATGTGCAACAAGTGGATGTGTCCTCTGCTGTAATTTGAAGGAAATCATTTTACGATGTCCCGTTACAGTGGCATGCTTGGTCAGATTAAAGTCCAGCTGTTATCTCTGTGAAAGGGAGAACAGGTCAGAGTCGACTATGAAGGTGTCTCCAGGTTGAGTTGGAATCTGCAGACTCATCTGGAGGAAGAGGGACGAAGATGTCAGAGCGGGGGAGCGCAGCGCTGCTCCTGGTGCTGATCCTGCACTGGGGTAAGATCACACTCACTCCACTGTAAGAGTTTGGGTATTTATCAAAACTGTGGTGAAGCAATAACGCTGCTAATGCCTTCATATTGTCACAAAAGCTACAGAAAGACATGTGAAGGTCTTATCACCTTTTCCAGAAGCTTTCAACTGTCAAAAGAAACTTAAAACAGAAGAATCTACTTTTTTCCTTCTCTGTGCCAGTTTCACTTTGCAATGTGGTCGGTAAAAGACATGCATTTCTCTGAAAAAGATTGGCAACAACTGTAATTTGTGAGAACCCCTTTATCGGCTCTGTACAGGAAACGTCACCATGGTGGAAAAAAACAAACGGGGCTCGGTACCACTGGCTTTAATCCAAAATCCTAGTAACTGTAAAGGTTTTGTTGAACACTTGATTGTTTCGATGAAGGAACCTTGGGCCCTTTTACACGGGGCCCCCCAAAGTCCCTTTAAACGCCCCTGTCCAACTTTTTTCTGGTGGTTTAAACAGAGTCATCTTTAATGAGCTGATTACCGTAATTAGAGTTATAGTTATAATTGATTATAGACTCAATATAAATGTGCTTTTTTAATAACATACAAGGCAGCACAGTACCTGCTGCGAGTGTGACAAGTTAAAATATTCTTGGTGTCATGTTTGATTTTCAAACTCTGAATCAGAGACCTTTGGATGGACGGCTGGTGTTCTGCTGCCGTTAACCTGATTACGTCCTCCTGTCCTTTGAGCCTGTTGGCCTCAACCAGGTCGTAAACCTCAGACAGTAAAGAGTCCTGATAAGAGAGTTCGGGCCTGAGTCCTCTGTGAGACTTTACGCAGCCTTCAAACAGAAGAAGAAGAGAGGAAAACACTTAAATAACCAGAATGTGATGTCATAGAGCACGTCCCTCCGCCAAGGCCCAACAGGCCCCTCAAGGGTTCATTTTAAGAAGTAACACCGTCCACTGATGTTTCTTCTTCTCATCACACAGTTGCTGATTCTCAGGTTCAGTCGTGTCAGACCCCTGAGGGGAAATGTGACTTTGTGTGTGACTGTGAGGACTGCAGCGACGAGCAGAACTGTGGTCAGTACCCAAATCTTATTCTTTAAATATGTTGCCAGTGAACACTCTCATCTAAACTGAATTATTCTGTTTATCCTTTTCTCAGTTTGATGCCTGATCTCAAGACATTTGTCATATTTAAAATGTAGTGAACAAATATGTGGACTAATATTAGTTGTTCCTCATATTTCTAGGCTACTCTGGGAAATTGTTTGAGTGTGGATTTGAGGATGCAGCCCAGTGTGGATGGACCGACCGCTCCGTCAATGAAGCGTACAGCTGGGGGAGACACCAGGGAGGAGGCGGCCTGCCGGCCAGCGGGCCATCCTCTGACTACACCACCGGGATGGCTACAGGTGTTATTTATTTATTTTCACTGAAAGAGGGAATACATTTCATGCTGTGTCTCAGTTATACCACTAGAGTGCATCAGTGCACTGGCACAGTGGATCCATGAGTCAAGAATTAACTGCATATTAAAAGCCAGCAGTGGTTAAATTCATCATATTAGAATTGCCACTCATGTCAGGAGGAGATCCTCAGGATGGTGTGTTAATGGAAGTGTTTCATTTGGATTATGGAAACCAATAAACCCTCTCATTCCATTTGAAGACTTTAAAACACACTGCACAGTTTCTACTTTGTGAAACTATGTGTTATTGTGTATGTAGGTTGTGATATAATGTGGTTTTTATGGTGAGTCTGCATCTAGGAGAGTTTTGTTTACTCTTATGTAAGATGAAGAACCAGATATTCACATAAAACAGAGCTGAAAGAGTCAAAATACAGGATTTATATTCATCAGGTCGACAGAAACATGTCTTTGTATTTTCTGGACGTGCAAATAAGAGATTTCTTGTAAATAACTTTGGCCACATCAGCTTTAAAGATACTAATATGTCGGTTTTGAGTTTAAAGGAGCTGAAAACAATTGGTCAATAGATATATAAACAAATTCAGAAGTGCTGACATTGAATTAAATGAGAACTGAATGAAGCGGGTCCCCGCACTGACCTGTCACGTGAATAACTTGGGATATGTGATGGATGTTTCCCGTCTCACAGGCTGGTTTATGGGAGTGAGCGCTGTGAAGTCCGAGTCCATCAGAACTGCAGTTCTAGTTTCTCCAGAGATGAGACAGTCTTCAGCAACATGTCGTCTCCGTCTCAGATATTTCCTCTGGGACTCAGGTAAGAGACATGACTGCAGGTCTTACATTTAAATACTTCACCATAAAAAACATGACTTCTATCGACAGTATTTTCATTTATTATTGGTTTATTGTGGGGTTTTTATGTTTTGTTCTGATATAATCTCATAAACATTGATTCTAATTGAACAGATTTTACTCTGTGGTATCTCATAACTCTTCTGTGCTGGTGCTTGTGGTTTCTGTCTCATTCCCTGTAGGTCACACAGGTCTGGGCTCCACACCGCTGTGGGCATCCGTCCTTCACTCAGATTCTTCAGAGGCCACAGTGTGGCGTCCTGAGGCCACCAGTGTCCGCGGCTGGAGGGAGGCGACCATCTTCTTGGGCCGTATTCCCACAAGCTTCCAAATCCATCTTCACTCACGGCGGTCAGAGGGGCAGAAAGGAGACGTGGCCATCGACCAGCTGGAGTTTCTGGACTGTGCTCTGCCCTGTGAGTCCCTGAAGATATCCCATCAACAATGTATATTAATAAAGGAATCAATTGTCAGTATTTTGATGTTGGTGTGATCTGTCTTTACATCATCAGTGCCATTGCCTGGTAAAGAATGCCCAGCTGAGATGGTGAAGTGTAAGAACGAGGCCTGTGTGGAGCAGCGGCAGGTCTGTGACGGCAGCGACGACTGTGGTGACGGGAGTGATGAGCAGATCTGTGGTGAGAGGTCACATCATCAACAGAGCCTGTGCACTTACCCAGAGATGGACACTCACAATGCAAACTAAAATATTTTCAAAACTAATACAAAAATTGTACAAACTGTATTTTATACATATTCTTATTTGTTTTTTTTAAATATATTTATACGTGTCTTTAGCCAATCCCTTCTTTTACTCTTACCTATATACAAGTATTTCTATTAATTGCCATTGTCTTGGTAGGTATATGTTTTCTTGGCTGGAGCTACTGTAACAAATTTAATTTTTTTTACAGATTCTTCCGAATAACCTTTGGGAATGTTTTTACACAGTTAACATGAGTTGTGTGCTTTGTGTGTGTTGTGTGTCCAGAGGGCTTCCAGCTGTGTGACTTTGAGGACGGCCTGTGTGATTGGGACCTGAGGTCCTTGTCCCCACTGAAATGGGTGCGGACGAATCAGGAGAACATTTCCGTCTCGGATCCTCTGAGAGGTCCAGGCAGGGATCACTCCACCAACAGTGCAGCAGGTAACATTTCCATATATATATAGAAACTGTTCTGTTATTCTCTCAATCCTGCTATTCCTTACTATCATTATTATTATTGCAGGTTCCTTCCTATACGTCACTGTCCCCGAGGGTGGTCTCTCAAAGGACTGGGCCTCTTTTCAAAGTCGTCTCCTTGATCCCACCAATAGTTCACATCCTTGCAAGGTGAGAACTTGATTCTTTCCTCCAATCAGAGAGAGTTTTACTCCTCGATTTCAACAAATACCCCTCAAATATAAATGTTCAATGATTTTGAACAGTTTGAACGTCTTTGTTTTAAGCTGAATACGAATCTATTTTGACAAGTTTCCGCCGTCTGCCTCCTGTAGATGGTGATGTACACGCACCAGTTTGGGCCGAGGTCTGGCGGTCTGACGGTGCTGGTCGCTGAGACAAAGATCTACCCAGTGTGGGAGCGAGGCGGCGCCCTGGGTGATGTCTGGGTGAAGGCAGAGGTGGAGATTGTCACTAGCTCCCCTTTCCAGGTGAGTCCCTCTCCTCGGGTTATAGCTATAATCACGATGCTGACTGTAGCCTGAGGGCAAACATCTTTACAACTGAGACCTGTCCCCAGTAAAGGGGAATAACAGGAAATCATTAGAGATAACATATTGTATTATAGTCATAGTTTATATAACAAATCGAATCTGTGAATTTACATCTATGAAGCTAAGAAGGGAATTTTCTTTCCTTACAGATTTTAATAATGGCAGCAATCAGAGACTTTGCATATGGAGGTATCGCTGTCGACAGCATCACGTTGTCCCCTGAGTGCCGCAGATCATCTGGTAAACCTTGGTCTTAAAATAACATATATACATATATCAGCAAAGAATCAACCCTCTGCAGGATGATAACACACTGTCTCACCTGAACAGGAAACTACACCGTCCCAAAATTCCCAGATTCTCCTGGAAACCCGTGTGCTGAACCCGACAAGATTTGTGATTTTAACCCAGACTGTCCGGGAGCAGAGGATGAGGCCAAATGTGGTGAGTTTCAGTTTTATCCTCCATTAGGCTCAGTTATCAACAGGTCTGCAGCGGTACAAGGGAGGACCAGTATTAACTATTTGCTAAAGCAGAAATAAAGCATCTTATGTGACATCAGCTGCCATCAGAGAATGACAAAATGTTGAGTATTTGAACCAAGACCAGTAAAAACAGTGTTTGCTCCCCTCCGGGATCAACACCTTTTGCTTTGTGTTATTGTGTGATTTGTGTGTTTGTGTGTGACGTCTCTTGACTGAATGAATCGTGTCTGCAGGGGATTTCTCCTCCGCTGGGGGCAGCTCCGGCTGGACTGACTCCAGCATCGGGAGTCAAGGTTGGGTGCTACATCAGAATTCCACATCCAAAGGTGCAGCTTCATTACATCACTCTCCTCAGTTACTTATTTCATTTCAAGTGTTATGACAAATGTTACATTTTATCATTACATTTCCTTAGAGGAGTTCCTGTATGTGGCCCAGGCCCCCGGCCAGCAGCTGACTGAGGCCCAGACTCGGACCCCCCTGCTGGGACCCTCTGGCCCAGCCTGCTCCCTCAGCTTTGATTTTGCATTAACTGGAAATCCAGCTCACATTGGTAAGGCTGTTTTCTTTTACCATGTCTTCTTGCTTCTTCCATTTCCCCCCTGACACACGACTCTGATCCTTCAATAGGACTCTGATAACTTCTCTCTGCTGCAGGTGTGCTGTCTGTCAGGGTGATTGACAGCTTGCTGGGCTCGCAGCCGGAAATGTGGGAGTTCGCTGGAAAGACGGGAGCAGGGGAGGGGGCGTGGCAGAATGCCAGCGTAACTGTTGGAGCCAGGAAACATCGCTTCCAGGTCAGGACCGGGTCAATATCAACACTGAGCATCAACACATAACTCTTTTTTGCATTGATGCGGATTGTCATTTGTTTTACAATTAAAAGTTGAAAAAATATGAGCCACAAAATTAAATTCCATGTCTGTTTCCCAAATCCCAGCCAAAGGAAACATGTCTCCTTCCTTGTTTCTGTCATGCTATGGGTTGATCCTTCAAAGTAAAATAACAGACAAACCCAGATACATTTAGATTTTTTTAACAGATTAATTTGAGTAAATTTACAAAATAAAACCATTGCAACGACTATGTTATGTTTGCATCCTACTGATGCTGCACCCTTGTTGACAGATTTCAACAGTTTTTTTACCAGATTTCTTTTCACTGTGTATTCCATTGCATTCATTGCTTTGTGTGTTTTGTCTATGTGTTTTCACGCATTAGTCCTATTCCATTTATCTTGTGTTCTCTCGTCCAGCTGGTGTTTGAGGCTCGTGCTGTGAAAATGTGTCCGTGCTCCAAGATTAAAGTGACGAACGTTCGCTTCGTCGACTGTCACGCAGCTTATTTCCCATCTTCTCCAACCGGTGATTCTCATATTCACATTACTGCACAATCCACATGTTCATAATTAATCTACAAATCTCTGATGGATTCTTCTTTCCTTTTGTTTTTGTCCAGCACTGTCATGTAACTTTGAAGAAGGACTGTGTGGATGGTATCAGGACAACAGTGACAACTTTGACTGGACGGTGCACAGCGGGATGGACCACACCATCGGGATCGGTGAGATACATTCACAATTCATTTAATAGATTAATTAAAAACTATGCGTGCATATTTAAAATTTCTTTTCCTGATCCTTTAAATCTCCCTCCCTGTGTCTCTCATGATGTCCAGGTAGAAGCCTCGTGGTGGACATGTGGAATCCTTCTCTGCGCGGTTTGTTCGGACGCTTGGTTTCCTTTACGCAGACGCCCGGTCAAACAGAATACTGCCTGTCCTTCTACTACAAGCTGTACGGACCCAACACAGGTGAGGATGGGACTCTTATTGATAATAAAATATCCTCATCTTTGACCCTGACAATAATGTTACAGGATGATATGTAAAGTTAACAATTGAATGCAAAAGCAACAGGAATATTTTTATATTTGTGCTTTTAATCTCAAAATGATTGAGCATGTTTCACTGAATCCTTCCAGGTGGTCTTAATATTTTTATATTTGTGCTTTTAATCTCAAAATGATTGAGCATGTTTCACTGAATCCGTCCAGGTGGTCTTAATGTAAAGCTGCTGGATGACCACGGGTATGAAACCATCCTCTGGACCCGCAGTGGAGCTCACGGCAACATGTGGCACGAAGGACAATGTCCGGTACCGCACCAACTAACAAGCTTCCGGGTATGGACTAAATTCACTCTGCACTTATTCATCAGTGTCCCAAACATCACAAAAGGAAAGATAAAGACAGCTTGTTCCATTTAATTTCACTGCTGTACAACCTTTCTTCTACCCACAGCTGATGTTTGAAGCCATTCGATCCGGCTTTGACGGGCAGGTGGCCATCGACGACGTGGCGTTCGTGGCCCGTCCGTGCTCCGTGCCCAGGATGTGTTCCTTCGAAGGCCAGCGCTGCGGCTACAGCAGCTCGGGTCAAGCTCAGTGGCTCCACCGCAGCGGAAGCAGCGCCTCGACGGGCGGGCCCAAAACCGACCACACCCTGGAGACCGACCTCGGTGAGAGAAGATGGGATCAAACCACACTGAGGTTTTCAAATGTGTGAGCGGGAGGCTGATTAAAGTCAAACTGTGCTTCTCAGGTTTCTACATGATGGTGAACACCAGATCCGGCATTCTTCCCTCGGGCGGCAAGGCGGTCCTCACCTCCCCCGTTCGTCAAGGAGCCACCAAGACCGAGTGTGTGAACTTCTGGTACCACATGGGGGGAGCGTATCCTGGTGAGGCCCCTTCACAGACACACACACACACACCCACAAAACACACACACAAGACCGAACAACACCATTTGACTGTGTGAACTTTGCAGGTTCTCTGACGGTGTACATGAAGCCGGCGAAGGGAGAGAGGGTGGAGATCTTCTCCAACAGTCTGGATCAAGGGGACGTTTGGCGCCATGGCATCGGCAACATCTCCAGCACCCTGGTGGACTGGCAGGTATGAGGGAGGAGGGGGGAGGGAGGAGGGAGGAGGGAGGGACGAGGGACGAGGGACAAGGGACGAGTGAGGAGTGAGGAGTGAGGAGGAAGGAGTTGGGAGTTGGGAGGCAGGAGTGAGGAGTGAGGAGTGAGGAGTGAGGAGGGGGAGTGAGGAGGGAGGAGGCGGAAGTGAGGAGGGAGGAGGGAGGAGGGAGTTGTGAGGAGTGAGGAATGAGGAGTGAGGAGTGAGGAGTGAGGAGTGAGGAGTGAGGAATGAGGAGTGAGGAGTGAGGAGTGAGGAGTGAGGAGGGTGGAGGCAGGAGTGAGGAGTGAGGAGTGAGGAGTGAGGAGTGGGAGTGAGGAGTGAGGAGTGAGGAGTGAGGAGTGAGGAGTGAGGAGTGAGGAGGGAGGAGGGACAAGGCAGGAGGGAGGAGGGAGGAGTGAGGAGCGATGAGCAAGGAGGGAGGAGCGAGGAGCGAGGAGCGAGGAGTGAGGGGTGAGGAGTTAGGGGTGAGGAGAGAGGAGGGAGGAGTGAGGAGTGAGGAGTGGGAGTGAGGAGTGAGGAGTGAGGAGTGAGGAGTGAGGAGGGAGGAGGGTGGAGTGAGGAGGCAGGAGTGAGGAGTGAGGAGTGAGGAGTGAGGAGTGAGGAGTGAGGAGTGGGAGTGAGGAGTGAGGAGTGAGGAGTGAGGAGGGAGGAGTGAGGAGTGAGGAGTGAGGAGTGAGGAGTGAGGAATGAGAAGGGAGGAGGGTGGAGTGAGGAGGCAGGAGTGAGGAAGCAGGAGTGAGGAGGGAGGAGGGAGGAGGGAGGAGGGAGGAGTGATGGAAATGCGAATAATTGAAAATTGAGTAATATGTTGATTGGATAAAGTTATCGTATATATCATATATATAAAGTTATTAACATTTTATTTTCAATTCTTTAACGGTCTATTATAGCCTTGTTTGTCTTTTTGAAAACTATTGTTATGTGATCCACCGTCTATTTTAACACATATTTTGTCTGTAGTTCAAACTGACAGTGTGGTGATCTTTGGTTCTGCAGCTGGAGTTCGAGGTGATCGGAGCTGGAGGCAGAGACACTCACGTTGCAGTGGATGACATCTTCATTTCAGCTCACCCGTGTGACACTCAAGGTTTGCATGAACGTGACTCATCAGAATTATGGACCAGAACTCAAGCGGCCTTTCAGAGTAATGTGCAGGTTCATCAAGAGAATCTGGTGCGATATCAGACCAGCAACAAAGGATAAACATTCCAGCCACAAACATTTAAAGCATCCTTATTTAAAAATATCAGTGCACGGTGGTGTCTTATCTTTGTTCTGTTCAATATGTCAGGCTCTAAGTGCAGTATGGAGAGAGGGATGTGCAGCTGGAGCAACACACACAACGTTAAAGTAGACAAACTGGACTGGGAGCTGACGAGTCCTGAGACGGAGAAGCACTACTCCACCCCGACTGAAGATCACACTCTGGGCACAGAGAGAGGTGAAGCAGAGAAACAAACTTCTGTGTCCCGGTCTGTGTTAGCTAATCAAATAACATGTAGTAAACATGTACTGAAGTGTAAAATGGACCCTGTCTTCTTTCTGCCAGGTCACTTCCTGTTCTTTCCAAGCAGCGATCGGACGGCAGCCAATGAAAATGCTCAGCTGCTGAGCCCTCACCTGCCCCCGACCAAGGGCACCTGCCTGAAATTCTGGGTTTTCAAACCTTTCTCATGTAAAGATCCAAGTTCTACCATCCCACCATGACTGGTTGGGACAGTGCAGTTATCAATAAGCCTTCAAGTTGTTGTGTGGATGTCCGTGATTTACTCTAATTGTGTTGTTTTGTAGCGGACAACCAGCTGAGGGTGTCCAGGATGTCTGAGGGTCTTCTGAAGGAGCTGCTGGTGGTAGACGAAGTGGGAGGCCCGTGGAGACGCTTCGACCTCGACATCACGTCTACTGAGGAGTACCAGGTCTGACTCTCACACTCAGTACACTGCATCATGTGAAGAAAGTGGCTATAACACGTTTCTAACACGTGACAGACAGTATCACGTTTGGAAAATGATAAATTCATTCCTGTTTCTGTTGTTCACAGATTGTGTTTGAAGGAATCAAAGGCACTCTAGGCTTCATCGCTCTGGATGACATTGAATACACCATCGGGATCAACTGTGCTAAAACAAATACAGACACGTGTAAGTACCAGAACCTTTTAACTGGCTCAACATGCAAAACCAGTTTCTCTGCCTTTCAACTGAGTTTATAACCATCATTTAAACGTGTTCCCAGTATCCTCACCCCGCTGTCTAGTAGAACCAGTAACTGACAGTTGTCCACCTCCCCTGCAGCCTCACAGAAACGAAACGACGCCGGAGGGATCGCAGCATCCGTCATCGTGGTCCTGCTGATGATCGGCACTCTGCTCGCTCTGCTGGTTTACTGCCTGCGAACTCGCCAGAAGTTTGAGGCCGCGGCCGGTCGATCCTCATTCTCCACAGGCAGGGCTGGATTCGGAAATGACACGTATGAACCAGACCTCAATGTGAGTTCACTCGAGAAATTACTCCAGCGTAAACAAAGGCTATTTGCTTGAAAGCGTTTGGTAGTGAAACTCTCAGTCCACAGTTGAAGCACACAGAGAATATCAGGGTAGATAAGAGGAAGATCAACTCAGAACATTGACAATAAGAAAGAAAAAAAATATATCATGAATTATCAATTTATTTCCCCTGAATGAACTTATGACCCGGATCATCCTGTGTTTATTTTAGGAAGACCGTGTGATAGTGGCACCTATTCAAAACCATCCAATGGCCGCTGGGTTCAATAACGTCACTGTGAGTATATTACACACTCTTCTTATTACGATTGATGATTAACGTTTATCTTTTTGTCACCGTTGACTCGTCCTGTTGTGTTTCTGCAGTTCTCTGCGGATGACAGAGAGAGGGAGGTGGCGTAAGGCCGGTGCGGAGGTCGTCCTGCCGCCCAAAGGTGGCTTCGTGAAAATGAGGGGATATCACAGCAGAAGAACTGCTTGTGTCGCCCTTACATAACAAACACACACACTTACACACACACACACACACAGTCACACAAACACACACACACACACTAACACACACTCGAGGCTCGCAGCTCTCTGCCTGTCGATGGACAGATGGAGGTCAGAATGAAGACTTCAGATGTGTTGTGGATGGAAATTTGTTTTAAATTTCTTTAAAATCGAGATTGGGCGTAACCCACGATGGCAGATATGACGTGTGCGGAGGTTCCCAGAGAGCCAGGTTAAATGCAACATGTCTGAATCATGTTGGTCTGGTTTCTGAAGAGTTTAGCAGGTTGAGCTCCTCTCTCGTGGCTGAAGTGACGTGTCAGTCAATTGTCTGCGCAATTTCTACTCAGCCTGTGAAACCAGTTGTATCGTGTTTTCTGTGGCTCTGGAGATTCTCTGTAAAAGGAAACTAGCTCAGAAATCTCAGCTTTACAGGAGACAGCCATGGACTTCCGGTAGAGAGTTATAAAGGTTTGAATTTTACACGGCAGAGAGAATCTAATGAAAGACTTGATCAAGTTGTGTTATGGGAGGAGAGCTTGTCTGGCACTTTCATAGAAGGACAAAGCTAAATGAGTGATGTGTCCCTTTGCAGAGGAAGGAGACAGAAGAGATGGACGATAAAGAGACAGTTAAAAACTAGTGGAAAGTTTAACACAGAAGAAGTGTTTGGAAGAAGACTGTTGTTCGGTTGCGCTTACTTTGCTGTGAAACATGAGATAATTGATCAGTAATGATGAATAAATTAAAGTTGAGCATTGAAACACTGATATCAGTATATTTTTTTGGGGTCCCATCAATAAAATGTGTTGTGATCATCATTCTTCAATTTTTTTATTGGTATTTTATGGATGTTTTAAAATAACATTTCTTACGTTCTTTTGCTAGAAAAAGAGACTAAGAACTTTAACTATAACTAATTCAATATTTAACTGAAAATATTGTCTTGTTGCATCTTCTCCACTTTAAAGATTTATTGTTTTTCTATAATCTTTTTTAGTCGCTGATATTCTATCCTATATCCTATATTCTATTCACCTTATATTTTAAAGCATATCATGTATAAATCAGTTAATTGTTGATGATTCAAATAATCTACATCATTTTCTTATTCATTTTCAATGGATGGATGTTCTAATAATAATAAAAACATTAAAGTGGGTCCTGCATGCTCTTAATGTGAAGCTCCCTGCTTGGCTCTGATTGGTTCGATTCTCGTTTCGGATCAGCTGATGACGACATCCTCCCCCTAGCAACGGTTGCGTCTCTACGGCAACATCATCTGATGTCCCCTCTCCTCTGTTGCCACCGCGGCTCTCATCTGTTGCCAGTGAGACGGAGAGAAATGATTGCGGAGGATGCTGCGCTGTCGCGGGTGGAGTGAGGGAGGACCACCACCACCACCACCACCACCACCACCGCAGCAGCAGCAGCAGCAGCAGCAGCAGCAGCAGCAGCAGCAGCAGCAGCAGCAGCCGGTGACTTGCGATGCCTGAAAGTTTGAGTGGAAACAGGGCAACTCCTCCTCTTCCTCCTCCTCCTCTTCCTCAGCATTAAGGAGCCTCTCTCTCATCTGCACTGTTCTGTTTTCCTGAATGGATCCCGTCGTGCTCATCTTCCTCTTGTACATGATGATCGCACACGAGCTGGTCTGCGGCTGGATGCAGCACCGGAGGCAGGGCTGCAACCCCCGGAGACAGGCTGCAGGACCTCTGCTGTGCTCAAGGTGTGCGTGTGCATGTGTGTATCTATGTGTGTGTGTGTGTGTGTGCGTCTGATAGGCTGGGGTATAGGTATTATTAGCTGTGGGGAGACCTTAAACAGTCCACACACTACAGGGACATGTCCCCCTTATGTGGACATGAATAATTCAATTGTGAGGTGAAGACATTTTTAAAGGTTGCGGCTAAGGTGCTTTAAAGGTTCAGGGTGTAGAATGTAGTGACACCTAGTGGTGATGTTGTATGTTGCAGCTGAATACCTCTAACCTCACCCCCCCCCTCCAAACATGAAAGAACCTGTGGTAGCCTTCAGTTTTAATTAAAACTCAAAAGGACTTTACTTTGTACCATCTGGGCTAATGTAAAAAAACATTGCGGCATCTGTTATTGAGGACCTGCTCCTGATCTAAATATAAAGTGTTTAAATATAAAGGGCCCTTTCTCGGGGAAAAGAAATCACACTAGTGAAAACATCACTAGGATTATTTTATATTCAATTTCAGACAGTAGATCCTTTTCACCTAAATCGTACACACTGAACCTTTAAGGTGCGTCCACTTCTTATGGGGACTTGTCTTCCTGTCTTAAATCAATAAAGAAAGACATTTTGAGGGTTTGAGTTATGTTGTCTTCAGAATAAGACGTGTGGAGCAAAGACTTCCAAAATATCATGAATACCATCTTGCACTTTCGGAGTCAGCCTCAGCGAATTAGCCTCTGGGGGCAGCAGTTGATATTTTTGGGCTTCTGGTTTCTGGTTTCTTTACACACATGATTATTCAGTCTTTGCTTTCCTTTTTTTAAATCACCTGTGCTTCTCCTCAGTTCCCAGGTGTGTCATGGAGCCCGGAGGGCGAGCAGCCAGTCGGTCCGGACCGACAGCGGCTGCAGAGACACGAGGAAGAGCGGCCGCATTGTGAGAAAAGCCTAACGAAGAGAACTGCCAGGCATATGAGGATAATTGTTGAAAACCTTTGTGTGTGAACTTGTGTGACTGTCGATCCAGTTCATCTCGCCTTGCAAGTTTATTGCACATTTGGTAATTGAGCAATTACTGTTGATATTTGTGTAACATCAACCATTTGACGTTTTCACCACATGGAGTTTTAGGCCACAAATGCAGCATTTTTACTTTGACAAATGTTTTACTGCTGAATTCCCTTTGTCTTTGTTTGAGGTAATTGACGACTAAATGTGAATTGTCATGAGCATCTTGGAAACTTTTTATTGGTCTGTGATTCACCATTGAACCTCCATGTCCAGTGTAAAGTCAGGGATTGTTCGAAATGTTTTTCCTCCTGTTCTTTGTCTCTCCTGTAAAATAAACTATTAAATAAAGAGGCAGTAAAAAAAACATGTTCTTATTTGTTCAATCAATCAATCAAATCAGGCTTTAACGAGATGTAGGGAAGGTTGTTATCGTCTTTCTGACCCGGAGCCAGAATCACATTTCAGGGGCAGATCTGGAAGTTTTTTTGTTTTGAGTTTGCTTAGCGAAGTATGAAAGTAACAAATCGCTCCGAGTAAACACAAGAAATGTTGGCAACAAAAGATGTTGAATGGGGAAAACAACCACTGTAACAAGTCAGGTTTGTACTGTCAATCAGGGTAATAAGGAAACAATTTAATGGTAATTAATCCCTATAAATGGCTGGAACCAGTTTTCCTTTCTGAAACTGTCAAAGTGACATGCAGTGATTGACTGTAAAAGCCGGCTGCAGGATTCAGTCAGCAGAACCTGAAATGTTTTGTTCCCTGTGGTTGACCTCAACTGAACAGCTGTTATACTGCTGTCTGTATCTGTTGTCTGGATGCTGGGAACAATGTTGCGTGTCTTATGAACTATTCTTTACTGAGGTTACGAGCAGTGGAATCCTGCACTGCGGGGAACAACAAAACCACATGCACTGAAAGTATGTGGTGCATCGAGTCTGTTTTGTTATGATATGTTAAGATTTCTTGATAGGGAAACTTCCTCCAAGCATACACAGAGTGAAGTTATGAACTGCTGCCGTCCGCTTGATCGGTGAAACACACCCATATCAAAAATCTAATTTATTCCCATGATATGTGAAAACTTTGATTAACTGGTTGAACTGCATTAAAGGATGATAGAGAAATCAATGAGTCCATCATCTGCTTCTCCTGTGTGGGTCACAGGGGGAACTGGAGCCAATCCCAGCAGACAATGGGAGGGAGGTGGGGTACACCCTGGATGGGTCGCCAGCATATCAGCAATCAAATCAATCAAATTCACAAATTCAAATTTGTCTCCTAGGGTTTAACATGGTGCCACATCCTCTGCCTGTATCACAACGCAACAAACAACCCACGACTCCCACATTCACACCTAGAGTGAATTTAAAGTCTCTAATCCACCTGATTCCAATCTGCATGTCATTGCAAACTGAGATTCAAACCAGGAACCTTCTTGCTCTGATGCCAGAGAAGAAATAATGATCCATAAATTAACCCCAAAAGAGTTTAAAAACACTTCCTGTTTAACACAAACATGTTTATCACTTCTTGAAAGCCTGTTATTTCTTTAGGACACTTTGTAATTTGGCTGCTTCGAGGCCCCTGAGTCTCTGGAGCGAACTCTGTGTCCCTAGCTGGCTCCGCACATCACACACTTTTAAATACACCATCACACCGTCCCATGTGAACTGTCCTGTTTCTGTAGGAGCTGTTGAATTTCCGCCCTCCTGGCTGATCTCAGAACGACTGACCCGACGGAAACTCGTCTCTAATTGTGTTTAAGAAGCTGCGAGACTCTCGGCTCAGCAAACGGCAGACGCTCTCAGCAGATGGCTTCTCTGGCACAGGTGGGCGCTCATTACCATTTCTCGTGGGAGTTTTACTGATGCCTCAGTGCAGACAATTCATTGACTCATTGTTTTTATGAAAGTGGTGAACAGGTTACAAATATATTAAAGATTTAAGTGTTT
This sequence comes from Pleuronectes platessa, assembly GCF_947347685.1. Lineage (NCBI taxonomy): Eukaryota > Metazoa > Chordata > Actinopteri > Pleuronectiformes > Pleuronectidae > Pleuronectes > Pleuronectes platessa. The sequence continues at coordinate 17,835,835 of NC_070644.1, read as the reverse complement.
TATATGTGCTGATAATATACACAGCATGGAGGATTACAATAATAATAATAATAGTAATAATAATAATAATAATAATTACTTTAATACATGTACGGTACCTTCACAGACACGTAAGGAGATCTTTTATCATAAAGAAATAAATAGTTCAAGTTCAAAGCATTAAATTAGATAAGGAGACATAAACACCTTTCAAATCTTTTTTGACGGATGTTTGAAACATTAACAAAGTTGCTCTTACTCAGCATTAACGGTCAGATTTGATAATAATCACTTTATTTATACAGCACCTTTTTAAAAAGTAAAGTTTACAACGTGCTAGGACGGACAAAGCAGAAACAGGACACTCAGGGGTTAACTGCAAAAACGTATTCACACTTATGACAATTAACGACTAAGAGCAATAAGAGGACAGCGTCATGTGAAAGCAAATAAATGCAATTAAACATTAGCATTGAAACGTAATCAAATATATAAAGACAATATAAAATAAAGTCAGATCTGTAAAACTTGTTGTCATGAAGTGATTTAAAAAAAACAAAGTGACTCGATCTGTATTAGGTTGATCTGATGACATGTATTTATGTAATGGAAACAAATGAAGCGGAGGAGGAGACCTGCCCATACAGGTGCAGCTGTTCTGGTGTTTTAATATGTGAGAGGACACGTGGCTCTGTGACATCAGCACAGTCATTTACTCTCCAGTTAAATACCCCAAACTGGTTCAGGCACAACACACACGAAGCTGCCTGGTAGATACTAACACCTGAAGTCACCTGCGACGCAGTAAGTCAGAATATATCATGTTATGAATATATAATATATCTTATTTTGTGATTTATTTGTGTGCAATCTGAATATCTAAAAAAAAATGTTTTCCTTATATTTTGACATTTTATAAAAGTTTTCATTCTCAGGTTTCAGGTCACACTGTAAGTTGTTTATTTAATAAGAAGACGTTTATATCATGCCAGAAAAAAACCTCAGCAAAGCCTTGTATTTTGTGTGTATATATTTATATATAGCATTTAAATCCATACAATTTTATTTAGCATTAATAAGCCAGAAATCAATTCTTATTACAGTCATTGTAGGAATAATGCTAGAGATTTGCATCAGTAGTAAAAGAGAACAACATGAACAGTTTCTCACATTCGTTCAGTTTGCTTCTCGTGAATTTTCTCTGTGCACACTCTCATAAATCCAGCTGAGATGAACTAAATATGTAAATAAGTGAAATTCAGAATCAACCTTAATAAGCTGTTGACAGTGTGTGAAAGAGAGAAGAATTATTTTCATATTCTTGTGAAAACCTTGCACTTCCACGCATGGTATGTGAACTGAGGCAGGTTGTGTGAGCAGGAAGAGGAACTAAAGAACAAAAAGGAAAGGCCCAGGAACCGAAGGGATGAAATATGTTGATCCACTGAACCTTAACGGACAAATCAAAACATAAACCACAGACACTAAACGTCTGTATTGTTTTCTCTGTCTGTAGGAGAACATGGCATCGTTGTCACTCAGCTCTCACCTCAACAAGAGCCTGCGTCAGCAGTATCTGAACCTGCCGCAGGAAGGGAAGTGCCAGGTCACCTACATCTGGATCGACGGCACAGGAGAAGACGTTCGTGCCAAGACCCGAACCCTGGACACTGAGCCGAAAGGCCTGGAGGGTAAGTGGACTACTTACTTTGTGATTTATGAATGAAAGATCTTTAACCTAACATGACATAGTTAAAAAGGTAAAACCATTGAATTGGATCGCTTAGTCTGCCCTTCCATTCAGTTTGTGAGGAATTCTTAAGTGAGCTCAGATATAAATCTTGGGGACATGGAGTACCACAGCACGCCTTCATTGTACACATGAGTGCATCCTGTTGAAATAACAGGTTTAGCTGGAGAACAAACATTTGCTGCCGCTTTAATTCCTTTGTTCAAACACAGAGGGACTCGCCACTCGCTGATATAAAATTTCAGAATTTTCTGTCACTCAAACTCTTCAACACACTGACAATAGTCAAAAGGGTGGATGGAAAATAAATCTGAGGCGAGTTGGCGGGTGCAACAAACCCAGCAAAGGAGGGGGGTTGCTGCTGGCAGTCCGGACAGGAGAGAGAGTGAGACTGCCTAATGAGCAGTTATGAGAAGATGACATTCCTACAATGAGGTGTGGCCGTACAAATTGTTGTCAGTGCATGGCTATGATCAGGACGTAGAAAGAAGTTAGACCGATGGAAACTCTGTCTGACGTCAGCTGTTCACTGTTGTTTTAAGGGCACGATATCAAAATACCATTGTGTTTGTATTGGAAGGTGCACGAGGCACAAGCTGCTTGTTGCGTAGGTCAATCTCTTCAACTACCTGGCAAACGTGCATGACCTTGATGAACCTAGCATCTGATGAGCTACAGAATGTTGAAAAACCAGGTCTGAATTTACGTGAGATGCTTTTTGTCCTAATATTCTGGGTCAAATCGTCTTCTCAGAAATCCCTGAATGGAACTTCGATGGCTCGAGCACGTACCAATCCGAAGGCTCCAACAGCGACATGTACCTCAAGCCCGTCTGCATGTTCCGGGACCCGTTCACACTCGACCCAAACAAACTGGTGCTCTGTGAAGTCTTCAAATACAATCGCTTACCTGCCGGTACTGTCTTTTTTTAACAGCACGATTAACTGGTTCTTGCTCAGTTTCTCTCAGTAGATACAAGCTCTCATGGTTTTTGCCTTTGCTTTCTAGAAACTAACTATCGGAATAGCTGTGAAAAAGTGATGCAGAAGGTGGAGGAGCACTGCATCTGGTTTGGAATGGAGCAGGAGTACACGCTGCTGGGAGTAGATGGACATCCCTTCAGTTGGCCCGCACAGGGATACCCACTACCCCAGGGTGAGTGACCTCCTCTTTGGAACATGGGTATGATAAACTGCAATAATCTCTGGTCCTTGATCAAGCTAATCAGCGGCAGAGCCTCCAGAACAATGTGATTTTGACACATTTTTAACTACTTTATCACTTTCCACCTTGTTACCCTCGTTAAGGCCCTTACTACTGTGGCGTGGGAGCAAACAACGCGTATGGACGAGACATTGTGGAGTGTCACTACAAGGCCTGCCTCTACGCAGGGGTCAACATCTACGGCACCAATGCTGAAGTGATGCCATCTCAGGTAAGTGCCAGCGTTGTTCTAATACACAGGAGAACGGTCATATTAGCGTGATTATCCCCCAATGCTTAACACTCCCCCTCCAATATTCCCTTATTGACCATGTTCCATCTTCTGACTTCAGTGGGAGTACCAGGTGGGCCCCTGTGAGGGCATTGCGATGGGCGACCACCTATGGGTCTCACGCTACCTGCTGCACCGCGTGTGTGAAGACTTTGGGGTTGTGGCCACGCTGGACCCCAAACCGATGAAGGGACCCTGGAACGGGGCCGGCTGCCACACGAACGTCAGCACCAAGGAGATGAGGGAAGAAGGGGGACTCGAGTGAGTAAAACCTAAAATCTTGCTCTGACATTAACTCAATCATGCGTGCAGTCATTTTAAGTTATTCAAGATTATTTGTATTAACGTTGTGATCGTTCTCTACTTCTTTACTTGTGTCCTTATTTTGACTGTATCTGTATTTGCAGCCACAGAAACAGGGCAACACACACCAACTTATCAAAATAACATGTTTAAATTTAATCTGAAAATGTCACTATATTTCAAAAACACAAATCTTTTTTAAAATTCTGTATCAGATGTTCTTTCACTGTGCACTTCCTGCTCGAGACATTACCCCTCAGGAGTTCACATTCATTACAGAGCAAGAATGAAATGACTCCAAATGAGATCGTATGCTACTTGGCTCCGGCTGGATGTGTAAATAGGAGAGATGGGACGTGTTAAAGGTTCAACATTGTTTTCCATAACCTGTCTCTGCTGCCCCCTAGTGCTGAGATTGTCAGGTTTTCATTCAGAGGACAAATGTGGCAGGACGCAGTCACCATATCACAGCAGGTTTATATATTTGAAAACTACATTGGCACTCAGTAGAGCACCAAGGCCCCACAGTGTATGAAACCACATTCAAGTTCACTGGATCCAGATTATTATTTGAAATGAATATTATAAATATCAGTCACCTCAATGCTGAATCCGGCCCTTGATCCGTCTTGGCACCAAAATTGAATCGGTTCTTCATGGGCTCCAGTCCCTCCGCGCCACAAAGTCTCATGAAGATACGTTGAGTAGTTTTTGCATAATCCAGCGAACATACAAACCATTTGTCCACACATTCATCCTTTCTGTTTCTGTGCTGACAGGTACATCGAGAAGGCCATCGCCAAACTAGAAAAGAGGCACAAGGAGCACATCGCCGTGTACGACCCTCGTGGAGGCAAGGACAACATGAGACGTCTCACGGGTCTCTACGAAACCTCCAACATCGAACACTTCTCCGCCGGGGTGGCCAACCGCGGTGCCAGCATCCGCATCCCTCGCCAGGTGGGCCAAGAGAAGAAAGGCTACTTCGAGGACCGCCGCCCTGCATCCAACTGCGACCCGTACGTCGTGACCAAGGCCATCACGTGCACCTGCCTGCTGGATTCAGACGAGCAGGCCAGTGGGAGTGAGGTGGAGATAAATGTGAGTTCACCTGAGATGGAGTCTTGAAAAAGCTCGTGAAAAACGTAAATGAAGACATGCACACTTAGTGTATTTATTGAAGTATAGACGTGAATGTGAACATCTCCAGTACTTTAACTGAACTTAGAATCGAGGAAATTAATGTTCTGCACTGCAGCTTTATCGATGGATGTGTTGTGGTTAATGTGTACCTGTCTCTGCTCTTTCTGGCTTTCTTTGCAATCGTAATATGTCAATAAACGTCAAAATATAAATTAATCAATAAATCAATATCAGCTTAATACTGTCATTATTGTCTTCTAAGTTTTTTCAATCTTATCATTTATATTTTTCGTTCTTTATCGTCACATTATAAAGTGACCCCCGGATATAAGTTACAGAATATATAGAGAATATATTAATGTTGAGAAAGTTATCATAGTTATATTACATATAGTTGTTCATATTTGCTTGAAGTTTTGTTTGTTGGTTTATTTTATTTTTTACATTTTTGCACAAATACTTCTTAACAAATGTTCAACTAACTTAGTGGAGAGGATGGATCTGGCCATGGTGCAGATGTAGGTGGATGTAGACATATTTTTTCACCTTCTTTTTTCTTTGACCATCCTTTATGACCAGAAGTTCAGTGGTTTGATCCTCACCCCCCCCCCCCCCCCCATTCCATGTGTCCTTGTGCAAGATGTGTAATGGAGACACAAATTGCACACACTAGATTTTTTCACCAAGATCTCACAATGTCTATTCCTTGACATGAAACTGAATCAAGCTTATTGTGCTCTTCCTTGAATCATGTCCCCTCCGTCCACCAGGTTTTGTGGTATTCCATCCTGCAGTTATTTTCTAATTCTGCAAACTAACAGACAAACATGCCCAGATAACATAAACATAACTTAACTCCTAGTTGGGTTCAATTGAGAGTGTTGGGACACTCTAGTTACAGAAGTGACTGACATCTGTCCGTTGTCCATCAGGTGGAGCCACACATTCAGTTCTCATCTCACTACATCAGTCAAACACGTTCAGTTCTCCCTCTCAGACCTGACAGGAGGTCAGAGCAACAACAAAAGATGGAGCAGAAAACACATGAATGAGTCTGTGACGTCATTACTCTCTCATCTTCTGGACATATGGCCTCCGCGTCCTTATCCTCTTACTTCCTGACATATGATCATCCCTCGCTCTCAGCCTGGCAGTGTCAAAGTGACTCATCACCCAAACTGTTCGACAGGAGGCTTTTCAACATGACCAGACAAAACAGAAAAGAAAAAAAAAAACGATAATAAAGACCGGATCAGATGCCACAGCATTCCAGATCTCCATGGAGACACCACCGCGGTGTTTGTCTGTCGTCATGGCAAACATATGTCTCAGAGCTTTATTAGCAGCCGGATGAGAGGATGAGAAAAAGAGAGGAAGAGATAAATATCTGTCTTTTCTGGTAAATGCAACATTTTAAAGCGCCACAGTGAAAACTACGAGTTAAGGAAATATGATTAATATATTTCTCTGTGAGGTTTTAATGCACAACAGCCAAAACTTCCACATCTGCTTCAGCCATTGACAAATTGCACGTTCGAGAACAGAAATTGACAGGAAGTGCTTTTGGCCACAGGAAGTCACCAGAGAGATGGGACGTGGTTGTGACGTACTGTGAGACATTTTGATGCTCAAACTCTATTGTTGTGGTGTGACTTTGATCTCAGCCCCGGAATACACTAACTCGAATTAGTCCCCTTCAGATTGTGTTGTGAATGAAAACTTTGGCTCCATATTGCAGATCTCCACCAGGCTGGACAGGAAATGGTGAAGACTTTAACTTCCTGCTCTGTCTCTGGGGAGAAACTTCTAGAACCAAAATGCATCTTTAATACTACATAGATCCTAGTATTAGAGATGCATTACATGTACAACAGATCCAGGAAAGTGCATCGTAACATCGAGGAACCACTGTACAACTGAACTGAGATCTGAAATAGAAAAATCAATAGATAAATACCACTTGTAATAGCTACAATATTAAGAAACAATAGTAATGTTACAGATTTCTGGAGGAAGTTTGTGGAAATATCCATCCACAACTATTATTATCATTAAATTAACCTTAATATCAGTCAATATATGCCACAAAGAACTAAATGATTAAAAAAATAAAACAAGCAGATTTGATCCCTCCCTCCTGCCAGTCAACAGCCACAGTGACGTCAGTGGTTTGCACGGGAGCGCGCGGCAGCAGGTGAGTGCGCGGCGTCGCCTCCTCTGTGCCGGAGACGCAGCGGCGCAGCGGCGGAGCGGCGGCGTCATGGGGAAGCTCCAGGAATTTGACATCACGTTCAGCGGCAACAAGGTGGTGTACGGCCCCGGGGAGTCCATCGGCGGCACCGTGAAGATCCGGACCAGCAACCCGCTGCAGTACAAAGGTGAGGGGGGCGGCTGGTTGTGTGGTGTTCGGTTCCGGCTGCGAGTCGAGCGGTTCTCGCCCGCGTTGCGCGCAGATCCAGAGCGGCTCCGGTAGGACAAACTTTCCGCCTCCGGGGTGTGAGCACGCACGCGGGCGGAGTGAGGACCGAGTGGTGGTGGTGGTGGTTCTCCTCCGGTCCTCCCGGAAACATGTTCTCCGGTGCGGGGCTCCGGGGCTTCGGTTCCCGCTGCTGTGCGCTCCCCGGCTCTTGAGCCATTTCAGCCGCTGAGGGGAGAAACCCACATCCTGCAGCACGTCCTGCCTCCGACTACATGTTGCTTCCATGTATTGTTTTGTTCTACGAAGCCGAGAACATGTTCGTTTGTTGTTTGGTCTGAAAAAGCAGAACAACAGGAGTTTTGTAGACAGACTTTGTTTCCCTTTTTTAAATAACGACCTTCTTGTGTATGTTGTGTGTGTGGAAGGGAATCTCCAGCTTTTACTGTAACTCAGGGCTGGGCATTAAAATCATATCAATAATGATGACAACATAGTTTATGTATATATATTATATGTGTCATAATAACACTGTTACAAAGTGCTTCGCGAAATAAAATACAATCGCAAAGTTACCAAATCATAAGAAACCAGACAAAACAGATGAATCAACATTAAAACAATAAAAGAACAACAATAGTAAAATGTAATGAAAAGGTGAATATTGCTTAAATGCATAGTGTGAGCACAGTAAGGAGGAAGACCACATACAGTAATTGATCGACCTCAGATTTTAAAATGAATTATAACGTTTATTATTTATCGCGATAATTATCGATATCGGCTCACGACATGTATCTTGATATGTATTTTTTTGGGGCTGTGTGGTCCAGCCCTGCTCTAACCTCTCAGAGGAGCTCCTGGGACTAGCTGGTAACACTGGGAGAAGCAGGTCGTGGAGAGCGGCTCTCCGAGGTTACCACGGATGCTCACAAAGAATCCATTGTGTGTAAAGTGATCCTTGTGGGGATTCTTCTCTGATAATGGGGGTCTGCTGTCAACCTGAGCCAAAGCACTTTTTCCAGGAGAGTCTGGCTCGGAGGTATGTTAATTGACTGGGTCTGTAAATAAAGAGCGCCGCTGTAAAGTGCCCTGTTGTTTGGGAGATTTCTGTTGGAAGGAGAAGATGATTTAAAGAGTTCATGTCTCATCATCAGTGCGTCACAGGGAAGTGCTCAAAATTCAAAAGAAGAGGAAGGGAATGCACAACACAGACACAACAATGGGACGGCTTCTCATCTCGATGCATTTTATATGAGTGAAACAGCAGAAGAAGAATAAAGTCATAGCCAAATTGAAATGTTTTGGATTCCCAGTTCCACGTGGTCGTGTCACAGAGTGATTAATTTGTCATAATGCACTGGCTGACCTGGAGCAGATGGCGTTGCTGCAGCGGTCAGAGCTCCTGCTGAGCTCTTTTACACTGTAAGGTCACATGACTGTCGCCCGTCTGTACTTGATACCGGGCATTATTCCATTATTCCTGGATGCTGTGGTGCGTGGGGGCTTGAAGAGCATCCAGACAGCGGGGGGGGGGGGGGGGGGGGGGGGGCTTCTCCAAGTCAGAAGAATCAAAGCAGTGATGCTGACAGTTGTGGACTGACGATGAGGTGATAGATGGGGAGAGAATCTGTCCATTCACTTTCGTTTCATCGAAAAGTGAGACAAGAATCAGACTTCACACCTGCCACAAAGTGTGGAAGACCGCTGTGTTCTCAGTTCTCAGATTCTGTTTCGGCTAGACGCCTTGCCCTTCACCCTACACTGCCTCAGGGATCGTTTTACCTTTTACAGTAAACCCAATTTACTGTTTTCAAAAACATTATAGTAGGAGAATGGCGATCGGAGAGAAAATACCTCAACCTCGATAAAGAAAGTGAAAAATACCTCCTGGATCTGCCTGTTTTTCCAGATCTGCTCCGAAATCTAAATCTTCCTCTTATGTTCTACTGTTCATAAAAATGGACGTAGACTCTTGATCCAGAATGTGAAGCCAATGCAGAAGTGCTGGAAACCTGTATTCTCTCTGACAACCAGAGGACGACTCCACTGGTTGTCAAAGAAGTCTGTTTCTATAGAGGTTTATAAGGAAATGGCTCTAACTCTCACATGGATACATGGATATTGACAGCTAGGACCGTCCAATGGGTGCAGGTGTAGGTGGGCGTGTAGTGTCCTCCTCAGCTCCTCCTCTAAATATGTTATGGTTTCAAAGAACCAAAATGGCGCTGGTGAAAATGCCAATCACTGGAGTTCAAAATGGCAGTTTGCAATCCAATGGTTGGCTACACTTGGTTCTTTCTTCTGTCACCACCTGCTCCACCACAAATTGTCATGGAAATAGGTTGAGTAGTTTTTTAAAACACAACAACCTTGAGTGTTACCCGTTGACTGCACCGACAGTCTGTCAAACTTCCACAAAGGGCTTCCTCTCAACAAGAGAGTTTAGCTTATTCAGCCATGATGAATGTGAATTTACTGGCATGCAGTTGAGTGCAGACCACAGTGTGTGTGGGGCATCGGAGCGTTCTCCCATTCATCATCTGGAGTGGCAGTTTCTGTATCACAGAATATTCTCACGTACGTTTCATCCCCTGAATGAAACTAAAGGTTAAAACAGGAGTTGCAGATGAGGTGGTTGTTTTTTTATCAGTTTTCAGTTTTTCCTCCACTGGCTCCTTCTCTACTGCAATGGAAGAGCCCTGTGCTCCATCTTGGGCTTTAAAAGCATCCGTTAATGTGCTGTAAACGCTGAGGCTGCATTATGTGCCCTGTGACACACCCCTCTTAACCATGGCTGCCGATGACTGCATCAATCAGACGGCTTGAATCACGCTGCAGCGGGGGGCGAAGTGTGCGCAGGTCGACTTTGTTCAAGTGGCAGGATTTCCTGTTTTTGTGACTTGTGAGGAGCTGGCCTGGCTTTTATTTCCGTGAATGGTTCCTCGTGTAATCAATTTTTCTGCTTTTATTTGATTGAGGACGCCTGATGAAGGCAGTTGATGAGGTTCACGTGTGACTGTTTCCATCCTGATTGTAGAGTCGAGCATAGCAGGAAACATTTGACACCTGTGGGGCCACGGTGGAGCTTAAATTAGCTGATAGGCACAAAGTTAATCATCAACCTTTCTCCCTGGTTCAGTTACGGTTCCCACTCCTCGTCCTGACAGCGGATGTTCCTGTTCAGGAAACTGATAATTGGATATTTAGTGCACAGTCAGGTTTTGTTTTTAGGTCTTTGTAGTGAGTGTGTGTTTGTGTTGTGGCTCCGAATAATCGTTGCTTTGCTGTGGTAGTTGGGTGTGTTCACAGTTACCAGGTAGGAAGGTAAAATAAACACAGACAGATATTAACAATCAAATCCAGGTTTTCTGAATCCTCCGCCTCACTGTATTATTGATGATGGAGAGCATTAGACAGCAGCTGTATTGATTAGCTTTGGGCCGAGCCATGAAGACATGAATGAAGCCACTTACACACATTACTTACAAGTAATGTTGAACGTTCAGCCACTTACCTGTATCCAGACATAACGTTCATATTTGATGATCGTGCAGAGTTTGCAGCAGCAACAGCCAGAATTATGGAGCCAATATTGTTGAAATAATACTTGAGTGTGTTAATGTAGAGAGTTGTGTAACTGTATCTTAATCAATGTGTGCGTGATCAGATTTTTAACGAATCTGTAAATGTGTACTGAAATAGGCAAAACCTTATTTTGTGAAATCATGGCGATCATGCCCTTCTGACTTTTGACCTCTAGTCAGTTCCTGTTTGACTCTTTGGGTCAAACATGAACTGTTCCCTAGCTAAGCACCCGAGGTATCTCGTTCTGGAGAGCCGGGCAGACAAACCTCAAAACATATTGCCTCCAGCTATGGCTTCATTAAAAACACACCTACTTCTATGCAGGGCTTACCCTCTGTGTTAAAGGTGATGAGGTATATATTCGAGGTTATAGAGGGCGTAGCCAACCTGTCTGTTCTGTTCAGCCTCCTCTTGTTTCTCCGTCGGCCTCCTGCCTCTTTGCATGATGTATGGTTACTTGATACAGGAGATGTTGCTGCGTTGACCCTGTCTGTCAGCTTGTAGGGTCATTTCATCTCATGTGGGACATACAGTGGGGTCAAAACGTCGGACACCCTTAGGGAATGTCCTCTGTATCTCTGTATTGACAGTTTACTCCAGGCTCCAACATGTGAAGCTCTATGATCGTAGAGCTGCTTTCAGACTGTCCAGAAAATTTAGTCTGTTTGTTTCTGAACTTGTCCGTGATGGAACAGCGACTCGGACATTTGCGTTCTCACATCCAGCCCCTTCAGAAGACATTTCAGACTTGAATGCATCTCTGAAAGCAGCTTGTCTCACTGAACAAGCCTGGAGGTTTGGAGCAGCAGTTGAAACAGGAAATTAGTCGCCTCAGGTGAGAGTCCACTTGACCTCACTCCCTCACTCTTAACAGCCTCATTCATCCTGTTTAAAAACAACATATCTAGGTTGTCAACAGTGTAAACGAAGACGTGTCGGTGTGTTGTTCTTTTGTATCTTCGATTACAGCAGTGGATCTCAGCTTATCTTTTCGAACAGCAAACGCACAAACATTCACTGTAACCCAATCATAATCTTTGGTAATACAAACCGACAGCTTTATGTAAACAAGAGTAGTCCTCCCTCAGCTCTAAGTAAAGCTGGCCACAAGTGTGTGTATGCACTCACACACACTGACACACACACACTTTGTACCTTTGAACTGTGTTATTAGTATTTTAGCTGGAGATTTGTGAATTGCTGCTTTTGTAGGCAGTAAATATAATACTAACCCATCCTGGTTCCCCTAGTTTCACTGTAAAGGTTTCACTACAATTTAGTGTGGCCCTCCATGGCTGTTGTTCTTTCCCGGACAAGTCCTGACTTATCCACAGAGCTGCTCTGTGTTCAGCAAAGAATTTATTAAGTGTAACTCAAGATAAGACGGGCGAGTGGGAGTGTAATCAGTCACCAGTGGGTTATCTGTGTTATGAAAGCCGTTAACCTCTTACCTTTTTAATGTTAAGAAGGTTTGGTTCCCCTCATCTGGAAGAAATGCGACTGCTGAGATTGTAATGGTTATCATAGCTAAACCTTAATATTAGATTTAGGTACAGAGTCATATATACTGTATGTCTTTAGTATAGAGTATTTGTCCTGTAGGGTTAGGGCTGTTCACTTCATAGAGACAGTCACTGACAGAGTTTGCAATATCTATAATCCAGCCCTGGAAGTCAAGTCATGACGATAAGAATCAATCAGGAAGTGAATGAGGCTGCCTGAAAACATTGTCGTTTTAGTCCGAAGTTTTAAAACTTAAATGGGCTTAGCAGCGTGTCTCATTACTTATCTGTGTTAGCAGCTTGGAAACTCTGAAATAGTGTGGACAGCAGAAACATAGTGGTGGTGTGTTTTGAAACTAAAACTTTAGAGGTTCAGAGTGTAGAATCTAGTGGTGAAGTTACATGTTGCAGCTGAATACATCTCACCTCTTCCAGTTTGGACGACTCTACAACATAGTAGTGTGGATGTAGCCATAATTCGAGGACTTTATTATCAGAGAAATCAACATATATTTTCAAAATAAAATCCTAGATCCACACTTAAATTTAGCGACCTCTCCAAAAAAAAATCATGGATATCTGTTGAATAGTTTTTACAAAATCCAGCCAACAACCAAACAAACATAACCTCCTCAGCAGAGGTAAAATGTCTGGTTAAATCAGTAGCACTAGTGTTGTCACAAGTTTTTACCTTGTGGAAAGTCTTTGCACCGCAGCGTCCCCACGTTCACTCTTTTACACACGAGGAAGTAACAATAGAAGCCCAGTGTTTGAAACTATGTGGGCACGGTGATGAATGACTCAGGGTCGTCTCACGAGAGAGATTAATTCTGTCTTATCAACCAGTTTGACCTTTGATATGCAATCCAGGTAGGAGCAGGGACTTTGCATGTATAGATATACTGAGTAGTGCACACGTAGTTGAATCACAGGGACTGTAGTGAAGCCGAGGCTGAAAGACATGACCGTTAGATATGATGGTTTGGTTTCAGGAAGACACTTGTAGCCCAGATTAGCAGCACATTCATCACTGTTTTGGATTCAGCTGATCATCAGACGCTGTGTTTACACAGAGAAAGCTGGGGGTGGAAATAGATACAGAATAGATCAATGAATCCAGTGTATGAGTGTCTGTTCTCTCTGGCTCACGAAGACGTCCCTGCAGGCTGAGGTTTCACTGTGAGTGTCTAGACTGCGGGGGCACGAGTACATCCTCACGTCACTGCCTCGATGGGGTAGTGACAGGAATCCACAGGAGCTGCTTCCTGACTATTAGGACATAGTTTCACACACCAGCCCATAAAGTGATTTATAGTACATACTGTAAAGTGAGGAATATGACAAACGTCTATTGTTTAAGATGGAACTTCAGCTACTAGTGTTTCTGATAAGCTCCTTTAATAACAATGAAACACCCACTCACATCTGGCTCTAAAGTGACGGCATTCTTCTTCTTCTTTGTCTGTTTAATTAGATTTTACTGAGACATGCAGGGTAAAAAATACGACTCGAGCGAATGAATAAATTATCTGGAAAAGGAAGAGGAAGGTTTCTTTTTATTCCCTCTGACTTTTGGTGTCTTTTGTCCTGACATGAGGACCTTGACACATGACTCCTCAGTCTGACTCAAAGCGACTTCATTCTCTCTGCTGCGTTTCATTGTGGTGGGGCTGGTGGCATCGATCCACATGTGTACGTCATCACTCTCCACCGTGCCCATAGAAACTGTGAATCAAATGGAAATCTTGGCACCAGCTGCTCCGGCTCCCCTTGAACTTATCCATCCACCCCCCCCCCCTGTCTTTTGAAGTCTCTGTCTCTCCTCCTGATGGGCACACACCCCAACTCCACCCGCTTTAAAGCGCTGTCTCACTTCCTGTGCGGTAAAATGAGAAAAAAGAGCAGAAGCAGTTTGCAGACAGGATGTAGTTCTTGTGAGAAAGTTGTCAGCTGGGCCTGAAAAGAAGGAAACTCAAGATAGAAAAAACTTCAGCCTGGGAGAGAAGAAGCTGCTTTTTGGCTGCACATGTATATTTAGACTTTTATATGAATTAGAGGTTGGCTGTAAGTTTACAATCACTTCACCTAAAGAGTAAAGGTCGTTTATTTTGTCAGTTTTAACGCCGCTCCATGTCGGCCTTCTCCAAAACAACCGCAGCGACAGCGAGTTGCCTCTCTGCTAAGTTTAGCTCCTAATAATGGACCGTGTGTTCCAAACACTAGTCACTAATTACACCGGCAGCCCGAGTCAGTGGATGGTACTAATGAGTCAGATACCGTGGGTCGTCATGTGCCGCTGTTGCAGCTGCAGATACAGCAAGAAGAACCATTGTAGCCGCTCAGACACACCAGCATTGTTCAGTCAGCTGGGATTTAACTGCGACAGTTTCATTCAGGCTGGTGACGGAGGTCAGAGTGTCTCAGTCGGGCGTCAGCTGATTCTAAACGACTGATCAAACATGTGTGGAGCAGTGTAAATATAACTGTGCCGGAGGTACAACACAAACAGTGTGTCCCAAAGCGTTATATTGAATTTGTTTTGGGAGCAGGAGGGGGGGGGGGGGGGGGGGGTTGTTGACTCATGTGAGAGCATGCAGTTCACTTTCATGTACTTCAGGGCCCAATGACAGGAACGAGATTCGAGAGCTTTTGAAGAGAGCAGATGTCGGTGCTGATGTTCTATTCTGTAAAAACATGATTTCAGCCGTCTACAATGTTTCCTGCCTCCTGCATGCTCCACCCAGACTCCACCCCTCACCTCCACACTTGTTCTGAACCTGGACAATCTACTTCTCTATTCGCTACATGTGAAGGGCAAAGACAACTGCTGACTCTTGCTGAACTTTGGTCTATGATTCATAACAATCAGATCTCTTGTTCTCAACTGTCTCAACTAAGTGCCGTCTAGT
This sequence comes from Pleuronectes platessa, assembly GCF_947347685.1. Lineage (NCBI taxonomy): Eukaryota > Metazoa > Chordata > Actinopteri > Pleuronectiformes > Pleuronectidae > Pleuronectes > Pleuronectes platessa. Next base: position 17,820,750 of record NC_070644.1, on the reverse strand, counting down.
TCTGCCTCGCACTTTCTTCTGGTTTCCTTCTTTCTCAGGTCCTTTAAATTTTCGTTTTTGATGTTTTTTTAAAGATGTAACCCGATTCATCATGAGTTCCAAACCAAACCACTTTGTTTCAAACCAGTCAAATGAGATCAGGTCAACCGAGGACGCTGCTGATTGCTATGAGGAAGAGGCTGGTGCTAAAATGTAGGTCACTGCTGACATAGATACCATCGAAAGTCATCCCAGCCCGGGAAGAGGCAGTGTTCAATCATTGTAATGCGTCAAGACAATGAAACACAAGAAACTATCTGGAGAATCAAATGATTATTTATATTTAGCAGCTGCATTACCAACGGGTAATGTTTCTGTTGTCCTGAAAGGCAGAGTGCAGAGGAGGGAGGGATTACACATCACACATCTGCTGATTGTTTTATGATGTAACTTCGGCAGGGATAAGCTTCTTACACACACTGTTTACAAGGATTTGTGTGTACTGTTCATGCAGATGTGTATGCACTTAAAATGCATGCAAACACTAAACAGCATCAAGCGATCAATGGTCACAAAGCTTTGCAAAGCTTGACAGAAACCACAGGGTTGGAAGAGTCCTTCAGCCGGTTAATGATGTAATGCTTGTAGATAAGTTGTGTGTAGAGCTGGGCGATAAGGAAAAAAGTCACATCAGTCGATATCACGATATAAATCAAATCACTATTTCTGCCTTAGATGGTAAAACAGATGATTGGTATTACCTCTTTGTGGGAACGTGTTTTCACAATTTGCAGTGCACGCTAATCTGCTTCTTGTTGGACTTTAAATAGCCAAAATAACATCCTCTTATATCTCTCACTCCTGATGTTCTGGTGTGCACGGCTGCAGGAGACCAAAAATGTACACGTGTGTGCTGTCTGCTGCTCTTTCGCGTCGACGTAACCTGACGTGGCTGTAACTCTATTCCAGCTATTTGCATGGTTCAGTGCCGCGCTATTCTCATTATCATTGGTTTTGTATGTCTAACCAGTGATGGAATGGGTTCTGACTCCGCCTGCAAATGACATGAAAAACGCAAAATGGCCGCGCTTGTATCCGTGATATTTTGGCTTCTCTTTGTGTAAGATGTGAAAGTGGAAACACATCATACATCTTTATTTAGAGTCTGTGAAATAAAGGGTATGTCAAATCATGATTTCATATCGGTTGGCAACACAACAAAATAAGATAAGAACTTGATCATAGTAGAATATATCATATAATTGAGAAGCTTAATATAGTTAATTTGAATTGTTGACTGTATCAATAACCTGGTTTATTCAAGGCTAGCCTCATCAAACCCGAAATTCCATCTCTAGTTCCTGTGGCTTTAGTCTCAGTGCACTGTGTCTGTCTGCTGCCGACCTGACAGAGAGGTTACCTAGGACATGTCTGAGGGAACAGCCCGCCCTCTGTTCTGTCCTGCAGGGGATTCCCTTACAGTCACTCCAGTCAGGAGTAATAGATCGAAAGATCAGGTGGCCGTGTTTGACATGTCTCACAGGGAGGCAGTGGAAAGAGGATAAGGGGACACGCTGGAAAAGTGAGAGGGACTAATTGTTTGCAGCACTTAAAGATTTAATGAAGGTAGTAAGCGTCGCCTCGGATTACTCGGCTGTCCTTTGGCACGGGGGGGCGAAGGCTCGGACCTCTGGGGTTTGAGGAAGAAATGAGGAATCATTTTTACAGAGGGTTTTAGAAATGTTGCCAGTGTATTTTCCTGTCATGTCATTCATGACTATTGTTATTGACAATGCTACAAGAGGAAAAATAGCTTTGTTTCTGTCTGAAGCTCAGACCTGTCCAAACAAAACGAAAAGGAAAATCTTCAGTTTTGTGATTTTAACCTGAGAGAAATATTAATATTATCTCTCATGAACAATCTAACCATAGTTTGGTTTAACACAAAACAATTTGACTAACCACGTCTAGATAACACACATTTAACCTTTAGTTTTTCCTTGAAGGCGACATATTCTGCTCATATTCATGTTCATAATTGTTTTTGTGTACTTACTTGAAAAGGTTTACATGCTTGAAACGCATCACTTTTCTTCCTACTCTCCATTGCTGCTGCTCCTCTTGTCAGCCTCTGTCTTTGTTTAAGCTCCTGTCTCTTTAAGACTCTTAATGCCCAGTCTGCTCTGATTGGCCAGGCAGCCTCCTCTGTTGTGATTGGTCAGCAAGTTTTGGAAATACCAGCCTCTGTTTTTTAACCTGGCTCTGTTATGGGGGCGTGTCAGCCAATGGGGATTCATTATGTAAACGTCAGTTACCAGGATGGTGCAGAAGTATTGGCCGAATTACTGAGGTATTTCAGGAACTTCAGTATTTAGGAGAAGTAAACAACACACTAGAGGAAAGGAACATTGAAAAACTAACTTAACTTAGTTTGGCATCATTATTTCCACATCAGTTAGATTTCGTTAGGTCATGTTTTTGTGGTTTGTGTCGACAGAACTTTCAGTGTCAAACCACCCGGACTCATCCCACTGACGCTGCTCTGGACGTCTCACTACCTCATTATGCAGGAATGTATTTAAATGACGTCCGAGGAGCCTTTTCAGTGCATGTGAGGAATGTTGATCTATTCAAGTCGTTCAAACGGCCTTTTCCTGAGCAACCTCGTGAAATCCTAAGTCTTGTAAAGATGTGTGTTTTTCCCATCTGCTGTGAGCCAGAGAATTGTCTCCTGCTCGGCTTTGATCTTTGACCTCAAACTCACGTCAGACCATCACCTGAAATTAGACTCAGGAGAAATCAGTGGGGGAAAAAAAAAATCTGTGCTTCCAAAGGCGACTCCTTTTTTCCCATGAAGTGATGCAACAGGCAGTAAACTCTGACTTCATGGTTTCACCCCACAGGCACATTTACTGCCTCGTGGTTAAACATTTGCTCTTAGTCTGCGTTTTGTTTGTATCCATGCATAGAGTGTAAAAATCTTTTTCTGTAAATAAACTCGGCCATGTTTGGAAAAGAGCAAATACAAATTTTGTGTGACTGCCACATTTTCTCGGGGGAAGTGGAACGGAGCCAGTGGAGGAGGAAATTGGCATCAATGACTTAACAAAAACAAATAACCACAAAATATTATTAAAGGCATAATGAGGACACGGTAGACGAATAGCTTTATAAACCTTAACATGACGTTACAGCACTTATGTGTTGCTGTTGTTGTTTGTAAAGATATTTTGTATCAGTGTGACCCCTGTTTGATTTAATTACTTCCATTTAATTGTTGGTGTAATGTTTTTTTTAGTGAGTCACTACTGGAATTTCCCCAAGGGTATAAATCAGTTGTATTCTTATCTCCTCTTGACCCTCATGTATTACTCACAGGTATTTGCTTTTGGTAGATAACTTTAGCTTTAACTTTTTTAATAATCCGTTATTGCCGAATATTTGGTGGTTCCAGTTTGTGCAATGTGAGAATTTGTTGCTTTGGTTACAATTACATTTTATAGTACATATCATATTTTGAGAGTTTTTAAGGACTGTTGGTTGTCAGTAGTTGTAAAAGATAACTGGTAGATTGACCGATAGTAAAACTTATGGACAAAATCTCAGGTTAAATTTTAGAAAAAGAGGTTTATAGAAAAATATGTTCATATTTCTCAACGTAAAGTATGATTCCAGGTCAGAGTAGCTACTGAAATAAGTTATTGTATAAGCACCAGTATAGTCCAGAGTTTCAATCAGAGCCCAGGTGTAAGCATGATAATACATGATCAACTGTTGAGGTCGAAACGACAGGTTTGTGGTTTCCTCTGCTCAGTCTGTTTGTGCCAAGTGCAATAAAACCAGGGTGTGCGTTTGAAACTGATTTAATCCGAGTTCACCCTCGTGAGCGAATCACCTGACTCATCAGAACCACACCTTCAACCGCCAGACACTTCCTCCACGACCCACCATGGCTGATCTCACCACAGAGAACCGAAACACAGCAGTCGTGTTGAGGCAGCCAGCTCTCGAAAAAGCTATCAGTACTGACATCTCCTGGATCCGTCGGCCCGACCCGTCCAGCTCGCTAAACACAATGAGTAGTAGCACCAGGCTCCTCTCCGCCTACACCAACCTCCCATTGAAGCGTGGAGAGGACCTGGACCGACTCCAGTGTGTTGGTAACAAATCCAGACAGCTGCTGAGTCAGAGCACGCTCCGCTGCCGGCTTCTCTCTTGCGTCTGAGTGTCAGTTTGCCTCGGGCTGTGGTTTATTCTGTGGAAAACTGGCCCCTGCTGTAGATTCCTGTGCTGGCAGTTCCCAGGTGTGAATCCATCGCTGCTGGTGCGAGGGCAAGTTGGAAGTTGTCAGCCTCAGTAAATGAACCAAATCTCAGCGGGGTTGAGTTTGCATTAAGATTCTAGTTTGTACACTTCTGAATTTGGTGAAGAGCTTCTTGCACTTGCTGTTTGAGATCTATTCAAATTGACAGAAAGATAGATAACAGCCCGATTAGTTTTGCTCAGGCTCTTTTCAGTTTAGTCCAATCACCAGTGTGAAGACATACTTGGCAGCTATTACTAGTTTTAGGGCGTCTTCACATCTTAGTTACTGGTGAGGATCAGTATGACATCATTAACTAATAGAAGAAGAAGGTTGTAGTCATTATAACATATCAAAGACATGATGATAAAAAAAACCCTTAATTTAAAACATTTCTGACATGATGGATTCACACAGGTTTTACAAATCAAGAGGTTTTAAAATACAAACCAAAAACCAGGTTCAATGTAGGTTTGGACTGTTGGTGACACATTTCCTGCCTGTGTGGATGAGGGTCTCATGAAACACATCATTACCACCACTGATCCATCTGGCTCCATGCGTGTGTGGAGGGGCTCGGCCGTTATTCAGTCACACACAGCCGGTCTCTCTGCCAGAGAAGCCGTTCTCTTACGCAACTACACTCTATTCAGCTCTGCCGCTGCCACTCTTCCTGCCGCTGCTGCTCGATATTAACAGATTATTCCTGCACTGACCTCATGGGCCGAGCTCCTCGCTTTACCACAACAGACAAATCACGTCACAGTCTCTCTCTCTCTCTCTCTTCTCTGTTCTGCGATGCCTGCAGAAAGCTCACGGGTCTTGTTGATGTGGAGGATGGAGGTTTTATCCCCCCCCCCCCCTGAATGAGGCAGATGGCCAGAGGAGCAGATTGCACGGTGTAATTAATGGTCGAATAAATGGACATTGAGCTGCGGAGATTTTTAGTTTTTGTTTTTACTGAAGAGGTCCCTCCCTCTTCCCCAAAAACTGTGCCAACCGTCCTGCTGGTGTAGAGAGAGCTGCCATCTGCCGCTCTGAGGAAATGTGTGTCTGTGTGTGTGCTTGCGCATGTGTGTGTGTGTGTCTGTGTGTGTGATGCCAGCACAGGGTCACAGGATCCTGCATTGGTATGAGCTGTGATTGGTTAAACACACACTGTGGCAGGATATTTTTTTACATCAGATTGTGTTGTGGTTTTTTGAGTAGTAAATGGTCTGTATTTATATAATGCTTATCTAGTCTTATCGACCACTCTGGTGCATTCACACACACACACACACTCATGCAGGGCTTCAGGCTTCAGTGTTTTGCTCAAGGACACTTTGTCATTCAGACTGGAGGAGCGCTGGTTAGTCGATGACCTGCTCTATATTACTGGAAAAACTGCCGTGCAGGGATTTGGTAATATGAGGACAACAGGTCGACATTTTTTTAACGTGGCTGCCAGCTGTGGATCCCATGGACACCTAGTTCCTATCAACCCACTTTCTAGACTGCTTAGAGTCATTTTGGAGCACGTGCACAGTTGGTGCCCCTTTAATGTACGACTTGTGCTGATCTTGTGAGGAGAGTTAACCTAGTGGACCCCGCAGACGAGGAGAGTATAACAATAGGTGAATTTTTGGCATTGTAATAGGAAATTATCACAAATCAATGAGCGCGACTGCTAAATGACATACTTTCTCCCTGTCTCCATCAACTATCACATGAAGGCAAGAGGCCTAAAGATGTATTTAGAAATAATCACTGGTGCATGTGAGAAGTTTGATTCTGATTCCACACTGGGACTGATAAATAAAGATTGAAAACAATATATAATCCTGTCTGTCTGTCTGTCTGTCTGTCTGTCTGCTTACTGTCCCCGTTATGATGTGTGTGGGGGTGTGTGTGCGTGTGTGTATGTGCATTATCAGAGGGTTTTTAATTTCCTCTCAGATGGATAAACAGAGGGATAGAGAGCGTATGGGTTGTGTGATGAAGAGATAAAGAGAGAGAGAGTCAGGCTGTGGTCACACTGCAGGCCTGGAGATCTGTTTCCACTGCTCACGACTGTTGATCTCCCTCCGCTCTCCTGTCGAGAAGACTTCTGTTGTGAAAGGGACTGAATCTTGATATGACTTTAGCTTTCGCTGTTTCATCATCATGGTCCAAACCAGTCAAACCCGAATCGTCCACGTCTTCAACCTCTTTAACGTCTTGGGCTTCAGAGCAGCCCATTGGTAAAGGTCCTCCTCCTCACCTCTGATTGTTGACAGGGGCCCATTAGGATTTAGTGAGACTTCTCTCTGAGATGTTTGAGCTGCCAGTCTGGGTTTTTCCCGAGCTGCTTTCGGTTGAGAAGCTCTGCCAACATGTAGCGTAGGTTTTGTGATGTCAGCATCACGGAGCGTTTCATATCCGTCACATTAGTGATAGTGATACCTCCTTAAGATTATGAAAGCACCTTTGTTGCAAAATGACAATTCATAAATGTCATATACCCCGGTTTTAGTAATTTGTGCAAGAATGCATCAAAAACAGAAATAGATTAAGTGAAGAAACTGATGTGCAGACTAATCTACACCTGCAGCCCCGTGTGTTTTTTAATGTTGGGAATGTCTAACTGATCCTGAACTTGACATCTTGTTTTTCTTTCTCTCCTCTTATTTCAGCCATCAAGGTGAACTGTCAGGGCTCGTGTGGGATCTCCAACAAAATGAACGAACCCTCCTGGAGCCTGGAGGAGCAGTACTTCAGCAGCACACTGTCTGTTGCTGACAAAGGTGACAGCAGCAGAATCCTAATGGATTTATTTTTAGTGTTTCTCTGAATCACCTCATGTTTTGGTTCACCGTTCCTACTTTCCAGGCAGCTCTTTATTCGTGGAAACATTAAAATAGTCTTCTGCGTATTGTTTTCAGGTATGAACTCCCAGAAATGTCAGAAATAATGGGTTTTTACATTTTCACGTTTTTTTTTCTTCATGTGAACAACACAGCAGTAGATTGTCGAGAGCGTTCACATAAGGGATCTGGTTAGTACAGGCAGGCGGCAGGACATAATGTATTTTTGGCCATGATAACCAAAAGCTCTCGAATCTTGTCGTCTTACCAAGTTGTTTTCTTGTTCGGCGTCTCCTGTTTTTCATTCTGAGATATTTGGGCTGACATTTTACTGAGGGGAGCTGACAGGAAAAACTCTGCACAATGTTTGGAGCAATTGACTCAGACATGAGCAGAAAAATGTCCAAGTTAATTGAATCTCTAAAAAGCAGCTTTATTAATCCAGAAGGGAAACCAATGGCTGCCTGGAAGCTAAAGGAAAACATGCAGTTTATAGACCTGTAAAAACAGAAGCATGGTCCTTTAACACCACAACACACACTCATGTGACTGTGCAGGTTCTCTGCTCACATCCTGCATGTACATTTGTAACAAAGGATCGGTTTAATCTCTCTTATCTGCGAGCACTGAGATGTCAGAACCTCCACAGCCCTGTCAGCACGGAGCCGTGTAACATGAGTGAACGCTCCCACCTCACTCCTCATCTGGTTTATGGGAAATCAGCTGCAGCATTCAGGCTTAATCTGTCAATGGCAGCAGTAGAGATTTTATGCAGCCCTTGTAGTGAGGATTTAAAAGCCTCATTCAGTCAGAGGAACCGTCCCCTGTCGGGATGAGTCCACCTCCCCGTCTGCACGCCGCCTCTCTGAGCTCGACGTGGTTATCAGTGTCCAGCAGCGTCCGATGAGGGTATCATTCCGCCCTGCTGCTCTGAGGCCCGGCTCGCCTGTGGAAACCAGAGCTTACACGACCCTTTTGTTGTGAGTGGGATCTTCCATCTTTTGTATGCGTTGCGTGAGACTGCCCCACAGCCAGACGTGGAAATGTGCTGTGTGTGCATGAAATCTGCTGTAAATGCAAAATTGCACTGTGGAACTTGCCGGTGGTCTTCGGAGCATGAAATCCTCGCTGGTTAAAACACTGCAAAGCAATTCAATATCTAACTCTGTTCCTCAACATGTGCAATAAACATCAGTTTACATCCTAAACACTGGTGGGAGGTGCATGTATATCTGTAAATCTGTAGTGGACAGACGAGAGGAGAGAGAATAGACAGTGAGAAGGGATTCAGAGAAAAGTAAGTAAGGTAAACTAACTTTGGAAAAAACTAAAGAAAACAAGACATTTCTAAATAACTAAATTCACAGTTTTTTAGATATTGGTGGAGTTTGGTATTCGTTTGTTGAATGAGAAGGAAAGTTTTTTTATTTCTAAAAATAACAGTTTAGTATTAATACTGAATCACAGGCACTGTTCCGCTGCTTGTCTTCAAAACTTGTGTTATGAATAAAAAACAGTCAGCCTACGATCCAGGGCAGCCTGGTCTACAAAACCTATTAGTTATAGATATGAGGGTTTATGGATGTTGAAAACTTTGAAGCAACAGTAAAACTCGTTAAACACCTCAGCACGTTCATAACAAACAGACAGAACCGAGTGTAAAACACCAGGACCACTCCCTGTAAATAATTCATTACACACCCTCCCTCTGTGGTTCCCATTTATCTCTGACATTTTTCCATATCCCATTGTCTTCCGAAAATGGGTTTGCTCTCTCTCTGCCCCCCGAGGGCCGAGCAACACGGGGAGAAAGAGAGAGAGAGAGAGAGAGGAAGGGTGATGGAAGACCACCACACACACACACACACACACACAAAGCCAGCCACACTGTCTGTGGCTGACTGATAATAAGCTATACCACGGATGCTTGACAGTTGGAGGAGTGAAGAGCAGTGATGTCAGAGTCCACTCTTCATCCCCCCCCCCCCCCCACACACACACTCCCCAATGCTGCACTGTTTCTGTGGCTCCGATGAAGACTTGTTTTAGCAACCGACAGCTTTATATTTAGACCGTTTGAGTTTTCAAGAGTTCTCATATGTCACATTATTCATTCAACAGCTTGGCCTATAAAACCTATAATGTAACCTGAACCTCCTTTTATTGTTCCTCCTTCATCGAGAGAGGTTTTTTTTCCTCTGTGTATCTCTAGCATCTGCTCAGCACCACACTCAGAGGAGTGTATAATATAAAGTGTCTGTCGCACCCTGCACTGCTTCAGAGCACGAATCCTTCCACCAGATGTAAACATGATGCAAATGAACACACACACACACACACACACACACACACACACACACACACACACACACACACACACACACACACACACACACACAGTCTGAGCACTTCCCCTCAGGAACCTGAGACTAACGGAAACTGCTGTGTGCCCGTCCCTAATGAGAGGAGACATGTCGCTTTGTGGAACAATTTAGTCGAGCTGTTGGCTCACTGGAGAATTATTAACCTGGTTTTCTCAAGGTGCTCTCAGGGAAATGGAGAAGCTGATTGGCTCCTTATGTTACTGTTATCCAATTTAATCGACCTTGAGAAGTAAACAAGTATGAAAGCTTTTTTTTTCAAATTTCACTGGAGCAGCAAATGTGTGTTGAATAGATTAACATCGGTGAAGCCTGGTGTCTGGTGGCAGTATAGGTCGTAAACTCCGCCTCCTCCATGTTAGTTGACGGGACATGGAACAAACTTTAGAGTGACTCATGATTGGTTGAGCTTGTTACTCTCTTTGGTCTTTGGGGCACAGAAAAGTTAGACAGGGATCTTAAGTCTTTGTTTACAATGTGAAAAATGTAGAATGAAACCAGATGTGTCTGTTAATTGTAACAGAGCAGAGGCCCCCCCTCAATCTCGGGGTTTGATCGCTGCTGATTGTAAATCACTTATTAACTTTGCTGGGAAAAGCTCCAGCTTCGTGTGTTGACCCTCACACACACACACACACAACGCTTTATCACCTCCTCACCGTGACGCCAGCTGACCCGGTTTCGGTTGCAAAGTTTTGTTCGCCTACAAAAGAAACCTCGTCCTGGCTGCCTTCGAACGGCAACGCCTGTTCGTCTCAGAAACTCCATCCCAGTGGGAAAGTGGATGAGGCCCCACAGGCTGGGTGCCTCTCCGGGTCATCTCCTGTTTACCAAGACGTGTGTCGTCAAATAAACACACAAAACTGTTTGATTTATCACGACATTCCTTCTCATTCCACTGGGTCACTGATTAACCTGCCTCTGTTACAGGGACTCTGGCGGCAGGCGAACACAGTTTCCCGTTCCAGTTCCTTATTCCAGGTGAGTGCAAGTGCTCCTTCCTCCATGTTCGAAGTCACGCCCTCCATTCACGTAATTGTTTTTCTCGTTGAGCTGCTTTATCAGAAGTCCACAAAGACGTCAACAGGAGGAGCATGCAGGACTGATAACCTGTTCTGATCTCCGCCCTTTGTCTCCGACACAGAGCAGACACGCAGTTTGTGTGAAAGTGTGTGACGAGTCATTGTGTTGCAATACGATCATATGATCAGCTGAACACACTCGCCACCTGGGAGGGCACAGGCACACACACACACACACACACACACACACACACACACACACACACACACACACACACCCGGTGCAGCGTCTGTTATCTTGTGCTCTCTCAGGCGTGGGCTGAAGCATAGGGTGGTTCAGGTTATTTATAGTCCTCTCTCCTGTTGTGCAGTCACTGTTTAATTGCTCTTCATGCACCCATGCTTGTCCCCCCTCCTCTGTCAGAGCTGGGAGCCTCAGCACAGGGGCACTGTTGACTACCATGTTGTGATAATTGACTCAGGAGAGAGGTGTCGCCTACTGACCACTACTGGTGCAGCAGACACACACTCACATTATCATCACTGAAGTCCAGTTTACACGTCCAGACAGTCAACCTGACTTTATTAATTTAGACTTGAAAAGAAATTCAATATGAAGGGGAACGCATGCCTCTGCTAAAGCTGAGTGAATTTACATTAAGTATTTCCTTTCTTTTTTTAAGTAGTTCTTAAATACAAGGCTAAGGGTCTTGATTGACAGCTGATGGTTCACAGGTCCCTGAAGTTAATCATAAACATCATCTCGAAACAGTGACTTCTAAAACAAATTCTGCTCAGTTTATCGTAAGTGTCTCGACATCTTTAGACCTGCACATCAACAAGTGTTTCCAATGGTTCCTAAAAGCAGGAAATAGCTGCCTGTTGAAATGACGTCAGCGTCTTGACATGTGATAGCAACTGAAAAAGTCAGAGGGAGGTTTTCGTCTGCGTCGGGCTTCACCAGACTCAGACACGAGCTGCTCAGTCTGCTGTGTCTCCAGGGAGCGTCGGCCCGGTGCTTCCCTCTGCCCCCCCCCCCACCACGTCAGGGCGTCTGCTGCCAAGATGTCTGCAGCACAACAACAACATCCCGCCTCTCCTGGTTAATTCTTATTGACAGCGGCAGCAGCAGCAGATGTGTCTTGCGGAGCGGCCATCGGCTCCAGTCACATTAACATCTGAATGAGGATCAGGGAGGGAAAAGGGGGAAAAGGAGCAGTGCCACAGAGCTGCCGGGCTTTTAGTTTGACAACACTTTAATGACCCTTTATTTGTTTGGGGATTTAAACTCAGATTGTTTTTACCGATCACAGTGTCAGATGGTATCTCTCTCCGGGGTGTTTCCTAAACAAAGTGAGTGCAAAACTAAATTATGTCCCTTTCCAGGATGAGATGTGTGTTGTCTGAAAGGCTCCCTACATCTTTACAGCTCTGATAGAGGCCCTCATGGACAACACTTTTATTCTAGCCCTTTCCCCATCCCCCTAATGGGACTATAATAGAGAGCATCCTTCCACCGAGTTCTGTGGAAATGTGTTTTCCTGCTGACAAACAAAACATCCTGGGTTTAAACATAACCTCCTTGGCAGAGATAATGATGTCTTCTTCTCCTCCCGCTCATCAGTCGCTGCCCCGACTTCCTTCGAGGGTCCATTCGGGAAGATTAATTACCGCGTGCGGGCCGCCATCGACACCCCCCGCTTCTCTAAGGACTACAAAGCCCAGAAACCCTTCTACCTGCTCAACCTGCTGAACCTCAATGAGGTGCCGGACATTGAAGTAAGTGTTCGATGCACAAATCTGTGCGTCTTATTCGACTTCACGGCAGAAAAGGATCCAGATTCATTTTCCCCTTCACTCTGCTGCATCGCTCACTTATCATTCTCGCTCTTCCCGTCACGGCTGCCAGTTTCCTGATTCTCCGGAGCTGTGCAGGAATAGATTACCAGCACAACGCCTGCTTATGAAACCTGCTGAACTGCCAAACAATGCACAAGCAAACATTTATCCTGCGACTCTGTCTCTGCAGCAATTGAGCTACGCCGTGACCACGAAGAAATTCAGCTACCTGCTGGTGAAGACCGGGACCCTGATGCTGAAAGCACGCAGCGACCTGAGGGGCTACATCCCCGGGCAGGTCATCAAGCTGGCAACTGAAATCCACAACAAGTCTGGGAAGGACACGGGATGTGTACTGGCCAGCCTCATACAGGTACACACCGGATTATCCAACCAAAATGAAAACTTTACCTCCTCTGCGGAAGTAAGAAGACTGTAAACATTATTCCATAACATATTCATAGTCACGTCTGCATTTCTCTCACACCAGAAAGTGACCTATAAGACCAAGCGGCCTTTGTTTGACCTGCGGACCATCGCAGAGGTGGAGGGCGCTGGCGTGAAGGCAGGGAAACACGCCGAGTGGAGGGAGCAGATCATCGTCCCTCCTCTTCCTCAGTCGGTGCTCGCAGGCTGCAGCCTCATAGACATCGAGTATTTCATACAGGTCAGAGAACGCGTGTCAATTGTTGTATTAAAAGTGTTTGTTATTATTCTTTTAGGCGGGATCTACCTGAATGATATAACACTTTAATAATAACCTAATTCAGGCCTATGCTTCCTTGTTACAGGTGTCGCTCAAGTCTCCGGACGCAGTCGTCACTCTGCCCATCTACATCGGCAACATCGCTGTGAACTTTTCTCCATCGAGGACCATTCCCTCCACTCCAAACCGCGGCGGCGGCGGGGCCATCGCACCCGGCGCAGCGGGGGTCACACCCAGTGCCCCGCCGGCCGAGCCAGATGAGGGGTTGTGTGCCGCGGGCATGGCCAGCGAGGAGATCCCGACCAAGAGCCACTCTCAGCAGGATTCCTCCGGTCAGCCGGTCACCATGTCGCCCGGCGCCTTCGGCCAAGCACCAGGTGCAGCGCTGCCTCCCGGCCACCGGCGACCAGACATGTCGGCTCAGATGTTCTGCGTGTCCACCGGCGCCACCATACCTTACTTCACCGAGGGAGACGTGACTCCTATTCCCACTTCCTGTTCGCTCATTCTCCCTCCAGAGTACAGCAGCTGGGACTACCCTCATGGTGAGTCATTCACATGACCTAACACACACAGTCATACACAGTTTATCAGTGTAACGGCCGACTACGTCAAGATGTCGTAAATTTAACGACTTTAAAAACTGATAAAGTTGTTATGTCACGGTGCTGTGGTATGTCCTCACTTTAGGTAATTAATATGAAACACTGGACCTTGACTCCAGTTTTACTGACCAGTGTCATCTCTGTGTTTCAGAGCCTCCACCCAGTTACGAGGAAAGCTGCAGCAGCGCAGACTCCAGCTTCACCGGCCGCCAGTAGGAGAAGCAGGCGATGAAGCCTCGTGACCACACCCACCCCCACCTGTCTGCACTCGCCTGTCGACCAATCAGAACAATCAGACACTCTGGGTGAAAGAGGATGGATGGTATACACCCCCATCCCCTTCTCCAGCACCCCAAAGATTTTTTTTATCCTTCTTTTTCCTCTAATAATTAAAAAAGGGATCATATCTTGTATTTAATATATAAGAATTTTAATTTCCCCTCATGTCCCTGCAGGTCGAGTCAGGTGACTTATCACTGTGCCTAAAAGACAGATTTTGGATTGTCGCGCAGCTTCTCGAGGATTTCAGGGGCTGGACATGTTGTCTCCTCCTTTTTATCTGGTCATCAGTGAATCGTTGCATCTGTGATGCCTTGAAAATGATTGGGGCTATGACAGGACCCGGCGTTGGCCTTTTTACTGTTTGTGCTGTCGTTCTAGTTGTGCACTTGTTACTGTTGCCCACTGCTCGTCCATGTGTGTGTGTGTCCTCACCACGAGCGAGGCCGAGGTGTCTTCATGCTGGATGTCAAGAGGAGAGCTCACAGCCACAGCTCCTGGTCTGTGTGTCAAACCAATCAATCTCCAGTGTGTTGGACCTTTCATCTTTTCATCTTTCAAATCCTGCCAACAGGGAAATAATGTCTTAGGTAAAACCTCTCAGTTGTGTAGCTTTAAACACGGGTAGCAGTAAAAATATTCACAATACAAAGGTCTATTTGATTGCTTTATTGACATGAATGCATGAATGAATAAATTATTAAATATATGTTATGTTGAGAACATGTGAAATTCAACCAAGGAGAGGTAGACACAGTGTGCTGCCACCCTGTGTCGACTGGTAACTGAGAGGTTTTGCTTTGAGAGCAGTTTTGTATTCTGGGGACAGTTTGTCTGCGGATGAGGCTCATGTCCCTGCAGCAGAACTCCTCTGCCCTCGTGTGGCCACAGCTGGTAAACGCTTTCCTCTCAACTTGGTCCAGAAGCAGTGATGAGCCGTGCAAACTGAGATACCTGAGTCTTCAACGCACCATCTGACGTCGGTTGTATAAATGTACATTTTTGTTTCTTGAAACTGTCTGTTGAGCAGAGCTGGCAAATACAGACTTCATTTTTAGAAGTGATTCAGTTGTTGTGCATCCTTGTTTCAGTCCGGTGAGGCCACAGATTGTTTCTCTCTGTGTTGCCTGGACTTTCTTTTAGTGCAACATCAATGAGAAGAGAATCCTCTGAGATGAACATCGGTGCAGATGATAAACGTTCATGTGCACGACGCTGCACAAAAGTGCTCCGAGTGTGTGGATTTCTGTGAATGTGCTCTTCTACTGTATATGTGTGTGTCTGAGTGTGTGAATTCAATTGACTCTGTGTGTGTTTTGACTCAAACGCAACAGTTCAAATAGATTTCTGAGTTTCTGTGTTTCATTTTCTGGTAAAGTAATTTCTTTCTTTACCTGCATGATTTCAGTTTTAAAGCAACACTATGCCACAGCGCCCCCTGCAGCCACAAATAGAGATTGACCGATTGAGTGTGGATATTACCCATAATCCCCGGCTTCCAGAACCACAATTGCTGCCACTTTAGCAAATCCAACAAACTCTGTTTAGAATTCCTCATATTTAAGATTTTCCTGCTGAATATTTGAGATAAACTCTGTTTTTTTAATAACTTCTCCCTATAGAGGAACATTATCCCTATTCCATTGAAGGAAGCTGCTGTTTAAAGTTCAAAAGGTTGCATAGTGTTGCTTTTATTCTCTGAGTAAAAATGTCATTTTATGATTGTTATGGTGTCACCATTGTCCAAATTAATTCATCTAGAAAAGTTTTTGTTTTGCACATATACAAGGTTTGGTCACATGTCATAAATAACAGCTCATTACTTGGTTTTTTTATATTAGATTTGTCTAATTGTGTCTTATATTCTTACTTTCATCAGGCCAAGCCCAACACACACTCTTTGCGTTCCTGTGGGAAACTAATGCCACTGAAAACCGTAAGCACAATTAAGACTGAATGTTTGTGTGTCCGTTGGTGTGTTGGTCGTATTCCACCACACATAAGTACGATATCACGTTAATATGCTCTGGTGTTTTTTTTCTCTTTTGACTCAAGATCATGTTGCCACGTGTTCTTAATGTGAAATCTCCACAAATTTGATTTTAACAATAGTGTGGCTGGACATTATTCTGAATGCATGCCTTAAACACTGTGGACGTTCATCGCCCCCTACAGGAGCCTGTGATGCTCTCTCCTGTGGACTGTGCTAAGTGCACTTGATGTAAACAAATGTAGCTTTTAAACACAGTGAGAAAAAAACACTGGACCTTCAACTGGTTGAACATTTCACTTTTACTAGTATTGTTATTATTATTGTTGTTTTAGAAAATGTGCAATTCCTCTCATCTCCAAGGACGCTTCAGCAACCGCCTGGTTCCCTGAAGTTTAAGTTCACGTTGCCTTTTATTATTCTTTTAAATCATTTCTAATTCTGTAGATCTGCTCTCCACCAGAAGGTTCAAAAGCTTTACAGTGTGAAGCCCCATTTGATCAGTTGTTTGTTTTTCATTCTCTCTCTCTCCTCATCACACACATAGATAAGTGGTGTCTGGTTTTTGTATTTTTCTACTTGTAAACTGTTTACAGGTGCAGTATGCAGATGATATAATGTCAGCACCTCGATCAGTAAATGTAATATTTCAACTCACAGTGCAGAATCAAAGTTGTACTGTACAGAATAACAATAAAAGAAATAATGATAATGAAATTCAGATGTGTTTGTTGTTGATGGATAGATAGAAGTGTGTAGGTGTTTACCTGCCAGCCCACTCTCACAGAGGTGATGATATATATTAGTATGAATATAATATAATACATATAAATTAGTAATGAGAAACACAATGTCTATAGTAACTAAGGTAGTATACATACACAATACACATATGTTATTTAAAGATGTCAGATACCGGTTTTCAAAGGTTCAGATACTTTCAGGTGGGGCTCAGGGAATTTATACGCAAACAGATCGTGTCCTATAAATATTTTTGGATTGAATTGAAATCACGGTTTACACGATGACACCCTGAGCGTGTACACTTGTGGTTTACTTTCTTTGCACAAGTGAACAAGGCACTTGTGGGGATCTGACTCAGCCGGTAACATCTGCTGAGTCGAACTGCAGCGCGCAGCACAACCACATCACAAACTGGCTCCAGGGACATAAACATCCCATCCAGATTATTTGGCATCATGCAAATGAGGGTTTACAGTGTTTGTGTGGCGGTGAATAAAATGTTTTTTAATTATCTCATGATGAGGGCCTGCTGTTGAAAATATGTCGCTCCACACAGCTCTGATGTATAATAACCTTATGGAGCTTTTATAGGATCTCTGTATATATCAGCAAAATTACTTTTAGGCATTTGTAACTTTAAACTGTTCAATGTGCTGCAAACCCACAATATGCTGTCAACAGATTGGAGTCCAGCGTGTAAAGAGGTGAATCTTCCAGCAGAGGGAGACAGCAGAATATCCCACAGAGCAACAGGTGGGTGACGGAGCTGCTGAGAATTGCATTGCAGCATTTGCATTGTCATGAACACAATGGAGCACATTTTCACTTTCAGTTGTGAGACCACTGAGGCCTGATGATTAGAGACAATGTCCTGTACTACTCACTCACCTCCAATTCCACTGTGTACTTCTCGGGGGGAAACTCTAAAAACTTTACCTTTAACACATTGCATATTATTTTAAAAACATCCAAAATAATCTGGCATCATAAATTGATATTGGCTCGATATATCCCCACAAGCAAAATGATTGTCTTCCTGCTGAAAATGTTACAATGCACATTATATGAATAAATCTATAATTGCCTTTATGAGACTTAAAATCCATAATTAGAAGTGATAGAAGTGAAACATAAGGTGTGCATGTATTAGAAATATTAGCAACGCAAACATAGATAGATACATGATTATGAAAATAAACTGGATTTATAAAACAACTTTCAAAGCACAGATTCAAGGAGACAAACATGAACAATTATGATGAAAAAAGAGTAAAATCTAAATGCTGTCAAACATCATATAATATACAAATATATAATAAAGGATGGATTAAAAATAGATATAACAAAAGATAGGGGGTGGGAGCAGACTGGCTCATGCCTCAGTGAAGCAGATGGACGGACGAGACGACAGACTGAAAGAAAAGAACCGTGCAGATGGGCGAGCGGGGCAGATCTGAATTAACGCCCTGACTCAGCCGAAAGTAAAAATAAACACTCCGAGCTTTCATTCAACTTGTTGTATTGTCGTTGATATTCTCTGCTCCGCTGCTCCTAATGAGACTGTTGTACTGTAGCTCCACCAGGCTGCAGCTGACGGGTCAGGGGTCAGAAAGAGGAAGGCCTGATCTGCTCAAATTGGAAATCCCCTTCCCTGATGAGCGGACGGAACACATTCCCTGACAAATTGTCTTCCTTTATGAGCCGGTTCATCCTGGAAACTCAGCAGGATGGGATACGATTGGCTGTTTGGGCTTTAGAGGAGATCTAGGTCAAAGGTCAAAGTCACTTCACAAATAAACAGCCTGAAATAGAGCGCATGGCTTGGTCCTTAAAGGTTAATGAGTATTTTTAGAGTCATAAAAGTTGAATAATGTGTTTTGTGTTTGCATTTCTGCCGTCACATTATACTCCTACAAGTCCGTACAGGTGAAACATTAAATAAAAAATAATGTGCTACTGTAGGTGAGTAATTTCCAGGATTATGAGACTAAATATTGAGCCACGGGATTATCCGACATCTGCATTTGATCCAATACGACACGTCTGCCATAAAAACCTTCACCAGTTTCTGTTGAAACTGAATAAAAGAGGTGTTGATTCCACCCTGCGGTGATTCTGTGGCTGTATTGTTGAATCGTTCTATGTCACAGTGACACATGTGCTTCTCTGCCTCCATTAATGTTCAGGCTAAGGTATTAAAGGTCACTGCCTTCGATAATGAGATGTTATTGTCACCCCGGTTTATCGTCTGCTAAATGTGGAGCGCTGGAGCCATTAGTGGGATTAATGTGCATATGTTCTCATAACACAACAGGTGAGATAATAACCAGATAAATCAGGGGGTCTGTTTCGTGGAAGCAAAATCTGGAAGAGTTTATTTCAGTCCCATCCTTGTCCCCATGTGGAGGCTTTGACTGTGTAGACTGGTGGTTTATCCTGGTTTTGACAATGAAGAGTTATTTGTGATGTGATTGATTGTGATTTGCTGGTTGAGGAAAAGCATTCCGCTTATTCAGTGCTTTTGTACACAAGTTAACAATTAGTGGAAGACACCCGCCTAGTGGCAAAATTCCCCAAATGCCATTTCTTGTTCGTTCCCATGGAGGCTGATGTGAAAGTTTTTTGTCAGTCAACACTACTTATGAACAATAAATGGAATTCATTAAATACAAAAGCTGTGTTTTTTTATGTTGGCACTTTCTCTTATCCTCACATAGATGGATGGAAACTTTATTGATGCCGAGGGAAAAGTTTTCTCGTTATGTCTTTTAATTCAAATTTTACCAGATTTTTGCGTTCAATTAACACGTGAAATCTTGAATCAAATTTAATTTGTAAAAAATACATTTTCATAGGATGCATCATCTGGTTTGTCAAGGGGGTCCTAAACATGTTATTACTTGTTTATTAATTAAACATCAATATGAAATTAATCGATTTTTAATCAAGTTTTTAAAAAGCAATAGTTTGATCACCGGCTTTTGTGCAGCTTGGTAATTTTCTACATTGACTTTAGATAATAAATAATTAAAATAAGTAAATAATATAACATGAAACAACATTATATAAAAGGCTTGAAGATAAACAGCATGATAAACCCTGTGTTTCACGTCACATTCCTCTGACCCTGGATCAGTGTTGACAGCTCAGACTCCATAATCCCTCCACACACGACCCGCCCCCCTGACGACTGACAGCCGGCTCCTCCAATCAGACGGCGGGCTGACCCGTCTGGCCTCCTCCTCCTCCTCCTCTTCAGTCACACTCTGCTCCTCTCCTGTCCCGCTGCTCCGTCTCCAGTCTCTCCGGGGAAACAGCCATGGAAGGCGACAACATAATAATGCCCGTCTGAGTCGGCGGAGGAGGCTTTTCAAGGTGAGTGGCGTCGAGCCCCGGGAGGAGAGAGGGCACGTTAGCGGGCAGGAAGTTGTCCTGGTGGGGGGGAGAAAAGTTTGTCCACCCGGGCAGGAGCGGGAGCAAGGGTGGTGGGGGGGGATTTACTCCGGGGTTAGTTTACGTGTTGCTCCCAGTTCAGTGAGTGAAGCCTCCACACATGTGTGAGTGACGTCGTTCACTGTTGTTTAATGGGTCACATGCGAGGTGCTCGGATTTAACTTTGGAGCTTTTATTCTGGAAGTTGGGGAAGACAGAAGCAGCACAAAAAATATGATTATTAATATTTGATGTGTTTTTTTTTTACGTGATTTGAAGTTTTTTATGAGAGTTCTATTCAATCAATATCTGTGGGATTTGATTTGTTTTTGTGGCATTTGTTTGTGTAATTAGATAAATGGTTGGTTTTTTTATTTTAATTTTGGAAGTTGTTGGAAGATATAAGCTTCAAACAAGCATAAAAAAACAAATCAAATACCATTATTATTTGATGTTTTTTACTTGATTTAAAGTTAGTTATAAGAGTTATAATCAATAAATATGTGTGATTTTATTAGTTTTTGTGGCATTTAATGTGTAATTAGTTAAATTGTTGGTGCTCAGATATAATTGTTATGACTTAAGAAACTTGGCTTGATTTAAAGTTAGTCATTTGAGTTTTAGTCAATCAATATGTTGTTATATTGATGTGTTTTTGTGGCATTTCATGGAAAATCGTTGTGAGTTAAATTGTTGGTGTTCTAATGAGATTTTAGAGCTTTTATTTTGGTAGTTTGCTGTAAACAATCTATATCATTATCACTAACTGCATTTTGCTGGATTGAAAGTTTGTTATGAGAGTTGTAATCAACCAATATGTGTGATGTGTTGGTTTGACACAGAGTGATAACTGTTGGTGTCACATGTTGCTTGCAGCTGTGTTTTGGGCTCAAATTTGGATTTTAGAGCTTTTATTTTGAAAGTTGGGTGGAAACAGATGGTGCACACAAGCCAAAATCGAATATTATTATTACTTAAGACATTAAGCTTGATTTAAAGTTTGTTATGTTTCTTGTCATCAATCAATATGTGTGATTTGATGATTTTTTTCACGGCATATTTAATATCAGATGATTTTGATGGTTGCTGATGCTACATGTTGCTGTAGCTGTTTGAGCTTTTATTTTGAAAGTTGTTGGAAGATAGAAGCAGCACACATGCAAACAATCAAATATTGTTTTTTGCAAATACACTATGTTTGAGTAACAGTTTGTTATTATTGTTATAATCAATCAATATGTGTGATTTGATGTTTTCTTTGTGGCATACTTGTTTTTTCAGCTGAATGAAACAATACACAGCAATCAACCACAACATAAAAATATGTAACTTCTGTAATATTATTAAAGTAAATAATAGTAGAAAGCTTGTTTTCCCTCTAGTTGTGCTGCGTCTTCTCTGGAACCCAAGCATAAAACCACACTGCAGCATATAAAGGATCACTGGAATCATGATAAGCACTTGTTGATGTGATAAACAACACTTCTCTTCATCTTGCCCTTTCCTATTGTATATAATTGTGCACAATTTCAGGAAACAGTAAAGACTAACGTGGTGCAAATAGAAACAACTACAGTGGACACATACCCAGACAGAGACAGTGGGACGGGGTCTCGCTACAGATGTGCATTCCTTCAGCCGGCGCAGAGATCGCGCCTTTAAATAGAGCTCAACAGGAATGCAAACAGTCCAAGCAGAAAGATGAAGCCTCTCCGGGGTAGGAGAGTTGAGGACGACGGTGGTGGAAGGAGGCAGAGAGACGAAGCAGAAAGCTCTGTTGTGCAAAGGAACATCAGATTTTAGCTTTTTCTTGAATGTCTCTACAATCAAAACCATAATTTTGATTATACTTGTGCTGTAACATCACTAATTTACTGCTTAAAGCCATCAGGAAAGACAGAGAGGTCATTTAGAGGAACGACTATAATGTGGGGACTTGCATCATAAGGTTGCACCTTGCATATCAGGGTTAGTGTTAGGTAACCTGATGTCAAAGTACGCGTGTGTTTATCAAACACAACACCCGCCCTGTGATGCCTTAAAGAGATGAGCTAGTGAAAGGCGAAATCAGCATTATTGGCTGAGTTTGTTTACGCACACGAGGAATTCGAGTCCCGGTCTGAACGTACTCCCACACGAGAATCATGTGTCAAGAAGACACAAGGGGATTTCGTCAAAACAACGACAAACATAATGTAATGATGAGATACGTAATGTTGGGCAGAGCACTGAGGTCACTGAAGGCCATTTTAATTTGTTTTGTTCTCCTACTTTCCTTTTTGAATTGTTTATTTTTTCAAATGGGCAGAAAATGTCAAATCTGATATGAATCCGGGCCGGCGATCAGAGAGGATGTGATTGTCTTCATTACTGCAGAGCTGTGTGTGAGTCTGTGTTAAAGCCAAAGTGAGTTAGTGAGATCCCCGGATCGCACTGTGTTTGTGGGTGTTTTCAAGTCTCCAGCTGGAATCGTTTATGTAGAAACATCAACAACAAAACGTAAAAGCATTTCTCCCCTATTTTTTGTTTCTAGCGTATCGTACTTAAAATAGTTAAAGCATATTTTTCAAGGATCTGTGGTATTTATCTATTTGACTCCATGGCAGATTGTAATCTGATGTGTTTAGTTGCTTGAAGTGTTGTTGGTCTGTTCAAGTACTGGGTTGATTGGTTGTTGGCTGTTGTGACCATTTTAAATTGTTTTAAAAAGAAAGAAGGACTCACACTCATCACCCAGTTTGTTCAGCCAGTTCTGCAGAGTTTATATATCCCAGATTTCCAGTGATCCTGCTTTTACTCACGATTTAGCTAATTTAACCTCATCAATTGAGTATGTGCAGAGAGTTGGCGTTTTGTTGTTCCGTCCGTCCCAGCCAGAGTCATTAGAAGCTGTGTTTCCACAGCAGGAACTTTACCCATGTTGCTGTAGTGTTGCTTGATTTATTTTCCGTAATTGTTGTATAGTCTCCTGCATTACTGTGGACTGTTTGAGCCTCAGATGTTTGATACGTCAGCAGGCAAATTTGACTTATCTCTCATGGTTTATAGGCGTCAGGAGAAATCCAGGTGAATAACAGTCTGCACGAACCTTATTTCCTTTTAAAAAGTGTTCTTGGGAATAAAAGTTCCAGGTACTTTAAAACATGGCAGACTCTTTGTTGAGAGAAGACAAACCTCTGGCCTCTCTATGCCTCATCTCTTTTCAATTACAAGAGATTTTCCTGGATTTCACTTCAGACTCTGGGTGGCCTGATATACTTTTATGCTCTACTCTGTCACAGTCATGCACTATCAGCTCTTTTACTTGGTTTACTTTACTTTACCACAGTGAAACTAAAAGTACACAGCGAAGGACAAACCTAAGAAACCTTGCTGTTGACCGCTGGGGAGGTAGCGTACCAATGGCTTAAAGTCTCTTCCTCTCCATGTAAATAGACGACTGGAGAGTATTTATGATTCACAAACGTTCTGACCAAAAAGCTTGTAAAAAAAAAAAAGTACACATTTGTAAAACATACAGAGAACAAATGTGCTCTTTGGAATCTGAGGTTACACACGTATCCCAAAAAAAGAAAAGGGAAATCCAAGGTGCTCAGAAACGCCTTGTTTCATAGCTTCTGCAAAACTGATAGGTGTTTTAAATTTTATTCTTTCTCAGAAGTTTTCAAACGTGAAATCTTCAGAAAAAATTAAATGGTGTACTATAGTGAACTTCATGTAAACTGCAGTGTTGACAAGGTGGAGGATTCACACTATGGTTTTGAGAAATATACTAAAGCAGAGCCTGGGGAGCTATCTTTCAAAAAGTTCTTCCCTATAACACATTTATTAAGAGAAAGTAGTCTGTCTCAACTTTTAGTTGATCAAATGATTAATCACATGAATGCGTAGAGGAATAATTATTAATCAGAGACAGGAATTAAAACTACACTGGCCCCTTTGTTTCATAAAAAGCCTAATGTCTTTTTAAGCAACTGAATAAACTGAGGCGTAGAATTCTGCTGCATCGTCTGACTCACTGTCTTTTGTCCACTTTCTGTAGTGCAGCTCAGTTAAGCTCAAGTCACCTCCAAACACCTCAATCTACCCGGAGAGAGGTGCTGTTATTCAGCTGATTCCCTACAGACAGCTCCCACTGGCAGTCCGATCGCTGCACTCGCTCGGGCCAACAACCACAAGCGCACACACATCCACACAAAGTATGCAGCGTCTCCACTTAGACCTTGACACAGACTCGTGCGTGCACATACACATACACATGCTCGGGGCGCAAACCCAGACGATCCCATATGCATGCACACAGAGCTAAACCCAATCCAAGCCGCCATAGCCTCTTCTCCACACACTCATATTTCACTAGTCACACACACAAGGCCCACGGCAATCAACTTTAAATTAGAGAGAACACTGCTCCAAGAACTGGAGTGGTGCCTGCCAGGTCTGAGGCCATAACTGTTCTTGGTGTGTGTGTGTGTGTAGGGGGGGGGAGACAGAAGGAGCCAGCTCTTGATATTAAACCAACTTTGAGGGGCCCAGATTGGGGTTTTTCTTCTCCTCTGTGCTGCTGTTCATGCACTTTGTCCCCGTGTGTTTAACTGTTCCCTGCGCTTCGAGGAGTTATTTCGCGACTAGTCGCTGAGTTGCAAGTTATTTGAGTCCAACCTGGCTTCAATTTAATTTCTACCTCTGCCGCAATTGTCCAATTTTTGCTACATTTCCCAGCCACAGCTCCAAGCCACAAGGTCAAGCCGCTTAAGTCTGGCTTGACCCTGTGGTTCGGAGCTGTGGCTCCTTCTGAGGGCTTCTGAGATAGAGTGGCGATAGTGAAAGTGTGATATTTGTTGGCCAATATGGTTTCTTTTCCATGGAAGAAAATTTGTGGTGTGCTCCTCGAGCAGCTAAAGCCACTGTCACTGTTAACTCTGCCCGTTCCACAATAAACGTCTCCCTGTATGAATCCATGGTGAATCATGGCTGGATATGGCAGCGCTGCAAAGAAACCCTCCACGCTCTTTGATATATGGTGCACGATGCCAAACATCTGAAGTTTGCTGCATCTGTTTCTGATAGAAAAACTGAATTCTGCCAGCGGACTCCATTTGTTACGATGGAAATATGTCAAAATGATCTGAGGTCATCTGCATTTCATCTGTTAGCATATGTAGGAATATAATGTATGGCTATATAAGAGCACTAAAGAGCAAGCCATATCAAGGAGGTTCACCATAATTTAAAGACTCCAGATAAATTGCATTTAAGAATGAAGTTATGTTATATGAAAGGCCACATTTACATTGAAACAAACTGTGTGGATGCAAGATTTATATTCACAGTAGTCCTCCTATATGTATGTATATATTTATATATATATCACTCTCTCAACAGCGGTTTTCCAACTCACTGGCAACATAAATTACATTAAACATTTTCTCTTGCATTGCATTTCAAGGCCAAACAAAGGCATATGTTCTACTGGAGTTCCGAGGCGGAGACAGCAGTATTTGGGGTAATGGCGTATTTTCTGTCATCTTCTTTCACGCCCGTGTGTTTAACTTGACATGTCATCGTGTCAGCCGTGAGAGAAGGAGCAGAGTACCAAGTTTCAACCTACACCTAATGTGGCCGATCAGTTTCTGAACTCATTGTTGTTCATTGTGTCCATTGATTTATAGAAGTTGGTCTTTTATTACAACCCTGCAAGGTTCGGTATCAGTTTACTAGATGGAAAACTTTAGATACAGTATAAAGGAGGGTTAATAGTTGACAGTGGTGATGAAGGCTGGTTTACATGCTCCTAGTTGACAGCAGTAGAGGACTGGCTGATGTTGACAGCTCATCTCTGTCCTTATCACTTATCGGGATGATTAACTGTGGACTTGTGAATAACCACATGCACTCTCCAAAAGTTCCAGGAAATAAAAATGTTAAAGACTGTACTTCCTTCCCATGTAAATGTGCTTTATGATTCTCTGGACCTCTCACTGAGCTCCACTGCAGGGACCAACCGCATTTTTATCAACTGACAGCAGACACAGTTAGAATTTGTTTTTCATTTTGAGTGTCATGTTTGACTGTGACCAACATAACTTCATATTGTTTCAGAAATTACCATTTTCATAACAAATGTGCAGACGTTGCTGGTTTCTAGCGACTGTACCTCCCTGTTCACTGTAGTATTGACTTTGGATATACAGCTAACTGGATTAAACTCTTAGTTTGGGCTGGAATAAAAACACTGATTGCTTTTATATAAAACTCTGCCGCTAAATCACAGGTTGTGCCAAACCAGGGTGAAGAATACTGAGGATTGATTTACAAGCTGCTGTAGCAAAAAAAGAAAAAGCATGAGCGTTTTGGCTGCTCTATGTTGACTCCCTCCCTGCAGGTGTTCATATTTACCGTCACTGCCATCCCCCCAAATGCTCGCGTTGTGAACCCGATGCCTGAAGTGAAATTAAATCGTTTCTTTTCGTCAGCTAAGCACATTGATCCACCATCTTGTTATTTGAAGAGGTTCATTAATGCAGACTCACTCTGACATCTCAGTAGGGTTTTATTTGCAGAGGCAGCGATGAGATCCGAGAGTAAAGGTAAAGAAGAGACACTTTTTTTTGGACTTGCAGTGGATTTATGTCTGTCTCCATTACAAAAAGCCTGTAGTGGATTTATTTTGGGTGTATATGGACTTAAGTGCCAAAATAAGTATTCTACAGTACAAAAGACATCAATCTGTATTCCCTTAAGTGTGGCTTGTAGGCAGCTTTCTCTAGCTTTTGACTCCTGCAGCGCTGGCAGTCAGCCAAAGAGGTTACAGCATGGCTATACCTTTGGAACTGTGGATCATTCAATTGTGGGTGTTTTACGAGCTACTCTGATTTTATTGAATGGTTCTGATTCCGTGTAGAGTTAATATTTGACATGAATATATATATTTTTGTACTTGGTTGTACCCTGAATAACACACTTCACATCTAAGTTGTGTGTGTATGTAGTTTTGTTAAGCACAATTGAATGAATGTAAAAGGGGAAGAGTCCGTTTTGAATGTGGTGGACCTTTGCAAATTTGCATGATTTGCATGCGTGTATTCGTTGTAAAGAAAATATTTTCTTTAGAATAGAACTGGGCTGAATCGGTTGATGAGAAACAGGTAAGGAACGGTATTCTCTCCTTAATCCAAGTTTAACATCTGGACGTAACAACGGGATTTTATGACATCACAACTATTTTGTGTGAAGGAATGTTTCCTTCTTTAGGTCATCAGGTTGTATTAGTCAATGTTTCCATAGCAGTTGTTTGTTGTGTGCTTGAGGAATAGCTGTGAAGACGCTGATAGAGTCAGTCAGGCCCGGCTCCCAATAAAAGTTTCCATAGCAGCCGGGGTTATAAAGATATGGTATGCCGAGCCTCTGGATCACGGCTCTGAACAGTCATAACACGGGGGCCCTAACACTCTGGGATTTCCATCGGGAAAGTATTGCATGAATCTCACAGCATGATTTAGGTGCATGATTTATTGTTACCTAGTGGAATCCTAACACATGTATGGGTATGTCCAGAAGCCCCATGAAGAAAACCCCTATTTGGAACTGTAGTACATTCTGTATGGGTTAAAATACTTAAGAATTGAATGGCATTACACAGTGTATTGCTCATCTCTTTCCCGCTTGATGATGAGAACTTCAATAAATATTTCTGTGTAAGACATCTGGCATCTAATGAATCTTCCATCAGGAGTAAACATGCTCCATCGCACTCTGGAGGCCACTCACGGTCCACAGATTTAGTGATATGGAAACATGAAACTTGTAGTACTTATACACTGAGAACAAACGAGTCAGTGGAAAATGACTCGCTTGTATCCAATTAATTAGTACATATTTGTGTTTTCATACATAATGTACTTGAGAATTTTGTCCTGACGTAGTGTTGATCATTTGTTTTACATATTGTCAAAATAAATCTTCCTCCTTCCACTCGATTGATTTCACTCTTTTGGTAGGTTTCTATACAATGGAGCTTGTTTTTCATCTTGTTCTTCTTTTCAACCCTGATGCATCCAATTGTGTTGATAGACTGCAGACCCGTAGAGTAAGTATCCAGAAGGAGAAGAATTTGGATGGTTGGCACTCCTCCTATTAACTCTTTTATGTAGCTCAAGACAAGAGTTGCAGAAAAAAGGGCTGAAATGCAAGGTTGGGTGGTCTTAAAGATTTAGAGGCCACCCTTTGTTTTGAAAATGTGACGACTCACCACTTTGGGTAGAAGCATCATTTTAGAGCCTGTGAGTGTGAGAGAAGCATGTGAAGCAGTTCGGAGCGTTTCACTGGACCACGTTGTGTTCAAGTGTTTCCGTTGCAACCCGGCGACTATTTTTTCCTGGACTGATCATACATAATTGATACACATGTCTGTTTGAATTATGTGAGAGTCAGTTAAGATGGAGCAAAAATTGTGTGTGTGTGTGTGTGTGTGTGTGTGTGTGTGTGTGTGTGTGTGTGTGTGTGTGTGTGTGTGTGTGTGTGTGTGTGTGTGTGTGTGTGTGTGTGTGTGTGTGTGTGTGTGTGTGTGTGTGTGTGTGTGTGTGTGTGTGTGTGTGTGATGACATAACAGTGTTGGAATGTCAACAGAGAATAAGTATGAACCTGCTCCAACTTCTACCACACATTGCCTCCTTTCTTCTCTCTCTCCTCTTCTCTCCTTTCAGTTTTGTTTCTCCCTCGCTCCCTCGCTCACTCCTAACCCATCCTCTTTCTCCTCACTACTCATTCTTTATTGTTTTACTGGCTCTTTGTCAATCTTACCCCCCCGACTGCCTTTCACCCCCGCTTCTGCTGTGTTTGTTGTCTTCATGGAGCGTTAGCAGCCTTAAAAGGAATCCAAATGTGTGTTATCGAGCATAGTAATCGTATCTGATCTGGCAGCCAGGTGGCAGAAACAAGTGAGAATGAAGCCAAGATTACACGAGCAATGTCTCTTAGAGTACGGACCCTTCACAATGCAGGTGAATTGTCCAGATGGACGTTTTGGACAAGATGAGGTCAACAGATGTATTGTTAGTTGTTTAGTGTCAAGACAATCGTATGTCATGACACTTCAAATGTGGATATACAGTTCTGGAGGAGTGGATCTGTACCTTATCTTTGTGCAGTTTAATGTTTCAGTCCATGTAGTGTAGATGCATAGATTAAATTATAGAGCCTGTGGTGCCCTTTAGAAACCTGGTGGTGCAACATGTTGGACTCCGTGGATGTAGAAATAAAGGGCTCATGCTAGGGTTATGAAAAATGAATCTGTCTTGTAGTTTCAGGTGGTGTTACACAAATTAAAACATCATTATGGATTGTATATTCCATGTCTGCTGATAGATCCCCCTCAAATGTGTCTACATTTCAAGAACTTCTTCCAACGTTCTTGGGCGTTGAAATTTCAATCAATGCATAAAAGGTAGATTAAGAACTATCTGTCTTTTCTAAGTAAATTGTCATCATTTTGAACAAGAAGGCTGATTACGATTAATCTGAATCATGTCTGTGCAGTGTGCACACATGCTCACTATATCACATTGTACCAACACAGTTGATGGGAGTTGGCTGAATATGGCATCATCTACCAACTGTGTGGAAATTCTTGTGCCAAACCCAATATTCTTTTGAAGACAGTTTTATGGCCTGGGTTTAGGGCTGGTTGCAATGAGTCAAGCAGGCAGCGTTGACATCAGTGCATTTCAAGAACACTGCTCACCCAGTGCTAGAAAACAATGTTTGGCAAGAAGATCTGCTGTTTCAATCTTAAACACATTGATACGAGAAATGGTCCTTAGCCGTCGGTTTATTTTGCCAATTGCATGGTGTTGAACAGGTTGTTTATATTTGAGAGTCAAGAGATATGGATGCATGAAGATGTGCAGTGACTAGAACTGTTCTTGTGCTTTTTTTTGTCGAGGCAGAATAGGAGAAGCAACCAGCTCTCTACTAGTTAACTGACCTCCTGGCATCTTCTCGAGGTTGAAGAACCAAACCTTTTGCGGTTGGAAACAAACTGCAGCTTTCGGTCAATGTACTATTCATGCGCTGTCCTGGATCCAGCTGCTAAATGATGAAAATACTGTGCATGAGATAAAATGTTGGATCGGATGACACATTACAAAACAGTGGTGAGGAGAACCATGGCCTCTGTAACCTTAGATAAGCATATTTGATGACCTAGAAGACTCTGTTTAGGGAAATGATGTTGAGGCGGAGGGTTTTCCTTGAGTCAACATTGTGTTAGATAACAATACAGTTGGCGGCTGCAGCAGCACAGCAGACACCATGTCTTGCCTTGTTGATGCCCCACTTGGATCTGATCATTTTGCAAGTGCATTTGTCGCCGGATGCTCCTAATAGAGCTTATATCAGTATTTTTTGTCCAATCAGTAAAGACAAGACACTTGAAACGCCTATGAATCGATTCCACTCCCTAACTGAGCTCGACAGTGGTGTTTAATAGGTTCCATCATTTAGTACGTGCCTCTAGATTGGGAGAGTGACCACAGAAAACGTTTAAATGTGGACAGAGGAAGCAGCATCGACTCTGTTAAGCGGTTTGCAGAGCATGGCCACGGGAGGAGTACAAGAAATTCTCTAGTGACATTAAACAAATTGACGTGGACGGTTTCTGGGTATCATGAAGACATTGTTATTCTAGGAAAGATAGTTGAGATACCTCAATAACAAACCATTGGGTGATACCTTAAAAGGGTTATTTGGGGCTGTGGAATACGACCAAAAGCGTATATCATGATAGACACTATTCCATAAACCTGATATCGATGCACACTCAAACCTCTTTCGAATTTGGTCCATGTGTCTGCAGATGTAAATTGAGACAAGAGCCATTATCCCTAACACACATCTTTATGACAAATGTGCAGCGGGCCGGGCAGAAGTCCAAGTCTGGAGTTTGTTTAGACATCTCAACTTACTCATCTGCCGACTCTCTCCGCCCTGTTCGCTTGGTGGTGCTTAAGTTTTCAGTTTTCATATCAGACTGTTTCTACCCAAACCACTAACATGTGACAGAAGTTTCCTCTCTTTTGGATAAAAGCTCCTCTGTTTGTATTGGCTTGTCTGAGTAGGAAATACACTCATCTCTATTTGTTTGTGTTGCCTTTATTCAAATTTTCTTCCTGCATCCGTGCTGTGTAGAGAAATGTAAATAACCTACTAAAGGATGACAAATATTTCATTGTAACTAGTCTGTGTTTTCATTCATTTTGTTATATATTTTTATTGTTGTGTTTATTTACTGTTTGATTGTGTCCATCCAGCTGATAAATAGCCAATTAGCCCACTGGGGACCAATAAAGTTATTGATTAACTGTCAAAAGATTAAAATCTTCTTATCAAGTCACTAAACTTGTAACATTATTAACAGTAAATCTTGTTCAGGTTGTTCGTCAGATGCCATAAACTAGTGAGATCATGCAGATATTATTCTGGTTTGACAGATTTTAACTCTGAAAAGGTTCCTCCCTCCTAGCGCTGCTTTTGATCTTACGCAGGCTCTTGAATCTATGTCCTGGATCACTCCAGAGACACACAAACACACACACAGTGACTCAAAATCAACAAACTTTGAAACCAAGTCATGGCGGAACACCATATCTGCTCTTATATCTCAAGCAAACTGGTTGGCCAGTCGTTTGTGAGTCAGGAAGCAAACACATTCTGAATAAACAGATTTATTCAGAATGAAGTTTGGTTCTAGTTCCAGCAAATAATTGACAATAATGACGTTGTTGTTGATATTTTTTCCGCCTTTTCATGGATCAAACTTTAACCCACTTACCCTGCTGCTTTAGTTCACGTAGAGTGTGTTTGCTCTACGGTCTGGTTCTGTTTGAATAGTCTCTAGAATCTCAGGTGAACAGTGCAGATGAGCTTTATGAGTATTGGCTTTAGCCTGCCATGTATAAGATCTGTTTGCCCCTCTGTCTGCCTTGGCTGAATAGTCCTACTGTAGATCCTTCCGTGTACACTGCAGCTCCAGTGTGTGTGTTTGTGTGTGTTTGCCCAGTATACAGTATATGGGGGCTTTTTGCTTTACTGTGTGATCTTCTTGCCTGATCCCGTCTCTGAGATTTTGCCTCCGCTTGGCAGGAAAACTATGCCGCCTAGAGTATTTTTGCCTTTTGCTTTCATTTTGTGTTTTTCCATGGTTTATGGTGGATGTTCAGAATGATATGTGGTAACCCATCTGTGCTGCCTTCTATGTAATTTTTTCTAGGGAAACATCTGTGTTGCTTGGTGAGATTGTGCCACAAAATGTGGAAAGCAGTAGGAGTAAACTGGACTGTGACTCAATTAAAAGAAAAACAGTGTTTGTTTGTCCTTGGTCGGTCTTTTTAGGTTTTCAGCCAATTTACAAGAAATCAGACATCCTTTCAACAGTTTTCTCCATTTTTCTCTTCATATTTAATTGTGTGGGCAGGTTTCCAAATATCTTTCCAAAGGTTTTTTGGTCTGTGCTGTAAAGAATGATAAGACCGTTTTTTATGATGATTTGTCGATAACACCGGCGTTTCCATTCACCATAACCTCCTCTTTATTGCTCTGTTTATTTATTTATTGTACATCTCCTTATTTACTGCCGCTTTCCTCGTTCCCTCCTTCATTCCTCTCTCTCCCTCTCAATTTCACTCCATTGTTAAATCTGTAATCAATTTCATAAATCAAACACAATGAATTGTATTTAGAAAAAGCAGAACACTTGGATATAACTTCTCCCTGTGGTCAAATGATGCAAGTTGAATGTTTAAAACTCATTTTGCAACTTTAAACATAACGACTTGGGACGTGCCAAAGGGGGTGAACGTTTTATCTGATTTCTCTTTCTTTGTTTCCATTTTTGCCATTTGGTTTTGATTTAGCTTCCTCTGACACAATGTGCTCATTTAGTTTGGTTTGTTTTTGTGTTTATCTTTAGTCTTGATTATTGGTGTGAAAGCTCCGTGTTGTGGTGTTTTCTGGCAGAGTATGTGCCAGTAAGTGATGGTGGTGTTTTTCTTTATGAATCTGTGGTGGGTATTGGGTTACTTTGCAAAACCTCAATATATTTTTTTCTCAACAAAACATGCTTAAAGCTTTGGGTACAGAACACTACAAAGTATTGGCCGGATTCAAGTGTTTTGATCTCATCTCGTGATCATGTGGTTTCTTCTTTTAAATCGTAATTTTAGAAACTTTCCTTCAGAGAAGGGTCTCTCAGAACATACGACCACCTGTTTGCCATTAAATATTCTCCGTGAAAGTCCAAACATGCTGTAAATCCTTCTTCTGATTTGTATATATCCTCAAGCTGGGTTTGGATACGTTCGTGACTAACAGCACAGGCATTTACTTATACCAAAAAATACATCGGGTTATTCTATATCTCGGCCTGTGTCCTTTTGTCTTTTCTGCTTTGTCTCGTTTCCAGCTACATTTCTTAGCAGACAGTCAGACAGTAGTAATCAAGAAAGTATGGCTTTCTCATTTTTCTGCTCTCATAGTTCCACCCCCCATCCCCCAAGTTTGGAGTGCGCTGTGACTGGAAGTTAAACTAGGGGTTTTACTTTGCCCTTGTGTATAGCTGAACGACTAGTTCATTAAACTCAGCTAACTCCAACCCTCTTTGTAAGTTCTCTCTTCTTCTCACAGTTCCAAACCCTGGACCTTCTCTCACTCCTTTATTGTGTCTATTACTTCTTTTCTTTTACCTGTTTGTCTTATCCCTGTTACCTACTAAACTTGTTACCTACTCTTTCTCAGCGTGTCAGGACAGTCAGCCTGTCTGTAGTAGTGTAATGGGGAAAGCATGGAGTTCCCAGCAGAGTGACTCATCGTTCTACCAAACAGGGGTCGTGTGTGTGTGCGTGCGTGCACGTGTGTGTGCACGTGCGTGGGTTGGTGTGTGTGTGGGCGGTAGGGGGTGGGTTCTCTATGTTGTGTTTATGTGTGTGTGTGTGTGTATGTCCGTTCTAGCATGTTTGTGTAGTTTGGGTGTATATGTTTCCCATGTTTTTCCTTCCTGCTGAACACATGGTGGCGAAAGCTCTTTGCCAGCTGGGTCATCAGTCGGTGAAAGTCCAACACACGTGAACTCACATAAACACACTCGCATCCAATATGGTGTCTTGAGGAAAAAACATATTTCAAACATATTACTTCACATATCAGTTACTCATTTATCTCTTTGAACTTATCACTTGCTCTTATGACACTGCACATGCTCAACGACAGTTTTCATGTTGAAATTTTGTTTTGAAAAACGTGAAAATTACTTTGTTAGTGAGTTAGTTTTTGCCGCCATGTTTCCATATCATTGATTCATTGGCGTCATTCTTGGGTGGCAGTAAAAAAGGGAGTTTAAGAGTGATACTTATTATGGTGATTATGAGGCCATATCTTGAGTTATGAGGACTTTTAGTCATTTAAAGTAAATCTTTATTTTCTATGATATCCAATTATGTCACTGAGAGAGAGTAATAGGTCTTAAGGGTAAAAATTGTGTGTTTTCGATTATTTATTCCTTCACTGGATCGTTGATCGTTGTAGCTGCTGAGCCTCAAGTCTGCTTTGTACTTGGTGTCAATGAGGACAAGTGACAGTTCTCCTTAAAGCACAAACAGTCCAGTTTGTCATCACTTTTTTGTATATTTGTGCGCATGTGTGTTTCTCAGTGTTGCATAAAACAGCAATCTTCAACTATCTGCTTCATGTCTTTATAATTGCTCCCAGCAGCAGCGTGGCGCCAGTCAAATGTGGACTCGCATTTGCACTCACATGCACACACACATACACACACGCACAAACACACACACACACACACACACACACAAAGAAACACACAAACTTAAGGCTACATGCAGCAGATGCCTAGTGGAGTGTGGCAAAGCATAACTGGCCAGGGACTGTGAGTTAGCCAACCTGCTTGCTTATTCACTTGGACCAGGTCTGGTACAGCTATAATCAGCAGTGTGTGTGTTTGCATGTATTAGATTCATATTTTCTACTTACGTTTTGACAGTACGCCACCACATGAGCTATCCATTGTGGTTAGAATACAATTATTTATTTGGTTAGCACTGAAAGTAAATGCAGCTGTTACAGGATTATATAATCATGGTTTAACATTATTTGCCCCAAAACGTCAAGAATCTTAATATTAAATCATAAAAAACATATTTTTCTCTCCATTGTTGGGTCTCCGGCTGCTTGTGTCAGTGTTCATTTCTATTGTCTCTCTGCGTCTAGTGATGGGCTGGCAGCGCGAGCCTGGTAATTGATCACACAGCAAAGATTTGTGTGTGTATCTGTAAGTGCCTGTGGCTTTGTCTGTCTATGTGTACGGCCTTGTTGGATAACAGGGAGCAGATGTGGGAGGGTAGGTGGTGTATGTTTAAAGAGCTTGTCATTGGCTCACACAGAGCAGATGTTTGTCCGGCCATCGTCTTCCTCTGGTTACTAGCACTGCTGACTCAAGATGGTTCTGCTACACATCAGATACACAACCAAACAGCATCAATTTTGACCTGCACAACGTACGAGAGCACGTTAAAGCAATCACACTCTTTTAGGATCCGTCAGCACAATGGTAATTTCACTGACTTATGCTTAGGTCAGTGTGCAGATGACTGGGAGTCTTAACCAGGACACTATCGCTATGGAATTTTCCAGACGGTAGTTATAAAGTGCTGTGGTTTACGGTAATATTCTGGCACTGCCAGCTGACTCCACTTGAACGCAGCCCAGACATTTAAGCATAGTTAAACATGTTGCGAGGTGAGATCACAACTACAGATGATGTTATTTGGGGAAAAGGTTCCTATTTCACCTATTTGTACTTTGTTCATTAAGTTTGAATCTAGAAAACCAGAGCTTGTAAACAAATGTCCCAGGAGCTTTTCCTGCAGCTGAGTCGGTTAAAGCTGCTTATTGCGAGTTTCTTTTTCAAATAGCGTGAGGTGCTGTTGTTTACTGTCAGCCAGACTATGGTTGTGCAATTAGCCCCACTACTGAGGCAGGAGTCCTCTGTAGTCGGTGAGAAACCGGAGCCTCGCGTATCATTACATCGTGTCTTTCGGAGGAGTTGTGGTTTCAGGTCTGCAGAGTAAAGAGGGAGCCCCTCTCCTTCACAGAAAACACTGCACCTGAAACGACTGAACTTGTGTAACTCTTTGTCAGAAGTCCGGCTTATACTTTAACATCACTGTTGTCTTGTAACATCACAAAACACTTGCATAATGCACGTCTAGCAGCCAGTCTGGCACGCCCCCTGACAGAGCTAGGTAAAGGGAGAGCGGAGGCTGATATTTCCCACATGTGTGGAAAGAGGTTGACCAATCACAACAGAGTGGACCCGGGGGGGGGGGGGGCAGCCTTGAAGAGCCAGAAGCTAAAACCAAGTTTTTCTGACAGAGGCTTAAAAGAGGAGTTGCAGCAATGGACGGTATGAGGACAGAGATGTTTTCTGAACATTAGAGCATGTAAACCTAAATGTAATAACTAAAATTTCAAAATTGTGAATTTGAATATCCGCATAATATGTATCATTTAAGATTTGGGGATAATGGTGTCACGTAATAAAGTTCAAACTGTTGGCCAGTCACGATATGACTTATGTGTATGAAGGTGAGCTTGTTGGCTGGTGTGCTGAGTCTATGGGAATAGCTACACACTATTACTGTAACAGCACCATCTCCTGCCAAACTGAAGGTTTGCTGAAATGGATACACAGCTAATGTACACAGCCCTACGATTTAAAACATAATGCAGTCATTGGAATATAAAAACAATCATGATTTTGTAACCCGACATGATTTTTTTCTACCTCACATAACCACAAGAGCTTAGAACAATAGC
Source organism: Pleuronectes platessa (assembly GCF_947347685.1). Lineage (NCBI taxonomy): Eukaryota > Metazoa > Chordata > Actinopteri > Pleuronectiformes > Pleuronectidae > Pleuronectes > Pleuronectes platessa. Next base: position 17,783,761 of record NC_070644.1, on the reverse strand, counting down.
CTGGTGTTACACAATGTGGCCTTTGTGTGCTCGGAGGTTAAGGTGCAAGTCAATAGGGAGGAGTGCTCAAGCAGTCCCTCGTTCTCAAAGCTTGACTGTAAAACTCTCTTAACGAGCTTTTGAACCATGAATTGTGCATACTGTTAAACGCCCTCTAAAGACGCTTTGCCATGGCTCATGTTGGTAACCGAGGAGGTTTCACTGGACAACATCTGCTCGGCCAATTCATTCACGGCCCTTTGGCTCTCCTGCTGGAGCGAGAGCCAGTGAGCTGGAACAAAATGTGGCTTATATAAGTGGTTTTAAATGCAGAGTTTATGAAGCTGGTTACCAAGCAAAGAGAAGTTGGCTATCTCTCTGGAAAAAATAAGTAGCTTCTCTTTAGGTCACAGAAATGACATCAGTCCTGGAGATCAAGACTTATTCTCTAATCTGTAAAATCCAATTATGATCTCTGCTCCTTTGTATTAAAGACCTAAAGATTCACAATTCTGGTTTGTCACTCGATTTGCATTTCCATTCACTACTTTGCTCATTTACTCAGAGCCTGAGGTAGAGCCAAACCTCTATTGCAGATGCTGAGAACTACATGGACGCATTATGGACTATGATGCAGCTCGAGCACATTTGAATACATAGTCAAATGTGTGTGAGGTGGTTATACTTAGGGCATTTTCCTAGTCGCGATGACACAGGGACGGCCAAAACAACGGTGGATTATTTGACAGCGTGCTTCTTCTGCCAGCGAACAGTTTACTATTTACTCAGGAGATTTAGCTACAGACCCTTTGTGGTTTGTAATGTGGCTTTGCCAGTGCCAGATCTTCCTCTCTCAGCCCCACTATGGCTCTGTACACAAGACAGAGAGGATTCAAATCCCGCCTGTGGTTTGCTTCAGAACATGGTGGTGTTTACTGTGGCACAGACTTCCAGTATAATATTTTTTTTACTTTACCATCCTTTCCTAGCAGCGTAATATAAATACATAGAAAGGTTGTCTAGCCGGGGCCGGTATATGCAGTTATCATCTAGTATTGCTTGCACCTTGTCCTCCTCCATCATAACATATCTGGCAAAGATCTTAACTCTGCAGAATTGAATAGGTCACCAGATTTGTTTACACATTTTCATACAGAGGTACTACCACATTCGACATCTGCTAAATTCAAGTTGGTGTTTGGCAACTCAGATTTCCATACTCTGCTGTTTCTTTGCAAGTTATTTGTCTTCGGCTGTTATTTCAGGCAGCTGCGGTAGTTGGGACCTCTTTTAATGATGATAGCGGCAGAGTGAAGTATTTTTCTTAAGGCTGAAATTGTCTAGTTTATGAAATTCTCATTCCCCTTACTATTCCTACAGCAGTGCTTCCCAAACTAGGGGCAGTGACCCCCTGGGGGGGTTTTAAAATAAAAATGAAAAACAATTAAAAGCATTTATAACGTGTATTTGTTACAGTGATTAATCATCCGTCTGATTTTCTTTAGCCCCACATGCCCTCATAGGCGATGAGGTCAATTTACGACACCACAGCGTATACCATGACACATAGGAGACTTTTCCACTATTTGTGGGCGGTAGCTGAAAAGTTAGGGAAGCCATTTATGTGGCGGTGAATCATACACAACTCATTATTGACCCACTTCCATCGAGAATAAGTGGTGAAGCAAAGGAAGACCTGGAAAACAATTTAAAAATGAAAAAAGCATGTATTCAATGTGATTATATTAGTTTTTTAAAGACTTTACTCTTGTTTTTGTGTGTGTAGGTCTGTGTAGTGTCTCTGAATTTTCTCTTCTCTTTAACTTGTCAAACACACACAAGTATAATCACAGACAGAAATGCAGTGGTACACATTCATGTGGACATAACTTACAGCCCAAGGGGTGTGTGTGAGTGTGTTTTTAGTTCGGCCTTTACCCCATTATGCATTTCTGTTTGCGTTTGTTTATATATGAGGTTTGCTTCAGTATTACTGACCTGTATGCTCGCTGTGTGCATGTGTGCGTGTGTGTGTGTGTGTGTGTGTTTGCATGTGTGCAGAGCTGGCATATGGTAGCCATCTTGAGCTGGCGGCAGAGCTGGAGGAAATTCCAAAGTTGTAGAGCTGAGTCCAAGATACTGCCACTGCGCGCACACACACACACACACACACACACACACACACACACACACACACACACACACACACACACACACACACACGCGCACACACACAGTACAGATTTATGATACTGGTGCCAAACTCGGACACACTAAGTTATATATTTTACTCTTGAAAGGACTAACAAGTCGATGGAAAATTCTACCTTCACTAATGAGCCACAAGCTGTTTTGCATTTTGTCATTGCTTAACCTATAATCACTTTTTAATATTCCCACACTCTCTCACACTCTCTTTCTGTCTCACACACACACATACACACACAGACACACACACACACGCCGAGGCCTTGGTCTGCGGATTGGCTGGGTGCTATCTCAGTATCTCTGTACACACATGGCAGCCATTACTCCGTGTGTGTTTAGGCTTGGGCATAGGTTGGAAGTAAGCCTCGCTGCTTGATGGACAGATAGGATTGGCAGGGTTTATTTTATTGTAGGGTCCCTTTCTCTGGCTTCATCGTTAACCATAGACTAAATATAAAGACAGATGACATGACAGCTCCCCAGAAAAGAGAAGCCAATTCCTCTTGTTCGCCCCCTGGTGGTTTAATCCATTTTTGGTTTGATTTCTGTCATTTGAGGTTTTCACACTGATGTAACATGTTCTATACGTCTCCCTTCCGGTCTCCTCTCTCACATGCTAGACGTTTCCAGTCCTCGGTAACAGATATCCTTCACGCTTATCGTCTTTTCTCATCCTCCCTCAGGATCACAATCTTTCATTTTTCAACTTCATCTGTTTCCTTATCTCGCGTGCACTTCGAGGCCCATCAACATTAGATGATATTGACTTCAAAGCTCCACCGAACCTTTGTCTGCTCCTGTTTTCCCCCAACATGACTGGATACTAATAGCATTTATCTTTCCCTGTTTTTCCTCGGTCGTCTGTCTTCTGTCATTTTCTCCTTTCTTTGATTTAAAGCGTCAGTTGCTGGGATCCTGCGATGCACATACCTAGCCTTGATCACCCAAATCCAACTAAACTCAAATCTGATGAGGCTTTAATTGATCGTCAGAGCGCCACACACTGGAGTCAGAGCAAACCATTGGGCCAAAGTGTTTCCTCTCATCTCGACAGCTGATCAGATTATCCTGGGAGCGTGGTACAGGTTCATCACAGGACACGTCGGCCTCCCTGACAACTGGTGCAGCGCTGGAGCCTAACAAGATTTACCTCTTGTTTAATTCTTCCAGGGGAGCTTTGATAAGTGGGGGGAAGGAAACGAGAATAAGGAAGGATCATCTACTCTTACCTCTGAAATTACTTGACATTCATAAATATTTGATAGCATAAATCTTTTACAGAATAATTTGACCTCATTTGATTCTCCTGGAAATAAGCGACAAATTGAACATTAGTGTTTGGATAGAATCAGATGCTCTGTGATCTCCTGTCTCGCCTGTGCTAATATCCCTCTGATGAGTTGATAAGCCTGTAGTCACAAGCAGGTGCTGAGGCTTTGATTGTGCAACGTTAAATATTTCGACGAGACAGAAAGAGGCAAAGAAACAAAGAGCCAGTGGAATAAAAATAGCAGCTGTAAAAGCTTGATGGCTGTAGTCTGGCAAACCCTGTGGTTCAGTATCACAGGGGGGGAAATAACCAGTATTTTCATCCACACCATCCAGGGTGTATAATTAGAGCTTTCTTGGCTTTTTACAGATTTTCAGAGACAAATTAAGCTTAAAAATAAACGAGAGGCATTTCAAAAGTTGTCTTGAGTTTATACCAGGTTTTATTCTCAAAATATTCGCTCCACCTTCAACATCAATTTATTTTTGTATATTGGGGGGGGGGGGGGGGGGTTGCAGCTGGCTGTACAACAGAGCACAGATCTCTGCACTTCACTCTGTGAAATACATTTTTAGATTCTGTGATAACACAGCTAATGGCTCAGGCATTAATAAAAGAGAACAGGAATATGTGAAAAAATCTATTAAATTGAGGAGACAAAAAGGTTTTACAATGTTTGTGCCTCTGAACCAAATCTCCAAAGATTTGCCTTTCAGCAGGTTATGACTTGGATCAAAGGGGTTTGGGACAATGTTATTTGGGTTATTTTAAATTCCAGTTTGTGCACGAAAATATGTTTAAAAAAAACAAGCAACCCCGTCTGTGTATACTCTACACTACAGTATCTTCACAGAACAGGAAGTCAAAAAGGGATACGCTTTATCTTCTGTCCTCACTTGTTCCACTGCCCCCCCCCCCCCCCCCCACACACACACACACTAGCACACAAAGAAGACAAATGATATTGTAAACATTTCAACACTTCATATGTGTCTATAATCCCGCTGAGATGTAGTTTGTGGAGAAAGACACGTATATAAACACACTTGCACTGAGGGAGCTTCACCTATGGAGACACAACACAAACACACACGCACACACACACACATGTCAGTCAGCAGTGTTGTTATCGCCTGGATGGGTGTGTGGTGGTTGCCTTAGTGACCTGAGTAAACACGAGAGCCATTGTAGTTCACCTCCGCCGTCTTGGCTTGACCTCCTCTGGTTGGTGGGTTTAGTGCTCGTGCAGGCTGACACACACACACACACACACACACACACACACACACACAAACACACACCCATAGAGACGTTGTATAAGTTGTCATTGTCTCCTTATAGTCTTGAGTGCAGGCAGACACATCACGCTGGCGTGTCTACACAAGGATGTGTGTGGGTACACAATCCGGTAAATTAAACATCAGTCTTTGTTAATCTTTAATTAGTGACATAAGCTGTAATGACCTGACTTCATGAGCAGGACATCCTGTAATAATTTGCTTTGTCACTGGACAGTGTGTGTGTACGATCCCTGTTGTTTATCAGACTAATCTGACAGAGTAGATGTTAATATGACAACAAATATGTTTTTGTGTTTTTATATTAGCTTGCTCTCGTACATTTTTAACCCCTCATATCCACATATCTGCTCCTGTATTTGCTTTACTTTGTTTTTAAGCGCCTTATCTTCTGCTAAAACCCCTGACACCTCCCCCCCCCTCTTGTCTTCCCCTCTTGTCTTCCTCCCCTTTCACCGTCTTGCCTTTCCTCTCGTAAAGCTGACTAAATGTGCAGTGGCATGCCGGAGTGTGAGTGAGTCACCATGTGGGATTGTGCCGCCACAGAGAGGACTGGCTTAAAAAAAACAAAAACAGAAAGCCCTATTGCATTGGATTACTCATCATCAGCCAGTCCTCCGTTTACTATGAAGGCCTTTTCATCGTCAACTCTGGATTTACGGCAGTTCACCTCCTGCCTGTCCTGGGTCTGATTTTCCCATTCGCTGGTGCTTCGATGGGCACAGTTAATGTTTTAAATGTTTTCAGTATGTTTCAGCGTTCGCCCCTCGACCTCCTCATTACTGTTGGCTAGGAAGGAATGTGTCTTCACCCAGGAATCTCTGCAGGATCTGTTAATGCTATTATTCCTTTTCATTCAGTCTACAGTGACAGCGACTGGTGTGCATTTAGCAGCTTGCAAGAGGAAGCTGTGTAATCAGGGGGATGTGAGACTTTGGGAATACTTGCATTATGGCTGCATCCTGGTGACAATATCCATGGCTACATTCCCCCTGTCTATTATGGCTCTTGCTGGAAGAGTTACAGTAGAGAGGTGTCGGGTGGGTGTGAGTCAGAGAATAGGTTTGTGAGTACACACACACGCAGACACACACAATCTATGGAATGAAAAGGTTGTAACAGGAGAAGCTCGCGTCCTTGACATTGATCGTCTAATGTTTGCCGTAATAACATTGCAGTCATTTTGCATAAAGCATCATTGTTCTCTAAGTAGTGGGATCTTTAGATATCACATGTGTCGGGTCATGACCTGACTGGCTCGCTCTTCCACACTCCTAGACTCTTACTCTTTTTGATCTGGCTCTGATTATTACAGATTATTTTAATCATTTCAGAATGTCTAACTTTATTTTGTTCTCATCTGGTACAGATTTACTAATTTTGTAGTTTATTTTTGTAGCTAAGAGCGTATACGAATTGAGTTCCTCAGCACTGTGCAGGTACCTCGGTGCGGTGGTGAGTGTCACCGCCCATCATGGACGTGTTTACACTGGATGAACGAGCGGTTTTTCACATTTAGCTTCAGAAATCCTCCTGCAGCAGCTGCGGGAAAGTGGTTTGTGGTATTATCAGGCTCGAGCTTCAAGTAGCCGTGTGGCTTCCACAGGGAGTTTCACTATCCCTCCGATAGACTGAGGAGTGAGCTCAGCTGGGCCTTTCACTGTTTTTACTGACCTGTCAATGACTTGTGTCTCATGCACCAGAGGAAAAAATAACAAACATTTGTGAACTTGGCTTTCTCCAAACTGAGCACTTTTACACTGCTGCTGAGGAGATGAGGAGAGAAGCAGATTGTCTACTCGGCATCTGGTCGCTTGCTTACAGAAAATACTACGAGAATGGTGAAAAGTAAGAGCAGGGATTTCTTTTGTTGGACTGTCGATGAAGAAGTCTTTGCAAATTTTTGACTGATAAAACCAATCAGGATCGATTTAACCCTATTTGATTAAAATAATTAATATTTTAAGTGAGAAAATTAGCTCAAACTAACAGTTTCCCTTTGGAAGATCTTTTTTATATTATTTCCCTTCTTTTTTTTATATCTTACTCATTAATTTTTAAAAGCTTCTACCGAAGAATCAGATTAAATCTGCCAGCACAGGGATGAAAGACAGGCGTACTCTCGTTTTGTTGTTCAACTCAGAAGCCTCCAGCTGTTTCCCTCCGATATATCAGATCAAAGTGTTTGCACTCCTTCAAACTGCTGAAACTATTTGGAGACTTGCAGTCACACAAAACTGGCTAATTGTCCCCTCGAACATAAAAAGGCGAGGGGGTGGAAATGAAAACCACATTCTCAAGTTTACATCAGGTTTACCTCAGTTTACGGTATCTAACTCAAGACCCCTGGTTTTGGTATTTTCTTTGGCGGAGGGAATACGGTTTGAGATCAAATACACGGGTTTGATGGTCCGCTGATGCGGCCGTAATAGCTCCACATTTCTTGAGTTCTATCCTGAGCTCGTTAATCTTGACATGCTGCTGCATTTTGAAAATCCTCCCAACTAGACGGTCACACAAACACAGCCGGGGTTAGGAGAAGGAAAAAAAACAAAAAAACACTCGAGGCAACAGGTCATCTGACACACGAGTACGAGCAGGTACGTGTTGCTCAGGGGCACGAGGGCAGCTTAGCTCTTTGCTCTCAGGGAACAGCACCGTTTCCAAGTTTTAGTGCAGGATCATTAGATATGTTCGTGCAAATATGTTTTACTGGACTTTGCACTGTCTGACATTAGAGATGGAAAGTAAAGAGCCATGTGCAGGAAAACACAAGCAGGCATGGAGGGAGAAAATAGCTCCATAAAGGTGGTGAAGGGGAGATAAGGGAAGGCAAAGGAGAATTGATAGAATGGAAGGGTGCGGGGTGGTGGGAGCGTGGAGATGTAGCCTGCATTTTCTGGTTGCTAGTTACTCCGGAGGGAAGCAGGAAAGGGGAGAGAGTAATCCATTAGAACAGTCTGACACAAATATGTTTACTGAACCTTGAACATTCTGGCATTAGCAGGGATGGAAAACATGGCCGGGGAAAAAAAGGTTAAGCTCTGAAAACGAAAGGGACACGGACCGAAAGTGGTGGACACTGTCCATGGGATTTATCATCAGGATAGAGTTTGCTGAAAAAACATTTGAATCAATAATCCCTTAACCTATTTAGGAAATCTGGCAAATGTTGTCTGCTGAGTCACTTGAGGAATTGCTGGAGGCATTTGTTCCTTTTGGCAGTAAATATAACAGTCTCGTCAAGATGTAAAGTCAGATATCATAGCTGTACTTCTGGCATTTTAGAAGAAAAAAAAATCGCAGACCCCCTTTGTTTTGTGTTTCAATGATTTGAGTGTCAAACACTCAGGATTAGATTTACGAGGCAGCCAACAACAGTTTGTAGCTTGCTTAAGAAACAGCCCTTAAACAGACACAGACGTGTTTTACTTTTGCAAGACTGCGCAGGAGGGATGGTGGTGTGGGGAGCTGCGGTGTCAAGGTCCCACCGCGGCACACGCTTGACCAATCGCCATGAAGGAGGTATTCGACTCAAAGTGCAGCCAGCCACCAGGGGGTCTAAACACAATGTGTAGTGATGTCTTCACCAGTCCTGTAAACACACTGGGTCGCTGGTAGAAACTGCAGTGAATGCAAAGAGGGGGTAGAAAAACCTCAGGGGAGGGATGGACAGAGAAAAGGGGGAACGTAAACAAGTGAAGGAGAGGGGAGTCGGGCGAGATGTGGATTTGCTGAGTTCCCTGTGTGAAGCTGAACAGTGCCCCGGTGGTGAATGTATCACTGCCGTGTGATATCAGAAGACAGCAGTGGAAATATAGTCCGTCCCTTCCCCTCGATACATCTGAAGAAGTCCTTGGACGTTTTTAGGAGGATTCGACTTTCTGTTGGTGTCTTAATATCAACTGGACTACTTTCCTCCTCTGTTGTTCTGTGTTGGCAGATACATATGCAGCACTTTATGGGAAACTGAGACACTGAGACACTCTTCATATCTTGTAGCGTGCATGCTGCGTGTGTAGTTTGCTCTGAAATTGCTTTAATATGTTCTGAAAGTCAGGCCAGGGGGATTTAGATTGACCAAAAATGTGACGATAAGTGGGCCTTGGTGCTTTTTCCCACAGTGGTGCAGTTTTTTTTTTAATGGTTTGTTTTATTCTGTGGGGTCCAAGTCTTTGTGCAATGAGGCAGAACAAATATGGGTGAAGGTAAAACCAAAAGGACATTGGTTCCTGGCGACTTTACTTGACTTAGTTCCATGAAAGAGGCTTAGTTGATCGGTCTTGACTCAGTTTGTTGCTTTGAGCAGCGAGAGAAAGGGATACTCTGCTTTTCCAGTGAGTTGTGTTTACTTTGATTAAAAGCACGGTGGTGTATCCTGAGGCTGCGGGTGTGGTTTTACAAAGGGAACAAAAGCCCCGGGTGTTTGATGCCCGTCATACGTCGCAGGTGCTTGTTGCCCTTCACTGTACGTCGATATTTCTCTCTCTCTCTCTTTTTTGATTGCCGGCCTCCTGTATATCAAACCAGAAGTCTTTGTCCAGTTTGACTCACACAACTGTCCCACTATCACCCTCATTAAATGACTCAGAACCAAACCATTAAACAGAACCCAACGTTGACCGACGGTAGTTGTACTCCCTGACTCCCAATTACCCAACGCTTTGTCACCAATGTTTAGACGTCGGCGGCCTCGTCGCACATGTATGAGCCAAACATAGCACCTCGTTGTTTGTATGAAATGTTTATTATGTTATTGTTGTGGTTTAAACAAACACGATGAGCTGTTTGGCTGTGTGACCTCATGCTTACATAGAGGCAGAGAACCACACAATTGTAGTTCTTCCACGGTAGTTCTTCAAATTTGGTCCCTACAAGGTAAAGCTAAAGTTTCCCAGATTTGGGTGCACATATTTCCCAAGAATGAACGTGGGTTCAAAACAGATGTATTGTCTCTGTGTCGGAGTTTGATCAGACATCTCCTCCAGCGTATTATTTCAGTTTCTTGCTGCCTGTCAGTAATAACGACATAAACCGTCTTTAGCTTCAGTGTGTTTTGTCTGTGACCACTGGAGAAGGTGTCAGTGCTGCAGGACTCAACTCGTCAGTCTTTAAAATAAACTTTGTTTAGGTTTTTCCTCTGCCGCTCCATAGAAAGCACTTACAACGAAGAATGACAAGTAAATAACAGTAAGCTGACAGCGAACGAACATCCTGTCGGTACACGTACAATGTGTCTGCAAATCTCGCTTCATTTAGAAGAAGTCAGTGTGAACCCTTCATGGACGGTAACTGGAGGGTGAAGTGGTAATTAGAGGTTAAATGAAACCGAATCGATGAGAATACATATAATAAAATGAATTGAGGCTTGAATATCGTAAATTCATGCAACATTTGATTTGTTTGCCTGCTCTCCTCTCTGTGTACATTGTGTGTTTATTTTTAGCCGGCTTTAAGAATCCCTGTCACAGTCAGTGACTCTCCACCTCCAGCTCATCACTCATCCCCCAGTTTCTTATATTGAAGCAAAGCTGTTTTTGACATCGAAAGAAATCCAGAGAATGAGAACTACAAATAAAACAAAAAAAGAGTCAGGGGCTGTTTCTGATTCTTGTGAATCACACCAGACTGTCTTAGTCAGTAAAGGTCCGACTTGGTTTCTCTAGAAACACGACATGGAACTGTTCAAATGCAAAGTAGGGTGATGAATAGTCATAAATTATTGACGTATTTAATCCAACAAGAACTTTGGACTGTCAGATACTCATTCATGCTTTTTCCTGCACTTTTCCTTTGCTCCCATCTGCCTGTTTGAGGGTGTGCTCCTTTATATTTATTCCTATCTTGTGCAGACTCGCAGATTTTGGCTTTGTATGTCTGTTTTGTCATTTTGTGTAAAGTAGACTTCATTGCTCACTTTTCAGAAACATCAAAATACATCAAGCAGTTTAATTTGGTCCAGATTAGAGCTTTTGCATGTGTGTGAGAAACCACTGTGGTTTTTTTCCACTACTGAGCTCAGAGAACAAGTTTTTTTGAGGGTGGGGACCTTTTCTGATGTGATCGAAAGCGAAGGGTCTCAAACTTTCTGCGACCCCGTTTGTCGGTATTGTGAGGACATCACACGTTCAGCTCCATAAAGAGAAGTGACACCAGAGATAAGATACCGTGAGAGTGTTTGGCATCAGGTGTTCAGTCTCTCGTACACTTTCCTCCACTTTCCCTCTTTATCCTGATCACAGACCCTTATTTAGCCTCTCTCACACAGCCGTTTCCACTATCTGTTTATGTTTTGATTTTCTATATTACATCAGCCAGAGGGCACATTGATGGACTTGGATAAGAGCAAACTGTGTGTGTGTGTGAGTGTGTGTATGTGTGTTTAAACACTTGGACGCAAACACATCACACACACACAGTACAGTTATGCATAGGGCTGTCTGTCATGAATGCTCCCTGGGGATAAAAATATCTGCAGCATCAAATCAAACTCTCATAACTTCCTGACACATGTCATGACCGCAGGGGAGAGTAATTCATTTGTTTTATGGTATTGAACTTTAGCAGGAGAGATGGAAAGTCAGTTCCATATATGTTCCATGTCTCGCTCCCCATGGTTCCATCACTAGTTTATAGTATAATGCACTTTTATACATCCATCTTCTGCTGGTTCGTTTAAATAGGGAAATGTGTTCAGTGGTTTTACGGCACAAGACTGGAGAGTGGATCAGTTTTCCAAGTAGTACTAAGACTTTACTTTTCCCAGAGAGTCTAGGAAAAGTAAAGCCGGTGGAAACAAAAATAGCATTTCTCAGAGTATTTTAAATTTTATAACTAGTGTGAGAGAGAAGCTACCAATTTTCTCCACCGTTGAATTTCCATTTTTAGGACTTATTTTGTCGTACTAACGAAAAAAGCTGGCTTCATTTGTGACGTGATTACCTGTTGTTACCAAGCAGCCTTTACTTTGGTTTGCCATTGCTAAAGTGAGGAAAATGACCGAAGAAATTACATTTTTCGTTCTATACACATTTGTCGAGATGATGCTAATGATGATGAAAAACAGTGAGGCTTAAGAACAACAACTAATCACTGTTCCTCTTTCTCTCTTCCTCTCCATTTCTAGATGCCAGGCCTTTTGTCCAGTCCTGTGTGTCTGACAGTCATCTGGTTTCTGTCCTGGTCGCTGCATCCTAGTTGGGCTCAGATTCGGACTGATGAAGGTAAAACACACACACACACACACACACATACACACTGTATAAATGCAAATAACAAAAATGACATTTCTCCAATGCACGAATGCACAGCCACGCACCACACACACACATGTGCACACACGGTTTCCATTGCACAGATTCCTGTTTGTAATATGTTTGATGTTGTTGACTTCTCTGGATTCAAAGTACTTACTGGAATAAAATCTGGATACACGCAAAATCACAATCAGAGATCCTAATTCTTGTTGAAAAGCCATTTTGCTCTCAGCAAACAAGACATCTATTGTTGAAATTGCGTTTTACCCCCTTTCTGGGATCTGTATGACATTAAGAAATCTTCTTTCTGTCTGTTTCCACTCTATTATCTCCCGTCTCTGTCTCTTTTACCCTCTCTATTACTTCTTTCTAAAATTAGACAAATTAATCACTCCAGCAGTTAAAATACACACCCTCAGCACTCAGAGTGAGACTGTCAGACTTTTCCCTTCCCATTAGTTCTACCCTGCAGCAGCTCCATGGTTCTTTTTTCTTTGTTTGGAAAGTACTGAGTTTCACCAGGCTTGCAATTTCTGTGCTGCCTGCCATCTGATTTCAATGTCAGAAGAAACTTGCAGCCTTCCTGTGTGCATTAGAGTGTGCGGGTATATGTACCTAAATGCATATGTGTGTGGGTTTTTGTGTGTGTGTGCAGGGGGGCCCTCTTGCCAAAGGCAGAATCAGATATGAGTGGAACGCTGCGGGTTTGGGGAATAATGTACTTCACTGCCAATAAAACATGAATACACACATTCAGAGCAGCAAAGTCTTTGCACTGCACCAAGGCCCCAAGTAACACATGCACGCACACTCACAGACACACACACACACACACACACACACACAGAAACAGGCGAAGGGGGGAGTATCTGTGTGTACGGTGTGTGTTTGGTTAAAGGGAAAAAAGAAAATCTGGTCAAAGAGAGAATGAATAAAAAAGATTGCAAAAGATTGACAGAGAGGGTGAACTTATAAGATAGAAAGATTTTGATGATATGAAAATAATGATTCATTCAATTTATATGGAAATTTTTTTTATCTTGGAGCTTTGATTTACTGTAGTTGTCTGGTTGAGGGTTTCTGTCTCTCTAAAACAATTTGGGGCTTAGTGATGAATCTGTTTGATATCAAAATTTATATTTTCCAAACGCAAGAGCAACAATTTGGCTTCAGGTCTATTTGTACCTGGGAGAGTCTCACTCAACTCGTGGTTAGCTCACTTATGTTCGACTGTGAATAAGAAAGGGAAGAAGTTTGCAGAGGCTTCCATTTGAAGTTTGACTCTCTTCAGTGTTTCACATTTAAATCTCTAAATTGAGACCCCTGATGATTTTTGGCCTCGTTCTCTTTGTGAAGCCTCAGTCAACAGTGAGTCTTCACATGTGGTCTGTTTATATGAAAACATTGCACCTGCAGTTAATGAATTATCTGTCATCAAAGATCCCAAGTCAATGTATTTAAACAATTATGATTAATCAGTTTCACTTTTGAACAGAAAGCCAATTAAGTCAAGAAAACAAATTCATAGAAAATACTTCAAACAAATCCAATTCTTCAGTCCCACAATGAGGGGAAATTATAACAGACATTTCTGGTGCGCTCTCTTTTGGCTTCACTTCTCAATTTTAATAGCTAAGGGTAGAACGCATTCCTCTGCAAAGGCCCAACAGTCCCCTTAAATTAAATCAAGCTGCACCAACTGTCACACACTCACAGATATCAGACCATGAGCCTGATTTAGATTATGAATTAATCTCTCAGAAATCAAGGAAAATGTTGTAAGAAAGCTTTGTTCAGGAAAGTGGAAAGAAAATCCTGAGTCTGTACTCAAAATAAAATGGGTCCCTCCAGCAAGTTCCGTAGAAAGTTGTCTGGTAGTTTCTGAAGAATCCTGCTTCCAATCAAACCAACCAACATACAAACGGACAGGGATGAAAAGATAATCCTCCTTGGCAGAAGTAAAAATAAACGTTTGTGTCTTTCTAATGTCAAACTGGTTTGTTAATAGTGAACCAAATAGCAGCTGTCTTCAAAACACTTCACGTAGCTTATTTATATATATATATAAAAAAGTTCCCTTCAGTGTCTTCTCTTCATGCATAAGACTCTTTGTGCATAAACACAAAATCGTGTCTGTGCCGCCACTAAAAAAGCAGTAGTACGGCCAGAAAGGCCAGAAAAGCGAAACTCAAGGTGTCGGCGTAAACAAGAAAAAGGCCTGCAAGTCAAGTATGTGTAAAATTGATTTAAGGATTAACTCAAATGGTCCCTGAAGTGCACACGAGGTTATTGCAGCAAGGCAAAATTAATATAAATATACCGATACAGCAAATCAAATAAAAAACATCCTCAATATGCTTCTTCTCCACCTACCGGGGCCTCTTGAGCCTCATGAGTCGAAGGTGATGACATTTTTAAGACCCGGCAAAATATTTGAGGTCATCACTTTGACCCCTTTCGGATTTATAAAGAGCGAGGAGAGAAGATAGAGAGGGCTGTGTGTGTGGAAAACATGAAGCGAGATACAACACAACCCCCGGGACAGATAGTGTGTTACCAGGGCCGGGGAGGCCAGCAGGGTGTATGCACGCCTGAGGGATTGAGGCTGAGAATTAATCAAGGTGTGTTCGTGGCAAACGGGCATGTGATGTTTTTATTCCACACCGCATCTACTGCTGAAGCCAGCTCTCATATAAGTGGTGGCCAAGTCAAACATGCAGGCACATACATTCCCATATGGCAGATAGTATATCAACTTAGCAAATCACCACAAATATTTGTTTAGGTTTACACTGCACTTAGTGTTCCTTTAAAATGTGCACTGCCTTCCAGTTCAGTTACATGACTTCTATCTCTTCCTTGATTAATATAAAATTGTTGTTTTACTCACTAAACCAACACCCATCTAATTTGTTTTTTTATTCCTTAATTAGTCATCACTCTGCTCAAACATCGATTGGCCATTTCACCGTGGAGTTAGATTTGGTTTTATGTGCCTATAGGTTTGAAGATAACACGTCTGAAATGTGTTTTCAGGATTACAGAGAGTATTAAATAAACCTGAAGCTATTTGAATGGCTAGATGTCACTATAAGTGATTTAGGGCATCACATCTTTAAGTTAGCTCCATATGCAGATGAGAAATACAATGAAGAGTGAACAGGATGCACTTTAGGTTAGTTTGGTTTAGTTTAGTGAAAGGGCCGGGGGTTTGGAGATTGTCTTTATATCTTCTGGAGTCAGTGAACTTTACTTTGTAAACAGACAACGAGGAAAAATCATTAATACGGTTTTTACAAACTGACAAACACGTGTGTTGATCCTCAGTGGGATCAGCTCCCCTGAAGGATATTTACTGATGCATCGTGGTTTTATTGTAGTGGTAATAATAATAAACTTTATACAGAACCAACAGTGCAGCAGCTTTGTACTCGGTGCCAAAGTCTCCTCCGGCTGTGGCTCCCTCACCTTGTATGGTCTTGTTATTGTCATAGTGCTGAGCCTGCTGCTGAGCCTGCTGTAAATAACGAGTGCTTAATTCACATGAATACAGGCAGACACACGGCATGTCATATTGAGCAGTGTGCAGATACTGTAAGCCAGACGACATGAGCTTTAATATTTTATGCGGTGTCTGTGTTTGCAGTGTCAGGCGTGCAGTACGGGCACTTGGAGTCGAATGTGACACTGGCATGCGGGAAGTCGCAAATCAGGTAAGGAATGAAAACTTCGGCCTGTGGGCCTTGAAGGTGTTTTTAATTCGAAGCGCAATAACTGAAGTCTCTGTTGTTCCCAACCAGGATGCCTGTGGTGTGGCATCTCAACCACAGCTCCGCGCTGCCGTGGCACGAAGTGACATCCAACGGCACCTTGGTCCTGCTGCAGGTCGACCACTCGGCACAGGGCATCTACAGCTGCTACGATAACAGAGGGCTGCTCCTTCACTCTGCAAAGCTCCGGCTTGGTCGTAAGTTTTGTTGTGACTTGGCTCAAAGTGTCTCTTTAATACCCGGGGGACAGACTACACGATATCAGCAGGATTAAAGCCCGAACAGGAAGACGTAGGGAGTTGTCATTGGACGTGGTACTCAATCATTCTGTCTTGTCTCGTGGATTCTCTTTTCAGTCCCAGTCCCTCACAGTTCATTTCACTTCTTTGGATAGTTCAGCGTAAAAGTATTAAATAAGTTTCTGTTTCTTTTAACTCTAACATTCGCATCTCTTGGCAATTTTCTTGTGTCCATTTGAATTCATTAATTTATTGTGGCTGTAAGAAGACATCTAGTTGCCGCAGTGATAATCAGGAGAAAGTCACAGGTCCCCACACGGACAAAGCCGTCCACTTCCTGTCACTGTTCCAAACGGGAAGCGGCTCCCTGAGCGGACTTCCTTTCGGGGGACAGGGATTTGTTTTACATGGAACTTGCAAAGCTTCTTCTAAAATAGTTTGGTTTGATATAAAAGGGACACAGACATACATAGAAACATCTTAAAGGGCTCTAAAACATGTACCCCCCCCCCATGGTCCTGAAAGTGAATGCTGTCTGACTTGCATTTCCCAGATTCCCCCGGGCTGCTGAGTGTTTCCTGTCGAGTGCCCAATCACACACACGTGCGCTGCTCCTGGGTGAACTCGGTGAGGACCTTCCTGCCAGCCCAGTACAACGCCTCCTTCAAGTAAGAGCCGCTTATTGCAACTGAAACACCGACGTCCAAGGTCACACACACAAATCAAACACGTAGACGCTAAATATAGCACACGTCCCACAGAGTGTGCGAGTCTAACCTTCTCTGTTTCCCGTCTTAAAGGTGCTTTCCTTCCCCTGAGCATAACACACTTTAACACGACAGAATAAGTGAAATACTTCAACGTGTTTTGTCCTGTTGTCCAGGGGCAAGGGGGCCGAGTGGAGGCCGTGTGTCCTGGATGTCGCCCGCAAGCGTTGTGATGTAGACCAACCCGCCTTCTGGCAGACCATGCACACTCTGAGAGTCACGGAGACCAACGCCCTGGGGTCCATTACCACATATCACATCGTCAAGCTAAACAAGCTATGTAAGATCATGTGAAACACACACGCACACACACATGTGAATGGCTTACTGTCACATTGATGTCTCTGAAGCACGGTGGTGATTTTCCGCCAGAGGTTGATCATGTTACAGTTTTATCTTGTCTTCATATTCAGCGCTACTGGAACTGGCTGCTGCGTAACTCAAAACCTACTATTGAGATTGGCTTTCAATTCTTTTGGCCCCGTCTCTGCTATTATTTTATTTCCAGTTGTAACGTTACACTTATTTGAAATAGCTTTTGAAAAGAGCTCAACTTCAGAGGGATGTCTTTTTTACTTCAATAGCTCCTCCATTGTCTCCTCTTTGTCTTTAGAATAAAAGCGATACACACATTTGTTTCATTAAAAACAGATGGACGGGTATTTGATCAAGTTTTCTTTGAAGTAAAAAAGTGCTGAAGTTTTATACTAGTTAGTGGAAATGTGCAAACACTGCAATATTGAAATACTCATGACAGATACAACTGCACTCAGAATCTGACTCTGCAGCAAATGTCACGCTTATTGTAACTATTGTAATTTTACATCATACATTGACTGAGCGTATAAATACATTATTTCCCTGCAGATTTTAGTAAAATAAAAAAATGAATTCCTCAAGGAAAAGTACCTCCAATCTTTTACTTCAGTACATTACATATTTACATGTACTTTCGATCACTGAAAGATTCTCCTGTACACACATAAAACACATACACACAACATGTCAGGCGTTTAATGCTGCACATAATTCTCCCTGACTGCTTGTGTGACCGTTCCCTTTCTGTCCTGATATAACGACCTCAATTATCTTGTTTTGCTGCTTCTCTGTCTACACGTTCTTTGTCCTCTCACTGTCGGAGGCTGGTGTTCCTTCTCACCACTGTTCTCCGCCTCTGCTTCCTTATTGAAATAGCTGTGTGAATATGCATGAATAAATAGAGATACAACAGTGTGTGGAACAGGATTAATGAGAAGGATAATTAATGAGTAGGTCTTTTTGAATGAAGTCTGCAACTTTCTACCCTCTGGTGCTCCTCTCGTTTTTTAGATACCAAGCCAACCCAATAGAAATGAGTTTTCTTTCTATTCTCTCCTCGCAGTGAAGCCAGACCCTCCAGAGGCCTTGATGGTGAAGGCACTAGAAGGTTATCCAAAGAGGCTGAACGTCTCCTGGAAGGTTCCCTCCTCCTGGCCGGAGGAGGTTGCGTTTCCCCTGGTGTTCCACATCAGATACAGGCCGCAGGGCTCTGTGTACTGGTCCGAGGTGAGTCAGCCAGAAGGTTTCATCTCAGTGCTGAAGCGAGGGCAGTCTGGGTCAGAGCTGAGCATTAAGCTTGAGATGGATTGTTGGAAACCTGGGGTTCTAAAGTGGAAATCTCATATTAAAGGAGAAGTGATCATCATGATGTATTTATGATTAATTCATGATTTTGTTAAATTCTTGTGAATCAGAATTTAAATCTCATCAAATCAAGTAATTACTGAACATTTTTGTATCATATCAAATGCCTGTTTTTGTTTGTTTTAACAAATTCATTTAGTAATGGAAATAAAAAACAAAAGCTTTTGTTTACCAATAAAAACAACCTTTCTTTCTTTTAACCGCTGCTCTCTTCGGTCAGATCTACTCGGAGGAGAGTCCAGTTGTGGTGTTAGACGCCCTGGCTGGCCACCTGCACCAGGTGCAGATTCGAACCCGCGACGAGCTGGACACAGAGAGCCAGTGGAGTGAATGGAGTCCCCTGCTTCTCATCCGGCCCTGGGAAGGTCAGAATGAAAATTCACAAATACTCTGATTTGAAAATTACTATTCAGATCGAGTCAATCTCAGTTGATTCAAGAGAGACAGCAGATGGATTAGATCATGAGTATCAAAAGATATGTGTCTAATCAGATCTCTGTGTGTGTGTGTGTGTGTGTTTGAACTACAGCCTACACCACCTCGACTGACCCCCCCGAGGACTCAGAGGAAACATTATCAGACAATGTTGATCCCTTCAACACGAAGCTTGAGACCTCGACTGCAAAAACACACAGTGAGATTCCTTCTGTTTCTTCAGATGATAGTTGTGGAATGTGATTTTACTCAGGAGCTGATGTCCTGCTAGAACAAACAATCACAACACACATATATACATTTATCTCTTTAGAGAAGGTTTTAGCGTGATGAACTGAACCACAGGAATATATTTAATTAAACAGCAGCACAAGTATGTTTTGTAACCTCATTATTTTTGGCAGAAAGAAGCAGCATCAGATGTTAATAGAGCAAAAATCTCCAGGAAGACGTTATTTACTGTTATTCTGGTCAGACTCTACAGTGGCTTCATCACCAAATTGCATCTAATTGCAGTAAATTGTGCCTGCAGGGTGTATAAGAGTTCCCTGGGTGAAATGTTAAGTACATAGCACCTCACAAACATGTGGTAAAGACACATGCAGGACACACTGGTTAACACACACACACACACACACAGTATATAGCAGGAGACAAACACACACATTCTGGGCAGTGGAGTAAAAAGCCGTCACATTTCTTTTAGCACGTCTTCTGCGAACCAGATGTCATCTTTTATTCTTGCTGTCATTTGCATTTGGGCTCTTAAATCTTCTCTTCTTTGTTTTTTAAAATCCTCTAAATACCAAAATAAGTTTTGTTGTTTTTTTAAACATTTTATTGTTGATGTGTGACTGTGTTCCTGCTTTGTTTTACTGTTCAGAACAATGTTCAGTTGTTTGAATGTGTGTGAAAGCAACTTGTTTACTCCCCGCAGCACGATAAATAGATGTTTGTGTGAAAGCTATAATGGCGGATTTAAAATTAACTTCTCCCCAGAGAGTGATTAAATCCCAGAACACACACATACATTTTATTTTATTTTTTGATCCTCGCGAAAAAGCACATGGGGATGAAAGTGTGTGAACTCTCTTTCATTCCGCTGAGACTTCCTTCCTCGTCTATATTTGCTTCTCTTCGTTTCACCACACGTTCACGTCTCCGTCTTCAAATGATCTGCTCGTCCCCGTCTCTCCGCTCGTGTCCTTGACCTCCCGTGTCGTCCTCTTCCTCCCTGTCCCCACCCAGATCCTGTGATTGAAGAAGAAGGTAATTTGGGTTTGGTGATTTTGCTGGTTTTGTTCTCCGTGGTCATCCTCATCACCGTCCCCTCCCTCATCTATGTCGTGTGGTAAGACACACACACACACACACACAGACACACATGCACACACGCACACACATCCCACATCCTCAAGCTGCAGTTTTGTGGTCAGTGTCTCTTGGAACGATTGTTTGGGGCATTTCTTTTTTTCACTTTACTTTTTCTATATTTCCAGGGTGAGGCAGGGGCGGAGTGATCCCGTGACCAAACAGGAACTCACCTCTATGGTCAATATGAAGTCCATGCCAATCTAATGTAAGACACACACACACACACACAGACAAAACACAAACACAAACACACACAAGTCATTTTTTTAACTCGACCAAGGAGTTCAAATTCTAAAACATGTTGTGGAGGAATGAGGCAAGAGCCGGGAGGGAATTCGTTCAGGGGGCAGATCCAGGAATTATTTTATGACCAATGCATTTTTCCACATTTCTTTCGATTTCTCAGACAATACTTTATGGATCTTGATGAATAAGTCATTTTTTTTTTTGGAGAACTGGTGCCGATTCAAATTTAAAATGTGGTTTCATAAGAGGCCTGTTTGGCCTGGGCGGAGGTATGTGTTCTACTCAGTGCCATTCCAGCTCCACATTTGTTTCAGTGCGCAGATGTAGTGAATATGTTCTCGCTGAAAGCTGCGTGTGGTTTGTGCAGATAGTTTTAGATCTCTCGAGGGGTGTGGTGAAGATAATTAAAATCCCAATTAAGTGTAGCTTCTTTCAGATTTATGTCAACGACCACAAAATGCTCTAAACTGGGAGCAAAGCCAGTGAGAAAAAAGTTCAGCGATCCTCTGCCTAAGTAAAAACTGAAACGGTTCAAAGTGCTGCTATAAACAACATTCTAACAACTCTTCAGATGTCCAGCCAACTTGTGATTATAAGTCTAACATACACACACACACACACACACACACACACACACACACACACACACACACACACACACACACACACACACACACACAGACACACACACACACACAGATTATAACCCTGTCAATATGCCTTCATATATCTCATCCTGCTCTGTTATTTAAATATTTGCTCTCTCAAGACAATGCTAAATATACATGTTTTTTAAATTAGCTTTTTCACTCTCCCTCCTTCCTGACCTCCTTCCTCTCCTCTCCTCCTCCTCCAGGTTGATTTCAAGGATCTTCCCATCATCGGCCCGTTCTAGGGCTCCTCACAACAAGAACCAGGCTGCGTCCGAGTCCATCCTTGATCCAGGACGACAGGGACAAACACACACACGGAGCTGCAGAGTGTATACAAGCTGACTGAAGGGTTTTTGCACAAATCACATGTGCAGGATTTTTCCTGGACACATTCAATGCTTACACCTGACTGCACTTCCCAGAATGCATCAGCCGACTCCACTTCCACTGTCCACGGGGGGGGACACAGAAAACGTGTCCTCGCTTGCTTCACTGCAGCTCACGCCTCCACAGACTGTGGGAGGGACGCTGCACCAGGACAATCCAGTTCACTCACAACCGACGCTGCTTCAGGTGGACTGACTCCTCGACCCGTTCAGGGAGAGGGGGGGCTGACCTTGTTTTTTTTTAACCGTTGAAACTTTTAGGTAACAAATGATTACAGGAAGTGCAGCTGCCAAACAGGAGAACAGAAGATTTTATTTTCTTTGTGGGACAACTTGCTTTTTTCCCCCCCGAACCCAGAACTCCTCACTTTCTTGTTTTGTATTTTATTTTTTTGGAGATTCAGATTAATGTGTGTCCGTTACTACACCGACCGACTCAACGCTGTGAAGGAAGCTTAACAAGTCTCTGTGTGCGTCTGATGCCAAAAGCAGCAACTACGGGCATTATGGTTTCAGCTGAGGGGGCAGGAGACGACCTGTCCCCCGCTCCTGACCTGAGGGGGGGTGGACACGGAGCATAAGGTCCAGGGTGGGTGGCCCGGGTTATTTAGACTATATTTCATTTTACGACAAATGATTTTTACATGTTGCATGACATGCTTGTTTTAATTGTCTTGATGTCATTAGTACGCGTCACTTTGTTTTGTTTTTGTTATACCTCTTTTTCTATCAATCCATCCACTGTTCCTGAATGTGTGTGAAGAAAAGACACACACGAGCAGAAAGAGATCAGAGAAGAGATACGGGCCTGTCACAGAGCACCAGCATGACCACATTACTTCAGTAGTTAGTCAGAGAATATTAGAATATAGATATTCAACTAATACTTTAATACTAGACTCCAAAGAAACAATTACTTCTTTCTTTGAAAATGGTTTAATGTCGTTTTTTTCTCAAAGAGATTAAACAGCCTCTACTTATGGATAGAATTTAGACTCAGTCAAATTGAATCAAATCTGGTTATTTTTCGCTATCATCATATAAATAGTCATCACTTAAACTAAATAGTCAAAATCCAAAGCAAATAATAATTCTGCATCGTCCAAGAGGAGGTTTTCAAATTGTTTGTTTTCCTAATTCCACAGATATTAAGTTTAAAAGATTTGAAATTTGAGGAAAAGCCTGTTTCAGTTCGTTGTCCTCATTACAACATTAAATAAATTAAGTTAATCAGCTATTTTATTAATCAAAGAAAAAGTATGGCCACAATATAATTTACTGCCTCGAGACCATTTTAGGATCCAGTGTGTAAGGGTGAATGTTGATGGGGGGGGGGGGGGGGTTTGCTGACGTGATTCCTTGCACGTTTGGTGAAGTTTAGGATGAAATAAAAAGTCGGGGCATTGACATAGAATCAATAAGAATGAACAGCTGCAGTTAAAGTTTAGACCTGGGTTAAAGTTAGAGTTAAGGTGACACGGCAAAGAACAGGACTCACAAAATACTGAACTGTCCGGCTTCCACTTTGAAAGTCGAGCATGGTTGTGTGTGTGTGTGGGCGTGTGCACGAGACGAGCACTGAGACGGAGACTTGACAAGAGCGACTCTAGGTTTCTGGGTGGTTGTTTTTAAAGATGGACGACGTAGCAGCTTATCTTGATCACCCCCTGGTGGCTGGCTGCAGTATCGGTCAGAAACCCTGCTTACAAAAATATACGTTAAATCCATTTTTTCTCAAATGTGTTTTCAGTCAATTTAGATAATTCCCATCACACCAATGACAAAACGCAAGATGGCAGCACCTGGATACAGAATGTTTTATTATCCATCTTTATATACACTCCATGGTTTCACTGTATGAAAGACTTACAGTTCAGTGTTCGTGGTTTTCATTAAAACATTTATTTCCTCCTCTTGTTTCTGTCGGTCCGGCTGTTCTATGCTCTGTTGATCCAAAGCTGTGTAGGTTTTTCAGATGGACAGATTGTGTAGTTTGTATCAGAAACACAAGGTGCATATACGTCGGACTCTTTCCAGTTTGACGACTGTATGTTCTCTCAAGCTAGCTCGACATATTATGCATGAATCCAGTTGAAGCTTTTTTTTTGTATATTATTGTATATCACACTTTAAAAAAAAAAAGTACATATGTATGTTATACGTGATGTTTATATGTAGAGAAAAAAAACGTTGTCTTTGGGATTGTTTCACACACATGGTTTAACTCAGTCGGTAGATTAGCACAAATCTCTCTTCACGCAGTTTGGTGGAAATTGGTTTGGTAGTTTTTGTGTAATCCTGTTAACAACAAAAACAACATCGTCACAGGTAGAAACAAAACTTATTTTGTGTAGTTATTCGAATTCAGATTATATCATGTACGTTTTTTAAGAATACAGTAAATTCTGTAACATTTCAATGCAAATTATTTTACGTGACACGATGAAAAACATCTACCGACTGAAAATAATCCATGTCTGCAGAAACGTCCCCCTGTTGTGTGTTTGTGTCTTTTCTCCCCAGTTATATGAAGCTGTTGTTACTGTACATTTACTGTATGGACAATGTGTTATGTCTGAATTCATCTTCGTCCAACGTGTGTTCCTAAAGTTCACTGTTCCCCTTCCTTCACGTCTTTTGTTTTCAGATGAACCACAAATCGATCTTTATTTTTTTCCTGTCTCAACTCTCACACAGAAAGCAAAACCATTTGGTTTTATCTTACTTTGAAAAGGTAGATAAAGTTTAGATGGGTGTTTAAACAGGGTATCTAGACAATCTTTAAAATAAAATACTTTTATACTGTACTTTATTAATTGCTAAATTAAGAGAGCTATTTTTTTTAATCAAAAATTCAGACTTTCTGTAACCAGAATATAATTTTTTTACAATTTAAATAGCAAAAAAAAAAGACGAGAATTCTCCCTAAAAGATTTTTTTAAGATAAAATTAAATATCGACCAACCTTCACATTGAGTTTAATGTTCTTCTAATTTTGTCTTTCTCTTTCACTTCTGTATCATTTTCTGTTTGTGTGAATGCACTTGTGGTTTTTCCTCTGTCTTCTCCATGATCCTCTGCATTATGTGACAGCAGATGGAGCCTCTGCTGGTTTTAGTTCTTACGACTCAAATTACACTCAGGCGTCCATTCTCAGATGTACATAGTCTTTTTTTTTTTTTTTTTTTTTTTGCTTCATGTGTACGACAGATTTCACTATAAGCTGCTTGTTTTTTTTCTCCCCGTCTTTGTATGTTTCTGTGAAATAAAGACTATTTTATCACAACTTGTAACTTCTGAAACCTCTTTGCTTTCCTGCCTCTTCCTCCGTCTGTGGCATCGGTTGTAATGTCAACTGTCTGGTGTCCGGAACATTTAAAACAATGGTGCAAGTGGCCTCGGAACAAATGAGCCATTGATGGAGACGCTCCTTCTTGTCTCTGTCACGTTGTCGGGATCCTTCGAGCTTGCGGGTGAAGACCACATTTCGCCTGGAGGACGTCGCTTCTCGTGGCAGCGTCTTCCTGGAGAGTTTCCATTATCTGACTGTGACAGAGTCTGATGAATCCCAAATGCTCAAGCTGCCTTTTGTTGTCTTTGTGAAAGAGGCCTTTAAGACGTACAACTGGTCGGAAACTGCTCCGGCGTTCGGGGCTCCACTTCCCATATTGCCAACACGTTGTCATGCAGAGTTCAGCTAATGAAGTCCAGGGACCTCGGCTGTTCTGTCAGGTGGACGACTTCTGTGTCTTTGTAGACGAGGAGATCTTCGCTTACGAATCTTTGGCTGCTTCTTCTTCTGGATAACAGTGGAGAAAACATCCAGACAAACACAAGCAGAGTGAAGTGTGTTTTGGTTATTTATGGACATTTGCTTAGTGTCTGTTCGTGTAGATACATTTTCTGGTGCTTTTAAATTAGGTACAAATATTCACTTGGACTCACTGGTTGGATTTTGGTGGTCAAAGGTCAAAGGGGCCTCAGAAAACATGATTTTGGCCTCTTGAATGTGACACCAACACAGACTCAGTGGTCACTTGGACTTGAAGACGATGTGATTTGCTTTCAGTGCTCGAAGGTCAAAGGTCACAGTGACCTAAAAGTGAATCTGGAAACAACATGTTCATGTAGATGGAAACTGCACTTGATGCTTATGAAATCAACTCGAACTTCCTCACTGAGAGAAAGTTTCTTCTTCTTTTAAACATAACACACACACACACACACACACATGACTGAGATAAACAGCCTGTCATCACAATGACTCAGGCAGCTTATCACTGTTGCTTGAACTTCATGTTCTTCACAACCTGATAAGAATATGTGTTATTGTTCTGTGCAGGGTGAGGTGTGGCTGGAGAGAGCAACATATCTTAAGTAATAAACCTGAACTTACATTTTACAAAGTCCTTTAACATGTAACTTTGGATTTAAACATGAGTTTTTTTTGCTTTATTCACCATTTCCTGCCAATAACTGTTTGTTTATGTTCGTGAAAAGAATTATTACACTTCAGCACCTTTTCTACTTATAGCAAAAACATTAACTGGTAGAAACCTGGTTGAAAGTCTCATTTCGATTCATTATAAAGTTTAAATCCACTGTGCAAATTAATGCAAACCCACGGAATATATACATGATAGATTTTATTGAGATAAAAAGAACACTGCGTGAAATCTTCAAGCTATTCACATTTTCTCCAGATGAAAAACAAAACTGGAAAAAAACAAACGACAAATAAATAACATAAAATGTGCAAAATCCAACGTAATATTGCATCAATAAAGGTCACATGGTAAAAAATAAGCAGCAGAGAATGAGATTGTATTTGACAGTGAATGACACAAGTGAAGGTGACACATGTCCGTTCTATAACTTCTGCTTTGAACTGCGTTTGCATAATTCCACTGTAACATGATAATTAAAATAAGTCATAACTCATTTAAATAAAGATTAAAGTGCGGAAAAAAATAAGAAAAGCAAACCCATAAAACACCCAAACAACAATATATATATATATAAATAAAAATTCTTAACTTAATATCATGTACCATTTCTATCTGAGCACAGACTCCACAGAGAGAAAATATATTGAGTTATCAAAAGTGAAAGTAATCGCGAATCACTACAGCTCACTGCCGCCACCTAGCGAACAAAAAGCATCACTACAACAGCTTTAAGAGAAAAACTAAATAATCTGATGGATATTAAAAAAAAATTTAGTCTCAGATTTGAGAAGTTTTCAACGTAAAATTGTATCAGTTGGACAGAATTGGCCATTTTATAATTCAATCATGTACATTCAAATAGTACAAGCCTCTAAAACCCATTAAATACAGTGGATTACATATTGTTGTGTACTAATTAAAAATAAGTATTAACACTACTGTTTAAGAATGCGTGTGTGATCAGTCTACATCTAAAAGTGTGTGTATTGATTTCAGCTGTGTGTTAGTGATTTATAATATTAATGAATGACATCCCTCATCACTGAAAAGCCAATTAAGAATTCCAACATGTCGACTCTACTGTACATTATCATTTAAGTACAGTAGCATAAGAAGAAAATAGCAACAGGTCACATACAGCAAGTTAACATGTAATATGTAGGTATTACTTTAATGAACACACTATTTTAAAAGTTACTCCCTTGAATGTTTAGAATAATTCCACAAGAATCTGCTGAGTTGAACTTTAAATTATCTTAAAAGCTTCAGAAATAATTTGTCATAATTTCACTTTTGCTGCAGCAACTGAGCCAAATCCGTAGATTCACATGATGATGGAGCTTCCTGTTTAAAAGTGGACAAAGAATTGTTTTACAAAGTAAGAATCCAGAAAGAAATGTAAAGCATCTTCAACAGCGCATCATAAAAGTGGAATAATTCCCCCTCCTCTCCCTTAGAATGAGGACGTGTGTTTCCAGCTAAATCAAACAAAGCTAAATCCAGTCAAGATGCTGTAAAGTCATAAAGAAACAAGGAGTAAACACCAGGTCAAGAAACACAATCATCGTACATCTGAAACGTTTGGCACTGAAAACCGCTGCTGCAACTCAGAGGAGCAGAAACTGGCTCCTGTTACAGCTCGATCGGAGATTAAGTGAAAGTCACAGATGATTGTTGTTGTTTTATGTTGGTTTTTATATGTTCTTTTAAAGTATATTGACTTTCACTGCTAAATGGCAGACGAAGAAGTTTCAAAGCACAGTGGAGTAAATGTGGTGAGAGTGACACTGCTGACACCACGTGCAGGCTCCAGCAGCCTGTGGTTGACCTGTTGTTGACCTTTGGTTGACTTTTCCTCGAGTAAGGACGAGGATGCTCGTGGTAGTGAAGGTGTTTAAGAGTTCAGGGGCACAAGACGTGATGTGAACGCTTGTAAGTTCGAGTCCCTCGTGTTGATAACGATGAGCAGCCATCAACAAAGTCTCTGCTGAACGATGCCTCAAAGCTTTAAAGGTCAGAGACAGTTATTGAAGAGCAGCAGAGAAAAACGAAAAACGTGATTGACACCTGATTTTGAAAAGTTGATTTGTTCCAATCTTTTTCTTCTTCATCTCACAGCAACCGTTTCTTCATCCAGCAAATAAATCAGAAAAAGATTGATTTGTCCTTCCAGCAAAAATCTTTCAAATACAATTTCAACGAAACTTAAGTCACGAACATCCTCCAGTTATTTCAAGTAGGTAAAAGTTGTTTCTCACAGTTTTATCCTCACGGGATCAGCACAAGACTACACTGGTGAGTCAGTGACCTCTAAACGTCAATGGCCACCCCGTGTTTGGTGGAGATCACATCCCTGGTCCCTGTGAGATACATGAGCACCGAACACAGGTGAGGGAGCGTGGCCGTGGTGCTGATGTAGAGCCAGTAGGGGATCGGTGCCGTGTGGCCGAAGGGACACAGCCACAGCCCGTGGCGCACGGCATCCCGGACGTGGTGCGTGGCCATCGAGATGAAAATCATCCAGGGCAGGGAGCACCAAGCGTCTTTGAGGCGTCCGATCCACATGAGGAAGCGGAGGGACAGACAGAGCACGGGGATGAGAGAGGAGCAATGGAGCGGAGGACGCTGAGGGAGAGACACGGCAGCCTGGAAGGAAACAGGGACAAGGAATCAGCCGTAAATACTTTGAAACTTGTTCTTTGGTCCGAGGAAATCAATCCTTAATATACAAATATCAATACTTCAAACATTTATTGCAAGAGTTCTGCAGAAATGTAAGAAAATGTCAAATAACGATCAAGACTTTGCTTGATTTTCATCACATTTCTTGTGGCTCTTATTCTGTAAAAGGTTTCACATGTAAAAAACATATTGAATAAAGAAGTATGATTAAAAGTGGCGCTCTTACCTTGAGTGACAGGGATCCAGCCATGTAGAAGTGGTCCAGGTCTATGATCGACGCCAGCAGACCAGCCAGAAGCACCTCGTACAGATCGCTCTTTTTCCTCAGGCCAATAACAACAGCCCACGACCACAGGCCCACCAATCCGTGTGTGGCGTTGTCCAGGGTGGCGCGCAGCCACAGGTGGTTCTGGATCACCGACATCTGGAGGGCGTGGTCGGCCACCACGCAGAACATCCCGAGTCCTGCAGACGCCAGCAGGGAGGCGGAGCTGAAAGTCTGTAGGAGGGCCTGAGCTTTCTCTGTCTCCACAGCCAGGCTGAGGGGGACAGGGGCCCCTTCGCCCCTCAGGCCCAGGCCCAGCAGCGGGGACGAGGAGGGGGAGGAGTCGAGCTTGGAGTAGAATCCTTGCATTTTGACAGACGGCTGTGGGGGCCAATCGCCACTGAAGGTCAAAAAGATTCAGGTAGACTGGAGGAGGAAGGAAGGGGAGGGATTAATGAGGGCGTCACCATCTTTCCTCTGCTATGAGGCCAAGATGGCGATCGTTGAGGGGGAGAATCATTCATCCTGTTTTACTCTCATCTTGACAGTTTTAAGGAAAATCCAGATTGTAATGCACTCAAACTACCAAGTGGGTATAAAAGTACATCAATTGAGACACAGCTTCCAGGGAGATGAGACACATGCAGCCACAGGAGGGCAGTAAATTACACCATGAGTTACATTACATCAGGGCTGAGTTGAGAGGAAATATATCACTTCCACGTTCAAGTCTAATGAATTTGATTAACCAAGATAAATGGAAGACAGGGAGATAGATAGATATGTGGATAGATATATAGATAGATAGATAGATAGATAGATAGATATGTGGACTGATAGATAGATAGATAGATATGTGGATAGATAGATAGATAGATAGATAGATAGATAGATAGATAGATAGATGGATAGATGGATAGAAATGTGGACAGATATATAGATAGATAGATAGATAGATAGATTGATTGATTGATAGATAGATTGATTTGTGGTCTAGAGGTTTAAGATGCAGCTGGTTGACTCCTTGTTTAACCTGATGGAGAGGACACAGTGTTTTCATGGTGTGAATCCACAGATGAATTTAAATCAGATTCTGTTTCTCACGCAACACTGTGAAATGTAGGACAGAGTCACGTGACATCTGAATCCACAACAAGTCCTCCATCTCCTGAAGGAAGAAACGTTCTAGATCCTCAGTATGAAACAGGAAGTAGCTGCTGGTGAAGTTTGCATCTGCATACAGCTCCAGGTGAAGGTTAGCATGCTAACTGGGGTTAGCTCTGTTTTAATGTCATTCATTATTCTTCATCGCTCATCTTCTTCAAAAAACACCAGCATCTATGGGGCTAACAGCTAGCTCAAAGCTAACCGGCTAACCGGCTAGCAGTGACAGATGAGGCTAATGGCTAGCTCAGAGCTAACCGGCTAGCAGTGACAGATGCTGCTGCTGCTGCTGCTTTGTGTTGGCGGACAGCAGCTAATTAGCAGCTTGCTAAGCTAACACCGCTAAATTCCATTGCACGACACGCGTCACGTGACGTTAAAACACGTTATTAAACTGTTTTCTGGTAAATTATCGTTTTGTTGTGGTTTTTATGAATAAACACAAAGACACTCACCACATCTCCCTGCATCCGCTGTCACCCACACTTCTTCTCTGGTGTATTCTGTCAGGGTTAACGGGTGAAGGCTCTGCTGCCACCCTCAGGTCAAGAGAGGAACAGCCGGGATATAGGAACAACAGAGAAACACAATGAATTTGAGTTTCATGTTTCATTTGTCATGTGCAAGTTAACACAGGGTCAAAATTAAAAATAATTCAGAAAGATCTTAATATAAGAAAGTCAAATACAATACATAACTAAAACTATATACATTAAATGAACTGTATGGAGTGTGTATGTGTGTGTAACAGCTGTTTCACATTTTTTCCAATTAAAGTGCAAACAGGCTGCTGTGTAACTTCAGAAGCCTGATGTCCTGATGGTAGAAGCTGTTCCTCAGTCCGGTGTGATGTTCTGATGGTAGAATCTATTGGTGGTGCTGCTCCTGCACCTCCTGCCAGATGGTAACACAGTGAACAGTCTCTGTGCTGGATGGCTGTGGTCCTTGATGATGATGGTGGTAAATGTCCAGGATGGCTGGGAGACTGTTTCCATTTCTTTGTCTTTTAGCAGGTTCGAGTGTGATGACAGGAAATTGGAAACATTACTATATTTAAAAATGAAGAATTTAATCCTAAGAATAATATCCACCTAAGGATATGGGTAAATACAGCCTGAGTGGAAGAGAGGGCGGTTTTCAACATGTATAGTTTTTACACTTGTCTTTAGTGTGTATACACTAGTGAAATCTAGTGGTGAAGTGTCATGTTGCAGCTGAATACCTCTCACCTCACCCTCTCCTTCCAAACATGACAGAGAACCTGATGAAAGCTTCAGTTGTCCTCAAACCTCAAAAATTGTTTAGTTTGGACAAACTCTAGGGTCAAGTAAACAACAATATATTCAATAGCTCCGTTTCACCTAAATCTTACACACTGAACCTTTAATGACACCGTTTTTAGTTGATACTGTATTTTTACCTGCACCAGTGTAGCCTCATACATTGCAAAAGAGGTTTGGCCTGATTTAATGAATTTGATATACTGTACTTCAGATGAGAATAGATATCTAATCCTGATGAGTTAAGATCTTGTAGTAGCATCGCCACTACTACTGACTGTAGAAAATAAGGTAGATGTAAATAAGGAGAGCTAACAGAGATAAGAGAGCTTCCCTGAGAAGGGGATCGTCATCGTCAACAAGACCGACACATAGAGCAAAAGTAAGAGTTGTAATCAGAATAATGACTTGTGGCCTTCATTGATTTGTGAGATAAGTTGGAATAATTCAGCACCATGGACAGACACAGTGACAATAACTGTGTTCGAACGTTTCAGCACCACAGACAGTGCACGGTCTCTGCTGCCCTCCAGTGGCCACAGCCAGGAACTTCATTTTTCTATGACATTTGTGCAACAAGTTTACAGCTGTGACAGAACATTAAAGATAAGATAAAGTTGTTAGAGTTAATAATATCATGGGTCTGAAGGTTCATCTCCACTGTGGTTTTCTGGCATTGGGGAAAAATCTTTATAATTCAAAGGGAGAATCAGAATGACTCTTTAGTAGCCATGAAACACATCACTGACAAAAGTAAAAGCTCAAGTAACTAATGAGCTGCTGGATCTTATGGATTCCATTCAAATAGTATGAAAAAATGATTTTTTTATGGCCAGAGCAGGGAATAAAAAAAACTGTATAATTGTAGAAGAAATGAGAAACTAATGTACTAATACTACTAATGTAAAATCAAAAAATAACTATGAGATTGGTCTGTCACTGGGAGAGGCTCAACATGAAGCCCAGGACAGATGGAAGCAGTTCATCGAGGCCTTATGCCCCCGAATGGATGAAGAGGATGAGGGAAGCAAGTGAAAACAGGATATAAACGATGGAGGGAGAGAGAGAGAGAGAGAGAGAGAGAGAGAGAGAGAGAGAGAGAGAGAGAGAGAGAGAGAGAGAGAGAGAGAGAGAGAGAGAGAGACGGTACGCTGAGGACAGAGTGAAAAGCCGGGAAGCAGAGATTGTGTCATTCATCCAGTTATCAGTGAGAGGTCAAACCAGTCATTAGAGCAGAGCAGGGCTGTTAGAACTAACAGGCTCTGGATGAGACACACACACACACACAGACACACAGACACACACACACACACACACACACACACAGACACACACACACACACAGGAGGTTAATGCGGATCACATTGTGGCTGCACACAAAGAAGAGCGTGTCTGAACATTTCCGCTGCCGTTTAATTAAAGCTCAGTTGAGGTGAAAAATTGTAAATCGTCACCTATTAACTCGTTTTCATTAAACCCAGAAAATGGGATTTTCTCAAATACAAAAACAAGGAGAACAATAACAGAGGCGTCCTCCTCTTCACCCCCTTTCTTCACGTCATGCTCCGTCATTATAAATATTAATTGGGTTCTCATAGGCGCCACAATCTAAAAAGACAAGGAAAAAGAAAGGAGGAAAGAGTAATGAATGAAACACCCACACGAGGCGCTAAACGTGGGAGTGGGGCTTACAGCAGTTCGATGGTGTATTGACTCGTCCCAGAGCTCGTCAGAGTAATGACAGAACGAGTGCTGGAGAGAGAGAGTATTGGGGGAGAGAGAGAGAGAGAGACAGGACGAGAGAGAGGTAAAGGTCAAAAAGGAAATCTGGCCCATTTCATCCTCCTCCCATTTTTCTGTTGAATATATCTGTTGTTATTGTAAGAGTCTGACAAGTGTTATGGTTAATGTGGTTTCAGTTATAGTTTTACTTCAATCTGTTGTTTTGGCAGAAAAGTTGTCTCCACTTTTATTTTAAATGTGGTTTTCATATTGAGCCAAGATGGAGGAGCCCCGATATCAGCTGTGTCCAACCAGCCGGTACTTCATGATGTCGGACAGGAAAGTGATAAACTGGCCCACGAGCAGAAGCTGCCTGGCTGCTGGTGAGTCCGGAGGCTGGTGTTGAATGTAAGTAAATGGAATAAATGAAGGACTACAGACCACACACCTGATTTCTCTGTGCCTCACATCCTGAGCTGCCCACATCCAGCGAGCAATGATTCATAATCTACCTCGTCAGGTGATTATCATTCGTCTACATGTGTAACCTTTCCTAGGGGGCGTGTCAGAACAGCCAGGGTCGATACTTTCATGGTCCCCTGGCTGTTCCACCAAAGTGTCGAACATCAGCTGACGACGTGTTTCAGGAGCTTCAGTGGTTTCCGTGGCAGAGACGAGCTCCACAGACTTTTTAAACTCTGCAGAACTTTTACATTTACCAAAAACCTTCATAACACACTGGAGGAAATAAAGTGAGAGAGCATCATAAGTTCGACTTTGAAGTCTTCAGTCTGATTGTTGCTTCCACTGATGAAGAGGATTCAACTGGTTTAATAACAAACAGCCGTTATGTGTGAGCTCAACATGATGCATCTGAAATACTAAATATCAAACATATCCAGCATAAGGTTATAAAAAAGATTATAAAATAATAAAGGCCACAAATCCTCAGCGGTGACAAAACCATTTGAAAGATACATTTTAAATGTCAAGAAAGAAACCGATGACCTATGAAACACCAATTCAATAAATCCGAAACTGTAAATATACTTTGGCCCT
This sequence comes from Pleuronectes platessa, assembly GCF_947347685.1. NCBI lineage: Eukaryota > Metazoa > Chordata > Actinopteri > Pleuronectiformes > Pleuronectidae > Pleuronectes > Pleuronectes platessa. Next base: position 17,749,577 of record NC_070644.1, on the reverse strand, counting down.
GGCAGCCAATTTGAGAGAAAATGTTGTTGTCACGAGTATTGATCTGTAAAACTTGAAATGAGGTGGTGTTTGTTTATGGCTGTGGGAGCTAAGATGCATCAACTCTGTTATTACACCGAAATATGATCTCGGCTGTGTTTAAAGGTTGATATATTCCCCCCCCCCCCCCCTCACCTCCATCTTGTAAATATCAGGTTCTGATACTCCGTGTTTGAAAAAGGCGAAATGAGCACGAGGCCTCGGTGTCGTCATTCATTGTGAAATGGTCACATTTAATGGTTGAAACCTGTCATTGTATATACATCTATAAAAAAGACCCCAGGTACAGGTTACGACATTCTACTGCTAATACATACATTATTATTATTATTAAATAATAAACTTTTTGTTCAATGTTAAAGTTACATATCATAGTTTACAAAATAGGATCAAGGAGAATTAAGCCATTATGAATGTCTGAAAAAAAGGAAAAAAAAAAACTAAAGTCCTATATGTGTGTTTTTATTATTTGTCCATAAAATCAAAAAAATACAATAAAACACATCAATATTCCTTTGAATAACATAATATTAACTGGTGATATTGGCTACTGAAATGTAAACTGCAAAGAGACTCTTGTAAAGGCGTCAGAATCGGGAAAGCAAACAGTATTTTTGAGATATTGTATTTTACAGCACAGAGCAGAATGGGGGAAATAAAACAACGCAGGTCGTTCTTAATGCTTCACTTTGTCGCCCTCGTTACGAAGTCGAAATCCAAAACAAAAAGAATGTGTCAGGGAAAGAAATACAAGAATTGTTCCGTCTCAAATCCACTTAACTCGTTTTGTTTTACAATCCAGGTCCTCGTCGCCGGGCGCTGAAAGCAGAACGTAAAGCTAATCGTCTAAACAAGCCAGACTACAGATACCGACATTTTCAAAGTGTTAGTCCTTGTATCGGAAAAAAAACGACCCGCCGCTGCCGCCGCCGCCGCTCCTGACTCGGCCATCGGGGGGGCGAACAGATTCAGAGTCTGATTGAGTATAGGCTAGATTTGTGGTGTCTTTGTTAAATGGTTGGTTTATACAAACAGGAGCTGCAGGGTTCCTCCGATTCATCCCAAAGTTTGATTCCTGTACCGTTTAATGCAGGACACACACACTCGCACACATACACACACTCACACTCACACACACACGCATTCAATTTTGTGGGGTGTTGAACCCATGACGAAGGCAGGCACAGGCTTCAGGAAGCTCGATGAATCGTTCGGGAGCCGTCTAGTTGGGGGTGAAGTTGAGTCTTTGGCATGATGGTTTAGCTGTATGGGGACTGCTGTGGGAACTATACACACAAACACACAGGCTCGATATATGTGTGTGTGTTTGTCTGTGCAGCGCTACGATTTTAGCGGAGGGTTAAAATTAAGACTAAATCAATCGATCGATCAATAAAAAGAACAAAATAAAAGAACAGAAAAAAGGTTTTGTTCTCTTCCTGGAGTTGATTTTCTTGCTCTGAGGAGGAGATTCCCTCAGTCAGTCTGCTGTGGCCCATCACAGCCACCAGGGGGCAATATAAGACTATTGGTGCTGATGTGGTTCTTGTTGCTGCGCCTGTTGCTGCTGTTGTTGATGATGATGATGATGATGATGTCACTTTTAGAAGCTCCTCTGAAGATCTTCCTTGTCACCATTTAATCCCAAAAATGCGGAGTCGCATTATCATTGTCTGATTTCACGTCTGTGTAACCTTGGTGAGTGAGTGTGTGATGGACAGAAACGATCAATGCACTGAATCCTCGAGACATGTGCAAAATAGAAAAAAGACCAGCCGCCTCCTCTTCCTCCTCCTCCTCCTCCTCCTCCTCCTCCTCTTCCTCCTCTGACTTCTCATCTCCCTTCTGGAATAAGACGTTTGAATCTGGAGAAAGAGACAGAGGCACAAATTAGGAAGGTTACAAGAGGATTTAGTGACCTCTGGTGGTGTGTTGGCAGATTGCAATAAACCCCTCCCTTTAGAAGTGTTTATAAAATATACAAAGTAGCCTTACTTTGAAATACCAAACATTTTACTCGAGCAAAGTATTTGTTCCTTACCACCTTCACTGGCTGTGTGTTCATTTCCTGTTTCTCTCTTCATCTTCCTTCAGTGTGTGTTCACATTTTAAAATAAACGCTACGGACCCACATTATAAAAACAAATCATAAATCTGTCGTTCTCCTTCCACCATGTGTGAAGTGCTCCTGACAGATTTATCCACCGGACTCGCTTCACCCTCCAGTGGTTCAACCCATCAGCTGCCTCTCTCTCTCTCTCAGGTGCAGCCATGTTTATATATCCCGTGTTTAAAGGTGTCGGTACGGTCGAGCAAAAGCCATTTCCTGTTTGCCTTCATCGTCAACATAACCGCGGAGCACGACTTTCACCATCTCAGCACCGGTTGTATCTACGTCCTCCACGAGTCTCGTGATATCACCACATGATTTACAGGGTGAAACCTTTCAAATGAATGAAATGGGAGAGCTTTGAATGTCACTTCAGTCCCAGTAGGGGTTCCGCAGAGTAACATGAAGCCCACCCCCCCCCCCCCCCCCTCCACTGACACCCCCAGCCCCCCCTCTCACCTGGGTCATAAAACGAACCCAATTGTTATTGCTCCTGACATCAATAGACCTGCATCGACCTGCAGATATGTGACTGAAGTTCCAAGATGAGGGGTTGTCGACTCATTACTAGAGGCGTGTGTGTGTGTGTTTGTGTGTATGTGTGCGTGTGTGTGTGTGTCTCTCACCACATGAGCAGCAGCAGCAGCATTCCTAACAGCAAAGGGGAGAAGAAGGTGAGGAGCCTGGCAGCTCGGCCCACTGGAGGTTCAGCCTTTTGTGGTGCGTTGGAAGATGGGATGGGAGATGTCTTGGTCTCTGGAAAAAAGAAAAATAATAACCATGAGAAAACACAACAATATTTGCTTGGTATATTTTTTTAAATCAACTCCAAAACTCGACTAAACCCTCGTTCTAATTCGTCCTTTATATAATTCCTGGTGCTAAATCTTCCCCCGGACATCATTTTGATGAATGGACACTGAATCATGCTCAACCTGCCGGGGAAGAAGCAAACAGAAAAAGAAAATACAGTACAGAACCAAATCAATTCTAATCTGCAAGCCTCAATCAATACGGGACTTGTCAAGGCAGTTATGAAGTGAACTGGACAGAGGAAGAAAAAAATCTCACTCACAGTGAAGCTGAGGGGAACATGAAGGAGGGGGGGGGGGGGGAAGAGAGAGAGATAATATATGGAGACGGAAAGAACAGATAGCGAAGCGCAGGATGAGGTAAAAACCCTGAGGTGAAGAGCAGGAGGTGGATAGATGAGGAAGAAAATGGGGAACGTGGAAGTTAATAAATCGTTAAGGAAGCAGATTAATACACACAATGAAAACGTATCCTTCTACACTCCCCTGATAGAATGTAGATCTGGATTTGACAGCGCATAAGGAGACTGGTTTCACATTCAGGTCACAGAAATGAGGATTTGTAACTTTTTATGCTATCGTCCATCTGTCTGTCTCGTGAACCTTATTTTACCCTTTGTACCATCAGTGATGCCAAAATTCCCATAATGTACAATGACGTCATCCTTTCTTGACAGATTTAGGAGTAAATAATACTCAAGACAGTTTATTTATGTGTTTTACATGTTTTTTTTCATTTGGCAAGATGTGAAGGTCGAATACTTTGTCTAAACATCAGCTGTGTATTGATTTATTGACATTTCTTTTCTGGAATATGACTCACAGATGATAATTTCGCCCAAAGTAAAGTGCACATTTTAAGCCTCTGTTACTTGCACATTTCCTGCTTGGACTCAAAGTTGAGATGTTAAATTTATTGACTATATTTACATATAAAATTAGAAAAGAGTTATAATTTCACTCTCCTGCTTTTTTCCAGTCGGTACAATTAAAAAGCTTGTGGCAAAAACACCAACGTGCTGAAAAGTTCCTCTGCATAAGCATGTTTTAAGAGCTTCACTTTGGTTTTTACACGGCGTGACAAATAAAAATATCACAGTTTAATGGTTTATTGTTTTTACAAAACGCGGCAACTGCTACAGCTGCAGGCGGCACAATACATATTAACTCGTGTGCACTGTTTGCTGCTTGGTCTAGAACCCAGAGCATTTCTTTCTCTAACTGGAGAGAGAATATGATTTCCCTCTTCTTCCAATTAATGACTGTTGTGTGGCGGGGGGGGGGGTATTAGGGAAGAAGCAGCCAGGTGTGAAATAGAGAGAGAGAGAGAGAGAGAGAGAGAGAGAGAGAGGTGACGGCGTTCAATGCAAAACTTCCAGCACGCAGCCAAACACTGTGCTTCTGATTGGTGAGGAAAATAAAACTTATGCAGAAATGACGTGATGGCGGCGAGGAGAGACAGTTGGGGGGGGGGGGGGGGGGGGGGGTGACGAGCTGGTCGAGGACAAGGGAGACGAGACAAAGTGAGGAAGACACATCTGTGTGGACGCTGAAGAACAAGGTGGAGTTTAAGATATTGGTTTATCGCTGGAATCAAAGTACCTGGATCCCAAAAACAACATCATCTAAATGTTAAGTTTTATAGCTTTTCTATGCTTATCGATCAAAAGTTCTTTATACTATTTATATTTCTGCTGGCACCATTCAGGATTCTGAATCTTGCCCAAGGACACAGCCGGGGATCAAACCACCGACCTTATGCTAAGCGGACAACCCGCTCTATCTCCTGAGCCACATCTGCCCACCGGCCACTTTGCAGCTTGATATATATATAAAGTGGATTTCCTGTTCCTATTCTTTGAAAGTGACATGTAGAGATACGCGGTGGCTGCTTATTAAACACTTGCATTCAAATAATCATGCTCCACGACATTTTATAAATATTTCTGGACGTGAGGGATGAGTGAGGCGATGCATCTTTTACAAGTTTAGTGCTTTACACTGTCCAGGTTGTGTCTTTTTAGAGGAAAAGAAAAACAGAGATGGTTGCAACTGGTCCACTCGCTCATGTAATGGGCTGAAAATCACTGGACAGAACCAAACTGAAGTGAAACAGTTTCCTCTTCTTCACTGAGCGTGCGTCACCTCATGGACACAACATAACAGTAACAAGGGAGGTGGAGGAAACAAGGCAGAGGCAAGTGGACAGAAAAGAGAAGAGAGGAAATGGAGAAAGTGTAAATGTGTGATCAGACGCCACACTTCGCAATAAGGAGTCATTCCATTTCCTTTTCGGCTGAGCGGATAGGATTGGTCAGAGTGTAGATGTTAACAAGCCGAGTTGTCCCTGACTGAACCTTTGGTGTTTATTGGTCCAGTCATCGACAGGCAATCAGATATTTTCCTTGTTTCCCTGCAGATGTGATTCAGCCTCATGTACATTGACAGACCGGTGGGTGCAGATTAAATAAGTAGTTGATTCACATCCCAAAGTCACAATTCTAGTAAATCATTTTTGAGTAAACACGTGTTTTGTTTCCGTTTTTCCATCAATTCTGTGGCTTTTGCTCTCAGCTTTTTTTTGACAAATTGAAAATGTGCATCAAAACAGGCAGATTAAATCTCTTACTCCTCCACTGCCTTTATGTTAAAGACCCGAGGGGATACAACAAAAAAAAAACTGATCTATTTTATACATCAGTGGGGAAAAAACAAGCTGCCCACTAAACAGATGCAATCAGTCATTCAGGAAGTAGCATCTGTAAATAAAGTGGAGGGAGGCCAGAAAAGCAGATGAAGTGTGACGTAGGAAGGAGGAGAGGGAGAATGAGAGGGAGAACGAAAGAGAGAGAGATCGAGAGACCTTCAGGCAAAAGAGGGTGAAAGAGAGAAGAGAGAACGGAGAGAGGGACGGGAAGCAGGGAAGCAGCAGCTGGATCGAGAGGAGGCATGAGGAGAATCTCAATAACCTCCTGTTCTGTCCCTGAGAACAAGAATAACACAACGAGTACCGAGCGAGTGTGTGTGTCTGTGTGTGTCAGAGGGCGACGCTGTGCATGTGTGTGTGTGTGTTGCTGTTTAGACATGTCTGAGTTAGAGCAACATGTTCTGTGTGTACCGTGTAACACGTGTTTTTCTAAACATGCTCATTCAGTGACGACTGTAGTGACGCTCAGAGTGTGATGCCGCACGCGTCCAACAGGAGTCACTGTTGTATCGCAAAAACATGAGAGTTGGGAAGTTTAAATGGACAGAGACAGACAGACAAAACATATTAAACAGAAAGAAGTGAAGGAAGATTTCACACTGGGTCGTATTCCACTGTTTTGCCCTGAAAATGTAACGTTCATGTTGTCCCATTTCAAAGGCTCCTTTCAATGCATCTGAAAAGTAGCATCCTGTCACCCCTGAGCAACAAAACATCCAACAGCTGGATCCCTCTCAGGTCCAGCCTTTCCCAGAATTCATTGCAAGAGGGCTACAGAGCTAGATACTGTTCATGGGTGGGCGATGCACAGTGGGAGAAGCTGCAGACGCAAATAGGATTGGTTTGGCTTTTTCAGTTGGACTCTGAAAGGATGCGGCTTGGGAAGTCTCAAAATATTCTATCACACGCTGCCCCAGAAGAAAACGTTTTTTCTACTAGGCCTTTTTATATTTATACACAGTTTTCTAGTAACTGATGTAGTTTTGGATATCGTAATGGCCTGGGAGGCATCTGGGGACGGTGCATATGAATTTGCAATCTAGAAAGTTCCAATCAGCCACATGCACGATGAACCCTGTCCACTTTCATTAAGTGTTCACACAGAAGCTGCAGAGACGTGCGTTGACGGATTTGGATTTTGACGAGCGAGCCATCTTTGATCTGCGCCGCACGCTGAAGGGATGATGCCAGCTGGATAATACCCACAGACAGTTGTTGTCCTTGAGTGTGTGTTAGAGGGGACGTCAGGGCACGCACAGAATATAATGATCTACAATGATCTGCATGTTAAATGATCATTTATAATGCATAAAATAAACAAAACTAGAAAGTACAGTGTTGTTGTTCTGTAAGTTAAGTCAAATTTAAATTTTAGTAAGAGATGTGAGAGTTTTCTCCCAGAAGCAGGCTGATGTGTGCTGATTGGTCTGGAGGCGGCCGGATCCTGTAACTTAAGCTGCGATAGAAGTTCGAGGCTATCAAACGCTTTCAGTGTACTCAATTTAATGATAAAGGAAGTTATTAACTGAACTTAATTTCATACCTAACCGGCTCAGGAAATTAACTGTGTGACAGCAGCGAGCACAAAGAACAACATTAAACAGGGATCCAGCATTATCTCCTTCACGATGGTAATTCTACAGCTCATGGACTTCAACACTGATATAAACCCAACTGCATTAAATAAATATTCCTTCCTTTCTTCCTTACTCTATTCTATATTAATCTTCAATCCACTTGCTGTGTGACTTGGGGAAAATACAGTCATGATCTCCAGAGGATAAACCATATGAACTTTCCTCTAAATGTCCCCCTAGTACCGACAAAGGAAACCAAAATATAATAATTATTAATAATATCACTTGTAGAGGCACTTTAAAAAAACGAAGATAGATGGTGAACAGGCTACACTTGTCATGTTGAATCAGTTCAGCTGACTGGTTTTGTTTTAGAGCAGCAGAGATGTTTTGTTTTGAGGTTAACCGGCTCCGGTACTTGACTCAACCACTGAGACTTTCTCCCTGGGGAAGGAACAGAAAGTTTAAGCTTTTTTAAAACTCACCGGTGGGAAAGTCTCCTTCAGTCGTGGAGGTGATGGGCAGAGGATCTTCAATCCAGGGCGTGGCGTGGACGGCGACGCTCCAGTCGCTCCATGTTCCGATCTCTGTGTCCTTGGCCGCCACCTGTGGATCATAACAAACTCGATTAATTTATTTAGACACAAGATTCTAAGTTACACACATAAAATATTTTAGCAAATTTAAACAGAAGATATTGTGGTAATTGCATGAAAGGCATTTTTTCGGGAATCAAACCACTAAGCCTCTGATTACTGGAGCCACAAATCTATAACTTTTAACATCTGTGACTTCTTAACCTCAGTCCAGGCTTGATATTGTGATAAGATCATTTCAAAGGACCAGGCTTTAATATATGTACTGTGTGTAAAACAGTTTTGACTTGTTTACATTAGCAATGAGATGGAGGCGTTACCTGGATGATGTATTCCTTCCCCGCGTAGGCATCAGTGATGGTGTGGGAGATGCTGTCCGATAACTCCACCTAAACCAAGGGAGGAGAGCAGGTGGTTAATAGTGATTAACAAAATAAATCTTATTCAGGATTAAAGGTCTCATGTTGCAAATCATACACAGATTTCTGAATGTGTAATGTGACCCCAGGGATATGGAATTCCTCCAACATCAAGAATGATGAAAATCCCCAAGTAAAAATAGGAAGTTATGAGTTCCTAAGTCAACTTTGGGCCTGGACGTCCTTCCAACCAGAGCTGTACCCATAAATTATGTGCTCAGTATAGAAATCCAGGCCTTTAATGTTTTATGGTGGGTAGGTTCCGCTGGGCCATAGAGTTACCATGTTTAATTCAACCTCATTTATTGACAACACACCTTCCATCATTATTCTGTGCATAGGTCAAGTCTGTTGCTTCATTCTCACTGGGTTTTACATTTTCTCTGTGGAAGCGATTGAACCTCCACGTCCCTGCGGCCTCCACACGCAGGGCACATACCAACACACACACACACACACACGCACGCACACGCACACACACACACACTCATGCATGCAAAACACCAGCAGTGTAATTGATGATTACAGCAGATAGCTCTGGCATCAATGCCACATAATCTGGGAACATAATATGACGCACGGCAAAATAAAAAAAAATCCCTTTTGTGCAGACTTTAATTTGCAAAGCACAGCGGAGAATGAACTGCATGTTTGAGTCACTGGGGAGGGCATGAGAGAATGATTTGCTGCTGCTCTGTAATTTATGGTTAGTGGTGTGTGTGCAAGTGTGTGTGCATGTGTGTGTGTGTGTGCGTTTGTTTGCCTTTTGGCCAGTGTCTGACGGACCGAAAGAAAAATAGGGAGAAGGAGGAGGGCGCTGCTTTTTCTGCTCCCTAAGTCAAATTGAATGATTTAGTGACGTTTCTGTTGCTTTCTGCAGTCTGCCGGTGCAGCAACACACACACATACTGTACACACACACACTGAGACACACAATCAGACCGACTCCAGAGCTGTAGGTTATTTGAAATCCTTCGTTTTAACAAGTATTTCACAGTATTATGTAAAATAGACAACATACAACAACAAAAACTCAAATTAACATAATTTAACCAATTCTAAGGAATTAGCCAGAGGATTTCATGTTTAGAAGAGAGAACCTGCAATACATTACACTGTCTTATTGGATATTTTAAGGATTTATACACAAAATTGACTTTAGACCAGGTAGATGTTTTATATTTAAATCTCATAATGCTGGAGATATTTTGCAAATTTTAGATTTTTCCTCCACGTTGGGCTTCTCGTCAACATGCTAACATCATTTTAAGTCAATCGAACTTAGATTTCTACATATTCCCGATATCTCCAGTCTGCAATTTGGTCGGGAAGCCCCTCACACCAGTGCATCCTTTTAACAACTCTCAGTAACCAAACCCTCCGACCGGGGTTTTCTCTCCTCAGTTCTTCAGGATGTGCAAATGTGCAGTTGATCTGACAAATAACCCCCTTGTACATCCCCAGCATCTGTGCCCCGTCTCTCTTCCTGTAATCTCCCTCTCATCGCTCAGCCTCTCCGGAAAGTTGACCGCTCAGTTTTCAACATCGCCTTGATCTTAACAGCCTCCATTTATCTGCTCTAATTCTCCGACTCTCTCTCTCTTTTACTCCACGGCCCCACCCTCGCCCTCACCCTCTGTTTTGGAAGGAAAAGTTCAGGCCCTATCTGTCCAACCGAGCGCTACATTTACAGGCTTAATTTCATTAGCGGAATGCAATAACAACGTCATCCGAGTGTGCATGTGTTACATGTTCCCGCTGAGTGCTGTGTGCCTGCGTGGGCTGTACTCGAGTACATTGTATACAGTGTGCGTGCATGTGTGCGCTAACAGACATGTGTGCGATGTCTTCCGCTGTTTACATGTGCACCAACCAGCGTATCCAACCATAGCTTCTATCTGCATTCCGTCCTGACTCTAATGTGCACATGTGTTTGCATACAAACGTTTATGTTTTGTGAAAGTTCAGCTTGAGTCTGCGTTCATGTAAATCTGAGCAAGCGTCTTCATAGTGTTATGAGAAAATATCCCTCTCTCCGTTTGTTTCTCTTTGTACTCGCGTGTTTAGACTCAGGTCAGTGTTCCCCTGTTGCTTTGCTATTGGTGTTTACGAGGCTAAAGTGGAAGTAGTGCTTGTACAGGCAAGAGTGCACATTTGCACGGACTGTGTACTGTACGTGTACTGTATGTGTGTGTGTGTGTGTGGAGGAGAAAGTAGCGTAAACAGCTTAGAGATAAACATTTCCAAAGAGATGGATTGTGTTGCTGCGTTGCCAAGTGGCTAAACAGGGAGCAGCGAGAGCAGCACTTAATATCACGTAGTATAGGGAGCGGGGGTGGGGGGGGGCTGGGGGGCAGCGATGACGAAAGATGAGGGGATGTGGTGGGGGGGTAGAATGAAGCAAGATATGTTTTTTGGAAAAGGCTTTCACTAGCGCTGCCAAAGAAGAAACCACAGTTCACACTGCGAGACCGAGCATGTGAGCTGCCCAACCCTCAACGTTAAGATATGTAGACGTGAACTGTGAGAGCCGACCTACGACCTCTGACGCCACCACGACCCGGAGGAGTGAGACTTGTGTTCGGTGCTGATTCTGTGTGACCCTCCAGTGGAGGCTTTGCTTAACAACCCGTCTAACGTGAAGGACGGGGAAGGTTATGTCATTTGAAATTGATATTTCTCTTTGCGTTTGTAAAAGCAGCTCAAAATATCCTTAAGCTGTTTGGGTGCTGCAATTAAAACAGTCTTCATGAGCATATTCACTAAAAGTGTATTTGCAATTGTGTGTGTTTGCACACACACACACACACACACACAAATATTTACGTTCCCATAATCATGTCCCCTGACTCAGGGTAAATATTCACTAAACCACAGATATAATGTGATAATGATAATGATAAAGCCAAATGGACTGGCCACAAAATGGACAATTTTGAGAGTAATGATCCTTAAATGTCGTCACTCAGGAGAAAATCTCATGCGTAAACACCTTATGTCTGTTTGGTGTAAACAGGGAATGTGAGCATGGATGTTTAACGATGAACCTGAGATCACGTAGAGCAGAAATCCACCTGGATCTCCTGACCTCCTTCAAGGTGAGAAACCCAAATGCATTTCTGCCTGCTCCCTGAACCAGGGTTCAATTGCTTTGCGGTGGAATAAATCACACACATGCACACCACAGACACACACCACAGACACACACACACACACACACACACACACACACACACACACACACACACACACACACACACACACACACACACACACACACACACACACACACACACACACACACACACACACACACACACACACACACAGAGCTACAATGCAGACACACTTCAAGAGCTTCTGCACAAATCCAGACAATGAGAGGGGCAGCGAGAGAAGATGTGAACATTCCTCAGGGATTGCATAAGGAACTGTGAGGAAAAGAAGTGACCCTTCACTTTTCACACATCCTCTCCTCTCCTACCGTCTTTAACAACTTTTCAAGTAGGATCTATAAAGTTTGAATTCATCCAATCTCCTGCAAATACACACGTGCACACGAGGTCTTATTATGGGCCCGGTACGTCCAATAAAATCATATCAAACATTTAAATCTGTGGAATGATAGCCTGATATATTTTATGGTCCCTACTGACGCAGCAGGTCAGAGGTGGAAAGGACAATAAAACAGGCACAACAGGAAGAGGAAACACCGGAACAAGGCATAAAAGGGTGATAAATTAGGAGGAGAAGAGGAGAGAGGGATCAGGGAAATGCAGAAAAGTGAGTGTCTACAGAGAGAAGGAGAAGCAGAGAGAGGGAGGGAGGCTCGGAGAGAATTGGCGTCGGTGGTCAGATCTAATCCAGTGAGCATGTCTGTTGTCCTGGAAAGGAAACCCAATTATATGGCACTTCTACTGGCCCGATGGCACTCTGTGTGTGTATGTGTGTGTGTGTGCGCACTGAGAAGGTTGGTCTCATTAGGTTGACTGACAGCTCCCATTTTTCCACCATGCTCTCCTCCCCATTTGAGAACACACACACACATATAAAGACACACACGCACAGAATACGCCAGGTCCGGGGGTAATTTCTCGGACAGTATTTCTCTCTTTGAAGCCCCGATCGCCGCAGCGGCAATTACTGTAAAAGGAAGTTAACCCCAACCCCCCCCCCCCCCCCCCTTCGGGAGGAACCCGGTTGCAAAATCCCGCACTAGACCTAGCACTCTTTAAAAAGCCGGTGGTAGTTCCAGAAGCACGGCGAAGGCGGCGGCGAGTATTAACGCTGTAACGCTGGCATGTCAAAAATGTTTCTGACACGAACGCGTCATGAGAGATAGAACTGAATTCAGAATTGATCCCCTGCTTCCTCCGGTATCCGCTCTGAAAACACTCCTGTCAATGTCAGCAGGTTTTTCTCTGCCAGCAGCTTTTGGATCCTGAGCAAATGAGGCCGGCAGCGTTTTTCCTGCAGTTTGTAGACGGACGTCGTCAAATGTCACGAGTGGCTTGAATGATTGAATGTTAGCTGATGGAGCCGAGGTCTATAACCGACCTTGTGAGGGGCCTGACTTCATGCACGTGTAGATAATGCATGTATGTATTCCTTATATATGTGATAGATATATTTTTCAAGTGGATTCCTACATTGCAAAGTCGTGACATTGATTTTAGAGGTGAGGTACAGGGCCGTACTAAAGAAAAACATGGCTTACATTCCACCTGGAGCTCAATCTGAGCCGTCACCATTTCAACGTTTCCTTAATGGATAATTTAACTCTGGATTACATATCAATTTTCTTGGCTGCCTGTTTGAAATCACAACACATTTGTCTTACATTTGACGAACAGATTATCTTTGAATAAACCGATCAGACTCAGACATGAGGGCAAATTTAAATCTGGGGTTTTTGCCAAAATACTGAATTAGAGCAAAATGAGTCGTGCTGCTTCGGATTGAGCTCAAGCTGCTCAAGAAGCCTCCAGAGCTGCATCCTCACTAGGAACATTTGTCAAAAAGCCTCAAACCGAACATCCCCCCCCTCCTCCAAAAGAAATGTCCCCCATGAGCTCCTGTCCGATGCAATGATGAAAGCTTGAAGCTGACAGCACATGATGAGCTGTGAAACTGGTGCACGCTCGACCACCGCTCTCCCAAGACGTCCGCGTTGCCAAACGGCAGCTGGCATCGCTCACTGGGAAGTTGTAGCTTTTAGCGAAAACATTTTCAGTTTCTGTAAAAATGCTCATGAATACCTAACAAGACGGGGAATACGTCTGTACACAGAGATTATGTGATATTTTCATGAATTTCAATGCCATCAACAGGATATTCTAAAGTTTTGGATGACAGTGGGAGACTAGGGAGGGGGACCCTGCACATGTTTCCAACGTATCGTAGAGGACAGACATATAGGCCCTGGTAGAGCCCAGGATTCGAACCTGTGTAACAGCTTAGGAGGTGCATCCGTTTCAAACAATGTCAAAGCGGCAAAATTGTCCAAAAATGAGCTTTAAGGCATCGGTACTATCCTCAACCACTGTGGAGCCTTTATTGTATTATTTTATTTGCTGTGTTCATCTTCCTGAGCATGAAAGATCCCCCTTGTGTGCCAGATATTAACAAGCTTTGTTGACTTCCTTGTTTCTTTCTATCAGAACTTTATTGGCCATGAGACACCAGCTCCCAGGACGAGGTCAACACAGTGTGTATATATATGTTTGTGTGTGTGTGTGTGTGTGTGTGTGTGTGTGTGTGTGTGTGTGTGTGTGTGTGCTGACTTATCAAGAGAGGATCGCAGTGTGTGCGTTTGAAAGCCCGAGGATTGACATGGTGATCTAGAAATCAATAGAGGCAGAGGAGAGGGCAGCGGCCGCCATTCGTCTTCATTCACCCCTTACACAGTAAGTTCTCCAAAGAGCCGTGAATAGAAAACACTGAAATATCCCAAGTGCAATCTGGGTAACACGCTGGAGATAAGAGAGCTCGTTCTCCGATGCCTGATCTACGTGACACCGCTTTCTATTATAGTGTTTAACGAAGAGAGCAGCCGCCTCCATGTTGCACGTCTGCTTTACTTTATATACTTTTCCTCTACTGCCCCCTCTCTCCTTCCATTATACATTATAAAGTTTTCTATACTAACAGAATGAGAACAGAAGGCCAGTTTAAATTAAAGGAGATATTGTTGATTTGAAGCTCACAACAGATGCACAGTATTTATCCCCGTGTGGATTTTGGTAAAGAACACAATTTGAGTTTAATGTAATTCGACAGCAGAGGCGAATGATGATGACTTTCATACGTGACAGCACTGAATCTGCTGCTGTGTGTGTGTGTGTGTGTGTGTGTGTGTGTGTGTTTTTGTGTGTGTTAAAAAGATGGGATTTGATAAATGGTCTGTCTCTGGCAGTGTCCTTTAGATGGGATGTTTTCCCCAAACAAGGTCTAAACATTTATCATGTGCACCTATGGATACAAATGGATGGCTTGAGGGGTGGATGGTTAGATAGCCGGCTTAATGCATGGATGGAGGGATAGAGGGAAAGATGAGTGGGGTGATGGTGAAACCCTGGGATTGCTGATGGGGGGGGGGGGGGGGGGAGAAGCAGCAGTGGGAAGGTGAGAATGAAACCGGGAGGACTGGAAACTGCAGAAAATGGAGGGAGAGGGAATCTGAAGCACTCATTACCTTCAGTGTCAGACTGGATGGAATAACCTCGTATTCAGTGTCAATCTCTCTGTCATAATAATAATGTAACCATGCACCATCACATACGAAGAGTGTATCTACTGTCGGTGACGTACTTAGCATCACACAACACACACACACACACACACAGACACACACACACATCTCCTGGCTCCCTATCGATTCATCTAAGTGCTCGCAGGGACGGGAGTGACTTTTGGCAAAGATACAAAGACCATTACTAGGCGGGCGAGCTGGTGGAGGAGACGACCCGCAGCAAGGTGGAATGACACCGACGAGGAGAGGTGGGGAAAGAGAGGAGGGAAGGATGGAGGGAGACAAAGTGACAAAGGAAGGGAGAGGGGGAGATGGATGGGCGGCTGGCGAATGCAGCGTGTCAGGCAGAAGGACGATGGCAGAAAAATAAATGTGGGATAAATAAATAAATTAAGCTGCTGTCGGTCGAGCGGATGCAGATCAGACTAAAGAAGAGTTTTAAGTGCACCTCTCTGCTGCAGCTGCTTCGTTTAGTCGCTCTGTCTGTGGCTCTGAGCC
Source organism: Pleuronectes platessa (assembly GCF_947347685.1). NCBI lineage: Eukaryota > Metazoa > Chordata > Actinopteri > Pleuronectiformes > Pleuronectidae > Pleuronectes > Pleuronectes platessa. The sequence continues at coordinate 17,734,068 of NC_070644.1, read as the reverse complement.
TCTAATCTAATTTTCTACTGTTTGCAATGTTCTTTCCAATGTCTTATATATGGAGGGCCTGTAAATCTGTAACACTACTTCACATGTTTTACACTACACATGCCTGTAAATGAGGAAAACATCGGCTTCGGGGGCCGGGACACAAAAAACTGAAAATCCTTTTGGTTTGGGGTCGGGTTCTGTTTGTTTCCTCTCAGACAAACTATTTGTTATTTCTTTGGCTGTGTCTGAATTGTTAGCAAGAGGCTGTTTAAACGCCACAAGTTCTGAACACACAAAAAGTTCTGCAGCTCAAGAACTTCATCAGAAAAATGTGTTCTTTGACTTTCTTGCGTGAGTGTTGTGTTCTTCTTGAGAACTGTGGGGATCAGTGTGTTGACTGTCTGTCAGAATAACACTGATTATCCAGGACTGCCTGTTTGTTGTTATTATTGGATATAAACTCATGTACATGAATGTAAGAGAGCTTCGGATTGCATTTGCATGTATATTAATCTTTTAAATTACGAGAACCAGTCTACAGTTGCTTGTGCGTGTTCATTTATTCATATGCACAGCAGCACTCACGAGTGTAACTGCTCTGTGAACAGTATGCATGGCTTCCTGCATGAGAGTGTCTGCATTGAAACGCTGGTTCTCAGCAGACTGGAGTTCAGCCACGTCCCCAAAGGGCAATTACCGCACAGCAGATGCAGTTTCATACCGTGAAGATGATATTGAGCAATCTGAAAATTGTTCTTATCACAGTCGCTGGACCGGTGCTTTAATTGCTATGAGAGTTCGAGTTCACGTCTCAGCGAAGGGAGCGTGGGGTAGGAATGGAAACAATGCAACATGAGGCCATGGGAAACGGAACAATGTACTGAACTCTCGCAGGCATGCAGATGAGGCGTAGTTTCATCTGTCAACTCTGTTTGACGATTAGCTCTCAGTCACAGGTTGAAGTACAGGAGAAGCTGCAGGAGGGAAGTGCCTGGAAAAGCTGACAAACTCCTGCACCTCAAGCCGTTTATTCACCGCTTTATGGTTTTAGACTTTTTGATCGGTCACTTAAGTGCAAAGCTCGGAGGCTGTGGCACATATTGAAGTGTCATTTGATTTGTGTCATTCACACACACACACAGAAGTGGTAGACGAGGTACGGCCGGGACCTGTCGCGGCGGCAAATGTGATGAAATTGCCACTTTTCCGGAGCGCTGATGCACGCAGGGAATGAGACATTGGCGTCTCAACTGTTGATGTGTGTGTCAACAAGCATATTCCAAGAATTCAACACTAACCATGTGCGCTGCCCTGTGGAGGAAATGTCCTGAAACGGAGCTCGTTGCACCTGAGTGAATGTGTCTGTACCAGTCTGAGGACAATGCATCTTAAAGTAGTTTATCATAAACACACAAAAAAAAAAAAAAACACTATTTTCAACAATATCAGGGATATCTCATATAGGTCGGGCTGGGTACCGTGGCTAAAAGATAAAATCTTGATTGTTTCTCAAGCTTTATAATTCTGTCGGTATTATTCTCCTGCAATAACACAACATTGTTTTGTCTTTGTGTAAAGCGGTAATTTGTGTTCTGGCATATTCAAGAAAAGACAAGAAAAGCAGCCGTCGACAACTGGTACAGCAGACGGGTTAAATACTGTATATGTACATAATAATCAGTTTACGCATGAATAGTAATAATATATGATTAACTTTATCTACATAGCACTTTTCCTGTGAGTGGTACAAAGTGTTTTACAAGGACGTAAACCCTCTCCAGACAGATAGAGTGAACAGAGAAGAAACATGAAACAACAGTTCTCGACAGCTGTGGACAGTTAGTGAGGTGGTGCTGCAGCTTCACGGCAGAGACCTGCACACAGCTCGGTGAACTCCCCACGGCTTCACCTCTCATGACCACCGACGAGAACCGGAGCTGGGATCAGTGTGCAGTCGATCTCTGCAGACGTACACCATCGTTTGATTCACGGGGAGATAGTCTAGAGTCCGGGAGCCACCTCGTGAGTTGTGTGAGAAAGTTACTGAAGCCTTTTTTTGGGGGGAGATTGACAACAATCTACAGACCTGGTCTTAGTGTGTTTGAATCTTAAATTAAATTCAAGATAAGCAAATCAAATTCAGGTTGGAGTGAGAATTATCCACCTGTTAGAATCGTTGTTTCTCGGAGTCTTGTGTCATCGCTGTGACGCAATCGTTCTTTGATTGCAGCCTCCGAAGAAAGAAGTCTGCACCATCCACCACTCTAATTTAAATATTCTTGGACCATCCTTTTAAAATTCCTTGTATGTGAACACTATAAAGTTGACTCTGATTTCCAGGTTTCCTGCCTTGTGTCGTCTCTAACATGTTGTTTTCTGCAGTTTTGTCAGTTTTCAAATCATCCAGATGCTTATTATAATGATCTTTAACTTTTTATGCTTACTTTTACAGGTAAAATCCAGCCTAATTTAAGGTTTCACTCTTCTATCGGTTTATCACAGTCAAGCCAAAGTTCTCTTGTTCTGTTCTTCCGCCTTCAGCCCAGTTTTTTCTTGCCTAACATATTCCAGAAGTTTTTCCATTCCTCCTCCTTTTCATCCCCCGAACCGTTCATCTATCTTCCTTTAACTTGAAACACCTTGTAAGCGATAGCTTCTAAAACTTCCCTTTCAAAGTAGCCTCTCGTGCTCCCTCCTTCCTCTCGTCTGCGCCGCTTTCATCCATTTATCTATCGGAGGCCGACGTCTCTCCATCCATTTCATCACGCTCCCGTCCACACGCCAGTTTCTCTTTTTCCCCCTCACGCATCATCGATTTATCTTCCCGTGCTCTGCAGTGTCGGACTCATGTGCTTTATTTGAAATATTCAAATATAATAAGCGCAACATTCTCTGCCCGTCGTCCCTGGACATGTATGACTCCACATATGACTCCCCTCCCACACTCGGAGCCTGTTATTCATTCTAACTACATGTGAAAGCCGTTCTCTCTCACCTCTGCTGTCAAAGTTAATTGCTCAGCAACACTTTAATTAGCATTCAACCTCTGAGGCTACAATTAATGATGTATATAAACGGGGGTATCTTATTTTGACAGCCTCGTTAGACGCCACTTAATGATTTATGTGAAGGGATGATAATTTAGTATCTAAATCTTTTTATGTTACCATTATCAAGTTTTCTTTTTAAACTAAAGACTGGAGATGGGTGAGAGTCAAATTTTATGTAAAACAACAATCAGTTTTATGTGCTGGTTGTTTCTGATTTCCATCACAAACTGACCTGTTGCAAGACCGTTCTTGAATTAATTTGGGCTAATTATGCAAATGGAAATTCCGAGAGCAGAGATCAGTTAATTATCTATTAACTACATCACACACACTTTCTTGTAGCACCGCCGCCACGGTTTCCCCCTCAGCACTTAATAAACTGGGCGGAGGTGCAACAGTAAAGAATGTCCAGAGGTGACGGGTTCAGACGTCTCCCATCTGAAAACCACACTAAGTGTCTGCAAAACATTAAAACACCCACGACCACGGAGACATTCATCAACCGGCACGGTGCAAAAAGAAAAAAGGGAATACTCCGAGTTTTCAGCTGTCATCGACTGCATTTGTGTAATTTCCAAATTATGTGTTCGTAACCCAATCCAAATATTGACTTAAGGTATCCAGCCCTTCACGTTACGCATTAGTTCACATATTGATTGATTAGTGGTGAGCGGGGGGGGGAGAAAGTGTGTGTGTGTGTCAGGTTTAATAAGCAGTTCAAACCGCGGGGATGTGAGGCGTTGCGTGTGTGTGTGTGTGTGTGTATGTGTGTGTGAGAGAGAGAAACATATGGAGGAAAGAAGAGAGAGAGTGAACTTATATCTTTATGTGAGTTACTGTGATAGGTGTCTATGCAACGTGTGATTTCTTTCACATAAGCAAACTGTGAATAACTAGTTAACTATCTCTAACCAGTCTGAACGGGGTCATTGGGATATTCAGAGTCTGAATAGCATTTAGTCTTTCAACCACAAGAAACCTATAACAAGTTCCCAGAGGATAAAAAACAACATGTTCCTTTTCTTCTATTTGTTTAAACAATTAACACAAAACTAATTCAGTGGTCGAGAACATAATAATGAGCAAATCTTTACACGTGAGAGGCAGAATCCACTTAATACTCGTCCACTTTATAAATCACATGAATCTGTGATTTTAACGCCTGTGATTAATTTGCTGTTGATCGATTCCAAAGTGTAAGCTCCCAGTTTATCTCAGTGGAGGAGCTGAGAGCAGCTAATTCAGGAGGAGAATTAAAATCAAGGAAGCCTCAGGTGCATTTACTTTAGTTCAAGTTGTGTGAACCTGGTGAAAACAAGTAATTACACTTAGATTGAAAATTATTTTTAAACTGCTACACTGATGTTTTAAATTCATTTCTTATGTATATAACATATATAATTTACCGAGTAAGAGAGCCACATAAATTTAGAAGAAAGTCTTAATAGTACAAGAATAAAGCTACATTTAATTTGTGAAATGTCACAATACAGCAAGAATAAAGTCCCAATTTAAAAGAAAGGTGTAATCATAGAATATAAAGTTGTAATTTAGAGAAAAGATGTGATATTACAAGAGTTAAAGAAGAAAGAAAACATAAAATTGTACAGAATATCAGCAAGTTAACTCAAAACCAAAGAAAGTGAGCTGCTGTGATAACCTCAGAAAAGATCAAGGAAAGATTGATGAAACTGTAGAATATAGAAAAAAAGAGGATAAATGATACGGAAAGGTGTGGAAATATAGAAAAAGACAGAAAAAAACTAAATGCATATTGGTGCATCAATCATATAAGTGTGCACGTGTGTTTCCATGTGCAGATCTGTAACCTGAGTTCTTGGAACAACACCTCTGCGAAGCATTGACGTGCATGATAATAGCGCCGCAGCGTTAGAACCCGAGCAGACAGAGCTTTCATCCCTGGAATTCTACAGTGGACAGATTTGCTTTTGCCCTCAGGGGAACCGAGCCCACAAGAAACAGTTGGCTGCAGTAACATAAGCAGGTGAGCGATTATGTCTGTCTGACCACAGATCAAACTTAAACTGCTGCGGGTCGGACCAGAGGCGTTTCTCTGGGTCGCGACTACTTTTGTGTCTCTGAGATCCTGTTAAATATAATACTGTTATTAAAAAAATTCACAAAATAAGCGTATTTATTGCAAAAGAAGCTCATTCTCAGAAAAACATTATTTATCAGCTCCAAAAAAAATCTGCATTGAGTTGAAACTGTAATACGTAGGAGGGCGGATCGGTTTCTTTAAAGCAGCACGTTCCAGAAACGAAACAATAACCAGAGGTTTTCAAATATTAAATAACGCTCCAACAGGTGTTTTCCAGTGTTGACTTACAGCTCTTGGTTATGGAGATCTGAACCCTGATCATTTATAACCCTCTTTGTTTTTGGCTCGGAGAAACGGTTCCGTTGGCTCCTGTAGATTCAACCTTTTTCCAAACTGTATTCCTTTGCCACCTCGACTTACTGTCAATGGCGATACCTGAATATCACACAGACCCACACAGACACACACAGAACTCACATGCTGCCACTGGTCCCGGATGAGCGGTCGGTACCGGAGGAAGTACTTCAGCGGGAAGTTGTCGATGTCGGGCCAGGTGGCCGGGCTGTGCCAGGAGACCTCCAGCCTCCGAGGGTTGAGACGGATCGGGGTCGCTGTCACTCGCTCTGGAGGATCTGGTTTGACTGTGTATGGGGGGGAAGATAAGAACAATTATTTACGAACAATTTAGCACATAAAGCTGATAAAAGGTGCCACACGAGCGGTGCAAACAGCTTTGTGACATCTACTGCAGCTCAGAAGACACACCGCTAAATTTAACGACTATATTAAAGCAGCACATTTCAAAGTCTCAAGAGTGATTTGTAACAAACTCGCACGCTGATATTCCTCCACACAAATAAAACAATTTTTTTGTCTGGTCTCGATTAGAAAGACGCTTTATTATTGTGCGGTTTTGAAAAAGCACATCCTTTGGTTGAAGCGGTGGCCGACAGAGATTGGAAGCATCCCCGAAGATCAGAGCAGCTTGGCTCAAGGTTCAACACATTTGTCTCAACCCATCACAGCACAGCACACAAATAATGCATGGAAGTGTGGAAAATCTGTCTTTCTTTTGTTTCACAGTAATATTAACTCCCTTTGAGGCTCCAGGCTTTGAATAGTTGACAGGAAATCAGAGTTCTGAACAAACCTGGGGCAGCGAGTTTAAAAGATGAGGGAGGCAAAGGAAAAAACATGAGTTTTGAAGCTCTGCAGAAACTTTCCTTGTGTTTCTGTACATTTTCTCGGTCTCATTAAACTCAGAGTACAAGAACCTCAACTGTGCTTAACCTCATCATAACATTCTTCAGACTTCAATGTCGTACATATCCTCATGCCTGTTCCTAACCTGCATTTCCTTTTCCTGCAGGGTACCGACACCTGCCTTCAGCTGTGAACCTCCCTGAATTCACTCAAGCTGCAATTAATGGAGCGAAGCTTACGAGCTAGTTCAGGAAGCCGACTCGAGCTGCACCGCTCCAATCATGGGATATATCTCATTCTCCACAATCCTCTATAATACAAACCCTCCCAATTTGGCAGTAAGCTGCAGAAATATCCCATCATTCCCTTTGCTTGCAACCTTAACTCTTCCTTCACGATTTATGTTGACATGCATTGTAGCATAAGATTCAGGAGGTGTTAGCATTGCACAGTCTACAAACATTAAATCTGATGCTGTACCCAAATTTATTAGATCCATGTTGCACAGAGCGGTTAGCAATAAACCTATTATTATTAAAATCGCTCTTCCTGCAGAGAGAGAAAAGTGGATCCAGTTCAGAGCGAAGCCAAAGTGAAGTCCGAGGAGACCAGGGAGCAGAAATACTGCTCTTTGTTCACGTCAAGCTTTGTCCAACACATGCAAGCAGAGAACAAAACTGAGGGAAATCTGTATGGGCGGGATTTCCCCAAGGCCTTTAAAGCATTCATCTGACTTGAAACACATAGCATTAGCTTTGTGTTGCATGAGCAATGAACTCATCCTCCTTTTGATGACCTCTGGGAAGGCACCTGAAATCGGACCGAGCTCAAACTAATATCACTAGAACCAGAAAAAAGACCTTCTCCTACATCGAGAGTTTTGAAATCTACCAACAGGAGTTTAACTTCACTGGCTTCTAAAGGAAACAGTTTGACGAAAGTTCAAATGTACAACTGATGATTCATAAGAGAAGACTTTCTCAGTATTTATAAGATTTAGACTTTAAAACATGGGAATAAAAGTTAAAAGATGTTTTAACCCAGGTAAAAATAGAATAAAGAAATAAATAATATTAGAAAGTTGTGCGATCATAAGCGTCTCATTTTATCAGATCCAAGATCTGTTAATGCTTTGGCCTAAAAATGTCCGTCATGCCTCCAATGGTGCAGTTTATTCTAATTTGCGTCCACATCACTGCGGCTCTTTCCTTGTTTAAGCGTCACGTTGCAAAAAGTCCCTGTGACCTGTCCTTTATCTTTCAAATAGCTTCACGTGAGAATGTTTTATGCACCGACTGCTGAAAATGGAACAAGACACCAGGAGGTGGAGCGACTAATCTTTCTTCCCAAAAAGTAAAAGAAAAAGTGGTGAAAACTTCTCTCACAGCGGCTGAGATCAAGCAGCATAAAAGAGATAAAACATTTTGAGATTTGCAAAAGCTTAATCTGCATGTAGAGCTCAATGTAACAACGCATGTCTGAGCTCATCCAGGTTTTTCCTTCTCTATGCTTGTCGTTTTTCTAAATCCATTATTAGCTGCCATCGAGTTCTTTTACTTAATGCATCCAGGTGTGACCGCCTGACAAAAAAAGGACATAAAACTCTGTAGCTCCTCTCTCATGTCCTCACACCTGACCGTCAATGCTCTGTAATAAATAGCTTTTTCAAAAAGAACCCAAAAAATACTGGATGATGACATCCATCAGTGCACTTGAACAAATGGGAAAGATGGGTAGATACAGAGTGTCAGGATCTACAGCGATACCTCACAGAATTACTCAAAAAGGACAATGGAACAAAAAGGTTTTAAAATAAAAAGTCTGCTCTTCAAGAAGAAGCTGTAATATGTGATTTAAGAGCACAATATGAATGCTCCTCCATTCACAAAGCCCATGGCTTATTACCAAAGCTAATATATATATATAATTTAGAGTGTTAAAATCTTCACTATGTTAACATTGACACAAATATTAAGATATGTACCGAATTAAAACATTTTCTAATTACCTCAGCCTGTTTGAGGTCTTACTTGGAATAAGCAATAATCATATTAAGACAAATAATATTCAATTATCAACTCATTTAATCACCATAATCAAAATAATGAACATTTTCCAGGTCTCTACCCAAATTCAGTGCAGTTTTCTAATGAACAAATGTGAATGAATGGGATTCAATCAACTTTCTTCATGCAAATATTGAGTCTTAGGAAATCACAAAAACAGCATGAAGCACTTATTAATTATCATAATTATTTATGGCATTCATGGCAAATATAGGTATTACGCAACTAGTTTAGATTAATTTACCACAAATAATCGCTCGACATCCCTAGAAATGAAACATTACACAATCCTACTCTGTGTTTTGAATCAGCATCTTGAAACTCTGACAACAATCTGACCTCCAGCTTGTGTCGTTTCGTTTCCTTGAAGCAGCTCTGCAGGATTCGGGTTCTCTTGGGTTCTAAGTAATTCCACTACTGCTCTTCAGAAACCTCCTGCTCTCCTAGAGAGAGTCGTACTTGTTAGGTTTTTATGTATGGCAGCAATTAAGTTAGAATGACTCTGCACCTCCGCCAGGTCCAGGAGGGCTTTTCATTCTTCTGATCTCTGACCTCCTTTTGTGGAGAGAGTCAGCAAGATATCACAACACGCTCATTTTCCTTTTTCTTCTGCTAAATGAATAGACCTGAATAACAGATCGGCTCGTAAAGTGAAGCTTGGAGATTTGGTTGCATGAGGAAAACAAACAGAATTATTCTCTCGCTGTCATTGACCCGATCGCTTTTAAAATCCGCTTTTTACTGACTACTACAGAGTTTCTGTTTTCCCACAGAGTAACTTTAAATGAACCTTGGACACAATCACTTTCGAGGTAATGATGCTGCTTCACCCCGTCTTTGGAATTCGGTTACACTCTATTCATTAAATCCCAGTGAATGTGAAACACGTTACCAAATGACAGCCGGGGCCCAGGTGGTGTAGAAGTTTTTCTTTGTCGTGTGTATAAATGGTTTAACTGCGGCAGCCTTTACACTTCAGTTGTCGTTTGATCACTGTGACACTCGAAAGTTTTAATCAATCATTTGATGAGTCTGGAGCTTCCTTCAGGGATCTCTTTAACTGTACCCACACACACACACAGGCTCACGCACATGCACACACATGCACGCACAATCTCATCTCATCTAATTTCATCCCAGCTTTGGTCGGATGAACAAGGACAGTTGAGAATTGTCTTACTCCCACTCAGAATTCAGAAGTGCACCAGGAAGCATGAAATTGTTTTATTTATTTACGATCTGCCTCGTTGTCCCCGAAAATGAATGTGACTTACAACCTAGAATGGCATGAGAGAGACTTTTAACAAGGAGGCGATGAAGAGGAGGATGAATAATACCACGCAGAAAAGAAACAGAAGGGAAACGTGGGAATGATGAAGGGGAGAACAATTTGAAAACATGTTTTTATGAAGTTTTTGCCCTTTTCAAACTGTGTTTTCTTTGACAATAACAGGTCTTTTCGTTAGTTTTGACCAATTACAGCAGCTGTGTTGATTTATCAGTTATACTGGGAGAAAAAAGCCAGTGGTCTTAGCTTGTTAAAACAAACCACAGTATTTAAAAGCCTGTGAATGGATCTTACCAGAAAGTGGTAGTACTTCATTTTATTACTTCCACAGAAGAGGGTATATTTTTATCAGTGTATGATTGTCAAGAGCGTTACACAAAAACAACCGGACGGGTTTCCACAGAACTTGGTGTAGTATGAAGTATGGGTCCGATCCAGATCCGGTTAGGGATCCAGGAACATCTAAACTTTAGGGAGTTTTAAAACAGTTTTGTTGATTTTGTCAATTTGATGCAGATCCAAATAAAAATCCAGATGTAGTGAATTTAAATGTTGAATAAAAAACTGATTTCTTATTTCTTTGTGATAACGCAACATGTTATTTTCTAACTGCAAAATTAAAAAGTTTGAGAAAGTAATTGCGAGACATTTAAGCCAAATATATGAAATTCTCAAACTTAACCCGAGAAGATTTGGTTGACGGCAGCGGAGGGATAGAGAAGGGAAAGAGCTAGAGGGGAAGAACCAGGAGGGAAGAGAATAATAAAAAGTACAAAGTCAGGAGAAGGGCGTGCAGGGATGAATGGGAGAGCGGAAGCAAAGAAAGGAGCAGTGGGGTATTTTGCTATCACCAATAGTTGTGGGATATTTCCTCAGCCAAGGCGCTAATCCGGCTAGCATTAGCATTTTCATGAGTCCTGTGTCCGGCGCTTGGCAGAGCATGTCACAGCCTCATTTGGTTACTTATATGTACACACACACACACACACACACACACACATACATGCACGCGGACACACACACACTCGCTCTTTCCTTTTTCAATACACCCTCTCAACCGACTCGCTCCCCACAGTCGTGTTTGTGAGTCATGCACACCCGTATCGCACTCGGGGCAATACAACGGCGCTGAGGACTGCCGGCAGCAACTTCCCTTATCTGCCAAAGTCTTCCTCATTCCTTCTTTAAAATGAATTTCTCCTCTCCGCTGCTTTCCGGGCCTGAGCCGCTTATGAATTCTAAGAGTCTTGCTGGTATTATGTGGCCCTGTGCAGCCTATGAGGGAACAAAAACTTCACAATCTAAACCTGCACTTTTCTTTACGAGTACTTACCGAGCAACTTTAAAGGGGAAATGTAATAGTCAATCAAAGCACTACGTTAAAGTTAATTTTGAGTTTGGGTTATTATCTAGTGCCTCTGGTAATGACCTGGGTGCACAGTCAGTGGGTTTCTCTCTAATGGACTAAACTGCTGGTTAAAGAAAAGCTGTGCCTCTCTTCTTTCAGCCCGTCGACATTTATTTGTCCGTTGTCTTTCTGGCACCGAGCAGAGATATGTGTCTGCTCAACAAATCTCCAGAGAGGGAACCAGAAGTGAATTAAATCAGTCACCTGTCGTGCAACACATTTCTAAATTGCTCAAGGGTTGGAATCCTCACAGAGATAACGTGACACTCTGTATTTTAGTTAATTCTGCGTAGGAGATGGGTCTTAAATTTGTCCCTGACCTTAAAAGCCCCAAAATCGTTGTTGATTAACTTTAATAAAAAGGTTTATTATTATTCTGCAGGTTGAATCAGTGAGAGGGAAATATTTCAAAAAATATTCAAAATACCTTTTTTCTTTTGAACCTTCAGGAATTTTAATTAAACCATTTGGTTTGGAGAAAATAACATTTTTATCATGTGCCGCTTCAACAGTGACCCAAGTGTCTAATACAACACCTGTCACTTTATATCTGCTCTCACAAGAGAAAGAATAATGTTGCGGCAAAGGAGAGTGGAAGGGAAAACCACACGACGCAATAAAAACTTACCTATACTGGACTCCTCGAAGGAGATGGTGGTGGAGGCTTTCCCCAAGGCGTTGACCGCCGTCACGTTCACTTTGTAAGGGAAGCTGGAGAAGACCTCAGGAAACCGGACGTGGCAGCGGTTCTTGTGGACGGAGTCTTTCTGCACCTCCAGTGAACGCTGGTTGTGTCTGGAGAGGAGAGGGGAATTAAAAAGCAGGGTTATGTAAAAAAACTACTTGACAGGTTTCCTCCAAACTTTGTGGAGGGATTGAACTTGGGCCGAGAAACAATCCATCACACGGCGGTGGAAGAATTCTTTTGGATGTTGGGTTCTGGTTCTACTCTTCCAGTTCAAACTGATTCTATCTCCTGCTATCCTGCGACTTTTACTATCTTACTTTGCTTTGTGTACATTGTCTTTACAGTTTTACTTCTGTATTTTACATTTACAATTCGGCTACATGTTGTCATAATGTTAATCTACATTATGTGAGCATTAATTGTTATTGCAGATAAAAGTTAAATATCAGCGACTTTACAACAGAGCTCAAAATCACAACTAACGCTCTATGCTCAGCTTCACTGATCTGGACACAGTTTGGTACATGAACTGGACTTTTACCAGCTTACTTTTGTTTTTGTACGTGCTTTTACTTATTAGAATTTATATCACATATGTGTGTAGGCTAAATCTTGTCCAACCTCACACAGTAGATTTATATTCTGTCTATAGTGAGTCAGTGGTCTCAAGGGAACAGATAAGGACAGGAATAATTCTCTTTTGTTAGGATCTTGAGGGGAAAAAAAACATACAAGGCTGTTGCTGATTTGCAAGAAAAACATCAGAATAAGCATCTCTCCACCTGTTGAATGCTTCTTTCCTCCGTGCACAAAAAACAAACCGCTGCCGCTCTCCCTGCTAATCTCTTTATAGTCCTCTTCCTTTGTGCCTCTCTCTCTCTATCCCTCTGTCCCCCTGCTTCACTCCTCATTATTATTCACACAGAATAATGCTGCTGTTACAACATTAATGAATCCACCTGCTGCGGCGGGCGCTGTGGGACGCTGTGATCTGGGAATATCAAAGGGAACATGACAGAGACAGACTCACCGGGTTTCCAGCCACACGGCGTGAATATTTAAGATCTGCCCACTGTCCTGTAGTGACGCAGCTGCCCCCCCGGTGACACCGAGCGAATGATATTTTTAGTTTTTAACTTAAAATGTAAATCATGTTGTTCACATGTTAGTTTGCTGTTTTTGTTTCCATGCAGTGTTTTTCCTCTCTGTTCTGTATGGTTTTTAAATGAATTTGGCATAAAACATTTTTTAATTTATATCTAATACAATTTAAAATCCAAGTGAGTCATAGTCATCTGTGATTTGACTTTCTACCGTGTAGAGAAGATCAACAACGACTTAAGTCATAAGGTCATAGGTCACAGGTCACACCAACATATGGAGAGGACTAAAAGACGACTAAATCCACAAGCTGCACCCGGACACGTTTATAAACTTACTGTACGTCCACTTCGAACGTGGTGGGGATGTACGTTGCGTAGAGCTGGTGCCAGCTGCAGTAGAAGCCTTTAGGGTAAGTGTTGGATCGACAGGTGACCGTGGGCTCTCGAGGCGGAACTACACAGAGAGAGAGAGAGAGAGAGAATAAATACAAGAATCTGTTAAATTCTGAGTAGAATTACTACAGTTTCACAAGTATTTCATATAAAACTCAAAGTCAGACAAACAGAAAAGTGACAGTAACACTGATGAATGAGTCGAATTTGTTTCTTTTGACACCATCTTGCTTCTAAAGTTATCAGGTCGGGTCAAACATCACTCAATCAATCTATAGGAGTCAAGTCTGCTTTTAGTTAATGTTTAAAATGTAGGAAATATCTTCTCTCAAACAGAAATTTTAGCAGCACTTAGAAGTGGAAAACTTAAAGGAGACGGGAGGAGGAGGAGGAGGAGGAGGGAAGATGCTGTGTTGAGAAAGGAAGGATATTGGAGTGGTGGAGCAAAAGAAGAATAAAAGAGGTTGGCCGGAGAAAAAACAAAAAAAAGGAGTGATGTGATGTTATGCCAACTCTGGCCTCCTCCAAGATTAGTGTCTTTTCTTCACAGCTAGTCAACCGCATACTTGTCTACCACTCCCTCTTTCTCCCAGCAGCGTTCTACCCTCTCACCCTTCCTACCCCAATCACACACTCCTCATGTACAGTACGTGTCCAGCTGCACTATCCAGAAAGTCAAGTTCCAATTGTATTATTACACTAAACATATTTATATATACTTTATAACTTGTCTTTTCTGTTCCTCCATTTACTCTCCTGTAATCGTCTTTTAAAGGTTTTTCATTTCACACATTGTGCTTCCTTGTTAAGGACTCTTTCAGGGAATTGCTTTGCTCTCCAGAGATTAATTAAAGTCTTAAAACTCAACTTAAGACATATTTATAAATGTTTCTATCCCCCCCAAAATATTCCTTCATGACCTTACAATGTCTTCACCTCAGTTAGTTTCAAAGATCTATGAAAAGCTAATTATCCTCTGTCTCTCATTTCCTGTTTCGCTATAAAAAGTTATGAATTCTTATATATGTATACGCACTATAACTATTGAACGTAGAGGTGAAAGATAAGACGAGCCAACAGGCTTGACTACGTTATCTAACAGCTAATAACATGCTGCTAATATTAGATAAACTTCCCCCGTTGCCTGCTCTGACTCAGCGATAACACAGATAATTAAACCTGACTCTGCTTCGGATCTGCCTCGCGGTGAAATGAGAGGAATCAGAGGTTGCCGACGGGGAAGTGATATGGAAAGCTCCACCTGTGTTTAGTTCACTCTCAATATGTCATTATATGGATAATACAGTGATAATTAAAAACATTTCACAAGGTTTGTTAACTTTCATTGAACAGGCTACATGGTTTTTAGTGGCCGCAATGGAAAGCAGCCAATGAGTGATGTACACTCCTGATATGACCAGTTCACTGATAACGGCTCCATTCAAACTATTTCATTCTTCCTTTCATATACAGTCGGTAACACACACCGGGGTCGAGCCGTCTTTAGGAGCCACTAACCCCCGTCATTGTTGCAGACATGGGAAAAAACGACATGAGCTGCTGGGCCGGACAGGATTCGTGTCCCATGTGGGGGAAAACGATATCAGAGCGTGTTTGCACAGCTCACAGCTTCCAGGGTGTGTCCAGGAAAAAGAGGAATCAGTCAACAGAACCATGTTACAGAGACGGGTCGGAGATACGTTTTTGTTTCCAGCTACTTCCAATAGTTTGATATGAGTTAAGAGTGAGAGTCAGAGGTCAGGGGGGGATTTCCAAGTTTGTGGTTTTGGGGGATTTCTGAAGTTTAGATTCGTAGCTTGTGTTTTGGAATTTTACTCTGAATTGTTAATCTTAAATCTTCTTAATGCCAATCAGGATTTATCTTGGGATGTTTGAAAGTGATTACATGTGCACACAACATGTCATAAAGTTAAGACTAACACAAATATATGTTTGAAAAATATGTGTATGTTAATGTAATTAAGGAAAAAAATCAATATACACTGTGAAGAAGTGATTTCACAGAATTTATGTGTATTATTTTAAGTGTAAATGCCATAAATTACAATAAATTACTTATACAAAATATGAACTCACAGTTGTAATCCGTAAATTTAAGATAAATAGATTTTCCCGGTGATTTTTCAACTGATTAATGGTCTTGAATGTAAAATTTGATTTAATTCCATGAAAAAAAAAAGATTTAAATGTTTTTGCTGCCACAGTTTTTACCATTTTCTTCTTCATTCTTCACAGT
Organism: Pleuronectes platessa; assembly: GCF_947347685.1. Lineage (NCBI taxonomy): Eukaryota > Metazoa > Chordata > Actinopteri > Pleuronectiformes > Pleuronectidae > Pleuronectes > Pleuronectes platessa. The sequence continues at coordinate 17,718,568 of NC_070644.1, read as the reverse complement.
GTACGTTTGTTATCATTAGGTTTATAAAATAAAGTGAGTGTCCTGATACTCAATCAGTATCCAGAGTATTTCCAGTGGCGACCCAGTGTCTCCAAAATAAACGTTGAAGAAAACCAGCACACGAGGAAAGACAATCCTTCTGGGGGGGGGGGGATGTTACAAAGAGCAGACGGACATTTCACTGCAGCATCACGTCTAAGAACTGCTTTTACTTCTGCATGTGTTTTCTATCTGTAACACTAGGAGAGAAATATACGATGTCAGCGGTGCTAAGTCTGATTCATCCACTTCTCAGCCTCAGTTTTCAGAAAACGTTATTTTGTCACTTTTTGAAGTTGCAGCACTTCCTAAATGTGACGCCTCTTCTTTTCTATCTCGGCCTCTGTCTGTTTACCCTTGGCTTCAGAAATTCCTCTTTTGGGATCAATAGTCCTGACCGTAATTTGAGGAATCCTATTTCTTCTTCTAATTTATGGCTCTATGAAGATGAATTCACAATAAAAACTTCTCTACAGCAGCTTTCTGTCTAATTAATTCATGATGAGAATACGATATTGCCGCTGCGTCTTTTGCCCACGGATCCTCTCAGTGTTGTATTTGGTCAAACACACACACAAACACACACACAGGCCTACAAATAGAAGGCGTGGGCGCACTGGCTGCCGTGGGGTCACTTCACTGTCACACACAGCTGCGTGTAAGCATTCACCCCGGCAACTAATTAGCCTGTCAATACAGCCAACAATGAGATGCCAGAGACGACGTCCAATCACACTCCATTAATCACAGAGAGTAATTGGGGCCATCTCAATCAACCCGCTCCTCATCTGAGAGTGTCAGTTAAAGAAGTCACAAACGCACAATTTAGAGCACAACACACCCACACCCACCCACACACACACACACACACCCACACACCCACACACACACACACACACACACACACACACACACACACACACACACAATGGGAGCTGCAGGGACCCGGTTTAGGCTTCGTGGAATTAGCTGTAATCAATCAAATGAGCTTATTAGCTACTTGGAGGAGTTCAAAGATGAAAACAAAGCCTAGAGGAAAAACTAAAAACTGAAGCAGTGCAGGCGGGAGGAGGATGAGAATAAGTGTTCGCTCACGTCAGCCATGTTTGGAGCGAATTGTTCAAACTCTGGGATGTTTACTCCTTTAATTGATCTTTAATTCCGCCCTGAGTGAGAGGCGTCAATCAAACCAGAGCACCTCACAGAAAGAGATGTTTGTTCAGGGAAGTGAGGTCTGAAGCATCAATGCTAAATGACCGCACGGCATAAAGGGTGAGAACGTACAAGGAGACAGATGTTTAATACCAGCTGCTCAACACAGTTTGCAAGGGCGAATCAAAAACCTGGTCTATTTCTGACAAAGTAGGTTCTTTTAAAAACAGTTTGATTAACATTTAGAAAGACCTCGATTACTCATTTAACTTGAGGCTGAACATTTCTACAGAGACGTGGCTCCTTTCTCCGAGGCCGTCCGTCCTGAGAGATCCAATCACAAGTGGTCAGCGCCGAGTTCTCACTTCCCTGTTCAATGATAGAGTTTACAGATGTGTTGATGGCAGTGTTTGTGTATAAACTGATATTTAGGGCACATCTGCACTGTTTTTCCACCTTTAGCTTTGGTGATCTTATACCAAATCACAGTCGTAAACAAAAGTGACTTGTTGGCTCAGTGGCCAACGAGTACGAAAATGCCAGAGGATGTAAAAACATTCAGCGTTTGAACATCGAAGACGAGAAAACAGAAGGAGGGAAAAGAGGACGTGATGGGAAAGGACGGGTGTAACCAGAGGCGGGGATGAAAGAAGAAGAAGAAAGGACAGTGACAAGAAGAGAAGAAGAGAGAGCACATGAACAGCAGACAGGAGATGAAACCGGACATCATTCTTTCATCAGATTCTACTAGAGTGGCCTTAAAAAAAAAAAATCAAACCACCACAAGTACACATGCATATGAAGCTGCAGCTCATTCGCTTTACAGAAAACAAAACATCAAACGCTTCCTATGCATTAATGGAAATTGATTGAAGCAGAACGGAGTGGAGAGGACGAGAGATAACGCAGCTGTAGGAGAAAATAAATCAAAGAACAAAGACAGAATGAATATTAAAGGCAATAAAACAGTGATTCTAATTAAAATGATATTGTGCATGTTGTCCCCTTTTCCCCTGTGAACCACCCGGTGAGACGTCACCTGAGTCGGTGGCAGACAGGACACCACTCATGAATAAATGTTATTTGAATTAGGGCGCTTTCATCATCTGGTTTATGAATTGCTAAATGTTGAATGTGATTTGGCGGACGGCCTTTGTTAGCCCCATGAAACGCACACCTGCACGTGCACGTGAGGTGGCTGGGGCTACTTTTGAATGATAATAGGTCACAGACTCATGGCTCATAAATCATAATGAGGAAAATAAGAGTAATAGAGAGAAAGAGAGACACCAACTATTCTTTCTGAGCCTCGCTAAGCCTCACTCCTTTCGTTTTATCAATCAATATCAAAGATTCCATCAATTATTCATTTTAAGTTTAACCAGGCCTTGGCCTCTGGCTCTAATGCGGAACTCTTGCAACCACACACATAAAAAAAACATCTCTGATTTCAAGTTTCAGACACGGATTTGAAATTCAACCTTTTTCTGTTTCAATATTTAATGTTATGCCCTGTTTTTAGATACTTAATGTTACAGTTAAACAGCAGAGAAAAGCATTTTCTACCTCAAGAAAGTTATGATGAGGTGTCTTAAGGTTTTCATCAATTAAAAGGTGGGCGAATGCTTAAATGACACATGCAACAATATATAAGGAACCTCCATTTCTAATCCTTGAGATCACACGGTGCAAATCGTGATAGAGTCTCGGTCTCACACTCTCTTCTTCTTCTTTTACTATTCTAAACCTGTCACACAAAAATTCTACAGACACACACACACCCCCCCACACAAACACACACAGACCTAAGTTCAAGCATCATCTCTATCTTCCTAAGGACAGTCACATGTCTACCCCATCCCTAGCACTAAACCCAAACTCTAACCTAAACCTTTAAGCCAAGTAGTAACGCTCCCGCCGCCCTTTGAAGATGAGAGGACCGACCATCACGTCCCTTCTTTCCCAACAGCTCCTCACCCCACAACACTCACACTGGTCCCCACAAAGATGGAAATAGAAATAGAGACACACACGGAGACAAAAAAAAAATGCTTTGAGGGACAATGACATCCAGTGGCCTGGTTGCTGGGCTGCAGACCCAGTGGTAATTGGTATTTGCTTGTGTTGGTCGCCTTCCTGTCGCTTTGTGTGTGCGGCTGTGTTCATGTGTGTGTGCACGCGCCCTCCTGTGACAAAGATCCTCTTTTGCGAGACCCAGAATTTTTGTGTGACAGGTTTAGAATAGTGGAGGAGAAGAAGGGAGAGTTTCGGCTTAGAGGGAGTATGAGAGAGAGAGAGAGGACTACAATGACACACCGATTATACACCGACATTCTGCTCTGCTGTTGGCCTTGGTGAAAACACAAAAACACCAACTTTCCTGGCACAGAGTATCTATTAACCATTTTCTACTTTCACAGAGTCCACTCGACAAAGTCTATTTTCTGAGCACAGCTAACTAATCCATCTTTCTCTCCAATCCATTTATTAGTCCGTTTATCTATAATGCACATCTCGTTCGGTTTAAAAATCACGTCTTTCACATTAGGAAATCCTACTGGGACAAACCACATCCTCTCGGAGCCTGTGCTGCTCTGAATGGCAAAACTTGTTTGGGCAGATGGTTTTGGTCTCTGCTTGCATCGGCCTGCCAACGCCGGGCTCCCTGCATTTTAGATTAGCTCGGCCCGTGTGTCGTGGGGGGAAAGATTAATGTAAATAAGACTGTGAGGGCAAATCTTAGAGAGACAGAGCTGGTGCCTTTTTGTCCAGACCGGCTTTCATGGCGAACGGTAATGTAATTGTGGTGTAATATTTTTATCCTGAGGCTCTGAGGCTATCCTGATGTATGCACATGTCGGTGTGTATGTGGCTGTATGCAATTATATGCGGTAAAGTGAATATGCAATTCTATGTATATGTAATTTAATTCAATGTGCGTGCGTTTTCCCGTAAATGACGTGCACTTGAATGTCTCTTTTTAAAGTGTGTGTCTGGTGTATGCACAAAGCAATATTTTTGTATTTCTGAAAACTTTACAGATTCGGTAAATAAGAAATTAAGTTAGGTAAAAAGTAGTAATAAAAAAAACGAGTGTGTTCTGCATTTGTGTATATTTCTGAGTGGGAGTGTCCTTTATTGCACTTCTATTTGATTACACAGCGCCTCCAGTGTAGTTTTATACAATCGCTGAGATTAACTTACTGACTCAGTGCATGAGAACTGAAACACATGCACCAAGCATTCCTTCCTTTCCTTTGATTCTTTTCTCCCTCGCTCACAGTCCCTCGGCGAGAGAGCGGCTCTGAAACACGAGGGATCGAGCTGCACAAAACAATGATGCCCTGGCATTCCAGGAATGTCTGTGGGCCAATTGGAAACAGCCATGTGTGAGAGATGAATGAATGAAAGGAGCATGAATACCTTATGAGAGCATCAGGAGCTGATAAGTGAAAGAGAGAGCGAGACAAAAGAGAAACCCTGAGGTGTGTAGGATGACGTAGAAGCGGTTTGACTAGATAAATGATCTGTTAAATTGTTTTTCTCATCCTTACCAATGTTCCGAAAATATACAAATATAAGACCCAAGCTGTTGTAAAGTTGAATCGCTCTTTAAAAAACACTTGAGGAGAAGGAGTTAAGGAGGGAAGGAGGTGTTGAAAGGTTCGTATTGACCTCTGCAGCTCTGCGGGTCAGACACAGGAAGGCGACCATTATACCTGGACACTTAAATTCGCAGACCGCCCTCTCGTCTGTCTCAGACACACACACACACACACACACACACACACACACACATTCAGTTAGCCACCTGACATCACAAATCTCATCTTGCTCAAAAAGCTTGCGGATAACGACTTAAATTTCACAGGAAATAAAACCAGAATCTCCTGCAGCTTCACACTTATAAACACGATCTCACGTCAAACACTTCCTATGGAATCGTTCCGACACCTCTCGGCTGCCGAAGCCTCTGATGGTGAAGGCTGCAGATGTTATGGGAAAGATAGTCATCAAGTCACTCAGTGCTTCACAGAATGTGGGTGTGTTCTGATTAGATAGCAACCCACTACGCAATGGAAAGTTTTCAAGTCCCCCCCCAAGCTCAATGAATAATCATTACCTAATGCTCGTTGTTTAATATTTCAGGAAAAAGAACAAAGTTGCAAAGCTCAAACTGTTAGTTTGAATTCCGGTTTGCTTGTTTTTTTAAAAGACACAACTATTACCTCACAGCGGGAGATCAAATTCCTTCCCCGCACAGTATATCCTTTCCAGTTGTTTCTCTTTCCTCTCAATTTTCTACTTTGCCTTCCTCTTTCTCTCTTCCTCTTCCAGTCAGCAGACACGATAATGGTTGATTTGCATCCTCACGCAACTGGAGAAGGCTACGGTGTCGAATAAAGGAAAAGAAAAAACATCTGAAAGCCGAAAGGCCCTGAAGAAGTATAACGGATTTGGCCTTTTACACAAATAAAACAGATTTACTGCGTATTTTTCATTCAGACTCTTCTTCGGAGTGTATTTGGTTTAACCTCGGACCTTTTGCACAAACTAGTAGCATTGAATCCAGAAGCCTTCGAGAGGCCAGGCATTCCTTTCATGCGACTTCATTCTTACCATGTTTCATTATTATTTATCCTGACAGAGCAGTGGAGATCGCCAGGAAAGTTTTGGGGAACAGCGCCGTGCCACTCATGACTGATTTCTTCATTTAAAAGTAATCTTCTTAGCGAAACCCGGATTTTTACTTTTCAAGCTGTAGCCTCACATGTCTGGCCATTTATCCAAACTCTTTTCTAATTCCTTTTTCGGGGGGAGGAATCGTTGCATTACTGCTGCAACAAAGGTTCAGTCAAGACAAAAGCAGCAAAATAAACTTTGTTGACAAATTATGGACTTTAAGAGACACAGCAGGTCAAGCACTAACAGTTGGGCCATGTCATACTTTACGTATTACAGTGTGACACTCAAAAACTTCAGTATCAATCGTAATTATCCTTTGCTTTCCGGAAAGGAGTCGTTTCCAGTTCTAACCTCTGAGAAGGAGTTCCTATTTCTGTTGATTAATTTGTTGGTTGATTAGTTTGTATGTCAGCGAGATTACACATCAATGGATTTCCATGAAAATTGTCAGGAGGATCAGATATTGGCCGACAGGAAACTTGGTGTTGATACAGAAAAAAGGGCGGATTTTATGGAATATGAGGGGGGTGTCATCCACCAGTGTCCACAACTTCTTGCAGCCTGGCTGATCTTAAGGGAACCGTTGGACCTGGGAGAAGGTCTTCGCTCTACTGAGAGCCTTAGTTTCCCTCTGCTCTTCACAGGTACCGGTCTAATCCTTAAAAGTCAAATTCCCTATGTTGGACTGAAGGAAAGACATATTCTTCTGCCTCTATTCCATTTCTATACCAACCTCAGCCCTCTTCTTTTTGCTGAAACATAGTGACAGCCTAAGTACGAGTACATCATACTGATGCTGGACAAGCTACTTGAAGAAAGTTGCAGGCGAAGTGAAGGAATACGTAGGAAAGTTGCCGAGGTCGATGCGGTGCCAGCACATTGATGAAAGTAGAAATTGCCACTCCATCAGAGCCCAGGCAGCTCCACTAAGCAGTATTCAGTATTAAACCTTGCAAAATTGAAATTTGAGTGCGTTAAAGCTGTTGAGTTGAGATGTCTCTAGCACGGCTAAGAGGTAAAGCTCGATGACATCGTGGCAATAACAGCCCGAGGCTCTGTCAGAGCCTCTCAGCCTCAGTTGACGGCGATGGTGACATGAGTGACAGGCCGGGATTGACCAATCAGAGGTGTCAGTCTGCCAAATGCAGAAACGGCTAACGGCCATCACTCAGGGAGGCAGAGGAGCGAAACAGGCAGGTACCACCAGGGTCCCCGATGTTTGAGTGGAAACAGCTGACTCTGGTAAACTCAGCTGTCAGACCCGGAGTGGGACGGGACGGACAGAGACAAAGACAGGCCGGGAGACAGAAATAAGAAGTGTCTGGCCGGTAAAGCTTGAGGCCTTCGTTGTGAATTCAGCCAGCTGCCCTGTGGTGCGCTGTCTTCTCACATACACCGTCTTCTCTTCATGGGGTTATGAGAGGTGTCACGTTACTGTGGAGGCACAGAGGGTCGCTCTGCACAGTCTGAGTAGAACCCTTTAGATACGAGTGGAGAGCTGTAGATAAAGGCCAACAGGTAGCAGCAGACACGCTGTGACAGCCCGAAAGCAAGCGAGCAAGACCGGAGCACACACACAACCGACACAAAACTGAGAAACAAAGAAGGAGGCACAGTATTCCATGCAGTTCTCCTCACCTTGGGGCTACTATAACACTGATTCTTGGTAATACTGTAATGCTATTCTAATGGAATGTTTGCACAGAGACTTTACGCCTCATGGTTTCAATCAGGTCCTCCACACACCAGCTGTGCTCTCGCCGATCGAGCCCCGGCTCCAGCCAAGCTGGGAGATCTCAGCTCTTGGCAACTTCGGCTGAGAATAGACATTTTATCTCAGTCTGTATCCACAAGGAAAAACTAAAAGACGATTATCAGTGCTGCTCACATAATGGTGGTGTCTGTTAGTTAGCTGATGATACAGTAGGTGTGGTGTTGGGGCAGAAATATCACATGTGTTAGGCCGATGGGACACATCAGCATTTACTAACAGTTTTGGGGAATATTTAACAAATTACTGTTATAAACGTCTCTTTCCTAAGAAACAGTAGATTCATTCTTAATACACTTGAGGATTTACTGCCGTCTCAACTTCCTGTAATTGGTCTGAAAGCCCATACTATCAAATTCAAACACTGCAAATCATCCAAACTATGGTTCAGTTTGATCCAAAATACATTTTGGTCTTTTGGTCTGAGGCACCTTTAACACATTAATACATTTTTGGTTCAGACTAAACCTAAAAGTTTGAAGATTTATACCAAACAAGGTCGGTTTGAAAGAGCTACTGAAGAATAGAGTAAAGATACCAAAGTACTTTCCTAAAACTTGCTAATGATGTAGTCATAATAAGAGTATAGTAAGTGTTAAGATTGTGTAACCTGTGTGATGTTGAAATTAGATGCAACCTTTTCCCCTCGGCCATTGCTCAGTTCACTTCTGCTCAGAGTAGAATGACCTGGTCACTGTTCATCCCCCCCGGAGGTGATTTATTGCTCTTCAACAAAGATCAGGCGTCACAGCGAGGATACGACGGCCTGATGAATTAAGGACAAATCCCTCGTAATGCTCTCTAACGTGTCCTTCTGTGACGATTCCCAAGCAAATAAAGTGTAATTATAAAATTCGATACCCTCGTCCTTGGGGGGTTGATGTTCCCCTAAGTTGCCAGTTGTGGAGGACAAGCTGAAGAGCTACAGTAAATTCTGGTAATAAAGCGAGTGGGAGTGGGTCTGCACGGTTCAGTGGAGGAGCAAACGCTGATCTCATTCTCTCAGCAGCCTTCTGGAACAGGCACAAGTGCAACAGGATGCTCTTATCGCACCTTTTCTCATTCCTTTTGAGGCTTGTTTGGATTTGACAGCGAAGACACACAAACACACAGGCCCGAGCCTCGAGTGAGGAGTGTTGCCCTGAATCAAGAGTGATGCGTTGAAGCGATGCATTCCTTCTCCTCCTCCTTCCCCTCCCTTCTCTTATTCCTCTCTGGCTCCGGCCAACTCCACCTCCTGAAGTTGATTGCGTGATATGACAAAATGGAAAATATTTTTGGGGGTCCAAAAGGGATCAATATAGAAAAAAGAATAAATGTAAAACACATTGTTATTTTTCTTTGAGGGATTTCTAACACGATAAAGTGAACTTTGCAGAATCCCCGAGACGCTGTTCTGAACCTTCGTGGCTTTTGGTCCTTTGAAATGAAAATTTACTCAAAAACCCTTTGTCGCAGGCTGAGGTTCAACCCGAGTGTTGTGCGATGAAAACGTTCGTGAAAAAGAACAGAAACACAACCTCTGCAGAGTTGGATTTGTACTGTATTTGTGTGCTTGTTAGCAGGATTACACAAAAACTACAGGGCGGATTACCACAGAAGTTTGTGGGTCAGGGAAGCAGCCACTCCATGTTGGCTAAGAACTCGGATCGGGGGGGCGGATTCAGGGATTTCTTTAACACTACCAGAGGCCTATTTTGATGTTTACACAGATTCCTATCGGGTTTAATTAATGGATCTTTATGAAAAAGCATCTGGCATATTAAAGGTGACTGATATTGTAGCTTACGTATCTTTTTTATTTGTATTTTCTTACAATCGTATTCTGCCCCATCCAATTTACCTTGAAAGGTCACAAGCTGCCACATACCCTTTAAGAGCAAGTTGTATATGTATCTCAATCTTTTCGCTCATAGGCTGTAAAACGGGGCTCGGGCGGATCGTTTCCACTGATGGAGATTTGGAACTCCCTATTTTAAAGATCACTGCTGAAAAGTTTAGATGTTAAAAAAGTTTTTTAATGCCTATAATGCTGGGAGTATCACATAAAGATCAATAGTTTCTCGGAGGGAAGGCTGGAGGCAGAGGACGCTGTTCATCTTCTCTTTCTTTTTATCTTTTCACTCTCTCTCTCCCTTTTATATCAATTTCTCCTGCATTTATTTTTCTCAATGCTTCCTTTCTCCATCTCCTCAGCGTCCTCGTTTTTTGTGGTGATTTTAAATTACGGGTATCAACCAGCCTCAACCCTCGTGACCTGTCATTTGTTGATTACAAACAGCTTTACTGGAACTCGGGAACCTCGGCTGTATTACAGGGCCTGGAGCGATACAGCAACCTGTCATTATACAGTATTTTATCAGCCTCTTCCACAGTGCTGGGTTGCTGAATCATGTGCGTATAAAACGGTTAGAGGGGGGGGGAGGCGGGCAGACGGCAAGGGAGACGACAGAGAGAGGTGTGTGGGGTGGGAGGGGTGGTGGGGTCAGAGATTAAAAGCAACAGGGGGAACAGAGGGGTGGGGGGGATGAAAAAAAAGAAAGTGAGTGGGCAAGAGACAGAAAAAGAGGATAAATGACGCTCATTGTTCCTTCCTCTCGCTGTCAGTTCTCAGTAATGCTAATCATTAGGCTAATCTGACAGGATGGTACACACACACACACACACACACACACACAGACACACACACACACACACACACACACACACACGGTGTCCCCAAGTCCCCCGCCCTGTGTTGCATTCCAGTGCCCAGTGTCAATGAGAGGGAACCGCCGCATTACATGGCTGTTTGTTCCCTTTGTAAGCTCGCCTACAATGCTAGTAAGACCAGGGAGTGTGTCCGAGTGAGTGTGTGTGTGTGTGTGTGTGTGTCTGTGTGTGTGTGTGTGTGACTAAATTGTCTCTACTTTTAAGATTAATTTCACCAGGGCGTTAAAAACACATTCTTGGAAGAGAATGGACCGAATTTGTCAGGTTTACTTAAAACATCGACTTTGTGTTGCCCATGCGGAATCAGCAGCCGCAGTAACTCCATCCTGAGCATTTGATTGAAAGCAGGCTGGCGTTAAAAAATATATATAAATAAAGAAATATCGCTCCACTTCTGGCTTTGCTTTAATGAAGGAAGTTGTTTGATTTAAAACATATTTCACCCCCCGAGATTTACTGCCATATTTTTTTACACTCAGTCTGGCACAGTCATATAAGTATGATTAGTTTTTTTTTTTTTTTTTATATTCCTTCACAGTCATGGTTTATAAACATAAACATAAAATGAGCCTTGATTTCAATTATATTGGGCTGTAATCCATCCGGCGTTCCCCGGGAGAGGAGCGGGTTCTGCCCCGGCCTTGAAGGGGCGCCCCCCCCCCCCCCCGTGCAGTGTTTATCTTCTGGAAGCAAATAAATGACAGGAGGACTTGAACCAGTAGCTGTTTTGACTGTTCACTATATTCTAATTTAATCAACTTGCTCTTCTACAACTTTATACGATCCAGCTTTCCTGACATCTAAACATTCTGCAGAGAGCAAAGTGAAAAAAAAAAAGAAAAAAGATTCCTCTCACTTCAGGGAAAGTTGAGGAGGCCACACAATCCCGGGCTTAAGTGCGATGCAGTACCGTTTGTTAAGTGTGTACGTGTGTGTGTGTGTGAGTTTGTGTGAGTGTGTCTGGAGGGAAAAGAGGGATCTTGGTTTAGAATAGGTAACAGTGGAATGTAATTGAGCTGAAAATTGAAAAGCGGAGCCGTAGCAAAGCCAAGCTGCTTGTGCGCGTTTGCGTGAGTGTGTGTGTGTGTGTGTGTGTGCGCGTGGGATGTGCAGACTTCACAACGTGTGTACTTCCGTGCAAGATTTTGTGTGCGAGTAGCTGTGTTTGTTTGTGTTTTAAAACCAGAGTGGGATGCCGGTGTAATCCTCGCACAGCCGGACCCCCAAGGATAACAGAATTTACTGCTGAGTGGGTGAGCCACACAGGCATGCATATAAGAACACGCGCACACACACACACAGAGACACACACACACACACACACAGGTACACTCAGCCCCATGCCAACTACCTGAGAGGGTAAAAGAAAAGAAAAAGAGGAGAGGATGAGAGCGTGCTGCGTCTCGCTCCCCTTCTCCCCAGACACACTCTGGAAATTGGAAAGAGCTCGGCCGTCTCCTGCAGGCGTCACTCATGAAGGTTCATTTTACACAGTGTTTACATAATACGCCATATACAGGATTCGCTGCTACTTTACAGTATAAAGCCATTTTTAGCCAAACTCAAAGAGTGCAGAGTTTCCCTCTCGGTCAAACTGTAACCCTGAGTCCATGATTAACATGAGGCGCGGAGCCACAGATGTAAACAAGGACACAGCGTGAGATGGAGGTGAAGCTCCCTGCAGCGCTGTGAAGATGAGGTTATACAGGTTTAATGCCTCATCTACGAGCGGAGCCGTGACGACTCGCTAGCCTCGGGGTGGAGAGAGAGAGAGAGAGAGAGAAGCGGTGGAACCAAAAAATCCACATATTCAAAGTCTAGAAACTGCAGGTGGGACTTTCGGTGGATTGCTGTGTGCACCTGTGTCTCTGATACACCACCCGATCGTACAGTGTGAGGAGCCTTCAGCCCTGTGGACGCCACAGATCTGCAATTACACAGCTGGGCTCTCGCCTCAAATCTGCGGAAAGACCCAATTTATAAAAAAAAAAACTGGTAATGAAATGTGACACTTTAAGACTGGTCCTATCCCATTTAATACAAGTCACAGATAAATGGTTCCCGTGTCATTTTAAAGCTCTTTTCCATCTCCATATGTATCTGAGCAATACCCTATCCCTAATATAAAAATAACTGCATTCGAGTGATTATAACTGTTGAATTGTAAAATAAGTAATTTTAATAGAGAGCCCCTAATATTTAAGTTAACTATACAACTTCTATTGACAAAAGCATTTGAATCTAGGGTGTTGTTCTCTCTTTTTGAAGAGCATTACGTGGAATCATCTCAGAGAGCTAAACAAATATGAGTTTCTCTCTCCAGCTTCCTCAGATCTTCACCTTCCATCTATTCTGCTGGTCCATCCTCTCTGTGAGCATCTGAGTGGACACTTGTATCAGTGTTAGTTCATGCCTGTGTGTGTGTGTGTGTGTGTGTGTGTGTGTGTGTGTGTGTGTGTGTGTGTGTGTGTGTGTGTGGTCTACAGAGAGGGCTGTTTGACTGCTCGATAAGCGAGACACCCAGGCACTGACAGCTTCATCCATCAGCATGTCTGTCTGACGGACAGGCCTCTGCAGAGAGGTCACACTTCACACGCATATGTCTGTCTGTCCCAGTGTGTGAGTGAGTGTGTGTGTGTGTGTGTGTGGTCAGATATAAATATTCCTCTGTGGACACACACAGTCCGAATATCAATGTGAATCTCGGTCGGTCTGTTATTTTTCTTTCCTGTTTACATCCTTGTGTTCTCATCCCTTCTTTCTTTCTTTCTTTCTTTCTCCCAAAACCTTCGTCCCATTCCTTTACATGAGTTGAAGTTCGGATCACGGGAAACACACGCAACATGTTCCTGTGTTTACTTCACCCATTAATCACACGCTGGCATCCGCTGGCATGTGGGTTTATTCACTCAGCGGCCTGACAACCTTGGGAACTCTGCAATGTTCCATATGCATTCATTCACTCGCACACATGAATGACAATATCGGAGAATGTGAGAAGGTGCATACAGACCGGTGCAGGAAGAAAGAGCTGCTGCCACTCATTTCCCCGGAGGATCAGAATAGTTCCCAAACACCCGAGAAGGAAGTCGCTCCTGGGCAACAGACGCAGCTGAAGGAAGTGAAGAGGAAACTGACCCCTAAGTTCTGGACTAATTGACCCCAACATTTTTCCTTATTCAGAGACAACTTTGTTATGGGAACATGATGCATTCATACCAGTGTCGTCATTGTGTTTGTCATTGTGAGATAAGCTGACCTGGGGGGGGGGGCGCATCAATTACTAGTCCCATTGTCAATTAACAGGGTCACAATTACCTCTAGGGACCTTTAGTTAAACTACTGAGGTATTTTTGTGTAATCTGTTTGGTTTTGGTAATTTTGTTGAATATCTGATATCATTGTGACTTTGTTTGATAATTAAAAACTTAAAGAACACAAGATGAGCTCTTTATTTTCTGTTTATCTCTGAAGTTATTCATAATCTAGCCAAATTTAATTCATTCTACTTTAAACCAATTCAATTATGTTTCTAATAAATGTGACATTTACAGTTTGATTAATATATAACTCACTCTAATCTAATTACTTTTTACCCTGTCATTGTTTTACTTGTCACTATATTATACTTAAAATGTCATGATAACAGAGAGGAGAAAAAAATGCATATATTAATAATCTGTATTTATGAAATGAATTATGACTGAATATATGTTATATGATACATTAATTAATTGCCTTGATTTGTTTAACACGACTGAAAATATGTCACGGCAAACTTTAGTGCGTCCAACAAGGATTCTGTATTTTGATGTTTACCTGAGCTAGAATATAATCAACCTGTTTGTGGGAATATTCTAAACAAAATACAAATGCATCCTTGTGGGTTTCCACTGTTATTTGGTGGATAATTACAACTCCAAGTAATTATGCTCATAGTTATGCTTTGTATAATGTTACCATTGGGTCTGTGAGTTAAAACCTGAGCGCTGATTTTCCTTAAAGCTGAATTAAAGCTCACAGACAAAGCTAATAGCGTCTTCTGTTTGCTTTGTCCCTGTAGATTTCCAGATAACCATCACTGAATTACGTTGATACTGTTGGAAAACTATAAAAGTGATACTTAAGGGGATTCGCGGATGGTTTTCTATGATGCACATCCGACATAATGGTACTTTTAGAAAAGTTTAAATCCCAGCGAGTCTGAAAAACACTGTTTGTCATGATTCGTCCATGTTCTGACACAAACTGCAGCGATTTTAAATACCTTAACCACTATGAGTTGTCTCTCTCTCTTCTACAGTTTCATGAAACCAGACACCTGTTGCCTATATTTCCAATTGAGGATATTTAACATAGTTTAGATGTAAAAAAACAACAAAAAACACATTCTATCTGTGTCATACGATTCACTGTGTTGACATTTTTGTGACATCTGACATTTTATCTCCCAGTTTTTCACCTCTCTCTCTCCTCGACTCTTTCCAAACCATCATCTGAGTCTCTCGCCCTCTCACTCGAGCGCGCGCTCGCTCTCTCTCTCAGTCAGTCTCACATTCCAGACAAGCTTGGCTCCTTTGTCCTGAATGACATCACAGACACAAGGCCGTGACAGGCAGGACAGGAGGAATGCAGGGCGAGAGACGGAGCGAAACCATAAAAGAGATATATGATATATGGAGAGAGGGAAAGAGAGAGAGAGAGAGAGGGAGAGAGGGAGGGTAAGCAGATGATGGAGAGAGAGGGAGAGAGAATCTTTGAGGGAATGAGAAAATGTGAAAGAAAAAGGGAAAACCAGAGAGAGGGGAGAAAGAATTCCATTGATTCAGCAGGGCATGAATGGACTTCACAGAGGACTCCTCAACCAACACACACAGACACACACACACACACACACACACACACTACTGCCCTCCTATACCCGTCCACTCCCTCCCGCTCAGTCTCTCTCTCTCTCTCTCTCTCTCTCTCATCCCTCCGTCTGTCCCCTCCTCCTCCGTTTGTAGGCCTTTCATTAATCTCCTTTAGAGGAATCAAACAACAGCGCCCCCGTCACAAACCCACAGGGAGAAAGTTTCCACACAGGAGCCACTCGGTTACACAGCTTAAGACAACAAAGTTTCACCAAATCAGTCAGATGGGGCCGATAAGAGCTGTGCTGAGGGAGGTTTTATTAGGACGACAGACTATAAACTATCTCCTGATGAAGTTTAGAAATGTTTACCTGCTTCAATGATAACTTTTCTGATCTGAACTTATACATGAATGAAGGTTGTTTTATTTAATTTTAGGTTTAAGTACCAGCTACATGGACAACTCGTATCAACAGTATTTTGGCTGTTGATCAATGAACACTGTCCTTATCAAATACAATAAACTAATTGCAGCAATCCTAATAAGTACTTCAGAAAAGTACTTGTTCAAGGTGGTGACTTGCCAGCGTGAGGTCAAATCCACTTATTTATAAAGGGCCTTCAACACAAACAAGTTTGTTAGAAAGCACTTCATGATATTAGGGTGGAAGTTAAAATATGATGACATAAAATAAAGAAGACCACTCGTATAAAGATGCAGCAAATCAGTCGCACCGAGAGACAACAAAATGAGAGGATTTAAGAAGTTTTCAATATGGAAATGGCCTTAATTTTCTCAAAGTGCCTCATTTAATGTGATAACCCCCCCCCCCGCTTCACCCTGGCGAGGACCCGTTTGGAAGCTGCTCCGGTAATCACAGCGGATGGCTGCGGGACACCGTGGCTTTCCACAGCCGTTACGGTGGAGAGCAGGAAAGTGGGACTGACGCAGGATGTGGGGGACGACGGGTTAGAACGCTACGTGAACCTTTAACTCCGTGGGCGACAAAATCACACCCGACAGATCGCTTCCCCTCGGACGTCTCAGTGGAACCACATCACAGGCTAGAGAGCCGGTCATTGTGTCGGGGGGGAAAGTAAGGGAGGATTACAGGGGAAAAAATAAAAAGAAACAAAGTCTGAGGAGTGAAAAGTGAGACAAAAGAAAAGTGAAAGAGAGAAAGACTTCACGCACTGACCGCCAGGCCACCACGGTGACACAATCATTTGCCGTCGGATCGATAAGCCATTATCGCATTCAACGACAAAACTGCACACACATATATGCAACAAGACACACACACACACACACAAACACACACACCCATACACAGAATCGGAGATTTGAGATATCGAGTGGTTGGATGAACTTTTCTGCAAAACCTCTCTGCTGATGCGGTGAAATAATTTCACCCCATTAAAAGCAGCAGAGCGGCCTCGGCCAAACTAATTATGGAGAACTCTGTCAAACTGAAGCGAAGGGGGGAGTGGTAAATAAAATACTGTGTGTGTGTGTGTGTGTGTCTGTGTCTGTGTGTGTGTGTGCAGATGAGGTACACAAACCCAGAGCAAGCAGTGTGCCATCTGCGGATGAAATTAAGAACCGATGCTGCGCATGAAATCCAGAATCTGCTGCAATAATCTAAACCAGATCCCCTTCATTCTCCAATCAATATCACTCTGAGTCCATGATAATCTCCACGAAGGCTTGAGTGACACGAAGGAAAGAGACTCCTGGACGCAGCTGTCAGACGATGTATCGACGGGGGCGGCTAATCAAATCCATAACGTCAACGATAATTACTGTAGGTAGGAAATAAGAACGACAATAGCGATCTCTCCATCAAGACGTCGGTTATTATTATTAGATTAGACTTGCTAAACGGAGCCGCCTCTGGAGTGTTTTAGAAGCTTAGGATTGGGATTCGCAGATAATAAAAGAGGCTTCGAGATTTATCATTTTTTTCCACATTGTGCGTATTAGCTTAGTGAAAAGACGAAGAGAAAAGAAAAAGATCATCTTGCAACTGTGCAAAACACAAAAGCCTAATCTGGTGCAACGGTGCCAATTAACATTTAAATGAAAGCGCAATCTCTCCTTTCACTTAGTTCGACAATGGAGCTGATTAACAAACATTCATTTTCCCGGAATTGGTCTTTGTAAGTACAAGAAGAAGAAGAATGAAAAAACAACACAAAAAAAGAATAAAGAAAAAGACACATTCTACACACGGAACTGCGTCTGACGACCGCTGTGCCCTGCGAGGAGATTAAAATCAAGCGCACACACTTACACACACAGAGGGAAACACTGAGCCAGCGAGTCATTAGTGTGTGAGTGATGGTGTGTTGTGTTTGAGCTGACTCCGGTCTGCATCGGGGCCGAGATGCAATAACAGCAACAGGAGCTGATCATCCAGACAATTATTAATAACCCAGGTTTTGTCTGCTCTTGTGTTTTCCTCCACATTCAGTTTTTCCATCTTTTCCCTTAAATACAAAATCCACACGTGTTTTGATTTCTAAAAACCTTCATGACCCCGTTGGTGTCGCTCTTGCTTGTCTGCTGTCTTCTCCTTTATTTCCCCCCTCTCTCTTTTCTTTGCCTCATTCTCTTAACGCCGTCATCTTTCTCTCTTTCTCCCCTTTTCCCTCCGTCTGGCTTTTTACATCTCCTCAGATTTCTTAATCTCTTTCTCTCGATTCCCCCCCGTGGACAAACAGCTGTTCCATTTAGGGCTTTTGATTAATTTCATAAACTAACCCCCCCCCCCCCACCCCCTGCACTTTTCCATGTGCAACAAGATGGAGGGAGAGGAAGAGGAAGAGGAAGAGAAAGACGAGAGGACAGGAAGAGGACTGATGGCACAAGAAGAGCTTGTCTGTTTGTTTTTAGTTTATGGTTTGAAATATTAAATATTTGGTTTACAATAACGTTAAGTGGCCTGGGCCTGAGTTATGGTGCCGCGGTGGCTTCTCTGTTTGTTTTGTTGTTTATGGCTCTGAAATATTAATCTTTTCTTGTAGACTAATAAGGCTAAGTGGTCTGGGGGGCGAGTGAATTACGGCCTGTGCATCGGCTGCCTTAAGGAGCATCGAGCACATCTACCAGCTCGCAAAGCTCACGTCCCATTAGTGGCCGTGCATATGTCAATCTATGCAAACACACAACAGTGTTCTCACGATTTCAAAAAACACTGACACATGTTTTCCTATACGGCTATTATTGTAATATCTATTCCGTTTTTTTACAGAGGTTACAGTAAATTCACCTTCTCTGATACACTTGAATATGGAGAATCTGTAGGCGTGGGGCAAGAGTTCCTGTAAATGTTGAACAACGAGAATTGACTCAGATATTCACCGTCTACATCGGAGGGCACCATGTATTGGCCGTTGCGCCCAGAGGCTAATTCATAATGGGAAGATGATGCTGAGGCTGCTTTAAGAATAATTATACATACATTGTAGAAAAGTATCTACAAAGCCCTGGAGGAAAAACTTTAAAAGTAGTTATTTGTCAGAATCATTAACGGATAATAAGAAAATCACTCTCTGTGCTCGTCTCCATGTCCTTCACAGATAAGAACACAACTCAGGTTGATAAAGTGAGTGTGTGTGACTCGCTTTTGTGTGCTCAGAATCATTTTTGCGGTCAGTAAATAAGAACCTTTATCCTGGTTAATGGGAAGTAAAATAACTAAAATAACTTTAACAGCTCTTTCACAATCATTACGTTGCTGATTGACACACACATGCTTCCCTCTCTGGATTTCACCAGGTTAAGACGAAGAACTCTTTGAACGTCACCTCTTAAACTCTGTGAACTTTGCGATCTCCCCGCACTTTAAAAATCAAATTCTCAAAATAGTCGATTTGTCTTTTTTCCAGCAGATCCTCTGCTCTGTGAAAGGAGCCGCGGGGTAAAAAATGTCCAATTGAACTTTTAGAGCAAAAACAAATATAGACAACGAGTTTTCTCCAATCAGAGCAAAAGGGTAGAGACTTATCTGTTAGGGTCGGGGCAGCTCTGTTGGCATTTTCTCGACACAAAAACAGAAGTTTAAATAGTTTTACTCACTTTCGTATGCGTGTGTGTGTGTTTGTGCAGACTGGCATGCGTTGCTTCTTGACTGTATGTGTGTGGTGTGGGTCTCTGGGGGGGGATTATGACTGCATAGAATAATGGCTGTGTGATAATTAATGGGATTAACAGATAAGACAGAAGATTACTGGCTGTTTCCATCGCGACTCCATGGACAGACAGAGAGAAAGAGAGATGGAAAAGAGGTGAAGGTAAAGGAAGAAGTGAGATGTGAAACGAAAGAAGAGCGAGAGAACTAACTCTTCCAAGGTCAGAAAGTTATTAATCATAAACTGACTTTCATTGCTAAAGACAGAAATATGTTCATAGGTGATATTGTGATCTTGAGTTAAAGTTTTGTTTTGTATAAATTGATATTTGCTTGTATTGAAACATTTAACAATTGAGAATTGTGGTTTTTTGCAAGTTGTACTTCTACAAACAAATCGTGCAATTCAACTGAATGCTATTTCCAGTATTTATGTGAGTTTGCTACAAAATAAAACAAAATTGTTTCGTTGGTTGGTTTGTTTGAAAGCAATTACACAAGAAGGACTGAATGTTTTTCCATGAAACTTTGTGTAATTTGTTTTTGTGACCTAGTGAATTTAAATGTGGTTTCATAAGGATACCAAGGCGATGGCGGAGGTATGCACTCCACTGAGAACCAAGTTTCTTATTATTTTTGACCTCTTTCTTCTGTTCTTAATAATAATGGACAGCGTGAATGTGAAGCCTTCACTGACTCATGCGAATAAACTTTAAATAAGTGCAGGGTTATTGTTCCACACCTGGCCTGAACCCCGGGGGACCTCACCGGAGTCGGACTGAATGGTGAAGCCCGGATCACGGTTTTGAGGTACGAGTGTGACAGCTTCTCTGTGCTGCACCTGGATCTGACAGCAGCTGTCACACTTCACCAGATGTACCAAACGGTCTGGGCGGAAGAAAAAGAGAAATCCTCAGAGACCTAGTGGGAGAAACTCACCTCCAGTCTGTTCACACTGGTCTCAGTAACTGGTCGGACCGATTATTTCTGTAAAACCACCGCTCCATCTTCCTTGGTTTGCATGCCTGCTTGTAACAGCAAATATTATATCCTGGCAATAACATCCAGCAGGATGTGTCCTGGTGTATTTTAATCATGCAAACCCCTTATTAGATTGTTATTTCTGTGTTGCTCAAGTGCCGCTGTTTGGGAAACAACAATATAACCGATTCCCAACGTCCGCTCTGTATTTGGAATATATTTTAGTTTAGTTTTCGGTTTTGTGCGCCCCTGTGGCTAAACACTACCTGCTACCATCAACAACCACCGAGGCCGATGTCACGTATCCTCACACAAACACACACATGCAGACACAGACACATGATGAACACTATGTTCAGTCTCTGGCCCACACAGAGGCAGACTGGACAAGGCCATGGTCAGACCCAGCCGAGGCCACAGGTCTGCAGATTTCTTGTCATAACATCACAACCTCCTGTCTGGCTTCACACAGGAAACCTTGGGTCAGGTCTAAACACAAAATTGGCTGTAGTTGAGAAACATGTATATTTGTTTTTCCTCTGCTGGAATTCAGAGTATCCGGACTTCAGTAACTGCATTAATTACTTTAAATTGTAGTTTTTTTGTAAATATCTAATCGAGGTGAACCTGGAAGATATGAAACAAAAATCATTTTTTTAAATTCACAAACAGTTCATCTACATTTCTTTTCCTTGCTATTGAACTAAATAAAAATTCCAAAGGTAAATCTAGAAAATATTACTGCCTCGCTCCGTCACAACCAGATTAAATATTTAGTCACTTCATTATAAAAACTCCTTTGCAAACCGTCATGCGTGGGAGCCACAAAAAAAGAAAGAGGAAAGAAGTGCGTTAAGGGCAGAAATCGGTAATGATTCACTTTGAAATTCATTCATTGTGACATTAGTCATAATACACTTGTTCCTCATTATAAACACATTAGTGTGCTGCTGGCAGGTTGAGAGCTGCTCCGCGCCTGCTCTCCATTACACCCAAACTGCACGGAAAAAGAGAAGAGCTCATTGTTCTCCGGTCCACTCGATCGCAGAGAGGGAAACATATTCGAGGAGGATTGATGTTCGAAATTTATTCCTGCAGAGCCTCAATCTGACAGTGAGAAAAGAGCCGGGCAAAGTGGAAGGCGCTGAGAAACTTTTTGGGAGGAAAAGCACAATCCAAACCAAAAGCATGAATCATATTGTAATAGTTAGTCCAGGGGAAGTGGAGCTTTACTTATTAGAAGTAATTTACAGTCCAGAAGGCAAAAGAGAAGAAAATCTTGACCGCAATTGCTTGTAATATGCATATGAATGTGTGTGTGTGTGTGTGTGTGTGTGTGTGTGTGTGTGTGTGTGTGTGTGTGTGTGTGTGTGTGTGTGTGTGTGTGTGTGTGTGTGTGCTCTTGTATCAAAGGGCAGGCTACGGTGTTAGCTGGATGTGGATGGAATGTGACACGGCTAACCACTCCGTGCTGAGACACACAAATACCACCAACGTCACCTACGAAAAGGTCCTTCTCTCCCATCTGCAGACACACAAACGCACATCGGCATTGTAACACATGCACACACACACACACACACACACACACAGACAGACATACATATCAGGATACGCACTGCACTGAGATCACAGAGAAACAATCTGAGAGCTGCGGAGAGTCCTCGGTCAGAAACCGCGCTGGTGCTGATTGTGCGGTTACTTTGAAGGGCAATTTCATCTGGCTGACAGAAATGTGTGTGCGGGAGGAGTGTGTGTTTTTTCAGCACCGGGGGGGTCAGTCACCTGGGGTGTTTGGGGAAATATCTATCAAAATATCCCTGTGTAATAGTAGAACTCTTCACACAGAGCCATACGTGTGCACGTGAGTGCGTTCATTCATGTGTGCGCTCAGCTTCTCTTTTCTTCTGCGTATCCTGCAAGAGCAAGTCTGTGAAGCTCTGTGGTTTCTCTGTGCGTGTGCATGCATGTGTTTTGGGTATCTCTATATATGTACAAATGTGTGTGTGTGTGTGTGTGCGTCTCTCTCTCTCTCTCAGATTGGCATGAGGCCAATGTCAGTATAATTCTTGTTAGTGCTCTTTGGATCTGACAGGACATGTAGAGGCACATATGCATGCCAGTTAGGCGTGTGTGTGTGTGTGTGTCTGTATGTGTGTGAGAGAGTGTGTTTTAATTTACAGCAGGGAGATGAGGGAAGCCAGTCCATCATCTACGAGCTCTCTTTTTCTCTCAGTATTTGCGTTTGTGTGTGTGCAACATGAAATATGTTGAGAGGAGAGTGGCAGATTTACTTGATTTTTCAGAGCTACAGAAAAGAGCCTCACACACAAACTCCTAAACCTCCTCATCACGATTCTCAAAAGACGACACTTTGACTCCAAAAAACGTTCTTTGACGTGCTGCTCACAAATGAAGCATTGAGGGAGCGCTGTCGTATCATAATCACAAAAATTTGTGCAAACTCCCAGAGTGAAATACGCTTAGGGAAACATCGGTACATCTAGGAAGTCTGTGTAGTTAATAGGATTGACCTTTAATCAAATCTAAAATAAACTCATTTCAAGTTTCCTCCAGGACCTGAGAGTTAAATAAACGCTTTTAAACCTGCAAGACTAATTTGTCCAATTATTTCCTTCCCGTCTCCGTCCACGTTTTGAATATGCACTGCAGGTTTCTGTCGTGAAAAGAGGTTTTGTCCTGGTTCTTGTTGTGGTGATATAGACGGAGCTTGTTGTTTGTCACGACAGCAAAAGTGGAATGCAAGAGCGTGTTTACTGTGTTGAGAGTGCTTGTGCCGAAAAAAGGCGAGTGTCAAAACAAATCAGATGTCAGTGCAAAAAACAAAATGGAATTGTTGGCATCAGAAGCATCGGTGAGTGCGGCTGCGCCGAGCCGGAGTAATCTCATGTGGTCTTGGCACAGATGCAGGTGTCCCTTAGAACTACTGAGGCCCCCAATCATATACAATTCTCTTCACATAGGTTTCAATTTGAGTTCTTCAGCCATCGGAAATGTTTGCATGCAACAGCAGAAATGCAGTTTGGTTGGAAATGGGGTAATAAATTGAGTACGACACGGTCCGTACCGGCGGAGGTTGAGAGGTTATTTTTCCAATATCCGTCATCCAAAAGTGTTTGCAGGACGTATGGAAGCTTTTGCCTTTTCCTTGATTGCATCCCCTTAGTCGTCTGATGGCGGCAGAAATGCTACCCTTCATCTGCAGCATTTAATTAAAGGGATGAGGTGCATGCACGTGTTCAACAGCTCAATGGCTCACTCACTGTTTCTACTGTGACTGCACTTGTAGGTGCAACCATCAATGAGCTGTTGTACAAAAGGTACAGACGTTTGTTGATGGTGCATTTGTGCACAGTAAAACATCTAATATCCCATTTATTAAAATGGTATCTTCTTATTTGCAGGAAACAGTTTTAACTAGAAAGGCCAATATGCATGTGCATCCATTCAAAGGAGTTTTATGGTTTTACATTTTTTTCTTTTCTGTTGTGTGTCCTGTAGGTTTCTGTGTATGTAAATGGTGTGAATAGTGAAAATGCCAAAAGTCCACATGCTCCTGAAGCTCCTCAAATGTCTTCAGCAAATACTTCCAGATCCAAATACCACACATGCACCTCTAGCTGCTGGTCTGGCACGCTCCCTAAAAAAAGTCAGGTGAACTAAAGTGGAGGCCAATGTTTCCTTCACACATTGGAAGCAGGTGACTAATCACACTCGCACTGGGCCTATCAGATCAAGTGTTTCAGACAGAGGCTGAAAAGAGGAGCTGCAGCAATGGACAGGTGACATGCTGTGAAAAAGTCCTGTAAGCTTTTCAACATCTCCAGAAGCTTGAATTCAGTGTTTTGGAAACTTCAAACTTCTCTGTTAGTCAACTTTGCCTGAATTACCTCCAGATGAAAAAGTCGGTGGCTCCTTCATTTCACTGATTGGCCGTGATTGACATGAGCCCAAACCACACATACCAGTCATCCATCCCTAATGCGACACCCGTTATAGCTGAGCCTCAGCTGCACAGACACTTCTGGTCGATGAAAATTACACATAATGATAATCCAATGGTCACACTCAAGCAAGTCGCTGAACACTCTGCCTTTTGCATTCGCCTCTTGATTCCAGGGTCCTGTGGTGTCTGAAATCGAAGCTCTGCAGGAAAATACTCCTAATAACACATCGGCCGAACCCCTGGCCCTGCATCATTTCACAGAGGGAGAGAGAGACTGACCAGAGGAGACAGAGGAGGTGAAGACAGGAAGCAGACAGAGGTACGGAGAGAACAAGACAAAGCATTTAAGACAAAGGAGTTGACAGCAGGAGAGAAAAAACGATGGAGAATGGAGATAAAAACAAACAAGAGAGTGAGGAGATAAGTGTAAATTTACACATGAGAGAAAAGGATAAGAAAGAGGGAGAATATTAAAGGCTGGAGGACGTAGAGAGGAAAACACTGGAGCGAGCTGCAGGAGAGATGTGAGAGAAGAGAGAGGGAGCATGGGAAAGAAGCAAAGTGTTTGAGGGAGCTTTATGTGGCGCTTGGGTTGATGGAATCTTGAATGACCCCCTGCCGTGGACCACTCATTGAGGGTGCGTCCCCCCCCCCCCCCCCCCACACACACACGGAAACAGACTTTCACACAAACAAACACAGACACAAAACGTAGGCTTAAACGTGTGGAATTCACATTGACGAAAATGTATACATCTCCTCTTTTTGTGCAAATGTGGTGACACACGCCCCTTACACACACACACACACACACACACACACACACACACACAGAGACACACACACACACACACACACCAGACCCCTTCTCTACCAGCGTCCCAAGCTTTCATACCGTTGTCCTGCCTCTTTCCCCTTCCCCTCTCCTCACGCTGAGCCCTCTGCTCTGCTTCCCCTCCACTTTCTTCTCCTCTCCATCACTCCTCACACTAAACGTGAGGTGACAGTCCGTAGCCGGGGACGAATAGATCAACACAGGAACGAGAGAAAGAGCGAGACGGGGGGGGGGGGGGACGGGATAAAGAATCAAATGAAAAGGTTTTAGTTGGAGAGATATGGAGGGAGATAAGGGAGAGTGTGGTAAATGTCAAGCTACAATTTCACTGGTTCCTCACATTTTATTAAAAAAAGTTGTAGAGGATAAAAACTAAATTCAAAGTGTTGATGCCGGATTCAATCCATCAAACTCTTTTTCTGTGATTTGAGAAGGATATAAAGGAAAAATGGGATGAAGGCACAAACTGAACAGTAAATATGAAGCTTATAATATATGTGTAAAGTATTGTTGCCTTAAACCGTTGAAATCCTCTTATCAGACGCACACAGAGGACACAACTGCTCTTTATGATGAACAAACAGGCGCCTCTGAGGTTAAAAGAAAACTTTCAGCTCATATTCCGCGTATTTCCCTGCAGGGTCAAATCTCTCTTAAAATAAAAGCTGCTTGCTTATGATTTGACCTTTAAAAAGTAAGTCTGCAATGTATCATCCAATTGAAGTAAAGCCGCCTAATTATATTTCCTCTAGGAGGTAAATAACCGTCATTACACAAAAATAACTAAGAAAATAACACAATGACAACAAATATTCACTTTCTGTCCCCTGCTAATGACCAGGTGAGGAACTCAAACAGGCAAAGAAATATGTACGTAAGGAAAAATCATTTTAATGTCAACTCAAACAAACTATCCCACCCCTCCCAAAAAAAACATTATTAAATACAGCCGCCGGGTCCGCTTTAATGTGCCGCTACTCCTTTGTGCCATTAAAAAGAAACAAGTGTATAATTCAGCTGCTATGAGTGTGTTTGAGGCCAATGTTTATTTCAGGAATTCAAAGGATATGTTCTCAGCTTTGCTCATTATTCGGAGATGATGACGGTAAACAAAATACTGTGGCGCCATTTCAAGGTGTCTGAACCTTAATTACATTTTTAATAAACTCCCTGGCATCCATGTGTGTGTGTGTGTGTGTGTGTGCGTGCGTGTGTTTGTGCAAATTACCCACGAGAAAAGCATTTTGTGTGCGTCATTGTGCTTCTTGTGTTTTTTCTAACGGGTAATTTGTGGACAAAGGCACAGGAACACACACACACACAAAGTTAATGTACTGTACACATATGAACACACACACACACACACACACACGCACGCACACGCACACACACAGATAGGCACATGGATGGCCAGATGCTACATGGGCCATATCTGGTGAACTCCAAGACACGTTGATATTGAAGCTTCTAATGGCCGTCATTAATCACATGATACTAAATCACTTTAGAGATAGAGAGGGAGGGAGGGAGGGAGGGAGGGGAGAGAGAGAAGGGGGGGCAGAGGGGGAATAAAATGAGTGAGAATGGATCTGAGGAAGAGGCAATCGGAAAGGAGGAGAGAAAAGGAGAGCGATTTGAGGGATCAATAATTTACTATGATGACATTGATTTTTCAAAACTCTCACACACACACACAGTCTGTGGCGATTGCGTGTGATACTTGCAGTAGCTCTAATGGTGTGTTACTCTTTGTGTTATATTTAAGATCATGTGATAAACCGCTTCTATAGTTTCTTAAATTTCAGGGTGACCTTCTCATTACATTATAAATCAAGATTTGATAAATATATATATAAATAGTCCATTTACCAATTCTAGGGAAACTGTCTGTGGCTGTCTAAAAAGTATTTGTTATCTAATCGTGACATATTGGAGGGGCACTACACTTTTCTGTCCTTGAGCAGTGGGACTTGAATATGATGAAGTTATTCTACAACAAACACAAGCTGGTGCATATCTGTGTTGTTTAGCCCACACATCTGCAGCTCAATGTTTCTGGCTGTTGTGTTAATCCACTGCTTGTTTCTATTAAAAAAATTGTAGTTTTTATTAACACTTCCACTCTGGTGAAGTTGCTCTTTGGAGCTAACTTTGTCTGCAGCATTGTTTGGAGTTTATCTATCCAGCTGCATTACATAATCATGGCATAAACAACTCAGGAACAAAATATTCTTTAAGAGCTCATTACCAATTTTTAAGACGGGTGTTATCGTGAGCCATGAGATGTGATACTTCCCCCCCCTCCCTAAGAACAGGAGAGAGAAACCAAAGGATGAGATGTTCTCTGTTTCCTGCCTCTGGCTTGTGGTTTGCTGTTCCTGTGGCGAGACCAAAGGCGGCACCCATATCATTAGCTGTGCAGACGTATGAACACGTCCCGTCTATAAACAGTCAACAACACTGAGGCAAAACACTTCAGCCTTGAACGTGACCCAAAAACCAAAAAGCACACATCAGTAAGGCTGCCATAAGAAATGACTGGCCTCACTGTGTGTGTGTGTGTGTGTGTGTGTGAGCGAGCACATCACATAACCACTGTGTGAAGGGTAAATAACCGGGTTTGATGCTGCCAGGGGAAATTCCCCAGTCAGATTATATACAGATCAATTTTCATGTGGGTTTAGGGGTAGACAGATGTTGCTATGCATTTATCACTTCTTGCGCCTTAGTACACACATACACACACACACACACACACACACACAGACACACACACAAGCAGATGCCATGACTTCATCTGCAACACCCCGGACATCAACACTGAGACACACACAGCTAATTAAATGGATTACTTTCACCGTGACAGTTAATGCACTTTTTTGTGTTGTGACATTGGATACTGTTATCAATTGACCCACTGCTCTGGAGGAAAACCCACATAATTCCATGCTTGGCCCGGCTCACAGTCACAAATGTTCCTATGTGCACAGAAGACACGGGAAGGCATCTGTTCACTGCAAGACCACAAGTCCTCGTTCAAGCTGGCAGTCGCCTGCTTTACATTTTTCATTAGCACTGTTTGCATTGAGCAGATGTTGTTTGAAATGAGCCCAACATAGATGCCAGGTGGGAAAAGCTATTTTTTTCAATGCAAAACTAAATACAATTAAGGTGCAAATGATGAGATGAGAAGAACATGAAGTGATTCTTCAAGATCTGTATTTATATTCATGAGAAAAGACACGAGCGCCATCGTCGGTAGGACCGGAGCGAGACGACTGACTGTCCCCTGGGGGAGAACAGACATTGAGGAGAGGTGGAGCAGTGACACCTTCGCTACAAGGAAGAGGAACACAGGTGTACACAGGCTGCTCAGTTGAGCTTCAGTGCATCACACCGGTGTAAATCAGAAAGCGATAAGCCGAAACAAGGACACTGAATCTGACACTAGAGAGGTGGTGGCCACCATTGGATGGAGGGAATGTTGATAAGGTTGATGGATGGATGGACGGACGGATGGATGGATGGATGTATTACCTTTCCACAAGAGCTCATTGTGGTAAAGTGAGGCTTGTTGCAAGTTTTCTCATATGCAAACCAAGATAGGGCACAACTTTTTTTTTTTCTTTTTCTAAATAGAACATTAACAAAATTTCTTCTTTGAAAGAGTTGAAAGGGAACTTCAAACGGATAATTACTCCCCATTAGGAATTTGCAACCATACAGATTTAATAGTTCATGGCCAGGGGCCGTATTTCTTGGGCTGCACAATGAGGATGCAAAACAATACGGGGAATTCTGTTTTTAGAGAATAAGCGATCACATAACTGGAAAATAGCCTTTAATTCTTGGGATACATCAATGGTTCCAACAACAAGATGGCTGAGAGGGAGTGAACAGTTGTCTACCTGCTGTAGGTCATGAAATACATCTTCTTACGTCCTACTAAGCTTTGCCAAAAGGTAGAGTTGATCTAACCTCGACCACATTAGCACTAAGAGACAAAAACCCAGTGGCTCAGTCAGTGCAGAGCGGTTCACTGGCTAAGCCTCGCCTCGGTTTATGTAAACTACTTTTAGAGGGAAATGCAGGCACACTGAACCACTGCCGTGTTCGAGGAAAGTCTGAAGAGCCATTAAACCAAAGATCAAATCAATAATGACATCCTGCATCACATTACTCTGCTGCCTTCAGCCTATGACACCAGTATGTAATCGAATAAATTATGTTCCATTTACCCATGAGGCCATTAAACCCAATCTAATGGCTAAGCTTTGCGTCTGAATTGACTTTCAATAGCCTGTAATACCTTCAAAAATCTGAGGACAGGAGGGTAAGTGAGGTTCTACCAAAAGCCTGATTCTCTGCCCTTACCCTTGACATTGCTCTATCCTGTAGTCTGAATTTTATAATAGGCAGCCGTCCGGTTTCCTATATCTAAAGGATTTCTGAAGATATGAAAAAGTGTTGTCATGTAGAAACCTCAAATGAATAATTCAGTTTTTTTCCACTACAATGGACAGCAGACATAGTCTCCCAGGAAATGTGTCTCGAGCCTTGGCAAGGAAAAAAAACACGAGATTGAATTCTGTAATGACAATAGAGGCCAGATCTAATAAGCTGTGCTAATACCTCTTTTAAAAGGGGTATTTGATGCTCGCCGTGTTTGCCGTTAGCCCGTCATTAACCTGGAGGTCACGGTATCAAGACGGTGAGGACAGAGAAGGAATTTTTAGCACATAGGCGGGTTCGGTTTAACATGGACAACGTGACGATAGAGAAATCGCAAGATCTTCACAGCATTCATTTCAAAGCTGTAGTTAAATAATGTAGGATGAGCTGTACATGTTGATGCAATACCTAGGATATTAATAATGTAAAGCTCTTTAAGGTGTAGAATATCTGTATGATATTTGGTATTTAAGTAAAAATATTGAACGTAATAGCAGCAGAATGTACTTTAATTTTTTTTTTTGTGTTTTTCACATGTATTATATATATACACAATATATACATATATATATATAATAATGCCAATAGAGGATTAATACTTAATAATCTGTGTGTGAGTAGCATAGTTATAGTGACATATATAGTGACATAAAAGTACTTTATACTACTACTTTACACATGGAAATACTTAAGTTAAGCTCAGTAATCAGTACATATACTCACTTTCTGAACAATGCACATACTCTCCAGCCAATTTCTAGGAGTGAGCAATGGCTGGAACAGGTTCATTTTCAAAAAAAAAAAAAGTATCATATCTCAAAGACAAATATTCACATTAACTCCATTCAGCCTCCAATGAAAGAATATTTGGTTTCAGAGTCTGACTCGGAGAGAGCTGCGATAACACACATGCTGGAGAGTGAGCACACAGCGGAGTCGGGCTGTGGATGGATGAGTTCATTAATGTGGGGCTACATGTGCCAAAAACAATCTTTCTGTCCGTGTAAAAATGTGTGTATGCTTTGCGTTCATGCATCTTACATAGTGTGTGTCCACTCTCAGTTGTGTGTGCACTGTAAGGGTGAGTGAGTGTCTCTGTGGGAGTGTTATGTATCTAATTGCTGTATGCTTTAATAATTTACATTCTCTGCTCTCTGATGCCCATCATTAAGAAATGAGGGAATTATACCCAGCTGCATGAGTGCACGTCAATGTGAGTGTGTTAGCGCACATATGCTTGTGTCTGTGCAACTTTGTGTGTGTGTGTGTGTGTGTGTGTTTACATTGTTGAGTGTATAATCGAGGAGGTTTGCATTTGTGCACATACAGTATATGTGTGTACATCTGAGTGTATCCCTGCCTGCTCATGGGTGTGTGTGCATGCATGGCCCTACCGTGTGTGTGTGTCTGTGTGTGTTTGTGTGTGTGTGTCTTCTCTGAACCTCTTCCGACCATTACGGTAAATGTACATTATTCATTGTGACCTGCCAAGATCATTATCAGCAGAGAGCAGAGACGGACAGAAGGAAATGAAAGGCTGGTCGGGGGAGCAATGGAAGCAGCTTTTGTCCGGTTGGATAAATCTCATTTTACCTTTTGTCACTGACTCCGGCTTGATCCCACAATATTATATCTGATTTATCTGAACCCTGATGCATTTGTTTTTTTCATATTCCCCTTGTATCCACCTCTCAAGAGGCTTCATAATGAGATTAAACATGTTCCTACTGTTTGTTTTCATTGTGATCGTGCAATGCCATAAGTAGGGACTCTTTATTTGACTAATATATAGGTTTCAAAATAAATATTTGCCTGAGCCTGATGATGTACCTGGACCTCATTAAGGTGGCTAATGAGGGCTCTATACGCATATTAACCTCTAATCTATTGTCCTCTTATTTTAGCCATTGCCTTGATATTAGATTTTTATTTATTTTTGCAGTCACGAGCCATGAATGCTGAGTAATTCTTGAATATTTTTCGTAGAGGCTTTGTAGAAGGAAATCTGTAATTTGGTCATATTTATCAGGGGAAATGAAGGAAGGCCGATTGACACAGTAAATCATTTCCAAATAAATATGCAATGTTGTAAACTGTGTCCAAAGGCAAACACACATTCATACACATCCAATTATCCCATAATAAGCACATATGACATAATTTCCAGTAACTAGGGGAAGAAAAATAAAGTCAGTTAATATGCAATTTGCTATTTCAATATTATTTCCAAGTAACAGTTTGGAAAAATATGTTTGATAAGTGACATATAATCACACACACACACACACGTCTTGAATAATTCTGTAGTCATGCTCAGAGCAGCGGTGCAATCTTATTATTAATTCTGCCTTCATTTCCCAGAAGCTTTTTCACAATGTCAACCATCTCCTTTCATTGAAAGTCAGCACTGTAACAAAACACCATCGGGAAACCGCCCGTAGCCAAAAGTGAATTAGGTTAATTATCTCTTAATAAGCTTTACAGAGATACTACAACAGCAGCCATAGAGAGAGAGAGAGAGAGACATACATGACGAACCCGAGGCCAACAAATCCAATTTTTACTCCGTGGCTAATCACAAAACGCTGAATGTCAACACTGCAATTTACTAAATGACCACAGTGGATGTAAATGGACCTCTGCTGCCATTACAACGTCGGTTATCGCAGAAACAACTGGAGCGGGAAAATGCTGAGTAAGGACGTTCAGTCATGTGTCTCCATCAGTGTGAGCGTTCTACAGTTTTTTTTGTCTGACGCCATTTTGTGCCATGGGGAAACCACGTTGTACAAAAGAATATTAAACAAACAACGAACCCTCTATATGTATGAAGAGAAAAATAGCCCGAAAAAACGTTCGAACTTTATTATTTTCATTTCAATTTCATGTCATATCTCTTATTGTTTGAATTTTATGATTTACAGTTGTCTAAAATATGTGCTCTGTCCTATGATCTGATATGTGACACTGTTAAAGTGCCATATATTGTTTTACTATTCAAACTTCAATAGAAAGAAAAAACAGCTCACTGTTATTGTTAAATTTACATAAACCACAAACTGTAAAAGTATGATCTGAAACAAATTGCTGTATGTAAGAAAAAAGGTAAATGAGCCAAATTATAAGATAAGTCAGAGATACCAAAGCAAATTGACGTAAACACAATATGTGTCAAACAGAAAGAAAAAAAAGAGGACAAAAACAAAGAGGGAGAAGATGGAGAGAAAACGGATGGAGGGAGGGTGGAAGAGAAAAGAGAGTCAGTCGAGTGTAGTATTGCTGTGATGATTTCATCTCTCTCTCCGATTAGCAGACAATAACTTTTTTTTTTTCATCCAGACATGCAGAGAGAGAAATCTGAAATTATTTATTTTTTCGTCTCGACTCTTCTGATACGGTTAATCTCACTTCCTCACCCAGCTGCTGACAAACGCACACACACAAACACACACACACACACACACACACACACACACACACACACACACACACACACACACACACACACACACACACACACACACACACACACACACACACACACACACACACACACACACACAGCTGTTTGCTGAGAGAAGCCTCTGAACATATACAAGATTTATTACTCTCGTTCTCTGTTAAAAAAAAAAACGACTGAAGCAAACTGCTGAACGAGTCTGTTATTCACCACAAACATATTTCATCACCAAACAGATTCTTCTCAACACTAAAAGGAGATGGAGGTTAAGTTAATAAAAAATTTAAAAACTCTTCTGTCTCTGATAATGATTCACATAACGGCAGATGACTCTGTTGTGGATGGATGCAAACTAAAATAACTCCAGCTCGATATATATAACGAGCTCCGTCACCTACAGAGCATCCGAAGAGCAAATAGCTGCTTCTCCATGGAAACAATATTCTAAATGTGATAAGATGATAGCAGAGACGTTTCAGAAGTCTTAATTTAGCATCTGAATATGCATTTGCATTCAAATACACAATACAGACAGACGTATTTGCAGTTTTGGGCAAATAAGTAAATACTGGGAGCATCTGCAGCATTGTTCCATCACAAAAGTTCACTATTTCTTAATGGTGAATATTGCTTATATGTTCCATAGTGCAGATACTCAATCGAAGACTAGTTTGACACCTTCGATTAGAGACAATCAAAGGTGTGGCAACACACAGGAAAGCAAAAATATAGTGTGATCATGATGTGTTTGGATAACTGGGAAAAAATGTATTTCCAGACTGGGATTATTCCCGTGAACTCAAGTCTGAATGACAATTTAGAAAGGTGGGAACATTTAGTCACAAAAGTCGCAGAGCAGCTAAAATCATAGGTTTTAAATCAATCAACATAATTAACTTTCATTTTAATGTCTCAGAGGTTTCACTTTTTGCCACTAGACTGTTCAGCCAACACAGACATAGTAAATTATTAATTTGCATATGATTGAAATAAGGTATTTACCTGTCACATCTGATTCATTTACTTTTCCGTCTTATTTATGACATATGTATCTGTATCAATAACTCAACTGTCTCTCGAATACACAGATCTTCACAATAAAGCTTACACAAAAATATAACAGAAAATGAAGCCATGTCGAGTTTAAAGATTTTCACATTCAAATCAAAGGCGAAAGCAGTGAGTAAATGTTTTGCAGTTCATGGAGGATTTGTTGAAAAAGAAAGAAACGCAGAAGGAGACACCCACACACACACACACAGACACACACACGTCATTAGATGCACAACAAAAAATCTGCCAAAAACATCCAGTTTCAAACTGTAAAATACATAATTAGACTTGTGGTTGTCTGTTTGTGTTTGCACGCTGACTGCTTGATGGGAAGCCTGCACAAATAACTAGCAAGCATGAGCTTTATTTGGTGCACACATACACACACATACACACACACACACACACATATACACTCTCACACACACCGATACAGCCCACATTCTTGTCCAGCCAAAACTAACATCTCTGTATTTTTCCACAATAAGAGCAGCTCATTCGACACAGGAGCCATGTTTGTTTGAGACTCCTTTCATCCGCCTACCCCAACAAGTGTGTGTGTGCATGTGTGTCTGCGTGTGTGTGTGTGTACATCCAGAAGGCAGTGTTTGTTTACCCTGAACACAAGTGGAGTTCCTGTTTCCCATATCCCTTTCTCTAAAGCTTCTTTTTTCCATATCCGGCGACTAAGTTTTACCTCTTTTTTTTTTAACTCAGCCACTTCTAGAAGGTTTATTTCTGTAGATTCAGCCCCAGTGAGCTCCAAAAAAAGAATTTTAATATTAACGCCTTTTTCGAGCTGTAACATTGATCGCACTGTTGCCTTCTATACAATCTTACATTTCCTGTCCCTGCCGTCTCCCTGTCTTTTCCCAAGCTGTTGTGTTCTGTGAGTATATGTGTCCTCTGGGACCGTCCCATTTAGCCACACTCCAGGCTCACAGCTGCCGGGCCCCTAGAGAGTGGACCAACAGGCTGCTGTAATTGAGACATCTCCAGTGCTGCCGCTACAGTGTGTCTCACACTTGGGTTCCTGCAAAACACAGCAGTCCTCCATTCATCAGAGACACACATCACTGTGCCACTGCTGCTCCTTAAACTTTAACACTTCTCTCCAGTCCGACAACTTTCACTATTAAGCTTTTAACTGCTGCTCTTGCTGCACCTACTCCAAACACTACACGCTGTGCATCCTGTAATTTCAATTTAAAGTGCGATAATTACTTCTATTCGTAGTTATGCTCTAAATAGTTTATTTAAGCACAACTACTGTAATTCACACATTTTATAGCTACCAGTCCTCAATTTGCTTCTACAACCACCCACTGCACCTACTATAACTACAGCCGATGACTGACACTGCCCTCCAAAAGGAGAAATATTGCTTAAAGAAGAACCCCAAAGAATGACGTACACAGACACCACATTATGGAAGTATCTTCACCAAATAACACAGAGCCAAAGGTCCAATGCCCTGAAGATGGGATGGTTAGAACAGCAGCTCAATGTTTGATACTCACAAGTAGAAGGCACCTCGAGAGTTCATGTGTCCAGCAAGGCTAACGCCCAAATTTGTCCATGTTAAACACTGTGAAATAAAAACCTGAATCCACCATTTATAAGAATTCGGCATAATCCAGAGTTTATTATCTTTGTGTCCTCCTGCAAACTCACACTGATGAAAACACAACCTTCTTGGCATGTAGGTCATAACATTGTGTGGACGTGCCGTTACAGCAACACTAAACAAACACCGTCTTCTCCAACTTTGTCTCAACAAACAACTCTTCATTGACAATATCAACAATTTCGTTGGACAATGCTGCTGAAGATTTCTGTCTTTGTGTCGGTGCAGCAGAAAAAAACCCTCCTGCAGCATCTTAAAGGGCGACGCTGTCCGCCTGTATGTTATCATCACTTTAATAAGTCACTGAGTAAGTGGAAAACAATCTTCTCTGGAAGTGCAGATTAGTTTGAAATGGCCCAAATCCACTAAATGGAGAAGTCACTTTTATCCTTAGGCATGAAATTATGTTAGAGGATGGTCCATTACACACACCCACACACTCACAAAAATATAGTGAGCCTGCACACTCTTTCGAAGATGCATGATTACACATATGCATGTTGGATTCTACATTCAGACTTCACACATGCGTGCACTCTTTCTGCACTCTGCTCTCTTGACTTATATCAATGCGTTCATTTTCTCTCCTCCTCTTTCATTTGTTTTCTCTGACTTTCATCCACAGACGCGTTGTCTCATTGTGTCTCTTTGCGTTACTCTCTCCCTCGTCGAGCGCACAACTCTGCACACATCACAGTTTGTTGGAGCCCCTTTATCCGAGCAGATGAGAGTCGAGGGGACGCCGGCTAATTCTCTCACTTCTCCGTGTCAGAGCTTTACAGCAGAAATGGAGGGCTGAAGAATATAGATGAAACATTTTGGAGAACCTTCATAAAAATGCACAGTGAAACCTTTATGTCACGGATTTTCATACCATTTTGATATGCTTGTAAACCGGAACCCTGTCTGCAGGAGTCATACGTGCAATATTTTATAGTAAAAGTTGCCGGTGGCTGCGCAGGAATTTAAAATTCTATAACGATGAGGCAGAAAATCTATTTTTGATGAGTCGCCCTGCTGCTCAAATGTCATAGAGAATATTAAGACAGTTTCAAGAGACAAGGTTAT
Organism: Pleuronectes platessa; assembly: GCF_947347685.1. Taxonomy (NCBI): domain Eukaryota; kingdom Metazoa; phylum Chordata; class Actinopteri; order Pleuronectiformes; family Pleuronectidae; genus Pleuronectes; species Pleuronectes platessa. The sequence goes on along the minus strand of NC_070644.1, from coordinate 17,681,779 downwards.
TAAGTCGTAGCTTCACTTTAACAGGCATGAACCAGTTCTCACCTATTTTCAAGGATAATAATTGACTTTAAAGTTTTCATGGGGAACTGCTCACAATCTGCTTGGGGAGGGGGGGGTGGGACACGTTGGACTGAGTGGATGTGACAGAGCTGCCTGCACGGGGTCATCAGGAGCGGACAGTTTTACCTCTCTGAACCATTTGGCATTCGGACTAAGACACACACACAGACACACACAGAGAGATGTAGAGATAAATGGCCGATGAGCATGTTTTCATGGATATCTGACCGTTCCTTAAATCGCTTGACGTCAATGGTGAAACCTCACAGCTGGACATCGAGCCAGGAGGAATAGTTTCTGGTCAAAGCCTATCCTTTTTCACTCTCTCTCACGCACAATTACCAACACACAGACACACACAAAATTGTAAAAAGGGCAGAGACAGCCTAGAAATTTCTGTTTCACTGGATACTAATCAAGAGGGAACAGGCATTTACCTTCCTGGCACAGACACAAAACACACAGTGACAGCTACTGAATCACACACACACACACACACACAAAGGAGTGCACACACACACAGACAAAACCGCAGCTTTGAATTTTGGCAAAAACAAAGTCGACATCCACAAAGACAGTGACAAATTAATATGAAGCGCACAACAAGGTGCCCACAAGCAGCAACACCTAGATATACAAACCACCAACACACAATTCCCTGACATTTGTGTTTTGCTGCATGTCAACTGTGGGAGAGCAGAGCGAATACAAGAGACAAGATAATGATATAGACAGTCACTTTATTCCACGAGAGAGAGAGAGAGAGAGAGAGAATCCTGACTCACCTCAATTTACAGATGATCCCTATTTTTTTTTTGTTGTGAGACGAGGCTTGATCAACACTTACTTTTGAATCAAATATATGATTTAGAACCCCAGAGGCATTTTATACCTGCAAATGAAACAGTCAGTGATCTAAAAAAATCTGGAGAGTAGAAGAGAGTAGAGGAGAGTAGAGGAAGAGGAGAGATGGAAGATGAAGGGGAGAGGAGAAGAAGAGGAGAGGAACATGAAGATGGAAATGAGAGTCGAGGAAGGGGAAGAGGACAGGAGAGACAGAGGAAGAGAAGAGGCAAAAGAGAGGAAAGGGAGTGGGAGAGGAGAGGAGAGAAAGATGGTACGATTGGATAGAGGGAGAAACAGATGAGAGGAGAGGAACGGATATGAATAGCAAGAGATGAGGAAGATGAAAAGGAGAGGAAGAGAAGAGGAGGGAGAGGAAAGGGGAGGAAAGGATAGAGAGAGAGACAGATGAGGAGAGGAGAGAAAGAAGAGCGAAAGATGACAGGTGAGGAAGAGGAGAGGAGAGGAGAGGAAGAGGAAGAGGAAGAGGAAGAGGAGAGGATGTGATTGGATAGAGGGACATATCAGGAATCGAGAGTAAATATTCTCAGTTCCAGAACAAAATAAATTCAACAGGTGATGACTGACGGAGAAACTTAATAATGTGGTACCTTCTTCAGATTGATATAACAAAATGGAGGCGCAGGGTTATTAACAGAGAGCAAAGAAAAAGGAGGCGAGAGGAGCCTCTGTATCTCACACTGCCAATTACCAGACGTATTTCCACGGTTTTGTTTCATGCAGAGCATCTGAGTGGAACGGAGCTGGAGCAGTGAGAGTTTAATTGGAGCGAGGGATCAGCCTTTTAGGAGATTCAACGTGACGCTCCGGCCCAGTTCAGCCTCCAGTTTGCTGCAATTGGCTTTTTGTCTGCATATTATTTATCCATGTGCCCATTAAGCTGTTTACCAGCAATGTTCCGCTGTGCTTCAAAATCCCATTGGCTGCAAAACCCTAATACTTAATATTCTATTTTAATATGAGAACACATTATATATTCTCATCAAATATTGAGTTTCCTCCTGTTTTACCATTTATAAGAGGAAACCCACATCTCACCGTGTTCTGTCTTTTCCCACTTTTATAATTCACAGCAGCTATTTTACTTTCTCTCATCGCTGCATTCGTTAGCTTTGGTTCTAAAGTGAACAAGGATCCTGACTCCTGCTTTCATCCCTGCATTGTTTTCTGTGTTGGTTCTTAAGTAACTTAGTTTCTCTCCATTATTTCTTCTGAAACTTTGAACTAGAGCTGGACAAGTTGATCCACAAGCTTTTGTTTCCTAAATTGAACTTCATATTGCCTTTTGCAGTGTTGCTCTTCTTCTACTCATCTTTTAACAACAAAGCTAAACTAAAATGACCAAAACTCACCCTGGTAAAAAACTTGATTGTGCCATCCTCATATCATTTTTAAAACTTACAGGCATTGAGAGGAACAGGAGGACGGCGCCCTTTGGCTCGCGCTCGCACACAAACACACATGAAGACCGTCCCCCCAGTCAAATCGCCTGTGAACCCCTGGTGAGGACAGCCGGAGCCGAAACATCCCAATATTAGAATTTCAGCAGAAGCTTTTATACACCAAACAAGCGAGAGAAAGATGACAAGGGAAGGAGCAAGTAATGGGTGACGCGGGAGAGACTCGGAGGCGGCATAAGAGGATTAGCGAGAGAAACCGAAGGAGATAGAAACCACAGGACCGGGCCGGAATTCAAAAAATATGACGAAGCAAAAAAGTATATATAAAAGTAGTAATTGTAGTCAGGGTGAAGTTGGAGTGAGTTTGAAATAAAAAATTACTGAAAAAGCACAAAAGACACAACGTGAATACTGGACTCGAGTTTTTGAGAAAAATAAAAACCTTTGTTGAGCTGAAGAGCCGGAGAAATTGTGTTTTTCTTGCTTTCTCCGTCCGAGCTGTGCGAGTGTATAACCTGACACACAGATGCATTTAAACCTCTGTAAGGACAAAGCACCTTGTTACGTTATCAGGAGCAAAGAAAAGCCGCGTTTTCCTGAGGCCTTAGTGATTTTTCCCCACATTGTGTCTCCTTGAAACAGTAACACTGAGAGGGACCTGGAAAACAATCCATCTCGCCAGATTACTGCTGATACCCAGCGGATACACAGAGGCCAAAGCACACAGTGAATCCCTCTCTCCCCCCCTTTTTTTTTTAATATGTCTGCGTTTCCCTCGTGGCTTCCCATTGACTTCTTAAACTGGGCCCATTTTCCTATTTGTTATGGTTGTCTGCTGCAATAAAGTGATGGGAGATGCTGTTGTCCTGCAAATAGAGCAAAAAATCGAGAGAGGGGGAGAAATTGGCGATGTGGAGCGGAACAAAAAAAGAGGAGAAACTGAAACTGGAGGGCAAAAAAATAGGAGAAGAGGGAGAAAGAGGCTGATGCTGGGGATGAATATTCAGATGTTTACAGTAACAAACAACAACAGAATGTTTAAAAACAAACGATAATGGGCACAAATTTTGGGGAAATTAAATAGAAACTTCCTTTAGATCATTTATAATTTCAAATTTTACCGTCAAATCCTTTTCTGAACAAAACACTGGAACAATTTGATGAATGTTTGTTTAAACTCAGCATTAACATTCTGATCAAGTCATTTTTCTGACCTTATGCGTTATTAATTCCTGGGGTAAAGTCCTGTTATTGTTTCAGTCCAGTCAGAGGTCAGCTGGAGAACAGCTCACTCATGCTCTAGCTCAGGAACACTTGGTGGCACTGCTGACTTAGACCAAGCATAAAAATAATACTCATATCTCTGATACAGTTTTCCTTATGGAGATCAATATTTACGCAGATTCTCTTCCCACGTTAAAACAGGACGAGTAAAAACTAAATCAATTTCCTTTAGCTCTTGAAACATAGCACAAAAATTCCTTTCCACCAGGGTGTCATCAAGATTTACTTCCCTGACACTGTGGCTTGTGTTTGTCGCTCTTCCAGGTGTTACCTTCCAAACATGCATATGAATTTTTAAAATTCTCGTTCCAGCACACTTCTCACGCTGACAGAAACAAGACCCCCGAGACCGGCCGGCGATGACAAACTGTTGAATTCAATTCCACAGCCGTGTAAATCCTCCACGCGAGTGTTTTTCTATTTATTATGATTGACTGGGACAGGCAGATGGGGGGGCAGTAATTAAAATGGAGGCTGAGTGGCTCCGGCAGTGGCCTTGCATGTGGGGCCAAACACTTCCCAGTTTAAGCAGGAGGTCCCAGAGGAGGAGGCTCTACCAGTTCACCCTCCTCCATAGCGATCTGTCTGCAAGGAGACAAGACAATTCCATTACCCAGCAATGTAGCACGGGTCCCCTGAGTGTGTGTCTGTGTGTGTGAGTGTGTGTGTATGCTGGGGTCTACACACAAACAAGCTGCCCAGAGAAAGGGAAGAGATACCAATTGGTGTCTGTGTGAGAGAAAAAGTTGCCTGAGGGTAAGAGATGCACATCAATTTAACAAGAGAACTCACTCCTCCTTCAAGTCATCTGTGGAGAGGCTGACGGGCCTGCATGTTTGTGTGTGTTCGTGTGCGTGTGTGTGTGTGTTTGTGTGCGCGTGAGATCTTCCATAGACTTAGAAATTAGATTCAAGCAATTAATCAGGGATGGATTTTTTCAACTTTATTAGTTAACTTTTCTTAAATTATGTCCTTGGGTAAAGAAAAGTTACAGGGCTACAACAGCTCCCATACAAACTGATTTTCAATTCACTAGATCCTGATTATTATTTGGAGTTTTTGTATAATCCTGCAAACTAACGAACAAACTAACTCAGAACAAAACAAACCCTCCTTCATCAGTGGAGCACCTTCGTGTACCAAGGCCCCACAGTCCCCTTAAATTCAATCAAGCTGCACCAAATAACACACACACTCACATATCAGTCTACTAAATATGCCTGATTATTTTTCAAAAGCAATGAATTATTCCCTGGGAAACTGGGGGAAAAGCCAAAAAACACCCTATCTCACATTGTTAAAACAAACAATTCCTACGTGTGCCCCTTTGTCCAGATCTGTGCCAGGTTCTCTCTTGGCTCAAGTCCCATCCCTCCATCACGTTTCATTAAAATCTGTTGAGTAGTTTTTTTTTGTAATCCTGCAGACAAAATCCACAAACTGGGGCGAAAACAAAACCTCACCAAAACTATCCTATCCTAATAAACATTTTATAATAACTTGTTATTAAAAATGTGTTGTTGATGCATCTTTAGCAACGTGAACATACATGTTTATTCCTATTTGAGAGCGAAACAGAGAAGAATGTCCGATGTAGATGGAAAGAATAGATTTAGTTTCACACGTGACCACAGTGAGCTTCTCCCTTTCTCGTGACTTTAAACATACTAACCACATGCACACAAACAAACACATGTGAGTACACACGCTTCAGACCGAGCCAAATGGACTTGGCCTCGTGACCCAACCCACACACCGACAATACCGGTGGTTAAGACTTCAGTCATCGCCTGTCGTCTGCACCGCTGTGATCCGAGAGCGGCTCAGACCGGATTTGTTTATAAGAAGGATTCCATGCCAAAGCTGGAAGCCCCCCCGACTCTCATGTGTGATGATTTATGGTATATATTCATTACAACCCTCGCTCAAAATAAAAATGTTTTTCCCAGCTGTTTAAAATCTTGTCGTTACGGTAATGTGAGTCCTTTGTCTGGAGTGGCCTGATTGCCCCGTGAATTGTCTGTCAAGAATTTCGAGAGAATAAAAAAAAAAGGGGGAGACGAGGAGAGAAAGAGAGAGAATGGGTTCTCGTCTCGTGCGAGCTGGCAGCCGGAGTGAGTGGCTGGCACACCGACGGGCTGAGTGACTGGCTAATGGGCTCTAAAGACGGGGGAGTGATCAGCGATGCAGCTTTTAGATATGCACGTCCTGATGTTTGGAGGGGCCATCGCAATTTCACAGCTCTGTATACGGCAAATCATCACGTTTGGGAACCGGTGCTAACAGCTGGAGGAGAGCGGCCCACGTGCAGCAGCAGCCTGACGAGTTAACGAGAACAGGAATAGACGTGCATGTGTGAAAAGGGTCTAGAACTGAGAAATACAACAGTGTAGGCTTTTTAGCGTTTTCTGATGTTTTATGTTTAATATTGGTCATTGAGTTTTCACAATACAAATTAAATAAACTTTTGTTGGCAAGTCCAAATACCTGATGTGTTCATCAGGTGTTTATTTGGTTAATTCAAACCAGGATTTGAGATTTTGCCTATGTAGGCCTTATTTTTTTAACATAAAACTTTCTCTGCATTGTCTACACATCTATGTATTAGAGAAAATATCCCACTGATGTGTTATAAGCCATTATTCTTATCACTATGGAGTATGAAGTGTAACTCCCACTTCATACCATCATTAGTTCAATTGATTTCACACCTGAAGCTACTGCAGCAGCTAACAGTCGGTCCGTCTACGAGCAGAACATGTGTCTCACGGGCCGACCGTGTGACAGGTCATCAGGGTGACTGGCAGGTTGTATATATACGAGGCTCTGCTGTAGATGTTGTGTTAGCTACGAGTCACAATAACTGGTCAGGTGCAGTTGTGATGCTATAAATTGTTTAGCTGACGGCCAGTGAAGACGACGATAGATGGAAAGATGGAGAAAAACAAGCAATAACACCCGTGTTGTGACAGCGAAGGAAAGAAGACACTGGATTTCACCAAAGGGCTCCAGAGCTTTATCACCTCTTGCTTATTAAACCATAATGAACTTTTACTGTCCACACTTTTTTTTTTCTCCGTCAGTCTGCAACCTGGTGTTTCTCCACCTGCCTACATCAGTTCTCTTTGTGCAGACAGTCATCGAGTTGCTGAGTGATGAAGTGTACGTGTTTCAGTGTGTGTGTGTCCCCGAGTGTTTCATTACGGAGGAGAGAGTGGTCATTTTACAGTATTGACATAAATACAACCGGTTATACTAAACTGTATTGTTATGCATCATTTATTCTGTAAATTAAAAGTTATAGCCCCAAACGTAAATGCCAACATGTCTGTGAAAGACTCAAATCAGAAGATTTTAATTAAAAGATCGCTCAGGCTCTAATTGAATGTAAGCAATGTGACAGACACGATATAAACATTCTACAGAAATATAGGTAGAGGAGTGAAATATACAAAGACACCTCACAGATGCACACTCACAGAGACAACTGTGGGGTTTGTGTGATTGTGAGGCAAGCACACGTACACACAAACTATTTGCAGCAACAAACTTGGATGGAAAAGAGATGAGGTGAGGGGGGGGGAGTGCAACGTATGAATGCTCTGAGGAATATGGACAGAATAAGGCAGATTTTTTCTAATAATACAGAAATGTATTTATAAAGAATTGATGAGGAGAGAAAGTGAGACGGACAAGAAACAATCACAAAGTTTGGGAGAAACTGAGACGAGGTGTAAAGACTGAGAAATTAATAAAACAGACAGATGGCTCTGTGCTATTCTCCTGATAACAACTCTATCTGTGCAAAACATAACAAGCCCCCGGTGCAGGTCGTAAACACTGCATAAAATCAAACTATCATCGCGATGGTAATCACAACAAGTGTCGCCTGTCATCGTGTCATTATCACTGTATCTGCACAACACTTTGCTTTCCTAGGTGACAGGTAATGTAATGAAACTGTGCAGATATAAACAAAACGTGAAAAGTGTTTAATGAGAATATAAAAAAAGAAAAAGCAGATTGTTGCTATTTTAAAGGGTGAGCGTGCGTGATTATGATCTAATGTCTTTTATATCAGTGGTATGAAATGGTCTCAAAATGATATATCATATTATTTATCATCAAAATGTGTTATTGTCATATAATGAATATTAATAATATTTATAGTAATGCACCAAGTGAGATGTCTCCTTGCACAGTTTATGAATTTATCTCATATCCAAGCATATCCAATAATTGGTAATGTACAATTATATATCCTTAACTGAATGGACGAGTATATACAGCAACAACAAAGCCCCCCACGCCAAACCTCTTGATCCACAGGAAACACTGCAGTGTAACTTCCTGTGGCTGTTTCAAAGTAAAAGCCCTCCAGCGTTTCTGTTGATTGAATCACTTGATTTGATTTAACAAGGTTTCTATTAGCTGATGCAGGACCAGGAGACTAATGGCTTCATAGTATAGTGTCACAGCATTTAGTTGAGTACATAGGCTACATTCATTCAAGGTAAAATGTTTTAGTTAAACCAGAAACCTCACGTAGCAGCACCACAACAGACACACAACAGACACGATGCCTGTTCGACGCAGCAGATCAGCGAGGCAGCCTTCAGGTGCTCCTCGCGGCCCCAGTGTGGCTCAGGTGTGATTCTAGTTTGAAATGCAGGATTAAAGTCGACGTGGCCCGAGCGTGCGAGTCCCGAACATGTCGTAAAATCTCCAACTGTTATCAGGGTAATTATATTCACTGCCAGGCTTCTCCACTGGGGTATTGTTCCAGCAAACGTGTAATTCACCCCTCATGAGTAGTTACGCCATGTGCGCTCTCCCGCACACAAACACACCCACACACAATGTGAGACCACCAAAGTGTCATTATGATGCAGATAATCCCCACAGGTAACAGCAACACATGCATTCACACACACATACACACACACATACTGTTTGTGCACATGCAGTGTACACTTCTCTATCTCAATCTTCACCCACACACACCCACACACACTGTGGTCTTTTCTGTTTGCACCTTGCATCGCTCACCCTGCTGTCACAAACCTCCAAACATAAATCCCTCATTAATTCAGTATTATTTCAGCATTCGGTAATTCATCATTGCCGATATGATTAACCAAACTGTCACACTCATGTACAGTCTCATTCATCAAACGTTTGCACGGAAATATTACGTTTACCGAGAGCCAGGGAGGAAATCTTGATAGGTGATGAGGTGACGCGCTTGGCTTTCTATTGGCTCTGATGAAAAGTTGATGGGATCATACATTGGAGGTGGGGTTTCTTATTTAAACAATGAGGGCATGTGTTGGCCAGATTTTCTAAAATTCTGTCCCAACGTAACTTGGTTTTACTCTCGTTTTAAGTCAAATGGCATAAATAAGATCATTTGTTTAGGGCTTTTAGCAGATTTACATTAAGGCAATTTACTGTAATGACATATTAACTCAGCACAGGAAAAGAAGCAGAACCAACCTTCCTTTCTTTCTCTCTCTCTTTGACTTTGACCTGAGCTGCTACGCCATCATATTTTTCATAGCCCTGGGAGTGATAACTTCTCCCCATACATCAAAACTTGTCACTTTTTGGCATCATGCTGAAGTGGTCTGCCACGACTGATACCAAAGAAATATTACATTTTACCTTCAACAATAAAGTAGCAGCTTCAGTAAGATTCCCGTGGGAATTTCATTTTTGAAATATTGCTTTTCCCGAAATTATACTAACACAAACAAAAATGTTATATCAGTGTTGAGTAAAAACATATGTTTCAAGTTTGTTATTTAATGTGCAACATTAATCGTGGAGCATTACTGCAGCGACAGATGTGTTTTAACAGGGACAACTGAGGGAGAAAGGAGGGGGTCAGATGGAGCTGTCAATATTAATCTGAGTTGTTAGTACTATAGTAACTCTAGTTTTTGATAGTTTTTGAGTATGTGGCCTATTAGTTAATATTGTAAAACCATTTTAATCATAATATGCAGGAACAATGAGCAGATTTGTATAATGTTTTGCTTTTTATTGAGTATAAAACATTCCCTCTGCAGGTCTTTAAACTTGAAAGAAATTAAAAAGAAGACATTTATCATGGTATTTATCGATATGGATGATTAGGAAAATGTTTTATTTTGAAACATTTGTTGGCCATATGGTTCAGCCCTTGTAAGAATTCTGTATTAAACAAATAATCTCCAAGAGAAAACCTTCAATAAAGATAAGGACTTCCATTTCTCTTGTTAATTTGGTTTTAACTCTGCCGTTTTAGAAAGTTGACATGCGGATGAACGGAGATTGAGCTAAATATCACATTTACCAAAGGTGTTTCAGTCCAATTACCCTCAGGCGCTCTGGTCATTTACATCTCCGTCCCATCTTAACACCATTATTATGCACAGGCCCAGTGAATAAAACCTTCACCATCAGAATAATGGATCTCGAAGGAGGCCATTGCCACCATGACATGCTGTTAAATTGACACTCATTTAGCTTTTGTATGATTATTAAAATGCACAGCACTAACAGCGAAATGACCGAATGTCATCTTAACAACTAATCATTAGAGCGTGTCAGCTGGCAGTGGCTGGTTACCATAAGAATTCAAGTTTTATATTCGCATTTAAAATTTAAATGAAACACCCCCCATTCATATATTATAACTTACCATTAAAATTGTCATTTACCTAAAGGCTTTTTATTATCCAAGCAACAAGAATATGAACTCGTGCAAATGAAGTGCATTAACATTACAAGGTCTGTGACACAAAGTCATAATGTCAGCACTTGAAATGATGTGTAAATGTATTCAGCTCCATCGTGGCAGTAATAGAGAGACTGCAATTGCTCAGATCGAGTTCCTCCACGTGGCTTCTTTTAACAACGGAGACTTCAACTGCAATCAACAACCTGCAGAACGGCTTCTCTGTCCTTTAACAACTTGCTGATTGTGAGTGGTTGGTTTCACCCATAGTGAGTCATTTGGGAAATCAGGCACAAAAACCCACAACTGTGAAAATGCAACCAACAGGTAGTTTTACATGTAAATTCGCCAAAGTAGTTGATATCTAAGTATATATTTATCTTTGCAGTAATTCCACAGTTGCTCGTGTTTTGTACAAACATGAATATGGACAGAAATGGTGAAAAATGTCTAAACAGTTACGGGTTAATGCAAAAGCTAACAAGCAGAAATAACTATGCCAACATAAAACCCCACTTGTTAAAAAGAATACAGGGCATTTTTGCCATTGTCAGCATTAATGCAAATTACTGTTTTGTTTTAAAGGTGATTCTGAATCACTCACAGTTTCAAATCGAAGAATAATGATAGACTTGCATCTTTATCATGAAAAATGGTCCAATTAATTAAAATATTCAACCAAATCAACTACTACTGTCATTTGGCAACTAAATCCTTCTCTAAATAAATTAAAATCTCCTCTTTAGAGATGTACATATTGAGAGATATAACCATATGCCACCATTGACATATTAGTCTCTCGATAAAGTACCACCATAAAACATGAACTGAAGAAAGAAGGAAGTGACCACAACCGGAGTTGAGTGGTGTGAGTATGAGGAGAAAAGTTCAGCACAAGGTCAAGAGGTCAAAAGCAGAACGTGAGAAACAGCAGATAAACACCAGAGTAATAATCGGTTGTCACCTAGCTGAGGAAAGACAGTCGGTTTAGAACCAAATCCAAGCGGCTACATTTCAGCCTGCGATGCTGCGGGTTCAGATGTTTCTGGTCACAGTAATCACATTAGCCGTATGCTGACTTGACATGAGCGGACAGCACAATTGCTGGTTTGCAGTGAAATGATGTACGAGAGGATTCGTGGGCCAACAGAATTTAATGCACCAGGATCCTGTAATTACCAGTTTGCCAGTAAATTGCATGGTGCAGCCTCATTTCAAGTCAATGCCAGAGCTATGTCGAAACAGAGCAACCTCTGAACTCACTCGCAGATGGTGCAACATTCTGTGTATTATAAACCAGATCCAGGATTATTGTAAATGATCCATATATCTGTTTTTGCTTTTGCGCATACACATAAGACTGATGTGAAATACAAGTGAAGGCCCTGAAAGCCATTTTCCTTTCACTCTGTACTGCAGCAATGACCCAGTTCCCCTTAGGGACGATTAAAGATTCGTCCCGTCTTATTAGATTTGATATTTGGTCGGCGATTGCCGGGGAACTCACTGCCGATGTGGAGGAGGATGGTGTCGCGCCTCTCGCCGTGCGGGTTCTGAAAGCAGCTGTAGAGTCCGTTGTGGCCCAGGTTCACTTGGGTCAGGATCAGTCTGGGACCTTCTAGATGGTGCTGGGCCTTCACATCTGTCCCGTTCACCTTCCATGACACCGACGCGTCATTGTCCAGGGAGCCGCACTGCATGGTGACATCACTGGCCATTCGCTCATACTGGTTCCTGGCAACTGGAAGCACAGAGAGGCAAGGACGAAGGGTTAGAAACATCAACGGTGAATAACAAGTGAAATGTGTGCACGGTGAAATAACTGTGATTTGTGAGACTGGAAAAAGGGGTAGAAAAAAAGAATGAACTGGAAAAGCTAAAATAGAAACTATCAACAAGAAACAGTTTCAAGGTGTTTGAGAAAATATGATTTATTAACAGTTTTAACTGGCATGTTGAACAGAATATTCCAAATATCATTATTGGGGGTTATATATGTTTAAGCACTGCTCTGCCTATTGCTTACTCAAGGATTTAAATTGACTGTTTTTAGATAATGTTAAATCATTTATACATGAATGAAGAATAGAAAAAGAAAGTAATATTATGTTTCATATATTTAACGATATGTCACTCCCTCCGAAACCTTAAGAGGAGGCTCTGAACAGGAAGATGCTACTTGGGTTTTCTGTGTTTTGCCTCTATCCTTGGTTCAGTAAAGTCGTGTATGGGACCATGACCACATGGGGTTGGGAGACAGTAGAGACTTATGGGCGTCTTATCCCGGACACAGGGGTTCATAGCCCTGCTTTGTGGATAAATCCCTACAAGACCTGTCATGAACACACTGGGTGAAGACCTCAGATTAACACTTAAACACAAAAGGATCAACAGCACAACAAGGTACAACAGTAAATTATTGATCCCCATCTTAGGAGAAGCCCCCTTTTTCTGATGTGGGATCAAATGCCATCCTGAATCCTCGTCTTTCTTTTTGTCTGTGCGTCCCCTCCCTCATTTATTTTTCACCACAGTTCCTCTCAACTTGCTGTTTTTCCACCGGAGCCCTCTCTCTGCTCTCCATTTCTTCAGACGTGCCTCTAGAACGCAGCCCGACACAGATGTCAACCTAGTGTTTCATGTATATTTCATGGCCCATAACAGAGCCATCTATATTTAATAGGACAAGATCCCTGTCTCCATTAACATTAACCTGACACTGTTTGTTCTCTCTGTCCTCCTCTGCCTGTCGCTCAATCCCTCTTAACCTCGGCAGCCCTCGAACAAATGCCATCTCTCCTTTTTCTTTCCTTTTATCGCTGTTCTTTCTTCCGACCCGTCCGTCTCCATCATCTCCGCGTTTTTCTCCTCATCCAAATAATATGCGTGCATGTGCATGTCAGTGGCAAGAAATGCAATGTTCCTTTGATCTCCTCTTCTGTCAAGCTACTTTGAGCAGATGTGTGACTTTATTTACATAAAAAGTTATCCGCATCTTATTGGGGGGGGGGAAAGAAACCCATACAGTTTGACTTTGATCTTAGCTTTGATGATGTGCTTGGTGCCTCTTGTGCTTTCTGTGGCGACTAAATGTGCGGAGAGAAGCGATGACACAGTTTCCCTTAGTATTGTATAGTCTTAACTTTGAAGTGGTTTCTGGACAAATTATAATTCTACAGGATATGCTGTACAGTCTTATTAGATCTACTTCTTTTTATCAAAGTTAGAGAGCGTATCATCTGAAATGTAATACCATTAGAAGAGGTCCTTGCCCAGTCCTTTCACTGCCTTCAGGTGGCATTAAACTGTTATCCGAGTATGAGAGTGGAATTATATTCCTCCTCTAACTGATGTCATCAGAACGGGATATTTAGAAGTCTGAAATGTTTTATTAAAATGGTGAGGAGCATGCCCCATCAGACATTATGTTGAAATTACCTTTTTTGTGGATTTTTCTAGTGAGTGTCCTTGAGTCTCTACACGGAACCGATTGCTTGACCTCCTCTCTCCTGCCACATCCCATTCTTCTTATCCTCCCAGGTTACATCAATCTCTTTCTACCGCTGTCCTTTCCAATATCCATTCATCTCTCTAACCTTTGCTTCTTCCAACCCCCCCATGCCTATCGGTTAAATTTCTGCTCATCTCTGGTGTTTCTAAAAAACAAACTTCTTACTCTCCTCCTCCTCCTCCACAGTCAGTGTCTGGGCTCTATTTGAACAAACTAAGCTGATGGTGCAACTGCATTTTAGGGCATGTCTTAAATCCATTTTTGCTGGTGTAACAGTGGTAAAAAAGGTTGTAGCACCATCTGATTAGCTGAAGTGGCAGCATCTTGGTGAGACTTCTTGAATTAAGTCTATGGAGAGGTCACACATCGGGAGTGGCATCTGCCGATTCAATGACATATTGACTCAGATCTTGGCGAGGTCCTAAATTTGGCTGCAAGTGGGCAGATCGGTATTGAAATCATCCAGCGAGACCTCACATAATTCTCACTGTCTCTTTCCCTTGTCCTGTCCCCCCCTTCCCTGCTCCTCTTCCTCTCACCTTGAACCCGCTCCTTCTGAATCCAGCATTCATCACCGATAATGAACACCCTGCACACGGGCCACACGCACACACAACGCTCGTAATGGCATCAGTGGAAACACAAGCAGAAACACTTGTGAGTACACTCATGTCCTCCCTCACACATATGCAAAGGCCCTCATCGTGCCCTGCATAATGTCCTTGTGCTTCATCAGCATACAGACAAGCAGGCCTAATAACCATAATGACATTCAGCTCAAGTGCTATTGATCTTTTGTTAATAGACGGCTCGCTGTAAGAAGCTCCAGGACAACTTTATGCTGTAGCAATGAGATTTAAACCATCAATGTCCTTCAAGAAGCTTCAGTTTCTTACAGTATTTACTCATTTTTAACATGTGTATATTGATGCCAGACATTGGCTCCATCAGGAATAAAGTCTTTGACTCTCCTAGAGGCAAAGCAACTCAGATAACTCCAGTTATTAGCTTTTGTGTGCTGCAATAAATAAGTCAAGTTTTATTGATACTAAAATAATGATTCAAAACACGAGGTGAAAAACAAAAAACAGAATCAAGGGCACCGCAGGTTAAAAAAAAAAAATCTTTTGGGTTTCAATGAGGTCAAACATAAGAGTGCATGCTTTTCGACATGTAGGATATATTTGTGTATTTTAATAGGAATGTACCAGGGTATTTATAACTACATTAACCTAACCTAAAAACAACAAATTTAAAATTCAATCTGCAGTTTCAAGGTTTCGGAAAAAAATACACATTATACTTTGCCTGAAACTCAAAGAAGTGTGAACATCTTCTATATTTCACACACGTTCCTGGTATAGGGCGATGTTCATGTGCTTCAGTGTGTTGCAACAAGCCTGGATACAGTTTGTGCAGTTGTCTTACAATGTGGAAAAATAACAAGGAGCTCCAGGGGTTAGTGGGAAGACGCAACTCGTTTCTCGCCATTAAGGGAAAGTTGAACTTTTCTTATTTATAGCAGAATTCCACTGGGATCTGAGAATATTGTAGTTCTCATGCATTCTCCTGGTGTTTTCCCAGAGCATTGCATTATCATAAACATGTTTTGTTGAGGTCAATGATGCTAAAATCTGCAGGACCTGTCACACACATGCACACACACACACAGTGAACGTAGGTTCTAGTGCATGTCATGTATACCATGACAGTTATTGTTGAGACCACAGTAAGTGAGATTATACATGTGTGGGTGGTGGAGAAACAGAAAGAGAAAGAAATAAAATACAATATAAAGAAGGGAAAGAAAAATAAGATAATGGTATAAAGAATATTGGACAGACTGTGAGATCCTGTGAAAAGAGGGATGTGGAGACAGAGAATGTGCATTGTGATGTCTGCTTTAAATGAACAGAGTGACACTGACACATTCACATCTCATCCTGTTCACCTTGATTAACTGTAATTCAACCAGAGAGATCAATTAAGGTCAAAATATCATTAGCCGGGTATCAGAGATGATTTTCACGAGCTCAAGTAGCTCCTGTGTTTGATGAGCTGATTAAACAGCCTCTAGGTTGACTTGTCAAACATCGAGTGCCGTCGGGCAGGACATTGTTCTACCTCCCCTCCGCAGCATCATCAAATGTCAGTTGATGAAGTGAGGACATCGGAGGAAGATGTCAGCTCAAGGCTTAGCGGCGTGAGAGAAAGGATTTAAATGATTCGAGGCGGAGGCTGTGATTCGGCGTTAACAGGCCAAACGACACACACATCGATGCTTCAAAGAAAGAACCCAGGCAAACGTTTCACACAGATTGAGATCGCTTCACACGCATGGACACGTTCAACACCAAATTAAGGGTTTTAGGGAACTTGGGGGAAAAAGGGAAAGATGCTGTTTAATTTAAAAGTAATTTCTACCAATCTTGCAAATGACATAATAGAACAGTGGCATGACTTTAAATACCTTAAAAGAAAAATTGTGGATTCAGCTTCTACTTTATTTTGAATAAAATATATTGTGGATTAAATATAATATCATAGAGAAACATGCAGAGGAGTTTAGACCAATCCTGATCCCTGAGTAGAGACTGCAGGCGGGAACTCCACCAAATCTGAGAAATGTCTAAGAAGCAGAACATGGGGCAAAAACTAAAATGTGAAATCACTTCTAGCCTAGTTACTCTAATCGCTACCTGTGTGCACGTCAACAGCGTTTCACTCCTCTGGATTCTGGCACCGGGACAATAAGAAGATTCAGTTCGGTTCAAAAGAAGTGAGTCATCATCGATTCTTGTCACCGTGTGAGATTAAATTTCCTCCCTCTCATAATGCCGAGTAAAACCTCAGAGGTGGCAGAACACTACACTCGTCAAAAGACTTGTTTTCTAGAGCAGCCGTATGCATCGTTCTGAAAGGTTCTGACTGTTCAAACCGTTTTCAAAAATACACACGTGGTTATTTCAGAGGAACCAATGATTCTTAAGGTGTAAGATCTACTAAATTGTCAAAATAAGCATGTGTGCACGAATACATAAACATGTATAGATGCATCTAACACGCACACAACCCATAAAACACACATACACACACGCAACACCCTCTTGACTAGAATTCTACTGGATTTAGATAAT
This sequence comes from Pleuronectes platessa, assembly GCF_947347685.1. Lineage (NCBI taxonomy): Eukaryota > Metazoa > Chordata > Actinopteri > Pleuronectiformes > Pleuronectidae > Pleuronectes > Pleuronectes platessa. Next base: position 17,664,802 of record NC_070644.1, on the reverse strand, counting down.
GGAGAACCAGTTGTGTGACACTGTGTGTGCATGCATGCATTTCAATTCACATAATAGACGCCCCCCCCCCCCCCACATGTTCAAGAGGGCGACTCCATCATTCTGCATCTCCGTCTTCACTCAGCCATGCATATGTGTGTGTTTGTGTGTGTGTTTTTTTTAAAGTGTGTGTCTGCGAATAACTGGCTATAAGTTATGATCCTGGTCCACGGCAGCGGCTTGAAATGAAATTGAAGTTCAGTTCAGGCATGATTTACTATCTCAAAATGTTATATTCTCTGTGTTTGTGCGCCTGAACATGCTATTTCTAGTAAACCGTGTGTGTGTGTGTGTGTGTGTGTGTGTGTGTAGACCTGCTTGTGGATTCATTGGCATGTGTGTATCTGACCGTGTCGCTTTCCAGCCGGGCTGTAACTCACTAGAACATTTATCAGTGAATCGCATTTGTATGCCTAAGGGGAGCCGTGCCTTTTGAAAGTCCAACAGTGAAATATTGGATTGGCTGAAACACGGAGATAGAGCCCGGGAGAATTATCAGTTTAGGTTTAGAGGATCACATTTGTTGCACTGTGTGGCTGAGCATTCCAATGCTGCTTGGGTTTCTCTTTTATTCCGTGTTTTCATTTTAATTGGAAAATCAAAGCCTGGGTTTTTATTGAAAAATATTCTTTATTCAACAGTATTTGAATCAAATATAGTAGCTCAAAAACTGAATACTTTGCTCAGTGACTGTACGGAAACCTCTCAAATTTTTTGAATATATAGTTTTTTTTAATCCATTTTTTATTCTAAAGGTTGTTTTATCTTCATTCCTTTTTGGTCACCAAGTACAGAAACACAACCACTGTGTTTAGTCAGAGTTGTACATTATATGAATATTAATGGGGGTCACACGTGGGTTATTTACACCTGATTGGTCTGTTGCTCTGGGCCCCTGATCCACCAGCTCTCCTCCGGTGTTGGCCTTCACTCGTCTTCTCACCAACCCCCCCCCCCCCTTGAATACAGACCCTTGGCCATGAAAAGCAGCTAACAAGAATATTTCCTATCCTCATGCAGCGTTTCTTTGTGAATAATCACAATCATAAGCACAAATAAGACTTTGTTTGAATGTGGAAAGTGAAGCTCAGACGCTGGAATAATTCCTGCAGAAGGTTTATAGCTTGAATGAGGTTGTTTCAGAAACAGCAAACAAATACTGACTCTATACTGAGGGTATTTTTACATGTGCAAGTATAAGCACCATTAAACGTTATTGTGCCTTCTGGCTCATTATCATCACTGGAGCACTTGAACAGAGCCGAGCCACAGTTCATGTTATCGCTGATAACTGTGCTGTTTCTACTGTTACGAGTCAAAATGACAGATATGAAAGATGCTGTTTATCAAAGTAACAAAGAAAAACAACAACATTCACTGATTTCAACTGGATTTGCTGTGATTGCCTGTTTTGAAAAACTGATTAATAGCTTGTTGATCGGGAAAATTTCCTATTTTTGGTGAAAAAGTATTTATAGTTTGATCGATGATGAAAATAAATCAGGGAAATGTTGGTAACTTTTTGCTTTAGTTGTCAGGTAAAACTGTTACGGATGCATACGACTGTTTTCTGGTAGTTTATAGACAAAACAAATATCAGTAATAACTCAGAGATTCATCAGGGATGAAAAGTAATCAGGACCTGGAGCCCTCGTAATGAGCTTTCATAAAATATTGGTTTGAATTATGTGCACACTGTGCTTCGGTGGACCATATTTCAAACAGGTAGTGTTTTTCTAATCATTTTTTAAAGCCACAGAGATGCTGTTTTCTTGCCTCAGTCAGCACGTGCCACAGCTGGTTAGGCAGGTTCCTCAGATGTGTCTGAGATGTATGACACGGGAAAAACTGCTAAATGCTCCGAGCGATTCACGAGACACAGATCCGATTAACTGCTGTAAGTATCGGCACCAAAGTGCTGTTGACACGTTCATAGTCGTACACGTATTAATGTACTGCAGACACACACAGACACACACACATACATGCCACACAGTAACCATAATAACAAGCAGACTTGGATAAAGGTATGCACGAACATGGGACACTTCTGTACCCACCCACACGAACACACACTTACTATCTCTCACACACTCTCCCTCACAAACACACACACACACATACACACACACTTCCTCTGCAAATATCTTGGAATTAAGTTATCACTATATCCTCCCCTGTCTCTTTCTTTCCAACAGAGAGATTAACATCCACTCTCTCTGCTTCTGCGTCTCCTTTCATGTGAGCACTGAGGCAGCTGCAGCTGTGCAAGTGTTTGTGTGTGTATGTTTTCTGTGCATGTGTGTGTGTGTGTGTGTATGAGTCAGGGCTTCAACGCTCAAATAAATCCACTTCCTGTTTCCTGCCATCTTATCTTGGCCCCACCGCACATGTAGATATACAGCGTTCTGTGTCTGTGTGTGTGTGTGTGTGTGTGTGTGTGTGTGTGTGTGTGTGTCAGTCTGATCATTGCCCTCATCATCTGGCTTGCGGAAGCCACTGGAGAAGAGAGAAACGGGGTTAATTGATACTTCACATTTTAGACGTCTGTGTTCTGGGAGGAATACGGGAGTGCACGAGATAAGAGGCGGCGTGAAAGGAGCGGAGGAGAAGAGAGATGGAGTGGAACGATGAAGTGGAGAGAGCAGTTAGAGGAAGAAAAAAAAGGGGGACAGCACGGGAGGGAGGAGGAATTGTCGAGAGCGAGTAGGGCAGTTAATATTTTACAAGCCTGGATTAGAGAGGTCATGAAATGAGGAATGGGAGAAGGATTCCTGAGAGCCGGCTGTACGTGGAGAAGGAGTGAACAGGATCGGGACAGCTGGATAACAACGCTTTGATCTGAAACATCTGTAGGGTTTTTCGCGGTGGAGAGAGAGAGACAAACAGAGAGTGGTGGGAAAAGAGACGACTGCATCCTGCTTCATCGGTTTGTCTGGACAGGTTTCAGTCTGACTTCCCCACTCCGCCGTGCTGCCTTGCTCGTATTCGGGGTTGAGATTAACGGATCAAATTTGTGAGATTTTAGTTGAATAAATATAATAAGTCACACTGGTTAATAGGCCTATGGTTCACTGATATACAAGTATAGCAATATTCAAGATTTGTAGTATGAAAAACAAGATTTTGGAGTCGACAATCGCATGAGGAAATGCTTTGTTAATTTTCTACTGTAATCTGATCAGATTAGATCAGAACTCGAATGTGTCACCATGCAAACGCTGATGAATTCTGGGATTTTTGTTGCGACTGCTTCAGCTCAAAATTAAAAAGCATTTATCCGATTTATTATAACAACTCATCAAATGTGCGTCTACCATGACATTTCCGCCTTGGGCCAGCAGCAGATCAGTTGGAAACATTTCAGGCAGCGATGGAATAAGAAGCAGCAGCTGCAGCGAGATGAAGAGCCGCACACCTCCCAGCTCTCAGCGAGGTAACCCGCTCCCCTCGCTGTGCCCTGCTGCTCTCACACTCTCACACTACTGATCTCAAATCAGATCCCGGCTGCTCACAGGACGGTGGAAACAAACACAAGAAAAAAAAAGCCAGCTGTTGAATGACTTCTTTATTAGAAGACCAAAGACTTTTTTCTATTTTTTTTTGCTGCCTCCAGAATTCTGTGACCTGAAGTGTCAAACCACATTTGCCGTCTCCACAAGGAACTGCAGATGTCGCCAAATCAAGCAGGACTGAAATCCTATCAAAACTAATCAATACGGCTTTAAATACAGCGTGCACGGTGGAGGAGCGTGCATGTTACTCCCTGCTGACCTTTTTACCAAATTGCACAATACTTTTTAAATGAAAGATTTACCATGTGGGTCTCCACTGTGTTATCAGGCCCGACTTGCAGAGACCTGAGTTCTGCTTGACATGAGCAATCCATCACGGTGGGCACTTCATCAACAATAGTTTGTCAGATCAGCACAAGAAGAAACATAAACATCCAACACTGTGATGTCAGCGACGCCGTCTCTAACCAGACCGGCTGTCTCACATCACAACAGACTGTCGCTCTTTGTTTTTTTGGAGGCAACGCAGAAGGCGACACGTCCTCGGGATTAAGACACAAATGCATTTTCCAGCTCATAATCATTCTGGTGCATTTCCAGAGTGAAAGAGATATGTTGATATGGTTCTTGTTGAAGACATAAAAAGAAGTGCAATATCAGAGGGGGTTGTTATCTGCTTTAATAAAATATCATGTACCTAATACATATGTTGTCTGGCTCCACTCCACTTTGGCAAGACTGTATAAGAATGATAATCACACATAAGCCTGGAGAAACCTCCCTCACAGCCCTAATCTTATTGGTTAATAACACGGCTAACATCACCCTAAGCCTTCCCAGAGAGCCAAACTCTGAAGGTCAGCGCTAATACCAGAGCGCTCCTTTATTAAACCAAACGGAGGGGGGGGAAATAGAGGAAACATAAAGAGATAAAAAGCAGGGGGAAAATAATAGAAAAAGGTGCAGGAAAGGTAAAACTATGCATACTGAGAGACTGAGACGTAAATAACAGCAGAGCAATGAAAAGCAAAAGAGTAAAGGGCGTATGAGGGTGAACACGGAGGAATTTAACAAGAGGAAGAGGGAAAGTATGAGGTGATGAGTGGGTGGAAGGGGAGATAGAGGAGAGAAGGGTTTTCAGAGGGAGAGATGAGAAAGGAGGGGGCCGGGCAGAGGAACGGCTACTTAATTAATGGACTGTAATATATGACGATATTCTCTGGCTTCCAAGATAGTATCGGCAAAAGTTACTGCCTTCATCAGGGGGCTGCACTGTGCAAATATACCACGACCTTGACAGAGGAGCCGAGGCGACAGGGAAATTAGAAAGGAAAACTCTGATAGGAGCTGAACGCGTGTCCTGCCCGCGATAAAAAGTTATGATAGCTCCAATTAAGAAAGAGGCTGATGAAAAAAGCTGAGTATTTTCCTTGCCCCCCTTTAAAAACCGGCTGCAGGAGCCAGGCCAGCTCATATACACTTAAAAATGTGACTTGGCAAGTTGACTTTGTTGACACATTAAACAGACATTCCATTTTTTTACTTATCGGATGAAAATAGCTCTTCACTTGATTCAGGTGACTTCAGGTTTCATTTTTAGCTGCATTGGAAATATTCACAGCAACACACAGTAAACTGCAAATGTTTGAATAAACCACAACTGCAAATGATGTATAAATTATAACATAGCAGCAAAAAGCAGAATTAGCTCACTAAGGATGAAGAGTTAAATAGAGAAGCGAAAAACATTATTGACACAAATTAATCTTTAACTTTAAAGTCTGATCTCATCATTCAATTACTGCAGCAGGTGCAGGTTGAGGAAGTTTCAGTTAAAATCATAAGAAAATGTTGGAATTGAGGAAGAGAGAGAGAACAGAAGCCCATCTCTGCATGTGTGAGGTTATTTCTGTCCTGCTGCTGAACTCCAGTGTTCAGCAACTGCCACAGAGCGATCAATCACCCAACAGCAACCAGGCTGTTGATTGGTGGAGCGCCAGCACGACACGACACAACACAACCGCACAACAGCGGAGCTCCCGGCATTATTTTCATTGTTATTCGAGCCGGCGATCAAAAGGACCACCGTTCCAAGTGGGACTCGAGGCTATTTCCCTGAACCACAGAGGCTCGGTGAAATTCAAGAATGATTTTTCTGCGGCCGTGCTCTTCCAGTGTCGGCTGTGTGACGGGTTTCTCTCAAGTGGTGGTGGCCACCGAGGGACGGGAGGAGCTCTGAAGATGCAATCAACTATGTGCGACTGTGAAAATGTAACAAACACAGTGTGTGCACAGATCAAAGATACACAAGCACATACACATCTATACGATTAGATACGTGCATGGCCACCTGCTCACTCTGTCCCCTGCTCCTGACATGAATGCACTCGGGCACACAGCGAGCGCAGAGTGGAAAGCACAGCGCTGTCAGGTTCAGCCGCAGCAGAGCACAGAGTCACATCTGTAATCCGAGCGGCAGAGAAACGCACAGATTATCGCTGCGTCCCACGAGCTTCAGCTGGCGTGCCACGAAGGGCCAGACACACAAAAACAAGGTTCTGAACAAATAACTTTGGGAGGAGCCCAGTGGTCCATGCACGGAGATTTATTTGAACTGCTGCAGAGCCGCCTGTGCTGCTGCTCCGTCCTTCATGCTGAAGTGTACTCGCGGTTTCGCGCTCGTCCTCTATCAGAGGGAGATTAGCGATGGGTTTGCGTGGATGAAAATCACAATCAGCGAATCGCTTACCCTGCGTGCTCATGCAAGTAGCCCTCGTTAATACTTATTGTTGTTATGAGTTTAAAGGAATGTGGGGTAATTAATGCAGAAGTTTGGAGCCCTGATTATAAATAACTTCCTTTACCATAGTAGCCATGTGATTAGTAGGAGGAGGAGGAGGATTAATCACTTCTCAAAATCTGAATAGAACGTGATGGGAAAAAGACTGAAACATAGGCTACGTCTGTGGGTGTTAATATACATCATGAGAGCTTGTGTGTGTGTGAAGAAAAGAAAGCAGCTCTAAGCCCAAGGCCCACACGGCCCACACGCACTGTGAGGGGTAAAAAAACATCACAGGAAAAAAGTGTGTGGTAACTATGTGATGTCCTATATGTGTAACCATTGTATGCCTCGGTTTATGTTATAGGTTTGTGTGTCCATAAAGCCCAGAAACAGACATTCACTGGATCACATGGAGGTTTCAAGAACAAATTCAGAATTGAACGAGGTGCTTTTTTCCCCCTGTTTAATATTGAATCTCTTCCTCTCTATGAAGATACACGAGAAATAATTGAAATATTCTGTCAGATGCACTGAATACAAACCGCACAGTTCAGGACTCGGGCAGCAGCTCTCCTTAGTGAAACAGCACAGAACAGACAGTCAATAACAAGCAGAAAGAACCAGCCCGGTCGACACAGCCAGAATCAATACAGCTCTACCTTAAAGATCCAAAATCACTTCTTTCTTTCTGTCTTCCTAAATCAGGAGGCTTGATACTGAGCACGGGTCACAGCCAGTGCGGCTCGGCCCTGTCCCTCTTTTGTGTGCTGGCTGCTAGAACTGCAGGGAGCAGCGAGGCAATGGCACCATCATCATCATCATCATTACTTCCATCACCATCATCATCCTCATCATCATTACTGGCTCAGAATCCAAAATACATAATCGTACTGTGTGTTAAAAGACCTCTCACTCAAATTAACCTTCATTTGAGTCCCCCTCTCTCTCTCTCTCTCTCTCTGTCTCTCTCTCTCTCTCTCTCTCTCGGATAGACACGCTCTCACACACACGGAACCACAGACAGCTCGGCCTGTTTCCCGCAGACTGTGCAACCGCAGATATGCAAGAGATGTCAGAGCTGTAACAACAGGACGTCCAAATGGGAGAAATTAAGGGGCTTTGTTGGTGGAATGTCAAAACACATGTTATGGATGAGTGAGTGGAGTGAGGGCTCTTTGAGGGGGAGAGAGAGAGGGAAAAGAAGGGAGAGAAAGTAAGTGAAAGAAAGTTAAAGAAAGCAAAGGTTTGTTTTACTAGTTTAGTTTTGAGTGAAGTTTGAGGGAGAAAGACAGAAAGGAACCTGTTAAATATACTGAAAGATAATTACAAGGGATACCAGCCCGCTCATCAACTGAAACACAAGAAGTGCAAAGACACAAAGTGTATGTATGGATACTTTCATGAAAAAACATATGCACACACACACACACACACGGTTAGTCATAGGCCTCTCTATCCAGCAATAAGCCCGTCTGAAGTCGAGCTCTAACGACATCCAGGTATGTTTGCTCTTCATTTCACACGGCTCATCGCAGCTCCAAACATGATTTCAGCACCGTTTGTGTGTGTGTGTGTGTCAGATGTCCGTGTTATTGTAAACACACATGGATTGCTGTGTCCTTGTGTACATCTGCGTGTCAGCGTATTTGTGTTGCTTTGTCCATGTTTGCCATATTTGTTGGAATGTGTATGAGCTCATGCAATCAAACGTGCATTAGTGTGTGTGTTTGTGTGTGTGCGTGAGTCGGCAGAACTTTGCCCACATGCGTGGACTGAGTCCTCTCCCTGCAGCTTGTTGACATTCCAGTAGCTTGGCCTCTTTGTCTGCACCAAACTCTCCTCACACACATACACACACACACAAACACACACACACACGATGACTGTATCCACAGCACTGTCCAGTTTATTGTTAAGACAGATTTCCAAATGTTTACCGCTCTGTCACAGTAGACAGTGTATTTAAACTTATCAAAAACTAACAAGCACGTCCACCTTTCATCCGCGGGGGGGGTGAGTAATAAAGATTAAGCACGGTTTACGCATTTTTGGCATCAACAACGTGATTGTAAACGTGTGGAAAATTTGATCAAGAGGCAGTTTAAATCGGATGAAAAGCTTTACCGCCGCTCTGGGCTGTGTTTCTGCAGAGCACAGTCAGGTGCACCCGGCCCTGTGTGCCGGAACAAAAGTGCCAGGGGTGCCCGGTGAATCAGCATTGCACCGGGATGGGATCAGGGAAAAAATAAATACATTATCATCCATTACAGGCGGCCAAGCGAGAGGTTGAGAGAAGCAGTCGCTATATGAGGCAGTGACAGGCTGGGAATCCTGCAGAGTGTTTTTCTCAGAGATCTTGAGAGTTTCAAATATGCTTGCTCAAAAATACTGCCAGTGGACTTTTGGGTTCTCTCTGACCCCTGAGAAACGTACAAAAAAACAAAGCTATTTTCCACACGTCCGTTTCAGGTGCACAGACGCCCGGGCACGCACACCCGACTGTTGAAAGGCTGCATTTTGATTTGTTTGGAGGCATGAGCCTACATGTGTAAACTCCATGATCGAGGACAGGTGCATTCATGCCTCATGTGCTCTGTTGAAGGAAGGTTTCTTCAACATGTACATTTGTCTGAAGCACACATGAGCCTGCATGTTTTACCGTCACACTTCTGGCAGGAGTGTTGTGATGAAAGGATGAGTCTTGACTAATGGTGTCTCTCAAAAGTGAAAAAATATAGTATGCATAAGCAAGCGACTGCCCAACCCCGCTGCACCACTGGGTCTCTTCTCTGTTTTTGTATTTCAGACTTATGTGGGTGTGAGTGAAAGTCAGGGATCAAACCTGCGACCTTTCTTCTGAAGCCCTCACCACCACCCACAACCACCCACCACCACCCACCACCCACCACCGCCCTGACCTCGGCACAGAAAGAAATATGCTGCATGAGAGGAAAAGGAAGAAGGATGAAGGAAGTGGCGAAGGTGGAAGCAGATGTCGTGCATGTTGATATGCGGGAGAGGGGGAGAAATATTTTATCGCTGTGTTTGTGCATGAAAGAGGCGGAAATTGTTGCCCTCTTGTGCCACATACCTGATTCTCCAAACAGCTGTCGAGCTGGCACAGAGAAGGCAGCAACTGATACTGGACTAGATGGAGTTTCACATAATAAACATCCTAATAAAAAATAAAAGGATTTCAGTAGCATATAATAATGGTGAAGATGTTCCCATGCATGTATTGATGAAATGTATTCTTAGCTTAGACTCAATGTAAGAACTTTTTATCTCTTTTGGATTCAGAAATGTGATATAAAAAGAACATGTATAGTATTTTAGTGTGAAGTTGATCATTATGGGAATGATGCTGTGCAAGTTTTGACATGTTTTATTATAATGATGCAAAATATTGGCAGATATGAGATGTTTCTTATGCTGAAGTCAGACTACAAGGAATTTTAGATAACTGCATGGATTCATGTCTCCCTGCAAAGAGCTGTCAGCTATGTTGCTATTGGTCGATGTCTCAGAGGTGAGGACACGAGAGAGTTAAGAAGACATCAGACATAAAACAAACAGAAACATATAGTTCCAATGTATTTATGTGTATTTTAACGCACAGGGAATCGTAACAGTATATAAAAGATAATCCACTCTTGCCCCATGCTAAAGTTTGGTCTTCACTTACAAAAACTGTGAAACTTAAGACTTTGCCAGTGAGTTTTTAGCACCCTCTCACTGACCTTTTCCTAAACACTCTGCAAAAGCACCTCATGCTGCACAGACATGCAGGGTCACACAGCACAGAATTCGAAGAAGCAAAACCAGTGGCCAGACCACGAGCAGGGCAGACAAACAACAGCAGACAGTGGGCAGACTGACAAAAAGATAACAATCGATGGGAAGGAGTTAAGCTGGAGCCACGTTAATATTGTTCCCCGTCGTCCATTTGCCCACGTTGAGAATGAGATGCGTGTGACAATGAAAATTCTTGACTGTGTCTCTTGTATAAACACATGCAGACACACACTGAACGATCCAGGCTTCCTATCACGATGAGATAATAAACAAACAGTGCAGATGCAGTAAGACTTTAACTGGGAACAAATGAGAAAATGCCTTATTCGTGTGGAGCTTGTTTTGTATCTGTCCCTATTTTCAACAAAAAAGTATGTGTAATAATAATACTCAATGCATAGAGATTCATAAATTGACTGACAAGATAAATCATATCATATTCAGTCCAGATATCCACACACATGCTCCTCGTTGTCAATTTCTCTCCCACACAGATATCCCCATGTATGAGACGTGCCTTGTGCCTTCAAGGACAACACTCGTGCACACTCCAATTTAATACCATGCTGAATGCTCTCTTCACCATCACGGACGTGTTGCATTCTCCTGCATGTGTGTGGGTGATGGGTGCACGACACGGTGATATGGAGGATTTCAGCAATGCTGGCTGGAGACGATAAGAAGCCTAAGTCCCCTACGCATTCACGCATGGATAACCAGCACTATAGGCTCCATCTATGGAAACCGCAGAGGGCACATGGAGAGGAATAGTAAGGGTGAAATAGAAGAATTATTTTTCTTTTTCCAAGCCTAGAAATCTGCGAAAAGAGCTCAAGCACATTTTTCCAACTTGCAATCGGTGATTTATTATGCAGCGACATTTCGGTGCTAGACCTTCGTCGGGCAAAACCAGCGTCAAAATCAAATTCCACTTTGCTAAATCACACAGAGACACCACACCACACCAGTACCGGTAAGTTCTGCTTGTTCTATTTGTGCAAACATGCTTCTGCAGACAGGTGTGAACTGGGTTTCCAGTTGTCTCATTGAACACGTGCCTAACAACAAAGCACAATGTATTTTGATCCGTTATTGGTTTAAGATTAGACTCAACCTTTCAGAAAGCGTGCTGAGGCGAGTAAGAAACAAGAGCAACACAACACCGTGTGAAGCTGTGTGGTGCACGCAGACACACACACAGAAACACAAACTCTTCCAAGATTAAAAAAGCAGCTGTTTGTGTGAGTGATTGAACGGCTTCAATTCATCACTTTGTGTACGGCCACATGTCCTGACATACAGGTCTTTCTTTGGTGTGTGTCAATGTATGCTTATGAGTGTGTGTGTGTGTGTGTGTGTGCGTAGGCCGATGAGGTGCAGAAAACTTCAGCCAGAAGGATAATGCTGCCTCTACTAGATTACCTGCACAGTGTGTGTGTCCTTGTGTGTTTTTGTGTGTAGGCCGCTGTGATAAATGTGGTGCGTTACAGATTGGACGGATCTGACTTCATGTTACTCTGCTAAAGTGCCGTGTCAGACACACACTCACTGTGTGTTGCATTGTGTGGGAGTTGAAAATGTGTCAACACGTTGGATATTATTAATTTGTTATCTTACGTTTCGTGTCATTTCATGTTTTGTTGGTTTCAAATGCCACATTGAAATATAAAGGGCTAAGTATTATTGGGGAGTCAGTGCCAGCCTGACCTTCACTGTGACACCTACCAAAGTAATTACCTCCACAAAGGGGGGGGGGGGGGGGGGGGATGTTTTCACCTTTGTCGGTCGGTAGGTTGTTCAGGAGGAAAACGCACAAATCACACAACAGATTCCAACAAAACTGGGACTTGGACCAAGAAAGAAATCAATAAACTTTGGGTTGGATTCAGACTCTTTAGTTTTTTTCTGTTTCGTTTTGAGTACTTCTTTTCAGAGTCATTATTATAATTGTTAACAATAATATTTTCATTTATTGCGATTCAAGTAATTCTTCCAGTATTGTTGTTATTGCTCAGCAGTCAGTGTAGAGCAGGTTCACACTCCCCTGCCTCGACACTACCCTCCCCGGCACTTTATCCTGCAGATGTTATCACCCAGTTTCTGGCGTCTAAATGAGATACCTCATCACGGTGCCATGGCAGGCCACCCGGACTATGACAGCACATTACACTGCATAATGACCTGTTAGTCCTGCTGGATTATGCGATGCGCCGTCCCAAGGCACTGGCTCGGGCTGCAGGTCTGACAGTGATGGAGCAAGCTGGGCTTCAGTGTCTTGCTTAAGGGCATGTGGTTATTGTACAGAGCCAGCCTGTTATCTATTAATAATGGAACAATCTCCGAAACCATTAGGCCATCATGCCGCCCACAAGAGCTACAAGGAGCACTGAAAACTCAGCAGACACTTTTTATGTCCAAAGTCCCATCACGTGTCTGAAGTTGCAAAGCACTTGTGCTGAATAGATTTCCTGTATTTCAGTGCAGAGCCGCCTGCAGAAGAGATTGTTTTTGTTTGTTTTTATTTGTTTGGGATGAAAACCCTGAGACTGAAGCACATTAGAAGCTGTTAGTGCTTCACTGTAGGCTATGAGAAATCAAAGAGGATGAAACAAAGTAATTAACTTGAGTGTTCAGAGCATAAATCCATCAAAGCTCATCAGTCCCAAAAAATATGAGATAAAGATTTGTATTTTCCAATTAAAGATCCAGAAATCATCACCAGGAAATTTCGAAAATACGCAATCTCAAAAAAAGTGGAATAAAGAAAAATATTAAACTTTTTGAAACATCCTAAAGACAAACACACAAACAATCAACACACAATTATCTTCTTTGAATTTGTACTCAGTTATACCCATTCAATTTCGTTCCTATGCCAATTCGTGATGAAGAGGCACACTAAAGTATTTCATGTCAAATACGGTGAAGGACAACAACTCGGGATGTTTTCTGGTTCTACTGCTGGATAAGACCTCCAGATATCTCACATCCACAAACACAGTGCAACACAAGCTGGTGAGGGAGCAGGGAAACATGTGTGTGTAATTGTGTAGGCGTTGGTGCGGTTTAATATAGAGTATGTGCATATTTTCTTGCATGTGAACAAAGTGTTGGATGTCACCACCACACATTGTTTTTCCTTTCAGCTTATCAGAGCTACAGTCAGGTGTCTGTGAGCGTGATGGACCAGAGAGCTTTGAGAATTTAAATCTGAAAGAGCGGCACAGAGACTATTGTGCCGAGGATTGAGGGTTTGGAGAGCGAATACTTTTTTTTTCTGTGTGAATCCAATTTCTCACCAGGAAATCCCACCTCGGCTAAAGGAGAGAGAACTGTCCTTGGACAAAGACACGGGCGATAAATACACAAACGCATGCACACAGAGAAGAAACGGGGAAAAAAGACTAACACACACACTCTTGAAGATGGACGTGCACACAAATAAGTACAGACTTCCTCCCTCTGCCTGGCTCTCTTTTGTTGCCTCTCCTCTACAAGGACAAACAGTTCTCGCACAGACGTCCTAATGTTTTTTTGAAGTCCCGTCAATGTTGATTCTTTCTTCGCTACACATGTACTGTCTCAAGGCGCTGCCGTACACTGAGAAGCTGTCTTTTCAAAAAAAGTTTTACAAAAGAAACTCAAAGAGACACAAACACAAACTGACAGCGTAAGACAAACCTTCGTTTTCATCCCACTGCAAAGAAATACTTTCAAAACGCATCAAAGCTAAAAAAACTGCAGGAGAAATTGCTTGGGTTTTAGGTGTATTATGTATTTCTGTAAACGCAGGATGCTTCTATAGCCCAAGAAGTGATCATCTTTGGTTTAATCACCTAACTTGAAGTCACGTGTCTTACTTTAAAAAGGTCAGTTGTGTGGTCTTGTTGCTGTGGGAGGCAGAAAAGCTGGAGTGTGGTTGCTTTAAACTCACACAGTGCAAAACTCTGAGAGGTTAAACAAGGTTAGGACAATGTCCTTCTTCTCAATATTGCTTTTTTAATATGTCAAATGAGTTTCCCGAGGCTTTATTTCCCCTATGCACTGTTATCTGCTCCATTTTTCATTTTCCAATCACACGCAGTTTGTATTCCAATCTATTTCAGAACAGTTTATTTTTCGGGGCCTTTTCATAGTTTGTATTAAATGCAACATTTAAATTCCGCGCACCCAAAACCTTAATAGGTATACGCAGGATGTGGACGGGATTAATAAATCCTATATGCAACAGTTGCTCCTGCTGGTATCGGGCTCCATTGTTTTGTCTCTCTTTTCCCGGGTTTCTGTCTTTTTCATTCCGCTCTTCTTTGCCTCACTGCACTCAGAAAGCTTTTCCCCGCTTCTTCTTATAGCACTTGATTAGAGGCAGAATGACATAAGTCGAGAGGAATGGCAATTAAGTTGAGCAAAACTAAATTAAACCGAATTTCAATGTGATAAATAGTGATCTTTCCCCGCTATCGCTCTCCTACTTCCCCCCCACAATGCGTCACACTTAAGACTTCCCCGTTCACGATAGATCAAATTAAACGTGTATATTTAGACGTGTTGCACCACTGAAGGGTCCGAGACCCCTTTTAAGCCTCTGGTGATTCACTTCCAACGTCTTGGAAGAAAGTTTTATTGCGAAGCCACATTAGCCAGAACTCTAGCTCACGCTGGCTGGAATTACATTAGCTTCCTGGCAACATTAACTTATTGAACAGTCTATCAGGAGGAATTGGGGGAACTATTGGGGGGAGCAGTGATTTTAACGGCACGGGAAAACACAACTTGAGATTTAATGGGATAGAATAAACAGAACGTCTTTAGGAAACAGAAAATCTATCCTGCAAATGGTCACCCTAATCCATACGGGCGATTCATTTACAAATTAAATGCTATTTTGAATAACAGGAATCAATTAATATGTTAAGTTGATTTTCTTTGACAACACAGGAGGCTCTTTTGTGTCCCAAATTGGCTTTTTCCCTCTTTTGAACACCAGGATTGTTTGAGTCTTATGTAATCTAAAAAAAGAATCACACGCTATTCTGAACCTTCTGAATCATTTAAACACATCTATCTCTCTGTCTCTGTCTCACACCGGGGACAATTGTCAAACAACCAGATGCGTAATGAACACAGCGATACTTCTTTTTTTTTTTAAACACGGCAAAAGAACAAAGACATCTCATGAGCAGCAATATTAGATTTGCAACGTTCAGCTATAACTTCAAATATAAGATTCACTTCCCTGTGAAGGTAAGAGAGCAACACAATAAATCAAGTATAAATAAACCATCCAAAAATGTTTCCTTATCTGTATTCATGAGACCTGAATATACAGATAAGCAACGGAGCTGAGGTTTTCTATTTGTATTGTAATTACAAATACATTGAAACACCCATGAGCCAATCACAAAGGTTAAGAAACACCAATTCATAAGAATTCATACAATTCAGGTGATTACAGTCTACTGACAATATCACTAGGATTACTTTAAATTAAATTTCTGTTAATAGATCCCTTTCACCTAATTTTTACACATTGAACTTTTAATAACTAGAACATTCTTAATCTCCTCAAATATTAACCTGGACTTTACTTCTACTTCTACTTGCGTTTCCGTGTTACGATTATCCTCCACGCAGACGCCCACACACACACTCAATTAGCCGCACGACGGGGGGGTGGGGGTTGAAAGTTAATCAGAGCATTACAACAGCCACATGTAAAAAGTCACTGAACCACACGCGTACATATATCCACACACACAGCAGAGCGTGCACTCATCCGGACGCACATCCATGTTCGGCAAATCTGCCCGACACATCTGCGCTCGCACACACAGGGGAAGAAACACCTGAGTGTCGGGTGTCACGTGATATGGTTGACAAATCTCATCCCCCCACACACACACAGGTTTGTTGTGTGCAAACATGCCTGGTGAATTATGATGGAGCATCATCCTCAACGTTACAATAATATTCATTACACATCACCATCCCACGCAGTGTGTATACCTCCATGTGTAAAAAGCTCCATATGTGTCCACTTAAATGTTCGTAGGTGTGAGTAAAATACTCGCTGGCTAAATGTATTGCTTTAGCTCCAAAATGCTAAATGCTGTCTGACCCTGAAGCCGTCGCGGCACCATTTATTTGTCGTTAAACACTTGCTGGCTGTGACCTGCTGTAAGCCTCATTAGAATACACTAAAGTAAATGACTCACATTAGGCAACAGGCACGCACACTTACACACACACACACACAGACATACACACACAGACACCAGGGCTCTGATGTAGTTCCCTCTTTTGATTAACTGTTCAAGACAAAATAAGCGTATACACTGACTGATGCAGGATAATGATGCTCAATAACAGTTTCACCTGCGCGTCCTCCTTGTCCTCCACCCGCTTTTTTTTTTATCTCTGGAATGCGTTTGAAAGCGAGGAGCGAAGGCAGAGAGAGAGAGAGAGAGAGAGAGAGAAAGAGAGAGAGAGAGAGAGAGAGAGAGAAGAAGAAGAAAACAACAGAAAACCGGAACTCTGCGACTTCCACACTCCGTTTTTTGAATGTCATATTTCAAGGAAGCCCGTATCTTTCTGTTGGATGTCGTTAATGGAAAGGATTCTTAGGTAGGAAGGGAGAGGCGGAGTGAGGAGATAAAGCACGGCCACGGAGAGAGGGAGTCGAAGAAAACTCGCTGCTCGATTGTGTTCCTGTGGACATCTCTCATAATGTTCCTTTTCAGTTTTGGAAGGTCATGTCTGAGGAAGAACTCAGGTGAAATGAGAGAGGGCGGATTTGTAGAGGATCAGGACTCTCTCGGCCTTCGATGTGTTGATGAGTAATATAATGGTTTGGATTATGTTTTGCTTGCTGTCACGCTGAGAAGTCAGAGGTTAGAGTCACATTTTCAGAACTGTAGCTTTGTTAGTCCTTTCCAATGAAACCTAGTTTTCTAAGTCTTTCGTTTCAACGAGAAAACGATTTAGTTTTTAATGATAGTGATGCTCCAAATTGAAGTTGAAGTTTAGAATGTGTAAATTGGTTTGGATCTAAAGTCCCTTTGAAACAAGCAAAAGCTTGAAAGGACATTTAAGCCTCAATTGACACAAGTCGTCAATATCGTCCGTCGAAGATTTGCTTTACACAAGACCGAGTAATTTCAACCAGCAAAGTCTTCACTGCATTTGTCTCCCAGCTCCTATTTTACCTTCAACTAAATTCACAGTGTCACCAGTAAACAAACCCTTGGAATTATCCCTACATCAGCTCGACCATCTGTCAATCACCAGGGTCAGGCAGAAGAAAACACAGTGATGAGACGGACAGAGTTACTGTCTATCACGGTCTGTATGTTATCAAGGGGCACATGTCAAAATGTGTTCCAAATGTGTTACTATAATACCTGAAATGTTAATGTACAGTGTTTTTAACTGCTTCAGAGTTTTGGGAATGAGCCGAGATAGAGAGAGAGAGAGAGAGAGAGAGAGAGAGAGAGAGAGAGAGAGAGAGAGAGAGAGACTTGATCAAAGCTTTACTGGGAATCCCTACTAAAAGATTAATGAGTTAAAGGAGTTGGACAACCCACAGACACACAAACACACACTCGCCAACACGCAGACATTAAGCAAACACACACGGCTCAGACAGTGAGATTCCGAGATTCCATATCTTAGCATATAGGGCCGTGATTGGTTGGAAATGGTCCATTACCAGACAGATTTTATCGGACAGTCGGGAACCCTGTGTCTATACTGGACCAATTACAGGACATTCACGACTAAACAACAATGGATTCTACAAATATTTGTTATGCCTTTTGAAAAAAGGACCAACAAAAGACTGAGTCCTGTCTTGTACAACAATCCAAATCGGTTACACGTTCTTTCATAATCGCCAATGAATATCGTAATAGTCTATAACTCAAATCTTTCTTAAAAAGGTATCAATCTTGATACTTGACCAAGGTTCTCTGGCAAAAAACGGTGGATTCCTTCTTCCAAGCTGAGTTGACGTCCTAAGTGAAAGAATTCAACCATCTCAGAATCTTGTTAAATGAAATGCAAGACTGACAGGTAGGAGTTGTACTGGACAATTCTCATCGAGACAGAGCTGGAAGGCAATACTTCAAAACTATGAGTCGATCTATACCCCCCCGTTCACCCTCTGGTCATGAGCTTGGAGTTGAAGACGTAGGAATGACTTTCTTCCACAAGCTGGTTGAGCTCGCCCTTCGAGACAGGTTATGGAGCTCAGACATGTGGAAGCAGCTCGGTGTAAAGTCGCGGCTTCTTGACATCGAGTAGAGCCGGTCGAGATAGAATTACATCCTGGACACCTTCTGTTGGACCAAGAACTTTTTTAATACGATCTGATATTCTTTAGAAAGTTCCAAGTCTCTCTCTGTCGGTTTTATTGCAACCGCTTCCTCACTCCCCTCCAACACAACACTTAAGGCAGCATGCATTAGCCCACATGTATATATAAACATATTATTAAACCCCTTTCTAAATACCCACGACCACTCTTCTCTTAAACGCCCAGTGCCATAATCTGGCCAGCCAATCAAGACGCAACAACACAACCTATGTATCAGTGTCAATTATCAACTCTATCTGCTGCTGTATCTGCTCAGACTCTGCAATCACACAGGCACTCAGATGGACAGCTTGATTCCTGCCTGCCTGTCCTTCAGTAGGGATGCAATCCTGTTGCATTGTGCTTTCAATTAAAGAATTCAATTATTTGGGGAATTCTCTCTTTGTTTCTGTGTCTGTTCTTTCATAATGGCAACATCATTCACAAGTTGTCTTTATTTTCTGCATTTGAAAGCAACGCCTGAATGGGATTACCTCACCCCGCCTCCCTGCCAGTCATCCAGTCAGTCAGTCAGACTGTAATCCGCCTGCCAATCCAGTCAGTCAATCAATTGGTTGAGCTCCAGCTTGGATTTAATACCGAACAGGAAACACTGATTACACTGAGTGCTACTCAGGGTAATGAGCGCAAACAAGGTTCCCTGCCAGCACATACAGGCAAACAGACACACTACACACAGACATCAATGTTTGTGTTTATTTAATTATTTACAGCAGCTGTCTGTTTCCTCTGATGGCACATCAGAGTTTGGTTGAATCCCATGAATAATGGATCATATTTAGTTGTCTGGATTTGTCTTTTTGAACTTGTGTGTCCTTGCTCACAAATGACAAACAGCCCATTTTTTGTTTTGTTCTTCAAGTCATCAGAGCTTTTGAGTTTTGCTGACATGGTACAAATTACATCACTGAACTTGACAGTCCAGCCTGTTTCATTGTGTTGTCATCAAAGCCCAGTGATTTTTCTTTATCCTGCATAACTTGTATTACTCCACGGACTTATGGTCCCTTGTAAATATACTGTATGTGACCATTTAAGAATCTTATTATGAAAATCCAAATGGTAAAATGCTTCTCTGTCTGTGGCTTGTTCATCTTATGGGCTTCACACTTGGCATGTGTATTGTTTAGGGCCCCGGGATGTGCTGTGTTCAATTTGGTGGAATTTGGACACCTGGTTCGTTCAATTTGAATAAAACTTTGATTAAACAGGCAACCAGTGCTCTGTTGCAGCCTCAACTGGGACTAATCAACGAAAGTGACGTTGATGATCCCGACAACAAATCATTCACGACAACGGCAATGACAGTTCTCCTCTTCGCGGTTCTGTGTCCTGATTAGAGTTCCATCAAACTGATGGTCTTTACTTGTCATGGCTCAATTACTGCAGGTCAGTTTCAGAGAGAAAAGCTGCAAGCGGAATCACCACAGGACAAACAGACGCATTCCAAACAAGAACTGCACGAGTAATTGAAAAGCCGAATAATCACAGTCGGGATAGTATCTGCAATTACACTAGTTTCCCTATTGATATACAACTCTAACATTAATTCTACAATCTAGACTAAATAAAATACTCATTTAAAGAATGGATTTAGTTAGCGCATAGATAAATCATTACCTGTATTACATAACACTGTGTATTTTCCATATGATTTTTGTTGGGGGGAGAAGGGGGGGGGGGGGGGTCTAAGCTATTAATGCTAATTACATCCACCTATGTGCATGTTGTCATCACATGGATTACTTTCATTTGAACATCTAACAAGGGTGTGGATAAACACACAGCTGTGTTGAGTCCCGGGGTTCAGGAGCAGACATGTCGAGAGAGTCCATGCAGCACGCGCAGAATCCTCCCATAAATACAGCTCTGACAGCCGTAATACCACAGAATTAGTGTAGGAGTTAACCACTTACTCTCCTCTGCTGCTCTGTTTCCTGATCTCTGGCTCTCTTCCGCTCTCCCTGCTCTGTCCACAGTAATTAGATGGAATCAATGTGAGGTAAAGAAGCTCCGCGAGGGGCAGAGAGGAAACACAAAAAAACATTTAGTGACGGCGGTGCAGCGTCAGCAGCGGGTGATGTCATGGCCGATAAATCCTCTGTCGACCATTTGGGTGATGGATTGAGGGACGGGAGAGGATGTGGCGATAAAAAAATGGAGGGAAGAAACGTCCCGTGAGAGGAAGTGATAGAAAGAATTAGGAGATGAGAAAAAGGAAAGAAGGTTGACTGTAATAATCTTTTTAAATGTCAGGGCAACAAGTGCGGATGATGGGGACAGTGAGGGATGGAGTGATGGAGAGAGCCATATGGGAGACATATGGAAGGAGAGGGAGAGATGGGGGGAATAAATATACGCTAGTCTCTCAATCAGGATATGGACTCTAATAAATAACATGCTCTCTCAGCGAACAGCATGATGTCACCACATTCAAACACACACACTATCACGAACACACACACACACACAAAAAACTCACTTAAACTCAGAATCTGTCTCTCTTGCACCATATTTTCTTTATCCTGTATTATATATTAATTTATTTTGCTCGGCTTCTCTTTCTATTGAGCGTTCTAGGACTTTGCTCATTTATATTCCTGCCGTGCTCGTCCTCAGTATTTACTGTGGCACCCCCATTAACGGCATTGCAGGACGTTCTGGCGCATCTCCGGATTAAAGTAAAATACAGCGAAAGATGCACAAGGAGAAGGGTAAAAAAAAAAAAAAAGAAAAGAAAAAGAGATTGAGACAAACGGCGAGAGAAAATACGGCAAATTTTCGCCACGCAAACGATCGATCTTCAGGTTGTCCACGCACGAGAGGATTCACTGTATGTAATTTGAGTGATGGTATCATTGAGGAAATAGAACAAAGTGGGAAAAATGGAGACATCCACAGCAACCAAGAGTAATGTGTTGAGTTTCATTTGAAAATTCAGTTTTTTACCTCATGTGTGTGAAGATGGACCATAAACAGGTTTATTGAATCATTACCCAAGCATCAGCCATTGCTTGCCGGCCTAATTTGACAGTTTTGCAGCTGGCAGCGAGTGTAAATGTTGGTCATCATCATAACAACATGAGTGGAAAACCCCCGAACGAACGTGCAAAATGAACAGATCTGCAAGGGGACAGTCAGAACTGGTCCATAAGGAGGTAGATTTCTGTTATCAGCATGTTGAGCCATGTAAAGAATCATTAGACACTAATATTCTGATATTTACCTGATTAACACAACAAGACGTTTGTGACATCAACATGTGGCAATTCATGGTGACACAAGTCCTGGATTCCAGAATAAACAACGTGTTGATGTGAGTCACAATCAGAGTTTATGCTCTGTGACGTGCAAATGGGAATATGAATAGAGTATTCCGTTAGCAACATCATAATGGAAATACTTTCTTATTCAGAATAAGGTGAATAGTCAGATTATTGTCGTCCACTTCAAATTGAGAAAAGCGAACCAAGAAATTATCAGAGAAGGGAATCAATAAGACATGAGGCCACACAAACCCGTGGCTAGAGAACGTGGTTCTATAAATATATATTTGTCCTTTTCAGCTATTATTTGCTAGTCCTATTTCTACAGAGCGACCATGATGTTGAGAAACTGCATATTTATACAGGGTAGTGATACTTTCATGTAGTTCCAGTGAACTTGTTCTGCTGGCAGTGAATTCCACTGTTCTATCTTCTGAATAAAATAAAGTTATTAATCCTTGAAATCCTGGCTTCTCCTCCTCGTGGACCACAGGGGGGTCAGAGGTCAGGTGCAGCGGAGCAGAACAGCATGTCTGCTCCTAGTTGACATTCAGCGTCTTGCTTGAGACCAGCAGGGGAAATAGTTGTTAACACAGAAGCTATAACAGCCGTAAATATTCAAGGAGATTCAAGGCGACGGCTCCCTGCCTTCGTTATTGGTTTATTCTGAGGTTGAAGGAATATTTTTACATTTTCTCACGGATGTTTGTGTGAAAGTAGAAACAGGTCTGATTACCTGACTGTTAGGATTCCCCCTCTCTGACTCCACGTCGCCCACGTCCTCTCTTCATCTGTTCCATATCTTCCCATCTTCTCGTCCACGCCATCTCTTCTCTCCCCCCCCCCCCCCCCCCCCCCTCCCCTTTCTAACTATCTCATCATCTATTTTTCACCGGCAGTCAAAAAAAAAATCAAATTCAAAGAAGCTTGATTGGCGTGATCTCTCCGAGTCTCACTCTCTTTTCTCTCCGCGGGTTAGCTTTCAATTATTTTCTGCTTCCCTTTGTTGATTCGAGAAATGTTTTCGTGGAAGATTTGTCGTTTCCTTTGCTTTGGTTTCCATTAAAGTTTTTTTTTTCGTTCTCCCTCCAGTCAACACAAGTCCCTTAACAAAAAGCTGGGGGGAAATGGAACAAATCACTTAACTTTGCTCAGAATCAGAATGAAAATGTTATTTTATTTGGGGCAAAACTTGCTGCTGAATAAAATTTACATTATAGGTGGAAATATGTTATAAATTACATATTGCCTGTTATGCATCATCTTGGCATTTACATGTCAGATATAAGGCATCACGGTGATTTTAACAACAAACTGATTATTTTGGTTATTTGTGTGTCCCATCTAATGCCGTTTTCTAGCCATGTTTGCTGCTCTTCAGTCTCGTCTTCCTCTGTCCTCCTGTCTTTCAGACTCTCTCTCTCTCTCTCTCCTCTGTCGGCCTCTCCTTCACTTCCTGTCTCTCCATCATCCAGACAACATCGACGTGGAGCTCGTTTCTAACCGACTGACTCAGTCTCTGTATGTGTTTACTACCAGTGTTTCTGATTATCTTTGTTCAGCAACACACTATCGCCATTAGTTAAGAAGTCTCAGATGGATTTCCAATACACACACTCAGAGACACACAACAGACACACACACGCGTACACATACAGTGTGTGCCTTCAGTGCCTTTTGTACAAATTGAGTCAGACCCAGAACAAGAGAGTTACTTCCCCTTCAAATCCCTTTGTACTCGATATGTGTGTGCACAGGCATTAGTCACTGTGTGTGTGTGTCAATGTGTGTGTGTGTGTGTGTGTGTTACTCGCTGCCAAGTGGGGCGTACCCCAGGGATTCCTGTCAATCAAACCAGCTTGCAATTTGTCAGAGAAATAAGGCACTTTCCAAGACAGACAGATGTGTACGTGTGTGTGTTTATGTGTCTCTGAGTGAGTGTGTTTATTTGCGCATCTGTGTTGTGCATATGACATGCGGGGCAAAAGCACATCTGGAAATACTCAAACCGTTGTGTGTTTATGCATTTGTCTTGTGATGGCTTTACAGATGTGTTAGACAGTATTTGTAAGTATGTGCGTTCATGTTGTGTGTGTGTGTGTGTGTGTGTAACTGATTCTGTGAAGCATGAAAAACAAAAAGGAGTGATAAGCAGTGACAGATCCACTACAGTGCACTCACGCACTCTACCTCTCTCTCTCTCACACACACACACACACACACACACACACACACACACACAGACACACTTCTTCTGAGAGACAGAACTGTCAGCTCTCTTTCTTCTGTTCATGTTATTCATTCTTCCCTCTCTCCATATCTCCTTATTCCCTGAAGCGCTGCCTTTTCACCCTTTTTCTCTCTCTTTGCTTCACTCGCTCTCTTTCCTACATTCTTTCTCCTTTTTTCAAAACACCACACAGATATAAAATGACCAAAGACTGATGAGCACAACGCAGCTGCATTTTATTAATAATGCATAAAGTCATACATTGAGTCACCGGAGTGATCTTACAGGAAAATTATTTATTTTACTTTCCACACATGTAGAACAGTTGGAGGCACAGCGTTCACTGTCTACGTCTCATTATATCAAACATCAATTGTTATTCCTCCGGAGTTTCATTTTCAATTTGTCTTCCTGTCTGTTTCCATTCTCCTCCCATCATCTCTCCTTTTTCACAAATCCTTCCACTCTTTTTTCTATTTTCTGTTTTTCTTTCCATCTCCCTCTTTCACTTCACTTCCATGCTGCATCTCACCTAATCTCCAAAGACAACAATCCCATTTCCTAAGCCATGTCTGCCCAGTTGGTGCATGCATGTGTGCGCTTGTTTGTGTGTGTGCGTGTGTGTGTGTGTGTGTGTGTGTGTGACCCTCGTGACACAGTGATCTGTGTCACTCGAGACTTATTGACTTCCTTAGAGTCTTTCTTTGGGTGAGCTGACTTTAACAGCCCGACCTCATTGGCTAATAAGCCAAGGCCACTCTTCACTAAAAGTCAAGTGACAAATTGTCTCCCCTGTTCTACACACAGACACACAAAACACACACACACACACAAACACACAGACACAGTCTAATTTATGGTCATGCATCCTCTGTGAACTCGCAGTAGAGCTGCACTATGTGGCTCTTTTCAGCTTCTCTATTCTCCCTCGAGAAACCTCAGCTCGCAAATCATTTGAAACATGCTCATGATCATCAGTTGACATGACTGGCTTCTTTGTTAAACCCTTATTTGCGATGGGGGTAGCCTTGGCAATGTGGGGCAAAATATTAGCACCGAGCACCGAGGGGAATGACGAGCAGATCAGCTATTGTTGCCGTGTTTGTGAATGAAGTTGATTCCACCTACGCTTTCTCACAGGTATATCTTGCTTTTGACTTCTGCTTCTTTAACTCTCATTGCTTATAAACAGTGACTTAGGTGTCTCTCTCACACATACACACATGAATTCACCAAAATCACAGAAAGAAGCCAGGACCATACCCCCCTAAAGGAAAACAAGCTTTACAGTTAAGGTCACTTTAAGTTTCTCAGCCTCACATTAGTGGTAGTTACAGGTTTCTAGTCCTATCTTCTTACCATATAGCTGAAAAAAACCTACACCCCAATGCAATCACATTTAAATTGCTGTTACTATGATTTATTTTTCATTTAAATATCCAAATAATTGATATAAACCCCCCTAAATCTGTCTGAATTGTCTCAAGATGTGGAGAAACACTCTCGCAATGTTAGACGAAGTGAATAATTTAATGTATGGATCAGCAGCACAATTGAACTGACTCTTCCCTGACCCACAATGCATCCCTCCACCAAGTTCCCTGGTATAACCCTTTGTGCAATCCTGCAAACTAACAAACAAACGCAGATGAAAACACAACCTGCTTGGCAGAGGTAGTAATAAGCTCTGCAGTCCCAAGTGGGATAAGATCGCTGTGGCCATATATAAAACAAGATATCTCATAGCAGCCGAAAACATTCAATAACAGCAGAGAGAGAAAGCTGATTATAGAGATTTAAGTCGAGTAAAATAGTCGAGAGGAGTTGGAAACAAAGTGGAGCAGCAGTACTGAAGCAGTGCATCCAGGAGGACGGGAAAGTGGAAATAATGTGCTCGAGTGGAGCTCAGAGGAGAACAGGGAAGAGGAAGAGAGGAGCACAGCAGAATACATTAAAGTCAAACAGGCCCATTTGGGTCCGAGCAGACAAAATAAAATCAGGAGGGGAAGCAGAGGGAAGGGGGGGGGGGGGGGGGGGAGTGTAATGAAGATAAAGTGCATACTCACCAAGCTGACTGCGTCTCTGAGCGTAGGCTACCACCACCGCGGCCAGAACTACACAGCACAGCGATGTCACAAGGTTTGCCATCTGTAGACACACACACAGACAAAGTCATCAGCGTGAGCGCGTGCACCGAGAGTGAGCGTCCCCCTGTCGTCCCGACTGGCTGACGGACAGACCCATAAGACACCTACAACACCATGGAAGAGATGGAGAGATAGCTGCTTCCTGTCCTCCCTCTCTCTCCTAAATCTCCCAGTGTCTCTCTCTGTCTCTCTCTCTCTCTCCTTTCACTATTGTAGTCCCTGAAGTGGCTTTTTCCTCTCTATCCGTTTCCCTCTGACTCATCAAACTCGCTTATTTTAAGAAGGGATTTCCTTTTCTCCCACTGTTGTTATCCCTTTGACTGTAAAACACCCCCCACTCTGTCTCTGTCTCTCTCTCTCTATTTCTGTTCATCAGCCTAATGGGTCCATCCTCTCTGGGATGGGCCATGGCCAGCAGCTCTTAAAGGTATAGCACACCACAAACAAACACACAGCTTTCATGGAAAACAACAAGACTTCGAGGAAAAAACACACTTTCTCATTGTTGCCATTGAAAAACTTGATAATTTCAATTTTGACCGTTAAGTTGATCATATTTATAAAAGGTGAAGTTTTATGGAGGCGCAGAAAAGTTCTCTCCTCTCTTACTTTCTCTTTTTGATTTATTCATTCCTTTCTTTATCTTCTTGCGGTTAAAACATTTATTCCTTTGTTAAAATGTATTTGACAAATGATCCAATTAAAACCAATCCATGTATTTGATTTTAAGACCGTTAGTCAAAATAATGTATTCTTATAGTTATATAACTAATTCTACTATATATGTTTATAATAAACCTAATAACACTAATCAACAATACGAATATGTGACGCTTGTCTAATCTGCATTGAAATAAAAATCAAAAAATTAGAAATCACTATTCTACGGGGGTTTGTTAGATAGTTTGACTGAAATAGTAGAAGTCCTCTTATACAAAGCAAACAGGAGATTGGTATCAACTTGGGATCTTAACTTTTCATCTCGGGCTCTAGGAGAGTCAAACTCAGAGGCACGACTCCACACTGCTGTTTAACAAGAAATAATGCAATCATGCAAATCTCACTTTTGAATTCCTGCATCCGTTTTGCCTCAGACAGATACGATATGAGGTCAGAGGTCAACGGAACTACACCACTAAAGCTTTGCATGACTCCACCGTCCTGGTCAAGGACACGGGCAGGAAGGATGTCAGCCAACGAGGGGGCCTGAACCCAGATCCCCCCCGCCATCCATTAAAACATGGCCTCCCTCTCCTCTCCTGCTCCTCCTCCTCCTCTCCTCTGCTCAGAGAGGAGAGGAGGCCGGCTCTCCTGCAGACCGGGGTTGTCTGAGGGTCTGCTCGCTGCTGAGTAGGTACGATGTGTGCACAGAACAGAGCGAGCACTCCAAACAGAGGCAAAGAAAGGAAAGTGAATTTCCTTGTTCTTTTAATGCAGGACTCCAGCTGTTACAAACCACTGTCATCTCCCATTACATCTTCCTCTTTGTTTAGCTTTAGCTGTTTCTTCTTCATCCTCCTCTTACTCATGCTCTTGACTCTCTTTTCCACTCATCTTCCTTTACCGTCTCGCTCCCACTTCACGCTGTATCTATCACATTCCATCCTTCGCACCGTGCCCTTCACTCGCTCTGTCTCTCTTTGTTAAAGCCGGACATAAACACCACTACACCGCGTTCGAGCATCTCGGGGAAAATAAAAGAGACATAGCTGCGAGCGCTGCCGAGTGACGTTCGAGAACATGCAAAAGCTTTTACAGTCGGACTGAGACGTCAAGAGGCAATAAACCAGTCAAAGACATGAAACACACGGGGGAATGTTTTCATGAACGGCCAAACTAATGGTGTTTGCAAAGAAAAAAGCTTTTACACTCAAACAGCTTTTTTTTTATGGTGAGGATCAAGGTTTACTTCAACTACAAAACTCATTTTGTTGACAAAAAAAAAAGAAAATATATAACTTCCACAGCTGAATTATTTATTCACAAAAGAAGCTTTATTTTTGTTCTTGTCAAAGCAACAAAATGTGTGCGGGAGCAGCTTCTTTTCATTTGGAAATCAGAAAGAGGCCGAATTCCCCTGGTTTGGGTTTGGAGCTTCTGACTTTTCAGTTTTGTGAAAGGTGCTTCAGAACCAAAGTCTGGAACAATTTTAATAAATCAGTTTAACTCTACACAAACACACCAATAACCTTGAGCGTGAGACATGCAGTTCATTCCAGCTTCGAACCTCAACTCCTCACTCACAGATTGTTTGGATCGACTATGTTTTGTTAAATATCAGCGCTGCATTTTCTCCGTTCAAATGGAAATCATACTTATTCTCTATGTACTATATTAAAAGATATTAAATTGAGTGTCTCTGACTGTGACCATAATCCAAACTGGATCCACGACCACTTTACTCCAGAGCTGTGTGAATAAGAGAATAATTAGCTTTTTGAGTTACATATATGAAAGGATGAGCTCTTCTGGGAACCTGTGACTTGAAAGAGTCACTGAAAGTTTGTGTCTTTGTGTGTGCACGCTTGTGTGTGTCAGTCTATTTGCATGTGTGAGTGATTGGCAGTTCATATGTTTGTCATCTGAGCAGATATTGAGGAGATTGACAGGGGGTGAAATTAAAATTGCATCCCTTGTCAGAGCATCACAATCCCCATCTCTGCTCTTCATTTTTCTAAGTGCCGGTTCACCCATCAAAACCCAAATGATGTGCGCCCGTGTGTGTGTGTGTGTGTGTGCGTCTGTGTGTGTGTGAAACTGTGGGGGTATTTAGTCCGTCTATCAGCACACAATACAGTTTTGATATGTGACAGCCTCAGATCGCTCACATAATGACAGCCCACAGGCGGTTAGCGCTGCAATCACACAAACTCAATACGAAACCTTCCTCCCTTTATCCATCCATCCATCCATCCATCCATCCTTCCCTCCCTCCCCGGACCCTCCCATTTATTCCCTTCCTCTCCCCATCTTCCATATTTATTTATTCATTTCTTATTGGAGGGGAAAGGGCTGAATAGGCGTGATTCTTTTTGGCTGCTTAATTAAAATATATAATTCATGGCTGCGTCAAATGATTTTTTGCCTCTGCGTCTTTGTGAAGTCCGATTTGGGAACATTTGCATTTAAATTGGAAAGCCAGAAGGGAAAAACACTAGGCGGGCCAGGGTGCTTGTGTGTATATGTGTGTGTGTGTGTGTGTGAAGATATAAGGCGTCCCTCTTTTAAATAAATGTTCATACTGTATAAACTCTTGCCTGTTCTTTCTTTGGTCTTTTTTCACTCAAAATGTGAAAATCACACAGGTACACCCGTCGGTCACATGGCACAAAAAACACATTGTTTAATGACAAATATGGCGGTTTAACCTTTGAAATAATAACTTTGTCTACAAGGTAATTATTAGACTGATATTCCACATTTCAGGAAATCCGTAACACACTAAAGCTCCGTCGTATAACAAACGCACACAGGTTTAATTTTAGTCGTTCTCTTTCTGTCTCCACCTCTCAAAAGATGAAACAGCCAAATTCCCCCCCTGTCAGCACACTGTCACAAACTGAATAGTTCATTAGGAACGTGTTTGCAGAGAAAATAAAGAAAAGCGTTCTCCTGGGTTACAAATGAGCTTCGTGATTTATAGCAAGAGTGTTGCGTTCACAGCCCTGAGGAACATCAACCATATGGATGACTGGAATTCAGAAAAGCATCAGCGGGGAAACTGCAGGTGAGGGTATTTCTTTCAGAGTGAGGAATCCATCATGTGAGGGAATATGACACAAAAGCTAAGAGATAGGATTGTGTACTAAATTGATATTTATGGACAAATCAGGCAATTAAGACATATATAAAGTCAGCTGTTTTTAAGATGCTGAAATCAGCGAGTCCGGCACCATCGAGCGCATTATGGGTATAAAGTGACATGGCAGCACAACTTTCTGCACATAAGCAGGAAAATCTACCTAATATAACCAGAAGGAGTAAAACAAAAACACACAACTCTTCTTTGAGCTTGAACAGGCATCGTCCCTTTAATTCCAAAAGTTTTTAAAGGATACGCAGAGTCATGAAAAACTCTCAAATGATGGTGATTCACCGGAAGAAAGAAAAAACAAGAAAGGTTGAAAAACTTTCTGGTAGAATATTCTAATTTCATCATCATGGAAAATAAAACCTTTCAATCTCTGAGGCATCTCATACAGCGGCTGCACACCAGAAGAATCCTCACTGTAGAAATAAGAGCCCTGTTCTGTGCACCACTCGATGAACTGATGGTGCATTTGTCCTACCTTGTGGCAATGATAGACGGGGAAGTGTTATTTATTTACAAGGTGATGAAGACAACCAGTTCTTCTTTGGTATTTTGTACAAAAATGAAGAACAAGAGAAACATCAGCTCGAAAAGTTTAGTTTAGGACAGCAGCCTGAAGTCAAGATGCCTGGTGGGTAAATACAATCCCAATGTTCAGTACATTGAGTTTTACTACAATCAAAACAAAACAAAATAATGTACGAATTCAATGACAAATAACTATTTGAAGAGATTTGAACCTTTGGCTTAACAAGGTTCATATCAAGAGTCTTCAGAAGTTTTCAAGTTGTAAATAACAACATGAAAAAGGTCAGTAATCTAGAGTTGAGAACTTTTTCCAATTTCTCCTAAGAAATAGGAAACCACCAAGTCTTTAGAGGTGCATTTGTTGCAGATTGATTTGACTGGTTCCAGTTTTTCTAACCACACCAACAGCAGATATTCTGACAGCGTCCTGCAATGACCACTTCTGCCTACAGAGGCCACTGTTTCCACTACTCAGCAGAAGTTACGCGGTGCATAAGTCATTTCATCTGTCCATAATTTGAGGAAAAAGTGAAATGTCTTATTTTAAGTAATTAAATAAGAAAAATACCTCCAGCTTTCTCTGTAAAAACAAAAACAGACTTTTCCTTTAGTGCTTAAGGAGAGAATTAACATTTGTCTAAGGCCCGGCAGTGACTGTAAACCAACTGACAAGTGTTTATACACACAGGATTCAAGCGTTAATTATCTCAAATGTTAATGAGTTTGCTGAGCCTGTGACCCCGGCGACCATAATCACAGGGGAAAAATGGATTTATGGCACCTCATCCATCAATAACTGTACACATACACAAACAACTAATGGCAACAAACTGGGGCCTGTGTAACCCTTAATGTCGTGCTCCATAGCCAATAAAAGAACGTCTTCATTCCCATAATGCTTTACTTTTGCTTGGCAACGTTAATTCTCTCATCAATCAAGCAGGATTTCTGCAGATTAGCAGCGCTGTTCAAGGGGGATCCTGATAGTGTGTCTGCCAGCATTTTGGGTAAATCACTGACAGACACACACACACACACACTTGCATACACAATTACGCATGGACCGATGTGCACTGCTGGCATTTGGGGCTGAAGTGTTGATAGCTGCATGACTCTGACCTTTATTTACTGTCAATCTGGCTGTAATTGCTCGCTAAAGACAACGTTGATTGTGTTTCAAGAGGCAGCAGGGGTCGAGCTCACAAACACGCGCTCGTGCACGTGCACGGGGATGATGGCACTCGGCTCAGAGGGACTAATTTGGCCATTGATCACATGTGACTGCTCTCAGCTGGCTGAGATCTAGAGGAGCTGAACACGTCAGCTAACGTGGATCATGTATCCCACAGCACCGGCGCTGCTGCCGCGGGGCCGCTGGCAAACGCCTCGCGTCACATAACTGCCGCATCTAAAGTGTGAGTCTGACACAGCAGCAGAAACTGCACACCTCACGGGGCAGTGGAATGAGCCGATGATTAACGACCAGTATTTGTGTACCGAGTTAAATTATCATCTGAGCCTAATATCATTACACACGGTGGGGCTGCAGCTCAGGGCTGTGTGTGAAGGTATGAATGCTTCCCATGTGGGATTTCTGCACTTGTATTTTTGCTTGAATGTGTGTGTGTGTGTGTGTGTGTGTGTGTGTGTGTGTGTGTGTGTGTGTGAGAGAGAGAGAGAGAGAGAAAGTGTGTTTTTGTCTCCACCCAGCCATCTGGACCTCCTTGTGTGTGTAGCAGCAGATTTAGGTAGTTAGAAAGCTCTGGAAAAACACGGTGTTACCTCCAGCCCTCTCACCTCTGAACTCTATAAGTGTATCAAAGCTAAGAAAACAGAGCACTTTGTGTGTCTGCGAGTGTGTGAGTGTGTCTGTGAGTGTGATCGAGCGTGTGTGTGTCAGCATTCTTGAGGCCTATAAGGCTTTGAATGATGGGTGTAGACTCCCCTTTGTGAACAGGGAGCCTCCAGGAGCTGCGCAGCATGTGTGTGTGACTGTGTGTGTGTGTGGGTGTCTCTGTGTGGGTGTGTGTATGTGTGTGCGTGTGTATTAAGGAGAGTGTGATGTACGGGCTGTGATGTTCTGAACAGAGGTGTTTTTACAGGGAGTTAATCAGAACCAGAGGTGAAGCCTCGCCCATAGAGGATGAAACGCATGCACATGCACACACACACACACGCAGACACACACACACACACACACACGAGGGTGAAAGTCGCCTACCTTTCCCAGCTTCACTACCACTAACCTGCAGTTTGATAATCACCTTAAAGTACCTTCTAAAAATGATTGGTTTCTAACAGACGTTACTCTCTCTTTTCTCTTTACACGTATAGAGCAACAGAACATATATGTGCACAAAACTGCAAACTTATCTATTAATATTCTCGTTTTTTTTAAATCAATTAATCTTTTCATAGCAGGTTTGAATTTGCTTTCCTGTGACTGACAAACAGGCCAAAAGACCAATATTCAATTACCAATACTTCAAATCAAGGTTAAAAAACTTTTAGAAGCCAAAAACTAACAGAACCAACAGAAAGAGAGAAAGATAGATGTCTTATTCCAGTTTGTGTGTGTGTGTGTGTGTGTGTGTGTGTGTGTGTGTGTGTGTATGTGTGTGTGTGTGTGCGTGTGTGTGTCTGATGAGCTGGAAAACTAAAAACAGTATATGTACTCAACCTGGTTGCCAAGCCTCTTCAGTAAATACAGCGGATACAGTAGCGGCATAGACGACGTTCGCACACACTCAAACACGCTCTCACACATCGCACACAACCACGCACACATGCACCGCACAAACATTATGTGTTCATCTGCCCGCTAGCATTTACCACAGGGGGCTATTTGCAAAGTTGATTCCCATGGCTGTCATGTAGGTCGGTCTATTACTCTGACTTACAGCTCACACACAGACACAACCACACACATAACGTTTACCGGATAGACAGACGCACAAGAAAACACGTTCATGCACATTACGGCAAAAACAATACAAGTTGTGGATGAACCAGGACACACTTTTGCAGCTATTAACCCACACACACAGTAACACACTTACACATACTTACGCATCCACGTAAGTTCACACAAACACACACGCCTGGGTGGCCAAGAACCTCGGTTACCAGATAAACACACTAAATATGCTTCTGAATTCACCTAAGTACAGTTGAGTGTCTGTTGCTTCTCTACGAGCAAACACGCGACTGAAATAGTTGTGTGTGTGTGTGTGTGTGTGTGTGTGTGTGTGGACATTTGAAACCTCGTCTCACCTTATCGGTACAAAAGAGTCAAAGAAGAAAATGAGAGAAATTAATGTTGCATGTTTTTATTTTGCAATTTACTCTTGTTGTGCAAATATCAAGATTGTATTTGTATTTATTAGTCATCTAGATTAATATGATTGAAGGGTAATTCAGTTAATGTGTATAATCTGCTTTTAATCTCGACAAATCCATTTGTTGAACGATTTCAGTCGACCAAGGTTTGCTTTAGTTGACTATACAACCTGAGTCAATCTTATTGTGTCCATTTTCTAAAGAGAATCTCCATGAAAATGTATACATAAAAAGTATATAGATATAGTGCGTACTGCACCAGTTTGATCTCAACTAAAACAAACACACATTCATGCATTTAAAGGCAAACTCAGTACATACAGTACATTAATATTAAAGTATTCCAAAAATGTAAATTTTCTGAGCCTCAATAGGAGCAAACCTTTGTGGCATTTCATTTTATGATGATGAATATATGCACACACTGTTCAAAAAGAGGGTAAATAATAAATCACTGAATTATCAAACACAAATTTTGTCCAAGTTATTGTATTTTGGGGGAATATTTGCAGACAAATTAACTTTTTTTTTTACACCACATTGACCTGTCAGGGTTATTCAGTCAAATATATATATACAAACTGTTTTTTCCTTATGAATCATTATTGTATGCGTTAATAACAGTAGATCATGCGACTAAGATACGACCCTGTGATATGAAAACATCATGACATGTTATCAAAGTCATCTGTGAGACTTTCACCTCGGGATGTAATGAGCGGACTGCGTTCATCTAAACCTGATGATCTCACACTCTGCAGCCCCGGGATGAACAGCACTGCTCTGGAGAACCACACTTACTCATCGCTGACTTAACACTGATGTCATTATCTAAGCTCAGCCTGTGTCTCTACGTGTGTGTGTTTGTGTGTGTGTGTGTGTGTGTGTCTGTGTGTGTCAGACGGTGAGAGAATCATTCATTATCTCAGCCAACTCTCTCTGTTCACCACGAGCCCTATCGGCACACCTCCCGTCAGCCGCTCGCTCTCCCTCCGTCTCTCCCACTGACGCGATAATTCAACATTTAACTCAAGCTGTCCATCTCGTCTCTTCTCCCCCCCCCCAGCCCTCGATCCACCCGCCGCTCTCATTTCTGTCATCCTCTCCACCCTTTTCCCTCTGCCCTTCTCTATTCACCTCCCGCGTACATACTCTCACCTCTGTCAGTCACAATCTGGCTGTCTGGTCTTTCCATCTTTTCTCCCACTGCTCCTCTCTCCGTACACTGAACATTTATTTCTCTATCTCTCCCTCTCTCTCTCTGTATCTCTCGTGTCCTCCAGTAAACACTGATGACAGCATTTCCGATGCCCTGAAGTTCCTGGAGGAGTTGCAGTGATGATGATACGCCAATGAGTAAGCAGGGACAGTGACATCCTCTGAATATGAATCTGTTCTACTGTCCATTTGTCTCCATATCCACTGATTTAGCTTGGACTTCAGCAAGTGAGTTTTGATTCAATGAGTCAGAGTTTTAATTCCCTCGAAGCATCATTGTTTGAGGTTTTAGAAATAGAAATTTAAGTATTTCGGATAGAAAAGGGAGCTTGTGTATGACAGCTCATTCCTTCAGATGTGGGTGGGAAACATGAATCATCTTTAGCTCCGAGGGGCAAACTGTTGCTAAGATGCCTTTGAGCAAAGAATTGAACCTCCACCTCCTCCATTGGGGCCTCCCTGCACTCCACAACGGAAACTAATCTAAAAACAATTCCCTGTTGTTGATAAACACAGCAGCATGAATGTGAATCAGAGCTGAAATGAACGTCGACATTACCTTTAAACATAAAAGGTTAAAACATTTTAATCAACAACAGCCTGCGGAGGGTTTTCCTCTTAATCATCTTCTATTTTCTTATTGTATTGTTGAAATGAGCTGATTGCAAAAAGTAACAACTTTATTTATCTTTTCATTCCGAGGGCCACGAGTAGGTGGCTGTGTAATTTAAAAGAAGCAGCTATTTCCATGAATGTCATTACCCATGCAAACAGAGGCGATGAGAATTCAATGTAAAAGGTGAAAACAAGAAACACGACAAAAAAAGAGTCAATCTGAAAAGGTAAAAAACTAAAAACACCACTTTGGATGCAGGTCTGATTGAAGCTACACATACAGTGTGGGTGTTTGTGTGTGTGTGTGTGTGTTGCTTTAAATAAACATTTGAGTCATCAAGGTCTTGACAGAACTATTAGCATTCTCTTCCCATTTGTCCCACACACACTGTCACACCCCCCACCGCCTTGCTCCTGCCCTTTCATTGTTTATTAGCGAGGCAATCCATTATAAAGATTTCGGCCAAGCATCGGCGCTGCCTGGTCCCCGTGCTCACACCTTGAGTCCGACCCCAGCTGCATCTAAATGACCTGCTGCGGGGGAAATAGCCCATGAGCGGCGTCTTGAAGGTTGCGCTCACGCCCGTCAGAACAAAAATAAATCCCAAAACATAACAGCAACAAAAAAAAAAAAAGAGAAAATAGGAGCGGCAGGGACGTAAAAGGAAAACAGAAAAGGTAGTGCTTAAAAAATGAAGACGTAGATGAAGTTGGACAAAGGAGAAGATGAGGAAAAGGGCTGAAAAAACACAGGGAAGAATGAGGAGGGTGTGAAGAATGGCTAAGAAAACAAGAGGAAGAGGAGCGAGAGGGAGAAGAGGTGAAGAATAGCATAATAGAAAAGGAAAGTGAAAGAGAGAAGGACATGAAAACTCCCCGTCTCCTCACGCCTCAACATACTGAGGACAAAGCTTATTCTCCTCCACGCTCAAATACACACGGATGGTCGCTCGTGTGCAGTTTATTTAACTGTGTTTGTCCACCGATGATCATGAATTCATTTAAGACTCTTATGCAACATCACTTTATATTCAACATGCAAAATCATATTTATCTCACAGGATTTGTGAAAACTCCAAATAGCCAAATATCTAAAACCGCCCGAGCTGAAAGAAGTTCTCAGACTAAACCGGCTGAAAGAATAAAATATGAGGGAGAAAGAGTGAAATATACTTGAACCCTGCATTGTGATCACATAAGACACAGCAGGAGTTTGAACGTATGTGCCCGGCACCCAGTGGGAAATACTGAATTACAGTGGAAGAGAGACAAAATCATGACGTGCAGCCCACGCTCAGATTCCAGGAAAGCTTCCAGGAAAGCTTCGTATCATCTTTGCGTAAGCTTCCTGTGGTTGAGCAAAACCACAGCGTGTCTTTGCGTGGACTTCAACTTTGGTGACTTTGCAATTGTCTTTGTGTGACTGCCGCCCCCCCCCCCCCCCTGTGATGACAAAGCATGATGTTTATGGCCTTAGCAGTGTGTGTCATTGAAGGCAGCTGAAAACATAAACACTGTATAAACAATGATATTAAATGTTTAACACATGTCCCAGCTTCATTTTAGCTCCGTGCAACAATAATTAATGCAGAAAATTTAGCATTAATAGTTAACTGTTTGCAAACCTTTTCCACATTAAAGTTTCGAGTAGGATTCAATCAAATTTGACAAATGTTGCTAGTGCACAGAGGCTTTGCAATTAAGAACAGGAATATGTTAATTGACAGAGAGACACAATACATCATTGTAATCATAATGTGGATGGGTTAGGATGTGGATGAAATTGCACAATTTTCTTTTAAGTTGAATCAAAACAGCCGGTTTCATCTCTTGAAATAAGCAAATTGCCATTTTTCTTGCAAATGCTGAAAAGGAGCTTCCACTAGAAAATGACACACACACACACACACACACACACACACACACACACACACACACACACACACACACACACACACACACACACACACACACACACACACACACACACACACACACACACAATAGAAACGTTTAGCTGGTGCCAGGTTGAGTGATGTTTTTATCTGATCTCTCCTCCAGATGATTCTGGTTCTCTGATTGGGTGATCGAAGCCAAGGGGCACACGTTAATGATGCAATAATGGTTTTCTACAAAAATAAGAAACCCCTCAATTTGAATCTCGTCTCGCAACCCTTTGGGCGAGAGCTTGTGCGGTCGGTGCACGCAAACGTGAACACGGCTCCCGGCTAGGAGGATCACAGAGGACATTTAGGCTAAAACATTTTAGTAAACGACGCTGTCTCCAGTGGAATTTGGCTGTTGGGGCTTGTGGACACTTGGATGACACCACAGGAGCAGTATGAAGGCATTTGTATGTTTTACTTCTGTTGTTATTTTACGTTTGAATACGTATTTGATTTGGCTGCAACGCTGTTTACCCCTAAAACTCCAAAAGTGTTTTGTGGACTCAAACACTTCATCCACCCTCCATCAGCGTAGTGGTGAGTAGATAACGACTGAATTCTCATTTTTGGGTGAACTATCCCTTTAAAAAAGGAATATTTTACATTTAACGACAGAATGATGCAGTGGCTGTAATACAGGTTTATGAACTAAATAAGCTGAAGCTGTAAATGACGTCTGTATAGAAAACCACCCAAGAAAACAAACGTGCAAATTGGGCTTTAAAAATGGCCTGGAAACACAAACACACAAATAGGATTCTAGTTCATGAAACATGAGTTACAAGGCAATTCTTCAGAAAGAGTGGAAACAAAAGGATGAATAATGACTGAACAAAAGTAATCTCGCAGTGTTGTTATCCGGCACAATGGGATGACAAACGTTCAGTGGTGTACGGCAAAGTGGCTATAATGGTTTTTATTGTTTGGAGGGGCCTCAGAAAGGAAGTGATGCAGAGATGGATGTTAATCAAATGCTTTCTAGCTCCCGTACGCACACATAGAAATGAGTGGGAGCATATGCACAGCTTTTTGGAGCTCAATTTTAGATTCGGTTTCGCCGCCCGTGTGAGATGACTGACAGTCGCTGTCAGCTTCCACTCCATTACTTTCACGCACACTGAGACGCGCATATATATTGATTACTGAAGTCTGCAGCCTGTGGAGTGGAGCCAATGTAAGGTGGGCGAGCGAGGGAGGAGGAATATGCACGCACTGGGGAATGAAAGGGTTTGTGCAAGGACACAATTTTCAGCGTCTATCTCTCACGGACAGACACACACACATGTCACAGAGATTAAACCAGGGCAAATTCCACCTGCTCTCCGTTGTCTCATTTTATTTTTCACTTCAGAGGAGCAGCGAGGAGAGGAATTATTGTATTAAACTTGTATAGGGTAAGATAAAGATTATTATTGACTGAATATTAATCCTCTGAGAGGCAAAGGGCTGCTGTAAGAGCACTAATACTCCTGACTCGTGTGTTTCCTATTTTGGGAGTTGCTTGTAATGTTGGGGAACTACAGCCAGACTTGAGGCTTAATCCGCTGTTGCATTTATTGTAAGCTGCAGATGCATAAAAACTGTCAGCTTAATGTCTGACATGTAGGGAGGGGAGGGGAGAGGAGAGGAAGAGATACGAGGAGGGGAGGGGAAGAGGAAGAGAGACAAAAAGAGCAGGGGAGAGGAAGAGGAAGAAGAAAGACTAGAACAGGAGACGAGGAAGAGGAGAGACGAGAACAGGATAGGAGAGGAGAGTATAGGAGAGGATAGACAAGGAGAGGAGAGAAGAGGCGAGGGAAGAGGAAGAGAGGGAAGAGGAAGAGAGACGAGGAGGGGAGACGAAGAGAGACGAGAAAAGCTGGGGAAGGGATAAGAGACGAGAAGAGGAGGGGAGAGGAAGAGAGACGAGAAGAGGAGGGGAGGGGAGAGGAAGAGGAGAGACTAGGAGAGGAGACGAGGAAGAGGAGAGACGAGAACAGGATAGGAGAGGAAGAGGGTAGAAAAGGAGAGGAGAGAAGAGAAGAGGACAGAGAAGAAGAGGAGAGACGAGAACAGGATAGGAGAGGAGAGTATAGGAGAGGAAGAGGATAGAAAAGGAGAGGAGAGAAGAGACGAGATGAGGATAGAGAAGAAGAGAAGAGGAGAGGCCAGTCAAGAAGATGAGAAAAACATACGGGGGAGGCAATTTAGAACCAGATCAATGTCAATGCAGGACTCAGGGTAAGAGACAAATCTGTTTTGAACTCAAAACACTAGTCTGATCATTCACACTCCAAATAACACACCCACACAACCATTTAGCCAGGAGCCAAAAAGCACCTGCCACCCAGACGTGCAGGTTTCGCTCTCCCTCTTTTATTGCCTCGGCCTTCCATTTATACCTCGTTTCTGACACTTTGGCTTGCACCTCTCCCTCCCTCCCTCTCCCTCCTTCTCTCCCTCTCTCACTCTCTCTGTGTCAGCCCACCTCTCTGTGTCTGACTATCTATGTCGGCCTGTGTTCTGCTGACCTGCAATGGAGAACTTCGGTTGCACAAGGTGTGAAATGAGACGGCATCGATCCGTCTGCCTGTGTTGATGTGTGTCTCAGAACGTGTTAACATGGGTGTGGGTGGGAGTGTGTGTGTGTGTGTCAGAATGAGAGAAAGAGAGAGCTGCCCCCTGTGTCATTTTCGGCTAAGTCGGTTTTTCATCTTATTAAAGTGAATGTGCCGCGTGCGCACAAAACCTAAACGAGTCAGATAATGGCATCATCATGGGATCGCACGCGTGTCATTGTCTTTCAGTGACATATAGCTCACATTTAATCTACAGCCTTGTTCACCAGTATGATGTTATATAGGCCTAGAGTTGTCTGTATGAGTCTGTTACTGTGCATATTGTAGTTGCCTTAAAAATGTAATGTGATGTAAAGAACATAATTGATTTTTGGGGAAACGATCCTGACACAGATATTGGGGAGACTCACACTTTTTTATCGACCGACCGATAAATCATTCAGGCTGTAAAAGGTCCTGGAAATGGCTTCAATGAGGCAGTGAGGTAAGAACTTCTCCTTCTCATCTCCTGAGATGCAAAGATGCTCAACAGCAGACCACACATGTTAATGTTCACCATGTGGTTTCGAGAAAAAGGCCAAAAGATAACATTAAATTATAGATGAAGCAAACGTTGGCCACCTTACTGAACAGCTGGGCTTATTTCAATCACTCCCCACATCATTATTGCTGCAACTTTAGCATTCCTGTCGTCTGTGGCTGCTCCTCTGCTCAGGACATAACTGTGAGGGAATCAACCCTTCGACATCCAGGCTGCCAGCTCCTGTTTCCAGCATTAGGGAACTGTCACAAAATCCCCTGTGCTGTCATACTGGCTTTGACTTTACTTCCAGGTACAGTATTAGCTATACACCAAAGAAAAGCATTTATAAATCATGACATTTTATTTTATTTTCAGCGTGTGGGAGGATCAGGTACAGGGAAAAAATAATTATGGTTCATTCAGGAGAATAAAAATAGTTATAGCATCCGGCTCCTTCTTGCATCTCTCTTAATTCCAAGTAAATTAAAATCAATTTAACAGCCTCAGCATTTCACTTGATTTCCTTCTTCCTAATTCTCTCTTTTACAATCCTTAACGTCTAACACAATATTTGTTCTAGCTCCTCTCTTGTTCGCCTCCCTTCCCTCCCCGGCCTCATTTTCTACAATTTGATCATTCCCATGCTTGATCCATCTAGCCTCCACAAGCTCTTTCACCCTATTTACCCCTTATCCTTCACTTCCTCTACTTTCTCTTCATCTCGCCTTCCACACTCCAGCATGCAGCCTCCCTCCATCATCTTCACCTCCTCTGCCCTGCTTCTATATCCCCTCTCTCCATCCACTCCCTCCTTCTTCCTTCCTCCTCCCTTCCATCCCCCTTTCCTTTGTAAGATAATACATTTGCAGCCTGAGTGATCTATTGATTCTCCGAACCCCAGCGCCCTTCAGAAAGGTAATTTTTTAAAGGAGGAAAGACGATTAGACAGAAATGCAGCACATTTCAAGGTGAAGGGGGCTTGCCCCCGCTTTACTCATCGATGGAAATATCTCTGCTTTTCATTTAAAGAGGGTCACGTTTGATGAGTAACAGAGCAAAGTGCTCCACGGTCCTGCCCTGACAGTCTATCCTCTCTTCTTTCTACCACTCACATGCTCGTTCTCCTCTTTCTGCAGAATCTGTGACGAGTTTGACAGAAGACCGAAGCCAAACTTTGGGGCTCATTGCTGTGTATTGCATTTTGGAATTTGCTCGGTGTCTGGGTTCATGAAAAGTGTCTGGCAAAGCTGGGATCCAAGCTTATTTACTCAACTTAACTATGTCAAGCAAACCCATAAACCAGGGGAAGAGCTGCGTATTGTGCCAGAATCTGGCTTAACCACAGTTGACTGATGCTGCTGATACGTTCTTCTAAACAACCGAGATGACATATTGCTGAGATAAGTTAAGATATCGATTACGCAAGCTCCTCGGTGAAATGAGACCACAGTCACTCCCTGAGTCCACCAAGAATCCGGTGATGTCACAGAATCTAGCTTCAGGCTAAAGTTTATGGAAGAACACCGGTGACTGTGTGTGTTTCAGTCCATCAACTCCATTGTTCCTGGTTTGCTTTTGCATTCTGTGTCTTCTGACAATATCAGCTGTGGAACAGATGAAAGCCGAGGCCACTGCAAAACGTCAAACATTATTATCTAATGATTACTGGTGTGGAGACCTGTTTGCAATGCACACCGCCTCTCTGCCACTGTCGGCTGGGATTGCCTCCATCCCCCAAGCGACCCTCAAAGGATAAGCAGTATAGATAATGGATGTATGGATGGAAAAGAGGTTTGCTTTCTTCTTCTCGTTCGGTTTAGTGGCCGGGCGGCAACCAACTTCAAAGCGCATTACCGCAATCCACGGTGTTGGTGCACCTTTCCTGGAGGTACAGCGATACCAGGTCGATTCGTGGAGTGGAAGGAGCAAGACCCTATTCCCTCCACCCATAGGTCTAGGCATCTACTGTACCTTTACATTCTTTAAGCAATGATGGACAGGCTTTATCTCTTTGCAAGCTCCTTTTAAATCAACAGTGAACTTCATGTTAAGAAATAACAATCTAAAAAGTAATTAAAGACTTAAACCAAGCAACTCCTGTCTTTTAAAAGGTTATTGGGAAACCAATATCTCTGTCTTATTTTGAATTCAGATTAAGTTCTGTTTGCGGCCACCAGAAGGTCACAGGGGAATGGTCTGACCGTGTCTCACTTCCACTACAGCACTTCTACGATGGGGCAGATTTATATGAAGGACCTCATGATGACGGGCACATCCAAGTCATCATGAGGTGACGACTTCATATCAGCAGCAGCACTTTTCAACTCGAGGTTCCCAGCGCTCCCCTAAATTTTGACGTGACCCCACGATCCCAGAGTTTGTCATCCGATCAGTGGATGTCAAGTCTGTGACGGGCCATCAGCAATCACTCTGCATCCTCTCAGGAGGAGTGGCTCAGGGAAGTCTGTCTGACGCTCAGCCATGAATGATTCGGTTTAAATGGAGTGACCCAAGGGGACAAAGAAAGCCGTTCCAGTGGAAGCGAGTGGCTCAGCGACCGGAGACTAATGCAGGTTATCGTCAATGGTAATTAGCCATCATGTTGCTTTTATGTAATGACTGGGACGGATGGCGGGGCATTAATCCGCACCATCAGTCAGAGATACATTTTTATTTGTTAATTTATTTATTATTTACGGCGAAAGACTTTGATACATCCAGTTTTGTGCGGCAGTTGAGTAAACTCATTATAAGTCATTACACCAACCATATCATTGTCATGCCACTGATTTGCATTCAGCTCGTTCACTTACCTTCATAAACAAGTACACTCATGAGATTAAATAATTTATTCTGACATGGCATGATGACTGCTCAAGCGTCATGTTGGGTGTTTATCCTTTTAATGAAAAATTGCCTGTATTGATGACGTTTTCATTTGTCCCTTGGGTCCAGAACGGTCTGTACTCCAACTCAAAACTTTCCCAGCTTAACCCCAAGGTCACCCAAGGTCTGGAGCAGTGTGGTGGTGCAGAACAAACAGCACAACTCAGTTTCATTATGTGAAGAGGGCCACAGGTAAAGCACCACTGCGGCTGCTGCTGCTTCAGGATTTATCCAAACATTTTGATGAGATTAGATGCTCTCCCCGTTTTCGGTGAGCTTGACAAGAAAGAGGTTTGACTGTGCAAGATTAACTTTGGGGAAATGGGCTGATTGAAGAGGAAGGATGGGAAACTGTGTTGAGGCCCTAACAATTAAACTGCCAAGGTGGGTTGTTACAGGCAAATCTTGGCTGGTGCCGATAGGTACAGGAAAGAGAAATGGAGGTCGAGACAGCCGCCTCTATCCCTGCCAACAGTCTGATTAAGTTTGGGGTTTGAGAGGTACGCAGGAAGCGGAAGGCGGAAGTAAATAATAGAAAGTAGAGCTTTGAGTGGCAAAATGAATGATAAAAATGACTAACAAGCAATTTGGGGGAGAGAAAAGCCGGCAGACACAAGATGGGGAATAACTTAGCATCACAAGATCTCATACCAGTGAGTCCTCCCTCACCCTCCTCCTCTTTTCAATTGTCTCTTGTGGAGGAGGGGGGGGGAGATAAGTCTTTATCAAAACAAATGGGCCTCGCGAAACTACTGCACTTGTGTAATTGCATGCAATCAAAGCAACTCTGATGGTTTCTGTCAAGGGCCTGATAGCGACCATCTTGGCTCGCTCTACTCTCTAGTGAGCACAGCTCAACTGAACCCATGCGTCTTCTCATTTCTCTCTTTTCTTCTTCAACTTTTCCCCCCTTTCTCCCATTTATCCATTCTTCCTCTTTGCCGTTTGGCCTCCGCGCATCTCACCATCCTCTCACTGCATAACCTCCCATCCTCCGGAACAATCTCTCTGTGATCGATATTACTGCTTAGCCGCTCCATAAAAGGTTGTGTAATGGATGTCATAGCTCACTGATATTGTTGCTACGCGTCACCATAACCATATGTTCAGATCTACCTAGAAAATGGAGCCATTTCACCATGTGTTTGTGTGTTTATGTGGAAAAGGATGCATTATGCAGGAAAACAATTCACTCCCGAGTAAAGATGTGAAATTTACAACTCAAACAGAAAGAGGTTTGTTATCTCTTGGTACTCTGGCTTCTTTCCACAGCCCAAAGACATAAAAATGGGGTTCTGA
The DNA here is from genome assembly GCF_947347685.1 of Pleuronectes platessa. Classification (NCBI taxonomy): domain Eukaryota; kingdom Metazoa; phylum Chordata; class Actinopteri; order Pleuronectiformes; family Pleuronectidae; genus Pleuronectes; species Pleuronectes platessa. Next base: position 17,619,928 of record NC_070644.1, on the reverse strand, counting down.
CAGTTGGAGATTCGAAATTAGAGTAGAATAGGCAACATAGAAAATGGATGGACTTTTACTCGAGTCTTTCTAATAAACCTTACCTCATTGTGAAAACCTTTCCAAGCATATGGATGCACAATCCAAAGTTTGAATATAAGCATATAAAGCAGACAAATGTAAGTACCCTAAGTCTGCAGAGAGGAAGGTTGGCAGAGAGGACAAATACAAGAAAGAAAGAAAAGAAATGCAGCAGGGAATGTTGACTAACAGCAGGCGGATGCACAGAAGCACTTATAGAAAAAAGGGACAAAGTCAAAACAGAGCAATATGGCTGAGAGCACAGTGTATGCATTCAGCAGATGGGCGATGATAATTAGCTACTGAGTGAGATCTAGAGCGCACCGCTGAGCTCTCCTAATTCACAATATGCTAGATTCAATGCACAAGGTCAGTTTGCCTCCACGTGCCTGGTGGAGCTCGTACAGAAGTATAGACGCTGGGGACTTTTCTCCAGCTCCTGGTTTTAGCAGCCACACCTTCTTCTTGCGTCTCCCCTGTTACTCAGCTACTCAGGTGGAGCTGCTGCTTTCCGACTGACAACACAACTCAGAGTCAAAGTGACACGTTCAATCTCCTCTCAGGGAGAAGAACTCGTTGCCTTAACAGCTTCGACCTTAGCCTCCTAACTTTTTTTACACAGAGTCGAGCAGAGAGGTGGCTCGATGTGTTCCCTCCTTGAGCGTGAAGATGGCTTGGAAGTTTTAGTTTACTCGTACTTTTCTGCTCCACTGCTCATATTACACGCTCGCTTTGAAATTCAGGGGCCATCTCCTTCCCGGCTCGCAACTACCCGTGTGGCCAATCCCTATTTGGCGTGCTCTTTATTAATCCAATCAGCTGCTTCTGTGACAATCTGCTTCCAGCTCATTACACCCAAGCCAACATTTAACTCCCTCCCCGACCACCACTGCCAACATAAAGACTCTATGTGGAAACAGTGGCAAGGCGGCCAAGCTGGGGGGGGTAATGTTACTCAGCAATTATAGGGTTTATCTCAGTAATCTGGGATTGACTCCAACTGGACTCTCCCAGCAGCCTTGTCTAATCTGCGCCTCATCAACGATATTTTATCTTCACGAATTAGTTAAATTATTCAATGATTGAAGTCGGGACGATAAAAGTCCCCAACTCACAGACTTGGATTCAAGCTTAAGGCAAATGTAGAAATCCTAATTCAACTAATCACTACAGCGCACTGGTCAATTTGTTATATCCTGAACTGATTTAAAATCCTTGGAGCCCCCAGACACAATGATATGTAACCAGTCTTCATCATGAGAATGCCAGGGTGAGCCAGTCAAGACACTGGATCACAAGCGAGCTGCGATTCCCAGACACTTGGGAACTCAAAAGAAACTTGTGTAATCAAACTGTTGCCAAAAGAGATACACAAACCCCTGAGTTTGTGTATCTTCTATTTGTAAAAAGAAGAGCAATTAACCCAAAATGGCCGATGAGAGTGAGCTGACCGAGAAGCATCACGAACAGGATGTAGGTGAGGAGGCTCTGATTCAGTCAGTGCCATTGTGATGAAGTTTGTTAACTCCTCTTACTACAGGGCCATTAGTTCAGATCAACTTTCAATCGTCAACACCCCCGGGATCATGGAGACGGCTGAATCACATCCAAAATCAGCGCCCAGGTTTTTCACCTTTTCTTTGAACACAATAGTCTCTAATTATCCTAAAGGACTGTTCATTTGTAGTCTGGTGTCTAATTATTCATAATTTCTTCTATAATTACTATAATTACTTGATGGGCTTAAGACTAGTGGAGGACCAATCTTGTGTGTTATCTGGACTCTCTCCATTGTGAACCATCTAATTTACAGACATTTCAGAAATGGAGAATAATGATTTAATTAGCGCACTGAATATATTCATATCTGACCAATAAACCTCTAATCTCCTCTGAAACCTCCACTGTGGATAACTTGCATATCTATGTAACTCTTGAATGTCTTGTTTTATGCATCGGCAGCACTGTTAAAGTTCACGGCTTTGGTTTAGGGGATCTCCACTGGTATTGAGAGATAGAGGTATTAGAAAGGAGGAAATGAAAAGATGGTAAGACAAAGCAGCTGATGAAGATGAGCTCAGTCGGAGGCAGGACGGAGCTGCCTGTGGAGAGGCAGTTTGAAAGTGAGCACCAGAGATACAGAGGCAATAGAATCAATTGTTGTATTATAACAGTGGGAAGCAGGGAAGTTGAAAGCCATGGCTTGACTGACAGAAGAGAGGCGAGCCGTGTGATCCACAGGGAGAACATAAGACATTTCTTTGGCCCCTGCTCATATTCCTCCACCTCCTCCTCCTCCTTCACGGTAAGTGATAGGAGTTAGTCCTAAATCCCCGAGCCTGCAGGCCGACGGGTGGATTAGCTCCCCTGCTCTTCCGCTATTCTCTCTGCTATATTCAACCGCGGTTTTACACCAGAGGCGGGAGGCGAGGAGCGGCGGAGCTGATTTCATGGCGGCTTCGCTCAGATTAGACAGGAAGCTGGAGAGGGTTGCCAAGAGAGGAGGGGACACCTTTCACCCCTTTACCTCCGTGGCTCCCGGGGGTTAACGCTCCCCGTGTCTGTGGGCTTGTGGCTCCTGCTGTTCTCTGTTTGTCTGCTCCGACCTTTTTAGTCTCGACTCACTTGGATTGTCTCCTTCTCACGAGTCCTTCTCTCTTCCCTTCACTCACAAGGCCGTAATATTTTGTTGGCGTCTTCCAATTTTCAAGCTTTCGGGAAGAATGAGGAGTTTTATTTGTTTGGCTGTTGTAAAGTTATTTATCTTTGCTGCTAATCAGTTTCTCAGCAGGCGTCTTCCACGCACAGGGGAAAATTTCATTTCTGAACTCTCAACACAAAATCAGTTACAGCGACTCTTCTCTCTGTGGTCTGTGAGTGTTGAGAAAACAAAAGGCTCCTTAGACGCCTCAAAGGATGAGACGGTTTGAAGCCTTGTATTTCTAGTGATCACACACACACAAGTTTATTCGCTGCCTCTACACACCCTTTATGAATCAGAGGAGTCTTGCCTGAGACATTGTAAGCCGACAATCTCCCTTGGCAGGGCTGGATTTCACCTTTGGCTGACTTGTACACATTTAACTTCCCACAAGAGAGAATCTGGTTTGAGATGTGCTCTTCTACATTTACAGGGAGCACAACAAAGGGTGACGGGTTAGAGCAGAGAAGTTTGAAACAAAAGAGAGATCAGGTGAAATTGTTATATTTAAAACCCAAAGTGAACGAATAGAGGTCTTACTAAATCACTGGTTTAACTTTGGATGTTATATACTCTCGGAGAGGAAACCATTACCTACAGACACTGATTCAGCATTGGTGGATCTGGGACAAGGCTGTAAACATCAGATTATTGATGTTGACAAGATCCTTGTTTAATTGCTGCTGTGCTTTAAAATGTACTATTTATAATTTGTTTTGTTTCTTTGCTTAAAAATGCGAGTAGGTCTCACTTTATTTTCCGAATATCTAATTTTCAAGAACAACAATCTGAAGAACTCAACTGTCTAGCGTTTGTCACTCTATGTGCCTGAGTTTCAGCCCCTGGGGAAACAATACAACATCTAATGTCCTTGCACACTCTTCAAAACCGTAATTTCTCAAGTATAAACTTGATATATGTCTGCACCAGTGACACAAACAAAACCCTGAGCTGTTTTGTCACTTGAAACTTTCGAAACGTCAATTAGGACAAAGTGAGGAATACGCTATTCACCGTGTAGAGGTTGTTTTTCTCTCATCTCAGTTTAGTCAGTAATTGCGAATCCCTCTCTGTTGTTAAATGTGAGCTCTAATTAACCTGCTCAAACTCTCCCTGTGCCTGTTGTACATGCACAATTAGGAATCTGATTCTAGTCTTTAAATTCTCAAAGTACAACGTAGGTCAAATGGATTTTTTTTTATAAATAGACCCAGTGGAAATTGATTTATACCAAACTTTTTATAGACTAAGTGGATTTTATTATATTGTAGTAAAAAACATCCCTGTTCTGATCTAACAAAGAATTTTCCGACCACTTTCGCTAACCATTGAAATCCCCATATTACCATTATGTTGCTACTTTGCCAATTTCCTTTATCACTACTGGCTTCAGGCAATGACAAATATTTGCTTCAGACAGATGGTTCACATTATAAACATCCATCCATCCTGCTCAGTTTTATTGTGAAACATCTGCAGGATTTATTGAGTTATATCAACAAGGAGCTTAGTATTAATCATTAAAGTGGTTTGATTGGTTATTAAAAGAGTATTTGGGTTAAAAAAGAAACTCAAAGCAGCAGAGTGAGTATGGTATGTTGTTGTACCGATGGTTATAGGCCACTAGCTTGTTATCATATGATACACTTATACTTTTATTGTAAATTAATCATATATTTACAAATTCAACTGCTTAAAAAAAGCTTTTTCAGTGTGGTTATTATGTTTTTGTATCGACTGCTCAGGGTTTGTGTTCCTGCTGCCATTGAGCTCACCTCCCTGCTCCTCCACAAATCCAATTACCTTTGTTTCCCAAAACAAAACTCCTCATAGGAAATATGTTTCTACTCTGTCACCGACAACATCTGAACTCATCTCGGGGAAGTTTCTACACAACTGAAACAATTTAACCTTGGAGTCGCACTCGCAGCTGACAATGTGCAAAAGGCCTGACACGGCTTTCCCCTGTTGATAAACACACACTTGTGTTTGGTTACGTTTTGTCTTGATTTATTGAACTAACTCTATAAACAGGCAAGGTAATGACTGCAAAATATTACAAACACTGTCAGAATTGTGTAAGACTCAGCTCTTAAACACACAATTGGCGATGCACATACACACAAACACCCTCTCATGTGCATTCACTCTTTCACACACACAAACACGCTCCTCCCAGACACACACCATCACATGACAATCTAAAGTCAATGATGCTGTGCTGCCTGCAGCGAGCACAGGAAGATGGTAGAAGGAAAAAGGAAAATCAATATATGAAACACAATGAAGCACATGCCACATTTATCACGTGTACGAATTTCTGACAGACTGCTCCACATTACCAAGGCACATTGACTAAAACATTTGCATGTCTGTCATTGGGACAGGGAGTATCAGGACGTCAATATGAGCTATTAGTGTAGCAGGGCCGGCTGGTGCAAGAGGATGACTGAGATCACACGAGGTCACTGTCTGCCCCGTACTGGCTGCCTGGACGCAGTTATGGATATGAGTGATGACGATGAGGTAGAAGATGATGTGCTTCGGCCTTTATGTAGGTGTCAGGGTCAGTGTGCTGCTGTAGCGACAACGTATGCGAGTGGAGGTCAGATCAATGCCGACAGCGGTTCATGGATGCAAAGATTTACTGCTGAGCCTTGCAGAGAAGCTGAAGGTCTAATTTATCCAAACATATATAGTGGCCGCTCACAGCGACCTTCATGACATCATGTTTCTTGGCTCTTTATTTTCAAGCCAGGTTTTTTTTCCAAGTTGCCATCCATTTGGAAACTGATTTATCTCTTAGCAAACTTTTGGGCCTAGAGCTACAACATGCAGCAAACCATAACACTTAACCATAACACTTGCTGAAGGCAGATGAGCGTCTGTGGTGAGTTATTGTCACGAGCAATGCCCTTGAAATTTGACGATGCAAGTCATTTTATAAATCGAAATAATTGCAGGCATTTTTTTGGGGGGCATTTGATTGATTATCATTAGAAAAGAGGCGGACAGGAAACTACGTGGGAGAGAGAAAGAGACATTCAGCACAAAATCCACAGCTAGAATACAAAAATAACTTTCCACCCCCAGAGCACTTCTCTCTGTATTGTTATTGGTGGTTGGACATGAAAGTTAAACGGTCTAATGAGGTTTATTAATATGCACAGTAGTGACCGATTGGAGAAATTATCCACTGGTGCAATGACATTGTTAGATTGGCAGCATCACTAAATATGACCCATCTTAATGAGCTGTCAATGATAATAATGTGTAGCCTCAGGCTCACAGAAAACAATCCATAAATCCATATCAACGAACAAAAATATGAAGGCAGAAACGCAGCAGTGATCATTAATGCTGCTGCCGAGCATGATCCAAACTGGGTAAATGAAGGTATGACCTTTCATATGTTGCACCCAGTTCAACCAACAGCATGCCACCAGTATCCTTAGGTAACTGAAAAGTTCAGTTTCACAACACCTCAGTTGAGAAGGGATTCAATTCTGAGAATTAGATGAAAAATGTGTTTGTCCGTCATGAACAACATTTCAGTGTTAATATTAATATGCCTGAGTGACAATATACAAAGAGAGACAGGGAGAAGAATGGAGAAGACGCACTAAACCAGAGGACATATCGGGTTGTCTCATTGTGTGTGTGTGTGTGTGTGTGTGTGTGTGTGTGTGTGTGTGTGTGTGTGTGTGTGTGTGTGTGTGTGTGTGTGTGTGTGTGAGAGAGAGAGAGACTTCTCTTTAAGAAGCATTTACAAAGCAGAGAAAGACACATTTATTTTCAGCAAAATCACATTATTTTCCAAGGAGGCTGTAATACGTGAAAGTGTGTTTGTGTGTGTTGGTGTGTGTGTGTGTGTGTGTGTGTGTGCGCGCGCGCGCGTCCACGAGGGCTGAGGTAAGAGGCTGCTGTGCTTTGGAGTGAGACGGAGGGCATTAGTCAGATTTGACCAACAAAGGGGCTGTGAGCACACAGCCGGGGGATTAGACCAACACCACAGACTTTCATTAGTCTACAGAGAGGAAGAGGAAAAGAAAAAGCAACAGAACGATGGAGAGAGAGAGAGAGAGAGAGAGAGAGAGAGAGAGACACTGGATTACAAAGATAGTTGGAGACTTTCATGAGTCGAGGGAGAAATGTACAGATGGAGGATGAGCGGTGAGATAAAGAGAGGTAAAGCGAGGCAGACACTGAGAACACTCCACCGCTGGATTAGTCCAATACCGGGGACTTTCATTAAATGGGATAAAGGGAGATGGATGGATGGAGTGTGAGAACAGGACAGTGAGGGAGTGGGGGCAACTAAAATAAGAGAAATAAATAAAAAGAAATATGCAAGCATGGCAGGAAGAAGGGGGGGGGGGGAAATGCAAGAGTTGGAAAGGAAGTGAACGAGGAGTAAAGAGATTAGGTTTTAAATGGAATAAAACGGACGAGTGGACGGGGCGGAGACACAACGCATGAAGGGAGGAAGATAGAGGGGGGGGGGGGGGGGTGAGAGAGGGGTGATACACAGACACAGAAAACAAAAAAAGGGAGAGTGGAAAAAAGAGGAAAGGAAACAGAACGGGTGAGAAGACAGACGAAGAGGGAGAAGAACAACAAGTAGCGAGGATTAGCCCCTCCGATGCACATGCATACACACACACCCACACAAATAGACACACACACACACACAGACATACACAGAGGGCCTGGGAAGAATGTTGCTGTGCCAAACTAATTAGCTACAAACTCAACTATAGCTCATGAACTGCAGCATAACCAGTGGAGACCCAGGCCTGGTCTCACTGGTGTGGATGCACTTCTTTCCATATCGTTATGTGTATTTATGGCCGCCACCGTGTGCGGTTGTGTCTGTCTGTGTGTGTGTGTGCGTGTGCGCGATGTGCTTACACTTCAATGAGACCATGACAAATTAAACGTCTCCACTCAGAAAGACAATCAATCAACTCCCGGGCGATTGCAGTTTATTTTTCTTCAGTTTTGTCCGATTTGCATATCCCCCTGCCCTTAATCTCCAGAAGCTGACATAAACATTCATTACAGGCTTTATATTACTTTCTCAGCCTAATTTATAACGGCTGCAACGCTCGCTCATAAAAAGAAATGATTGCTTTCGATTAATCAATGGAATTTCTATACGGACAATAAAATGTCAGGAGATATTCAAAAATGAAAAAAAATGCCTATCGCAGTTTCCCAGAATCAAAAGTGACGCCTTAAAAATCAGTTGTTTGGTCCAACCAACAGTCCAAAGCTCAACGTCGTTCAAAGAGAAACTGATCTGAGACAGATTGACGGAGCGACTGATCATTAACTTATCAGCACGAACAGATTTGCAAGCTCGTTGGTTAAGTCAGCTCAAGGCTAATTGCATTCCAGCTTCAACTGAAGAATTTGACCACATCTGGATTAGAGAGGCCTTGTGGAGTTTCCTGGTAAACAAACATAAGTCGTTCTTAAACTCACTGTTGCACTGAGTGTATCCTTGAGCTTTCACAAAGATTGGGTACTTTCCATTCCCAGTAAAACTTCTGCAAAGTACTTCAACTACAAACCTTTTTCACCATCCTGGTGTTGTAGCAGTGTTCTTCTTCAATGCACTGCAGTCTAACCCGATGTAGTATGAGGAATAAACTACCAAATTCCCATTATTGCAACATCCCTCCAATAAGTCACCTATATCAAAATTGTACAAATGTTTTCGTTACTTGATCTTTTTCAAAGAGAAATGTTTGTACGGAACATTTCTAATCTTTGAATCGCATTTATTTCCATAGTTCATTAGCACAAACATGATCTTGGTCCCCTGCATGTCTCCATTCCTGTTGGAAGTGTTTCTGAATCTTGCGTCATCAAACACGTCTGATCACCAAAGCTTTCTAACAGATTCGCAGCTTCGTCAAAAAGCCGAGGGAATCACTGTGGTCACATCAATACAGGGACGTTTGCCTTGGAAGAATTTCTCCCTGGCTTTGCTTTGCATGTGGAGAAGAGACTGCAAGGTTTCAAGTAAACCCTGTTTTAATTTGACTCAGTGGGAAGTGACAGTCTCCCACTGACAAGTCAAAAATAATTCAGGCTTGAAAAAGGATAGAAATGCCACTTTTTTGCTGCCTCTCCTTTTTTTTTTGAGCTGCACTGGCAGAAGTGTCAGTGGATTTCTTGAGGATTTCTGATAAGCACAGCGAATGACAAACAGATTTAATAGTAGGATGGTGGGATGTGCTCCTCTTGGTAAGTGACAGTCTTTTACTAGTGTTTATATGGTCTTCTATTTACCTACAAGAAGATTCTATAATATACCGAATCTGATTCCACTTTTCTTCAGGCTATATTGAGAGGGAATATCAACTGTGAAGGACGGACATCAGAGACGGGGGGGAAACATCTGCAACAATTGAATCACAACTTCCAAACATTTAATTGTTGTTGACATTATTGTGTTCATGCGTGTCAGGAACAATCAGACTTGACGTTGCGACCCACCCTCAAGAGGCCCGGCGTTGATTGACCTTGACGAAAAAGTCATCTGGTCCGGAGGAAAACTCTCCCCGACAACACACGCGTGGCTGAGATCTGCACCGAGCTGACAGCCCGGCGGTGTCGACGCCAGAACAGATGTTGTCTTTTGTGATCAGCCGTCAAAGAGAGACAGTCCCCGTTTGTCAAGGCATTGTTTGATTTCAATTAACTATTTAAAGCTACTGATGAGTGATGCGAAGGCTTTTATCTCGGGGAACAAAGCAAACCGAATCAAAGCTCTTATGTACACACGAAGAAGAAAAATCATATTTGTCAAGTTCACATTGTAAACCCAAATTCCCAAATTGCGTATTGTTCCCGAATTGAGAGACACCAGGCGAACGGCTCATTTGCCAACTAATATAATCAAGTTTCATTTATTTCTAAAATAGTTTCATTGTAGAACACACTGAACACTGGAGATCAGAAAATATAACAGTGACTGTAATTACTCTGATTGTTTCCTCAAAGCACCATCGAGCAGCGAAACCCGTTCGGAATTGAGTTTGCAGTTTAGCGGCGCACACCTTTCATCTTCTGTGCGTGTTCTGTCGGGTTAATGTCGCACTTCACTACTGTTCGACTGACGCTCTGAATGCACCACCAGATGTTGTCTTTGTCATAATGTGTTTTTAATCACCATTCCTGAAGTCAGATGCCAGCAGGCGGCTTCCAATCTGATTTGCATCACTTGTTTCCCCCCCATCACTCTTTAACAGCTGAGAGGGAAGGCAGGCATCCATCACTCTTAACTAGCCGAGCTGTCAAACATCTTCAGCCCTGCAGACACTAACTTGACGAGTGGACGTGCACCAGGACCACGCAGGACACCACATCCCCACGATCCGATCCCCATGTTTTAGACATGACACAAGTCAATTACTCAAATTTTTTAATTGTCACTCATTGAGGTTTTTTACAAAAATGGGGCATGACCTCATGATTGACAGAAGTGAGACTGACCCCTGATTGGTTAAGAGGGTGCATCAGCACGACCTCCACATCATGGCTCCGTTCCCCAATCACCAGAAGCATCGTCCATCTTTGTATACAGACACTAATGTGGACAGATACATGTCTTTGGGTTACTATAAGTGTGATGAATATAAACATACACATAAACTGTTCTTCTCCTTTTGTCTCAGATTGCGTTATAGAGGCTGCTGGGTCTGTCCTTGATGCATTAGTATTCATGCATCACTCCATATTACATTTAGTTGTTTTAAGGTCACTGTCCAACCATCTTCCATGCGTCCTTTATGTTGTTGTTGTTGTTGTTGAGGGCAGAGCAGAGTCAAGAGTGTTTCTGACATCAACAAACATGTCAGGAGTTGGAGGTTAGGTCACTTTTAAGAAAGAGGACAAAAGGAGCCTCAAAAAGTTCAGCCACTCTTAAAATGTCTTCTACGCGTTTTGTCCGTAGTCGTAAGCTTTCAGAAGACGTTTACAAATATGGAAATCCAGACCACAGAGGGGCTGTGGGGCTTCAGTCATACACAGCTTGCTTCATCAAACCACAGCAGCCAGACAGGTTCTTGAAAATCCCACATAAGGTTGAAGAGACAGAAGAAACCATCTTGAGGTTTCCATCTTGATCATTTCACCAAAGCGTTTTTCTTTTCCCCCCTGTTGAAGAGCCATCTTTCAAGGCACAAAAAAACAAACCACATCTCTTACTCTTCTCATCACGTTCCAGACAAACACCTCCGTCTGATGTCTGGAGGAGGAACAAGACAATACTTAGAAGCAGTGTGGAAATGTTATTATCACCACGATACCGTCGGTGTGTGTGTGTCGGCACAGAGAAAATACAGTCCATAAGAAATAAAAATCACCTTACAAATGTAAACAACCTCCCAGGAAACGGAGAGGCCAGCCAGGCATGGTGTGAATCCTCCAACAGACGATGGGTATCTTGAGTAGTGACAAAGGAGGCACTTCTCTCTCCTCCTCGTCAACTTCACATCCTCTATGCGACACTTCAAATAACTTTTCCAGCCTAAAACCAGTCAACACAGTCCTTCATTTTCTTTCCATTAGATTATTCTGTCAATAACGACACAGCATCAAAAGATTGTGAACAGACCAAACCTGCTGCGTCTACTTTGAACAAGGCCACTGCTTTGTTTGTGAGAAAAACAAATGATCTCTTCAAACCACATCCATCAGAGGCCTCAAGCTTTAGAACTGACTTCTGGGAGGATAGAGCATGTTTTATTCTGAAAGCATCGAGAGGATCCACTTAACCTTCCTCATACGAGCCCTGTGTAGACGTATTAACGATGCTAAACCTTTTTAATTGTTGAAGATATTCACGAGTATGTTGATGATGAGTTGAAAAGTGTTGGATGGTTGTTTTGAAGGAAAATGAGTGATTTAAATTCACACATAATTCTATAAATGTTTTTTAGCTTTGGTACATATCTAATTTTTTTAATTTTTAGGTTTCCTCTTCTCTTCGAGTGCAACTAATTGGAATACCTAGCATAAAAAACATCAATATTATGAAAATGCCAACTTGGGGATCGACTAAATATTCATCCTACAACTATTCTCCTGCAGTATTTTCCTCTATTTTGTTTGCCCTCCTTTTCCTCCCCTCCCCTCCGGCCTCTTCAAAGGTAAGAGGCCGTCGGCAGGATTTCAGCAGGAGAACCACACACCGATCAGAAATGTCAGCACCTTGGTCACACACACACGCGTCAGCACTTCAAACACACAGACACACACACACACACACAAGCATATGTCATTAGGGGGTCCACATGGCTCATATAAACGCTTGTCCAGCAGGAAGGGAGAGCGCGGCACAGAGGAAGGCGAGTGGAGGGTGAAAGAAGAAAGTGTCAGAGCAAAGAAAGAAGAAGGGAAGGGGAGAAGGTGAAGACAGGATTGCTCTAGCAGGTATAAGGAAGGGAAGGAGGGAGGGAGGGAGACTAGGAGGGATATGCTGAGCTCAGAGGGTGAACTCTGAGGATTACCAGTCACCAGGGGGTTGTTCGACCATCGCTGAAGGAGCTGCAGAGTGTGTGTGTATGTGTGTGTGTGTGTGAGAGTGTGTGTCACTAAATCACTCCCTCCTGTTCAGCTCTCTGCCTGTTTTCACTGGAACAGCTCCAACACCTTTTAACAAACAAACTACCTGTCATTGCTTTCTGTCACTGCGCTCTCCTCCTTTCCTCCTTTCCCTTCCCTCCTTTTCAATTTCCCACATTTCCTCCGGACGACCCTAATTTTCACACTTCTCTTATTATTTTTGTTCAATTTCCACTCCTTTGGTCTTGGTACCTTAATCACTCTTCTGGGTTGCTTCATCATTTCATTCCCTACCCTCCCTCTTCGAGATTCCTCCACCCCATCAGTCACTCCCACCTCCATCTTTTAGTTTTTTTGCCTGTTCTCAACTACAGTCACGCACCGAGTACCGTGAGCGAGAGAATGGGAAGTGAAAAATAAAAGCCATTTGAGAGACCGACAGGAAGCGAAAGAGAAGTGAAGGGAATAGCAAAGAGAAGGAGGAAGGATGGAGGATTTTTGGCAGATGGAGATAATAGAGAGAGATGTGGTACCAGGAACGCAGACGGGAGAGTGCAGAGAACGCAGGGTTGCCAGATACAAGCAGACAGAATGAGAGAGAGAAAGAGAGAAAGAGAGAGAGAGAGGAAGCTGAAATGGCCCAGAGAGGGAAGGAAGGATAATATAGAGAAAGAGACGAGGGAGACAAAAACTGTACGTAGGGGGCGTAGAGTGCAGATAACACAAAGGGCAGAAAATGCAAGAGGTTGAGGCAGACAGTGTGGGATTGCAGCGAGAGAGAAAAGGCAAAGAGAAGCAGAGAGAGGAGAGGAGTCTATACTCAGATCAATGGATGGCCTGTCCTCTGCTGCGTCTGCATTTCCTCTGGTTCACACAACAAGGCCCTCTCACTACATCCAGCAGAGAGAGAGAGAGAGAGAGCGAGAGAGAGAGAGGCCGAGTGTGTACATCGCTGCATGTTTGTGGTCGTGTGTGAGGGAGAGGATTTCATTCAGGACTGAAAATGACCCCTCTGCACTCTGGGCTCTTCTTAATGTTGGGAGTCAACGGTCGGGCCTGCGATGGAAATTTCAATCTGTGGCCTCTCGCACGGCCCCCTGGAAGTAAATCTACTCTGTACAGGCGGGCCTTTATTTATAGCAGAGTGGATATCCGTAGATTTTTGTATCTGCTGGATGTGAGAGTCAAAGTGTTTGTGTGTCAGGGAGACTACAGGCGGTACTTCCTCGTCTTTCACAGGACTCACAGATGGATGGAAGGTGCAGTGATCATTTTAAGACTAATCAATGACTCATTTATCTACAGGATTTAGAAAAACAGTGACTCCAGGAGGCCGTCAAATTGGTGATAAACAGTCCAAAATCCAATAAAACGAGAATCAACAATTTGGTTAATTGACCAGCCATTTCAGAGCTAATGGACAAATTGCTAAATGGATGCATGATGGACGCACAGAGGGAGAGTAAGGCTTCTACTTGTCAGAGACTCGCTGCAAGGTAAACAGCGAGCACATACTGGTGGTGGATGATCTGACGAGCAGCTGCAATCTCTGCACATTGTGGAGGACACTGCAACCAGAGGACGACTGCAGCATCAGCGCGGCCTCGATGATGACACATCAGCGTTTCCTCTCATCCTGAATTAACTGTTGTTTGATGAAAGTCAAGACTACAGGCCTCAAAACCATCCTCGCAGACACAAGTATTACATTAATATAAACTGCCTACCTTTTGGATTTAAAGAATTAAAGTAACTTTTTAATATGATTATAATAGGGGGAAAAACCAAGATTTAAAACTGTCTGGGTTGTGTATTACAGCAACACATGAACAAATGGTTTCAAAAGGTTCAATATAACAGTAGATTTTGCTTAAATCACTGAATAGTCTTGGATTTAAAATTCTCAATTAACCTACCTGCTGCCAATCACATTTCAAGCTTCATAATTCCTAACACGCGGAGCTTAAAATTGGAATTTGCTGCTCAGCTATACGTCTCAACCTCGGTCAGGCCTTTTAGCTCTTGTGCACGATTTCCATTTATTTTCAGAGAGACAAGTGATTTGCCCGGAGACAGACAGCAGACTGCTCGCAGGTTGCAAGGGCACAATAACACGAGGCCACGCGTTAGACCTGCACAAGGGTATCAGCTCTCAGGGGTGTGTGCGCGAGTGTGAGAGTGCATGCGTGTGTGTGTGTGTGAGAGAGAGAGAGAGAGAGAGATAGATAGAGCGAGCGGGGAGATGGGATGAGACAGTGTGTGACGAGGCGTGTGCATGTGTGTCCTCCAGCAGCCATGATGCATTAGTGTAACCTGATCCCTCTCCTCCCCTGCGAGCCCTAACCTTGAGACAGACAGGGAAATGCAGGTTGCTGAGCCGCGTACTGTTATAAATGAGGCTGTTGGTCTTCATCAACCATTCTGTCTAGAATTAGATAAAAGGGGAACGTAAGTATGTTCATGATCCATTATTCCTGTCGCTAGATGTCAGATGAATCCATTCTTTTTTTGTTATTGTTGTTTTTTTGCGAGGGATTTCTGCGATTAGGATTTAAGGATTTCGTGAAATTTCTAACACGGGACGGAATCAAAACTGACCAAAACAAACAAAAACAACAAAATATCTCAGATATGGAAAAATAAGTTTTCATGGAAAGATAGATTCTAGAGCCTTTGGTGATGAGGGCCGACGCCGATGTTGTTGTGCTATAAACAAAAACACAAGATCTTCACAACTGAAATTCATACATTCAGCCGCCCCTCACCGGAACAATCCAGAGATTTCCCTGTTGCTGTGAACTTATCTGATCGATAATCTCACGCTGCGTTTCTTCATATATGAAAAAATAAACTCCAGAGAAAGTCTGGATAAAATCTAGTTCCTCTCTGAAGACATATGTAGGAGTGAAAGCAAAGCGAATGATATTGCAGTGCAATGTCATGACCTTGCTGCATCTTCCCCCACACGAGCAGTAATATAGTATTTTTTTTTCTACTCTTTATCTTTAACTTTATTATCCTGCACTGATTAATATCTGAAAATCATTAAGTGAAACTCTGTGCTAAAGCATAAAATCCTGCTTTCCTGTCACACCACAAACTTAATGGGGGAGAGATGTTTCATTATATCCTTTTTACCTCATTGTAAAAAACTGTTATGCCTCAGAGTCATTCCTTTCATTAAGGAACCTGCGCCATTACGGGCCCCAAGTATAACGAAACCCACAATTGAAATTCTTCATCTCGAATACATTTAATAATAATGGGGTATTATTCCTCATCTTATTCCCCTACATTAAATAATACTATTCCCAGAGCCCATTAGGAACCTTAATCATCGGAGGCTGCGATCCACTGCGGGGAGATAATTACACTTGATGATATTCACAGATAATTCACAGATGATCACATGATTCTGCCTTTCTCTGTTTCTCTGTAGTTTTACTTTCGCCTTTTCTTCTGCAGCCCGTCACACCCACATGTCACTGTGATCTGTCAAGCTCAAGTATTTTAAAATTACCCAGGGAGCCAGATGAAAAAAAAGAGTCAAGTCAGAAAGAGAAGATAAAAGAAAAAGAGGTGAAATGGGAATTTTAATCAAAAAGAAGACAGAAGGTATAAAAATAGAAAAAGTGGAAGTCGGAACAATAAATAATTTACGTACATACATTGGGGTAAGGTCATGAAGGTTTAAATATTCATTATGGGTGTCAAGTCGAAGCTTTTATATCTTGTAGGATTCAGTTTCACATCTCTGCTCATTCAAGGTTTATGTTTGTTGAATTATGCATCTAAATAAATGTTATAAATACACTTGTGCTTTTTGTTGTTTCCTTCAGAAGAAGCTCTTGTGTGGCAACAGCGATGCCAGAGTTCGAGGTTTGAGTTTGAGCAGCAGATAAATTCATGCTAGGTTAGATACTGCACACGGGGGAGAGACAGGAAATGCATAGAAGTGCAGGTTGACATTTTACATCTGAGGCATTTATCCGCCACATTGCACATCGGCTGCACTCTAACCGGACAGCTGACATTTTGACGGACATTCGCAGAGATCAAATCTGAGAACTTTCCATTTCAGGACGACTTTTCTCTCTGATTTCACAATAACACTCGAGGCCTCTGAGTCGTCATTTGCAGATATCAGCAGGTCGGAGGTTTTATCGTCCGGCTCAAAGACACTTTAACTTGATTCAGACGTCACAATGATGGTTTAGAGTAATGGAAAGGTTGCGTTTCTCAACTATGGAAATGTCATGTATCCAAAACTATTATGAGATGGGGAATAAGAGGGCTGGAGCAAATCCCAGCTGCGAGTGGGCTAAAGGTGGATATCCCCCTGGACGGGTCACCAGCGTAACGCACAACGGACATATAACAACCATTCACACCCAATTTCACCACTATGGTTAATTAAGAGCGTCCAGTTAAACTGGGAAGAAACCATGTACCCAGAGGAAATCCACGGGGAAACAAGGAAAACATGCATCAGACGTCATGTTTGAACCCTGAACCTTCTTCCCACTGCACCACCATGTCATTAACAGGGCCAATTAAACCATTGTTAACCTTGGGTCACAAAACTGAAACCAAACCTGTTATTAAACGTTTTTACTTCTACTTGCTACAGATATACATGTTGAGTTCTTCAGTAGAGTTAATAAATAAGTGACTGAACACAACAGAGGATACAGAATGCCATGCAGTCACTTCTGATCAATAGTCTTCTAATTTAACATCTTGATCATATCATTTGTTATTTATTTCTTCTGGTTTGCTGCTGCCGTTGTATTGTTGCTACTTCTGAGGAGGCCCAACATCATATTATAGTATCGGACATAATTTTAATACATTTCCAGCTCTTATATTCTCCAGTCCTCTCACTTGCCGCTTTCTTCACCTCCTCTTTCATCTGCTCTTATTCTTTTTCCTCCCTGTACTTCCTGTTCCCTTCTATCTGTTCATTTATCACCGGCCACATCTTCTCTCCCTCCCCATCTCCATCCCCATCTATCTCTCCTTCCTGTTCCTTTTCCACTGTCCACTCAGCCTACCCCCCTCCTCTTTTTTCTTGTTCTTCCTTCTTCTCTTCCTCTTCACTCATTTCTCTTTCTGTCTCTCTATTACCCCCCCACCTCCCTTGCACTCTCTGATGGGTGTCCTGTTCCCTCTCTCTCTGGGAGTAGCAGACCTCCTGACGGCTAAGTATTGATCGTCCCATCCCCTCTTCTCTCTCTCCGTCTTACACACACACTCATACACTCACACACAAACTCACACACATGCATTAGGGTGACAAGATAAAAGGGTTTGTATGCCCCAAGGCAAATGCAGCTAAACATGAGACCAGGGGCTCTCAGCCTCCAGATTACGTATCAAGAACAGACATATTTAACAAACCCAAGGCTGCAAACTCACTCCCATATCTCTAACTGTCCGAAAATTACCATTAGATATATTTACGACGAGCTTATTTTTATCTGCGCGTTAAGCCCGGCATGAAACAACATGAATCTTGCAGAATCGCTGCAGTCGAAACATTCTTCCGCTGTTGCCTCAGAAGGCTCAGGGCAACCAGCATGCTCTTGTCTGTGTGAGGGGAAATTTCCGGATAATAATACTATTTATAATCTTTGCCTCGGGGCGAACACTTGACTAACGGGAAGAAGTTTCCTTGTTTTTCTGTAAAAAAAAGACAGTTCCAGCAAAGCTGTCTTAGAGGCATGTTTAAGGGCCAGTGTGTATTACATATGTAAACAAATTTAAAGAGGGAAAAAGCTAAGTTTGGGTCTGTGTTTGATCCCTTTCATTTATCTCCATTGTCCTCAAAGGAGGGTAGTTCTGTAGAGCGGAAGATGCAAACGGACACTTCACTTCCCCGGAATTGGAATTTATTACTGTGGATGTAGGAAGAATCTAATTCATCATTACAATCCTTAATGTAGAAGCTCACCAAGGGACCAGGTCAATATCTTTCAGCTGAAGAGCCACAACAACACAGTAACGTAGAAAGTGTAGATAAAATCTTTCAAGATATTTATAGAAAACTATTAATTGTCTCTAAATCTCATCTCTGGAATCACACACACATTTTAGAGCAACCTGCAGTTAATTGTAATTATAATTTGCAGTTACACCTCGCTGCCACTTGGAGACGGTGCACAGCTGCATTGAGTAAGATTGGTAAATATATCACGAATAAAATCAATACACAACAGAAAAAACTAATTCTTTGCAATGCAACTGTCGAATAGAATCAGTTTATGAAGCTTTCTCCGTTTGCAAGTTGCCCGGCTCAGAATTTATAGTGAGATGCTTTTGTCAACAGCACCTTTCAGATGGGAATACAACCCCCTAACTGTGGCGGTGTTAGTGTCCCATCCACTGCACCCCAGAGCTAATAAGGGGTTGTGAGGAATCGATACCTGGCACGAAAAACAATGTGACTTTCAGCTGCCGTGGCCACATCAATCACTCTCATTGCCATTAGCTCATCTCTGGACACCAACTTGGACTTCACTCTCGCCTGCTAGCTCACAGCCTCCCTCCGCCCACGATGGTCGCTGGCTTTTCCCTTCCATCCTCCACCTCTTCCCCTCTCCTCCGTTCTCTCTCTCTCTCTCTCTCTCTCTCTCTCCATCCCTGCCAGCTCAGCGGATGCCCCTTGTCACAGCTCCTATTTCAGCCTTCTGAAGTTTCCTAATTGATCGCAATTAGAGCCGCTATAGAGAAAAGGGGTGGGGATGTGGGGGGGGGGGCAGACAAACGGAGATGGGGAGGGAAAGTATATGCATGTGTGTGTGTGTGTGTGAGTGTGTGTGACTCACAGTGAGAGAGGGAGAGCGAGAGAGATTAAAATCAATGAGTCTGTTTTGAAAGTGGCTATATTAGCAACTGGACTACATTCGACCACAGACTGCTGAGGTAATAACACAAGAGACAGGGGGGTGGGGGGGGGGGGGTGACAGAGAGACACAAAGAGACTGTGACTCACAGCAAGAGGCAAAAACAAAAGAGACTACTGATGGAGGGAGTTAAGTGACGCTGAGTGAAAGATATTAAAACAGTGACTTGGAAAAGGGAACCCGTCCAACGCTGAAACAAGTGTTAAGCTTTCTTTCTTTCTTTCTTTCTTTCTATCTTTCTTTCTGACAACTACATAACAGTCAGATTAGATTTGGTGCGGAAGTTTTGGTTTCTGTCTCCATAAACACACAGTGGTACCAAACCTGGAAAGCATCTACAGGTTGGAATGCTGTGCAGTACAATGTGGATGCCCAACCTGAGCCCATTGGGACCAGTCTGGACACATATTTCAAAAATTATTTATGTGTCTGGGTCGGTGACATTGGCTGGGTCACATAAGACAGATTTTAATGCAAATGTCTGTAGGTGGAGAAAACAAGTAATAAACATGTGTGTCAGGGATGGGGCTGGATCAGGATTTGACAAAATTGAAAGATCAGGTTTGGTTTAGTTTTCTTTCTGGCTTCTGTGCAGAGTCACAGTTTGGGCTCCTGACTTCTCCATATACAGATTGCAGTTAACAGGTACATCTGTGATATCAAGGAAGATAGTAAGTTGAACTCTGG
Source organism: Pleuronectes platessa (assembly GCF_947347685.1). NCBI lineage: Eukaryota > Metazoa > Chordata > Actinopteri > Pleuronectiformes > Pleuronectidae > Pleuronectes > Pleuronectes platessa. The sequence continues at coordinate 17,599,996 of NC_070644.1, read as the reverse complement.
CATGAATTTGAATCCGAAAAATCCTGATTCTTAAAAAGAGGAGGATAAAACCCTGAGAATAAGAGATGTATTAAGGGTGAAAAGACGTATGTAGAGAAAAACAGATACAGGGATAAGTTGGGATAAAATCAAATGAGGCAGACAGAGAGTTTTGCGAGAAATGTAGTTGCCAAGAGAGAGCGACGGATAGCAAGGGATTTGTAATAGAGAGATAGAGAGGAAGAATGACAAAGAGGAAGAATAACAATGGTGCCAAAGCCTCTTCCATCCTCCTTGCAAACGTCCCTGATCCCCTTTTTTCTCTCATTTAAATTCCTCTCCATTGTCATTGCAATCCGGGCCTAACCCCCCACAGCCTGGCAAATACACACTCATTGACACACACACAAACACTCATGGACATTAGAACACACATGCGTTGACCTCCAGCAGCCACCACGGCCATCCCAGGGAGCCGGGCTCACACATCTTTCGCTAATCCCCATCAATGGGCACACACATGTACACACTCGCAGTGTTTGCTGGAAAGATAGGCTCGAGTTTCCCCAGGCTGCAGATGTCAACGTGACCCTCGCCGTGCTAACATGGGCGAGGAATAGCAAGCAGCTTGTCACCAGGCATCCAGTGTCTTGTCGGCAACACAGGGCCGGGCAGGGCTGGTGCCGAGCTCACTTAGGCCTTGTCAACATGCATAGACGATACAGCTATAGCTTTAATTCGGCTCCTCGCCTTACCATCTCCTGGTCAGCGGGGCTTACATCCACAGCACCCTGGCTTGTCAGCAGCAGTATCTCACAGAGCAGACACACTGGGCTCTCAGTAGCATTAGCCTCCGATGTCTTCAAAGCTGTCCAGCGGGAGCAGCGGGGCTAGGAAATAGCGTCCTGTCAGCATTGGGCAGTACATGGCTGAGTTAATAGAATTCCTTGGCTTATCACTCCCTTGTCAGCAGTTCTAGGTCACGGAGATGGCACCCGGAGCTGATCTTAATATTGCCTTGTCAATGTGCACAGGCTGAATCTGGACTGCCAGCAAAGCCCGGGATCACGGCAGAGGGAGAGCGAGACACGGTGAAATGAAGCCTTGTCTGCAATTTCACCGGTGTTGTGTTATTCCTTATCACTCTCATGTAGACAATGATAGAACAGAGATGGTAACTGCTGATTCCAGGACGGTCGTCTGGCCTTCCTCCAGGATCATAAGAAGAGAATGTCCGTCTTACCTCTGGAATATTATATGATATTACCTTTTATTAAACACGAAGCAGGAAGGGCCTCGAAGAAAACAAAACCCTCGGATGGAAACTTTAACTGTTGTATTGCCGTAATATTTCTCTAGTGTGGTCTTATTTTGCTTGTTTACAATCAACTCTGGGATAAACACGCGAGTAATTGAATTATAGTTTTCTTACAATCGCTCTGTAGCCTCCTCCACAAGTAATGAAGTTTATTAAGAGCTGCTCTGGGCGAAATGAAAGAATATTGGATATTCCAAAAAGGAACAAACACGCAACCGGATGCTTGAGATAATGAGTGATACTAGAAGGGCTCTCAGGTAATTTTGAATCCATTAAGCCAGAACAGACTGACACACACAAACTCTCAAGGCAAGAATGGCTGATACAAACGTGTGTACGCAAACAGACAGGGTATTGTGTAGACAGATCAGTCATTATGTTTATACGCACATCAATATCCTACTGTTATTCAAAATATGATGATATTAAGAATTCAATACCTGGGATGTAAACCGAATTTCCTGTTTGGATTATCTGAAATTGACCTTATTCCACCTTTAGAATGTTCTGATTGAGATGTGGGATATGTAGATATACAGGTTTTAAGAGACTTATACCAGGTATTCAGAATATGCATCTCAGCTTAGTTATCGTTATTTGCTAAAATAAATGCCCCTGACTGAAATGTGTGAGTGATCCCAAATGTTCATGAGAGGGTGAGTTAGAACTGGAGCCAGTCAGCCAAGGCTCCCCACTGGCCATTTCTCTTTCCAAATGAATTGGTGCTAACAGCCTCTATTGGCTCAACCCCTTTTTTGTGGAAAGCAAAGCGACAGATCTCCCTTCTATCAGCTTGGTGGATAATCCCTCGCTTCTTTCCATGAATGACAGTCATCAGCACAACCTGCGAGAGGCCCAGCTCTCTCCTTTCATCTGCTCTGTTCAGTGAGTGGCAGACAATCGAAGCAGCTGTTTGCTACTCAGACGGAGGCTGGGCACGAGGGGTAAGACAGAAGCTCACCCAGAGGAGCTGTATGTGTGAACTCAAATGACCAAATTAGTTCCACATGACATTAAACTGCAAACTTCCCGCTGCCAGCTCCCTGGTACAAAGTCTGTGAAGTGCGTGAACAGATAAAAACTGCTGGAAGAAGCCAATACTGGGCAGAAGGACATTTTGACATGTCACTGTAGAAAAGCAGCCAGAATAACTGAAGTGAACTGTGCTTTTCCTACTAAGACATGTTGAACATCTAAAGGGAAACCCATCGTCAACTTCACACATTGACCATAACATGCCCGGTCAGGTAGTAGGTTTTGGGCTCTAGATAAGACTTAGGGTCGTGTGCTGTATGAGTAAAAGTCAGGAGAATCAGGTCTAGACATCCAGACCCTCTTGTGTAGGCTGCAGCACTTCCCATCCTGTTAGAGTGGAGAAGGCAGCATGAGGCAACAGGGCTTCCATTGCAACACTTCTTAGTAAAGTAGCCAAGCTTCACATATTAAATCAAGTCCATGGAAAAGTGGCAAATAACTCAGCTCCTTTGTGCAGACCTCTGCGGAAGTGTGTAAAATATGGAGCCAATAATGTTGTTGCACATGCTGAACTCTTCACAGAGAGATGGATGCTCACATTAATAAACGTGGAGTCCAACATTTTTTGCAATAATACAATCACAAGCAAACAACTTCATAACAAATGTGAGAATAAAGAGGTTATATATCACGGCTGGAGTAACCTGACTAGAAATAATCCACTTTTAACAGGTTTACATGTATCAGCCCTTTGAATCTCCTGCCTTCCAAGTCCAAGTCATTTTATGTGTCTTGTGTTTCTGAATGTCAGCTCTTTGTTTATCATCGTTATGCAACATGACATACGACTTGCTGCGAGGCCAAGCGCCCCGATGGGAAGGAAAATAAATTCCTGAACTTGAACTCAATTACGGTTAAGGGCGAAAACAAAGTCTCAGAGTAATTGGGTTGCATTGCACCTGGCTGTCAGCGGTACCCTAAAGCGCCTGTGAGCTCGTGTTCTCGGTTCAAATCCCTGTGCCAGCATATAGGGGAAACATGACTGAGCAGAGCAAATGAGTTATGCTCCCACGTCCCTCATTGACTGCAGTCAAGCTGCCCTTAAGCAAGGCCCGCAACCCCCAATTTCTCCACTGCTGCCGCCGAGTGAGCAACAATTTGCATTTGGTAAATCTGTATGCAAACATCATCGGTCATTCATGTGTACAAATAAATCTGTCTGCTTTCGACAGCAGCTTTTCCTTGTAAAGTTTAAATGAGTGGCATTAAACGTTATCCTCAGGTTCCAATGAGTGAATAAAAGTGTGTACACATACTATTAATGTTCAAAGCGTTGCGGCAGGCACGGACTTCCCTGTCGGTAACCTTATAGCCCGGAGCTGTCAGGATGAATGCTGTGGCCTGCGTGGAATCCGGGTATCTGTGTGTGTGTGTCCACCCGGCTTGCGTATTTCCTGTTCCAGTTTGTGTCCGTGCATGTCCAAAGTTTCCCCATCCGACCGTCGACATGTTTCTCCCCCCCCCCCGCACAGGGCAACTCTATCCCCCTCCATGGAGTCCTTTCAACGCCCGCCACCACACACACAAACATACATCACACATCCTATCGCTGACACACACGTCACCACGGCAAACAGATACAGCGGAGGACCAGCTACTGAGAGGTTCTCAACGTGGGGAGAGCGCAGCTGCTGCGGTTGCTTGTTGAATCATGACACACACGTTTTTTCCCAACAATATCCTTTAACTGAGACACAACAACTAAATGCAGTTCATTCAACCGAAGCGTTGACCTGGTAGACGGTCCGCCTCGTTCCCACATGTGCTGAACAGGTTCACGGTACTCCTCTTCACACATGTGGTTCCTATTGTCAGTTTGATTTCGCAAAAGGCACCCGGTTCGTAAACCATCATCTTGAAAAAGTGGTGATGGGAAAATTTCACGTGACTGCAGAGCAAATTATACAAGATGATGCAGATTCACTGCCGATGTGGTCGGCTGGGAAAACAAAGAATGAGAGCAACACTCCTCCCTATTTATAAAGCGAGTGAAATTGGTTTTCACGGACCCCTGGCTCGTAAAACTTACTCAGCACAAAATAGCGAAAGCACCACATAAAAGTCTAAATTCAACGAGATAAAAACAGTCAAGCAGAGAGAACAAACAAAGTCCCAGTGAGCTCAACCTACAGCAAAGGCATCTACAGTATATAGGCAGGAGGGGAATAAAAAAAAAAAAGATCTTACCTTGGACAGGACGAAACGTCAGCACAATCCTCCTCTTGACCCTGTTAAAAAACAACACAGTGTCATTAATCTGATCTGGAGTCAGTCAAAAACAGATTTAAGTTGTCAAATGTAGCCTTTAAAATATTTAATTATTAGACAGAGAGTCCAAAGAAAGCTCATCCATTATTTAGGAATATAAACTTGTAATAAGTGATGTAAAAAAGGGTTAATATCCGGCTTAAAAGCAACCAGAGGACTGGAAAATGGAATAAATTGTTTTAATAGCTTGCAAAGATTTTACCGGACCCCGACCATGCAGAGAAAACAGTAATTGCACCGTATTGCAAAAATATTTTTTATAAATTAGTGCACTTGAATTTCGAAGCAAGGATGTCTTTGCACTTTCTCATCTTCCATCCTCCCAGCAATGTGTCAATGATTTTCCTCAAATCTACTCCCTCCACCCCTCGGGTTAAAATTGGCGTTTAATCAGTCAACAGTTCAACAGCAAATGAAAAATCTGAATGTATATGTATTCAGAGTTATGAGTTCATCGCAGTCTTATCTACTCTGTGCACCAGCTTCTCCTCCTTCCTCTTTCCATCTGGTTTCCGTTCTGTCCACCTGCCCATCAGCAAGCGACAGGTGAGCCTATTACACGCTTCCACACACTGTCTGCTACACACTCACTCTCACACGTACACACACACGGACACACACGCAAAGCCACACCAGCTCTACTTCATGGTAGCTTAGCGCGCCACGCACATCAGCCCGATCTGCTGCGCTGTAAAACGGCTGTTACCGCAGCCACGTCACGCTCCTGATGAAGTGGTCCAGTGTTGAATACGAGAGCTGCAAAGAAAAATGCCATCACCGGAGGATGGAGGGGAAACCGGCCAGAGCGGGCCGTAATGGAATAAAGAAGGTCGAGCCCTGAAATTGAGCTTTAACAGGCAACAGCCAAATTTAATTAAAAGTTAAAGCGTTAAGTGTAACCGAGGTAAAGACTGAAGAGGATTTCAATATTAACGAGACAGCGTCTGTAAAACACAAGGAGTTACATTTGAATCACTGTTATTGACAATGAGATGGAGTAGATAGGGATTTTATTTCCCCAGCAGCTGAATATATTCACACCTCGAGACAACCATCGAATAAATGAGAGTCTGATGTGAAGTTAAACGAAACTCACAGCAAAAGATAAACTGCTTTCAGACAAGTACCGGACTATTTTTTACTTTTCTCCAGAGGAGGTGCATATGTGAACACGCACCGTGGTCCGCCTAGGCCTCCTCTTATTGTTATTTACAGATTTACCCCAAACTGATAGTAGTATACTTGATATGTGGGGGATTTAAAGCAGTCTCTCCTTCAGAAACCCCAAAATATTACATTCCAAAAGACAATAAGACAGAAAATCCAATATTTCTTTCGAAAATGAAAGGAAAAAACGAAAACTAGGAGACCACTATGTTCACGGGGGTTGTTCCTTCTGACCGAACTACATAAATGTTACATGTCAGCGCTGACCAGCACGATGGTAGTTGTGGAACACCGTGTTCTCTGAGAGAAATGGAAAAGGCCACAGGGTGGAGATATGAGCGGCTCGCCCACTAACGGTCAGTACGGCCGTTCAGTCCTCATGTTGAAGTATCCTTGGGTTATGTGAATGTGATGTACGAGTGATAGAGAAGAGGTATATATAAGAATGTATGAATGTATGAGCTATAGTGTGAAGTGCTGTGAGTGGTCATTAAGGTCAGAAAAGCTCTAGATAAATTTTGTCCATTTGGATAAGTAGATTTTTTTTGTAGGAATAAAAGAAAAGCCAGTGTTGCTCATTTGCAGGGTGACGAGGGGGTTAACTTATTTAACTTAAACCTCAATATTAGAACTTCCGGGTGTGACTGGTTCTTTAAAAATAGAAATAGAAACTGCATTATCGATTTTTTTGCACTTTAACGACAACAGTTTGCTGACTCATTAGAAAGGGATTATGTACTCTTGGAGCCTGGAGGTGATAATCAGCACACAGTCACTCGTCCCTACGGTATAAGGTGAGGGCATTACAGCCAGGGAGGGTCTCAGTAGTGTTCCTTAATATGGATGACAGGAAAACACATTATGGCTGCTGTGCATCTTTTAAATCCTCTTGTAATCACAGTAATTACTTGTAATGGACTGGTTTCCCCTTGTGCATACTCCAATATAAAAAGAACAAGTTGAACTTCTGAAGGCTACATGTGTTTGAGTCAGTTCAACAGACAGTTTCCAGTCGTCATGTCTCTCTCACATCTCCTGCCACAGATCCTTCACAGCTCGGACATGTTTAGGCTGTTTTCTACTCTGTTGAGTCGAGTCAGTGCCTCTCGGCTCCTCTACATCCGTCAGTGGCTGAAAGGCTATTTATTTATTTATCCATTTCCAGAAAAACTTGACTGGAGGAGAGAGGGATTGAGGGGGAGAGGGGGAGAGGAGGAGACGGACAGGAAAGAAAGGAGTTGGCAGGGAGGGGGGTGAGTTTGTTTACTGTTGATGCCGTGCAGCAACATGGCAGAACGTGCCATATCGTGTGAGACATCGCCTTTTAGACAACTGCTCGCTGTCTCTCTTCTCGTTTGTTCTTCCTCTACCTGCCTCCCCCTCATCCCGCTCTCCCTCCCTCTCTCTGTGCTACTCCCCAAACACACACCTTTCTTTACTTTATCCCTATTCTCTCCTTCTTCCAGACCTTGACACCAGCTGTACATTTCCAACTCAGCAGTTCCACAGCTCTCCAGATGACGCAGTGGGATTTCACGCCAGCTAAGAACATAAGAGTAATAATAACACTAAATCAAAGAGAAAAAAACAACAACAACAACAAAACAAGCAAGGAAATCAGCAAAAAAACAAATCCCACAGGCCTCAGTGCAGATCGGGACCTTGATGGAATTAAGGAGGCCAGACTAAATTTATTTATGTTGAGTGGAAGAATTTTAATGCAAGCAAGAAAGACCAGGCGAGAATAAGAGGAAGAGCTAAATATACAGAGGCTACTACAGAGAGGGGGTTTAAAATAGATGAGATGTGATTGCGAACAGTGAGAGAAAACCCTCAGAGATAATTACGCACTCAGCGTGTGTCTTTTCAACACCCCCGTAACAGCAGATCACCCCAATTCCACAGCCACACAAATGCAAAGGCCGTTCTCTTTAATAATACTGTTCGATCGCAGCTCTTGAACGTCGGGTTTTCTTTACAAGCCGGGCAGTTGAAGCCTGGTGAAATCTGAAAAAATCCTGCCTGTGCATCCTGATTCAGGAGATGTGAATTACTATTGCTGGCAGTCGGGGCTACATTTCGTAAGACTTTTGTTGCCGCCCAATGGAAAATGTTTTCCAATGATGTTAAATCCGGGGCCGAGGTGTTAAACTAAACCGATTGTTCGCCTCAAAGCCGGCATTTCCACCCTTTTTGATCTCGGGGGCCGACTAATGCGGAGCAGACAACCTGGAGGGTCTTTAATTTGCAACACAAAGGGCCTCTCTTAATGGGTTCTGTGACCAACACTGGATTAACTTTTGTAACCGGAGCACATGGACTGAAACTAAATGCTAATCAGGATATTTATTTACCCTTTGGTGGTCAATTTGAATTACTGTATGCCTAAAGTTTTTTGTCATCAAGCTCGCTCAGTGAGTGACAGTTTGCCATGTCTACTGGCCACACATAATGCACTTTACAAACAGATGTCTTCAGTGCATTGTGAGTTTATTGCAGGGATAAGGGATTACAGAGAGAGAAAACAAAAAAAACAGAGGGGGTGGGGGGGGGGGGGGGGATTCACCGCAGCCACCAGCCAAAAGCTGGGATTGCATTTATTCATTTGTCTGTTTTCTGTTTGTCTGTGACTTCAGTTCCAAGGAGCTTTCAGGAATGAGGTCGAATTGTATTATTCACTTTTCTATAACACAATTCTGAACGTCATGTTTCAAGAGTTCCTTCCATATGTGAATTTGTTTACCCATCACTCTGCACTGAAGGACTAAACATGCTTCTCTCACTGCAGAACATAATGTGACTAAAGACAGATACAGTTGATTCTATGCAAACAAAACAATGCAATATTATTTCCCTGTCAAAAGTTTTTATCGCTTTATTCTAAAGTCTACGACAGGCAAACATGGATGAACTTTGGAGTAAAAAACATACAAACACCACCCTTCACAAATATAAATACAGACAGTGGATTAAAAGGTTACCCTGGCAGAGTTACTACTATAAATCAATGTGCTAAAAGGAAAACTGGAAGCCACTGAACTGCACGCTGCACAAAATCCAATGTGAACCCAACCAACAGTCCCCCAATTCTTCCCTTCTGCTCTGTTTGTCTGCCCGTTTTTTAAAGCCAGGGCTATTATTAGCAGCCAAGGGGATCAGGTTAAGAAGATGAAGGCTCAAAGAGCATGGAGGGACAGGGAATTTCAACATGAGCATAGTGAAGGGGTAAACAGGGAGGAAACAAGCAGACCTGCAGACCAGGTTTACAAAGGCAGTGAATGAGAGGAATCTTGAGGAACTATGTGTCGCAGAATAGCTTGAATCTACCTGGAGAGAAGGCGTCTTCAGATAAATATAGCGATACAGGAGTGCAGTTTAGTCTGAATGTCTCATTTATGTCTTTAAATAGAAGAGCATTCAAAGAGTGCATACCTGCCCTGAGGCCCCAACATTCCCCTATTGCAAGCACATTCAAATCCCTGAGATCGGCATCAAATCGCACATACTTAAATAATAATTAGTCCAATTAAACATCCGCCAATGTTTCGGTCAAATCAATGAACATGTTAAAGAAAGTGAAGAAAAGGTTCCTGAATCTGCCACCTGATCCAGATTCACACCAGAATATGATCTTATATATTTTCACACTGATTCCTCAAAGACAGACGAACAAGTGAAGACCAAAACATAACCTCTTTGGCAAAGATAATAACATAATCGTGTGGTGATGCTGTGGACATTGAAAAAACAAAGATGCTAAGAGGGACAGGTAAGGTAGGAAAGGTCAAACGGGAATCAGGTAATCTTAATAAATGTGTCAGAAATCATTAAACTTTAAAGCTGCAAAGCTTCAATAAGAAAATACTCCAGAAAAAATAAGTAAGAGTGTAACATTAGTCCCACCCTGACCCCATTTCAGTGCCCAAAGCTTTATCTGTCTATGTTGAAAGTCACAACCGCGACCAAGGACAGACAAAATTCATAATAAAAACTGATTTTCCAATTTGAGCATTTTGTGCCGGTTGAGCAATGGCATCACCCTGAAACCCACACAAAAAGAAACATCAGATAACGGCGGGAAAAAAAAATATCGATATAAAATGTTGCAGTCAGTGGGAAAGGATTGCACAGTGGAGATGTCAGAGGTTAAGCGAGCAAACTGGAGGCAGATAGTTCAGACCATAAGCCTCGTAATCTGCCTCATAACTGTCATCTGACATCACTGCAGCAGATGCTTCATCTTGGATCCTGCTCTCTTCTAACCTAGTGGGTGGGGGTCTATCTGTCTCAGTGTAATGTAATGAAAACAGAAGAGAGGAGGGTAGGGAGATGGTCTGGTGCTCCATGCACAGAGGCAGCGTCAGACAGCGGGTGAACAAAGTGATGTTAGGGTGTGTGTACGTGTTTATATGCAACCAGCTAAGTATAGAGCCTTTAAGTGACACTTAAGCAAATGCACCGGAAAGCGAATATATAATGTGTTGATTTTTTATGTTTATGGCCCCAGATGTTTTGCATACATTTGATGGTTTGCCTCGCGTACAGTCGGGACAACCTGCGCAAACGACTGACCTGGTTCTAATTAAGTTGTTAAAGGCGAATGAGGCAGCTAAGAGAGGGCGGTTAAAATCAGAATTGGCTACATGTGCAGTCGGTAATGTACAGAAGCACATGATGATGAATAATATCTCCACTTGAGATGTTCACAAACACAAAACAGACTCTCCAAGACTCTGAAATTAAAATGGAAGCTTAATATCTACTAGTGTTGTTACGTTTTTCATGTGATTGATAAGAATTGAGTTTTTGCTTCTTCACACCAATTTAGCGATTTCCAAAAAGCTCCATGTGACAGATCTAGCAGCTCTCTGCACAGACCCTAGTTCCTTTCCACAGAAGAGTTACCAGCACTGCTGCAAATACTGCAGGAGCCTCTCCTCCACTATACTGCAAATGATGTGGAGCAAGCTCGTTACAAAACGTCCAAAGTGTTGGGGGGGCGGGAGGGGGCTTCATCTTAACAGCTCAGCGAGAGAGAGAGACAAACAAAGAATCGCAAAGAGAGGAAAAAAAATAATAATGAACCCTGGAGCCTGTGAGAAGGACGAAGAGAGGAGAGTGAAACCCCAGAGGGACGTTCAGGAGATTCAAACTCCTCTCATCAGTGCGTCCGCCTCTGTGCCACGAGATGTAAAGGCAGTCAAAGCAGGAGAGAGGGAGGAAGAGACAGATGAGAAAAGAAGGGGAAGAAGAACGAGGGAGGGTGGTTAAAACATTTAATTGTGTTCTCTCCTCTGGCAGACTGATAACAACTGTCTGACTCACCTGGAGATGGGAGTGAAGGGCAGAGAGAGGAGGGGGGGGGGGGGGATGTATGAGGCAACGTGGATGGGAAAGGGTTTATTTAACAGATTGGGGGGCAGAGAGTTTGAGTTGATCTCTGGTGGGAGATAAAATGGGAGCACTCAGAGGGACTAAACATTATTCTGCATTGCCTCTGGTAGATTAAGCAGAGTGGGAAACCAGCTATCTGACGTTACTGAGGAAGGAAGTTAAATTGTTTATTACGTGATCTCCAGAGGTTTATGACAGGTGGAAGATATGTTTTCTAGCAAATGTATGACCAGCCGACAAATTACACGTTGCCTGTTGTGCATTAATGAGAGCAGGGGATCAGATCAGCATTTTTAAATCATGCAGGAGATGAAATAATGTGTTGCTCCTAAGTTTTGCTCCGAGTTTTCAACTTTTTCAACACAACCATTACTTCCGAGGTGAGACGAATAAATCTCTTTAATCTTCAGGGCCCCATTTCCGTGTCAGTGCAAAGACTAGAGGAAGCATCTCGGAGCATTTTGTAATTTCTTGACTTTGACATTTGCTTTCCCCTGTCAAAGTAGAATTCTGATAACAAACGCACAGTGAAAAAAGGAGAGCAGAGGCGGGTGGTTCATTCAAATAAGAATTGAATGGATTGAAAGTCAATTTTTTTGTTTGGGTGCTTTGCTCTGAGAATTTCCATCTCAGAACCACATCTTTTCATTTGTCTATTCAGGACACGACAGATTAATCTGATTCATCATTCCATTGCATCACTCCCTCATTTCCAACTTTCCTTTTTGGCAAAAGTTAATGGTTTACTCCTAAACTGCATTATGGTGCAAGCTGTTGCTTTAGATTTTAAGATTTGACAAGACGATAAAACATGATATACGGTAGAATTAAACCTCAAATAATGTTTTTTTTACTTCTAATTTGGTTCTATCTTCCTAAATCAAACCAGTGAAAAATCATCATCATCTGCAGATTTGTGTGGTTGTGCGTTGACGTTGTGTCGCTCTGCACCTTCCAGACACCAACATGATTTGTTGAGCGGCTGTCGCCATGCGTCACTGTGATTGGCACAGCTGTTTCAGAGAGATGAGACCAGTGATGTGTGTGTGTACTCATTAATCAGCTCAGTATTCAGTTCCCAATCACCTTCACCCATTCTTTTTGCACTTTGCACTGCTGCACACACAAGTGCACTTACACAAGGTGTGCACGGTGATGCCCGAACAGTCCACGCACCAACTGCTCAGTCCTTCTGCAAATGAAATAGGGCCCCTCAGTGTAAAATGCCTATATTTCCATAACTTTTTCTTGAAGGTTAGCAACTGACAGATGTAAATCACCAGCCAAGTGAAATAAATTTCGGTGCACAGTGCGCCCCACAGCTCAGTTTGGCAGACTAAAGAGTGACTAAAGAGTGTCAGCATCCCAAGGCAACACAGGAGGAAGAAACACAGAGATAGAGAGGGGTTAGGAGAAAAAAGAGGGGGAAATGACTGGCAGATTGATAAAAAGACTGTCATCTCTGCTGGGACGTGAATAAATGGATGATGGGGTGGTGGGGAAGTGAGGAAAACGAGTGAGGTGGTTTATGCCAAAGTGAACCTCCTCCCCTGGACGACTGCGAGTGGAGTCGGCCATAAAGAGAAAAATACAAAATTGGGAAGAGCAAGAAAGGGAGGGAGGAAAAAAAGGAAAATGAAAAAAGGACAGAGTCACGGGACAAGCTGTTATAAGCAGGATGGGACCCGCTGTCAAACTTGGCCAAAGACGACGTAGACTGATCGCCAGGCCATGTGGATGGGTACCAAGAAAGATCAAAAGGGGTGGAGGGAGAAGAAGAGAGGGATGAAGGGAGAACAAAGAGGCAAAACCGGACTAAAACGGGCTTAACTGCCCATCAAAAGGACGGAGGGAGCGAAACGAGGGATGGAGGCAGAGGGGGAGCGAGGGCAGAGACCGAGGGAGCAAAATGGTGTGAAATTGACATGAAAATGAGGGGATGCTTGGGGAGAAGCCAGCCCAATGCAGCACCTGAGGTTTGCGCGGGTTTAGGTTGGGTTGGCTCTGGACGATAAGATAAGTGCCACCTTATCTGTGGCCGTCAGACAGTAAACAAACCAACAGACACACACAGACAGTTTCCTTTGGCCGTAGGAGACGCAGACGTGGACAAAAACACTATTACAAGATTGGCAGATAGGTATTTGGGGCTGTTGTTGGAATTGACTCAGATGGTTATTTGTCTGTGTGGCCATCTGTGTGTTGTTTTGTGCTTATACTGCATGTGTGTATGTGTGTGTGCATGCAACAGGGGGGCTTAACTCTGTGCTAAGGGGTGGGGGAGCATCATTTACACTGATCATGGGATCCAATTATGAACTAATGGTCCATGCCCATCATACATAAGAGGAAAATTCACATGCAGTGTGGTTCAATAGACCGAGACCAGTGGAAAGTGTTGGATTATTGTGTCGTTTTGTATGTAATGCGTCGATGTGTCACATGTGTCATCCCTTCAAGCTGCCACACAAGCTGGAAATGACCCTTTATCCCAAAAAGCCCCAAACTCATTTTCGGAATTGTGGGAATAAAACCCAGATAAAATGGTGCAGTGCACTGGTGGTGGGTGAATCATCTCCATGCTACACTCTCTTTCTGTCTCCACTGAACATTCACTTAGAATTCAAGCTGAGATTTTCATTCAAAACCACGAAACACGAAAATCAAGTAGGTTAGGAAAACAACATGTTCTGTCCATCTATGAGAATCAGCATCACAACCTGAAGAGCTGCATTGGTCAGTGAGTATTAGTGTTGGACGTGTGGGAGATGCAAACGTATAATCTGGGAAATAGGATTAATATGAATTCAATACGACTACTTCTACTACTATGAATAATAATAATTTAATAATATATGTTATAAATAGGGAATAACCAATAGATTAGTCAAATAAGTCATTTTTACGTTAAATACATCTGGTCGTAACCTATTCTTGGATTACATGTGTGAAAGTCGAGGTTTTCTGTTTGCCTATCTGAATCCATGTTAAATACCATTGTGGTTTCCGATTGCATCGCCTCGGTGCATGTTTTGTGTGGTTGTTAGCCACACAATGTCTCCCACATTGGGTTGTATATGCAATCAATGTCTCAGGGAGGCAGTCTGGTCAGCGGGGGGGGGGTATATATATAGTACAGACTTAGTCCTTTGTGAGATGAAAAAGCTTAGAGGATGTAATCAATGAGAGTGAGTGTCATACAAGGAAAGAAAGAAGAGAGAAAAGCTAGTCACTGTGTTTTTGTATTGCATCACAATATTGAGGCTTTAAGTGCTAGAATTGACAGAAACTATAGAGTTTATGAACAAAAATAAGTGATTAAAGAGTCAATTTACTCCTCAGATACTCCACATTTTTATGTATTAATTAAAACATTATTAAGTTATTCTCGATGAAGGGACTTTAAAGATACGAGTGGAAAATGGCAACATGGATTTTCAACTCTGCCATCGAGCTTGTGTTCTCACCTGTTTGTTTATTTGTAAGAAGGATTATGCAAAAGAGCAGCGAACCAATCTGCAGCGAGCTTGGTGGAGCGGTGGGGCTTTGAATCTTGGTGTGGATCCAGTCAAAGAGGAGGATCCAAGAGCTGTTTTTTCCACATTCTGTTGGATTTTCATTTTCATCAGTTCCTCTGGATCTCGATGTGTTTAGAATTGTCATTATTGTTTTTTACTGCAATGTAAACAGCTGTGATGACTGTGAATCTAGATGGAAAGAAATGTCGTAATCTACTTAATACACAAATAGACCCTTAAATGAAATATGAAATCCCAAATGCTATAATATCTCAACAAACACTCACAGATTCATATGGCCCAGGAGGACAAACAATGACCAAATGTGTAAATATATGATAAATACCTAAAAGGAATCTGCACCGTTTAGATTCATATTAAGAAAGGGATCAACCTCATGAAGCAGCATCATTACTTTGGCAGTTTGAGAGTCAGGGGCAGAGATTGGATTTTTATACTCTAGCTGCTGGGATGTGATGGTGCGAGATCCAGTCGGTCATCTGCAGCCATAAATGTTAATTAACAGCCTTCACTGCTGGACATTAATTCCTGCTATAGCCAAAAGGGAGGATTCATAAAAATAGGGTGCATGTGCATGCAAGTATGTCACATGTGTGTATATATGTCCTTTTATATGAGGTTGTGTATGTGTGTGTCCACAACGTCTTGTGTGACAACGTGTGAACGTCTGCGTGGTCCAAGGACACGCGGTGATGAAAACCGTCCCAAAGGCTCGTCTGTCCTCTCCTAATACGTCTAATAAGCCGTCAGCACAAACCATAACTAGCTAGTCACACCGCGACAACATAATAAAGCTGTACAGGGACAAAGTCAGGTAAAAGTCACACCGTGGCCACATATTATAGAAACACACACACAAACACACACACACAAACATGCACATACACACTAGGTCGGGTGAATTACACTCCGACATCACAAAGAGCAATAAAAGACGTGGGAAAAGTGAAAACGACACAGTGGACTCGTATTACAGCTCAGTGTGGTCGGTGTAAGTCGAAGGTCAGGCTCTGTAACAAGGTAACACCGTGACCTCACAGCACGGCTATAAAACCACCACATTAAGGCGAGTCATTGTGTGATGTCATGGTTTGAAGACCGCAGTGGGTCGGAAGAATCGCAACGACGCCGTAAAAATCACTCTACATTTCATAGCCGGGTATCAGGCGGCCAAAGTAAAGTCTCCATCACTTACAGTTCATTTCTGTGCTGAAAAGGTGTTTAGTGATGCTTCAGTGCTTCAGACTCAGACCAGACCAGAGGTGACTGGATAAAGGCAGATTTTCAGTTCATAGAGTTGGCCCCAGTTGGCTCCATATAATAACCACAGGAGTGTATTTAAAGATGGCTGACATGTCTTCTCCCCTGAAGGGATGCCAGAAAGAAAGTTTGGGCGGCTGCAATTAAGATAATTAACCCTCCTCCCTTAGCAAACGTCAATTTCCTGTTCCCGAAGTTAGGTAAGTTTTGTTTTCATGCTATATAAACGGGCTGAAACGTCATGATTGACAGCTCAGATTCACTCAGGATTGGTCGACAGTTGTATTGGGGGGTAGAGCCAGATTGCTTTTACGTGGACTTTAGATCCAAAAGTAAAAGATGCCAGCGTTTGTATCTGAGACATTTTAGCTCTTATTAAAAAAATGATGTTATTTTTTAAAAACCCTCGTCTTCTTTGGTGAATCTGGCTTATTAATGAAGATGGAACTCAAACCGCTAACCCACCAGTGTCTGTGGAAAACCCATCTAATGGAGACGAGCCATAACTCTCTCTCTTTCCATCTCACTGTCTTCGCTTCTCCTCCTCCTCTCCCTTTCTCCCTCATGCCCCATCAATCAATCCGTTTATCCATTCTTCCTCATCCATCCACCAGCTCCACCCTTATCTATCCAAATGTACTGTAGGATAGCACCATTTCAGGCCAGGGTAGTATTCCTGACCATGAAGATGTTTTACAGCACCCCCCACCGCCACCATCAACGCCAACCCTCCCTCACTCTTGAACCTCACCTTCCCTAAACAGATAGGAGAAAAGCCCCCGTGTTGGAGTCACGGTTCAGTGGTTTCTAATTATGTGTTCACTGTAGGAGGCTGGTCAGAATATTTCATATGGACCCGGGAGAGTGCGAGAGATAAAAGAGACTGGGAGGGGAGGTAAAAGATAGAGAGGCGTGAGAGAGAGAGAGACAGAGGGAGATGGAGAGAGGAAGGAGAAAAGCAACACATGCTGCACAGTGGATAAATACAGAGGATTTATTGTTTGTGTTGTCCAGGGATGACATTAGACAACCAGAAGGCGGAGAGTCAGAGGAGGAGAGGGAGAAAAGGGCAGGAAGGAAAATGTCAGGGTTTGTAGAAATCTTAATCTACGATATATATTTAAATGCAGGTCTTCCATCAAAAGGGTGGCATGATGGTGTCGGTCGCCCAGGGTGTTTCTGTGAATCTGTGTGGCTCTTCTCCAGGTATGCAGACTTCCTGCCACTGTTCAAAGACAAGCAGCTTGGTTAATTGGCACCTTATAGTATCCATAGGTTGAATGGAAGCCTGAACAGTGGTTTCTATCTATATGTCTTTAAATTCTATGGCAGATTGACGAGTTGTCCAGGGAGAACCCCACCACTCGCCCAACGTCTGCAGGGATTGCTATATTCCTAATGGAATGGATTCTAAAAAGAGATTGAATATTAACGGCGCTATCAAACACATGTTTTCCACAACAGCGTGGGCGATGGCTGAGAGTTTAGTTCCGCATCCGATACACTTGTGCTACCTTTAGGGGATGTATCACGAGCCAGTAAAGAGATTGAAACACTTTAAATCCCACGTGTTGCTCATTAACGCTTTCCTGCATCTCCTCCGATGGCTCGCATCCCACAGGAAAACAAAATGCCTCCCGGCGTTAAATGAATGCTAGCTGGTGATGATGGTGTAAAAGTAAAGCAAAGTTTTAGTTTCTGGAAAATCAGCACCGCACATCTTCAAAGTCCAATTTCATTCCTACCATAAAGTGTCTTATCTGTTTTCAAACTATTTTTTCTGAAACATCGGATTCTGCGAAACCGATAACGTCGTCCATTTTGAACTTTCAACCTCTCCCTTCTCTCAATGGACAAGATGGCTTCCTGTTGATCAGCACGACAAATCTACAAAATAAAGCTTTCGCCCGATTTGGACTCACTGCACTGATTCTATTGCATATGATTTATTTTACCGTGTTAAATGCTGGTGTGACCGCGCATTAAAGCTTGATTGGTCTTGGCAATCTAGACCAAATACCATGAAGAAATCCACATGAACATTCAAAAACCTACAGAACTGCATACACTAGCCCTGCACAGCCCCTGAAGCGTCTTCACCGCACGATAAAAAAAAGGTTAAAACGTCCACAGACGATGCCTTTTAGTGATTAAACAATAATTAGAAAGGACTCCTTGACCTTGCACATTCAGCCTCGGGAAGACCCGCACAGATCGGCTCTTCTCAGAGCTCTTAAATGACCGGTGTCATTAACGTTTGTGTGCGGTTGCCAGCTGTAATATTTCCTGTGGTCATTAGACCATCTGGTGGCCTGACTCGTATCTCCATCCGTCTCTCTCTTCTTCTGCAGCTGCCTGTTTTCCTACATGTACGACTCAGTCTACGTCTTAGTCTCTCCCTCCAACATATCCCTCAGTGGTGTTTCTCTATCTTTACCTCTCCTTGTACCTCTTTCAGCCGCACCTTCCCTCTTGGATTTACACGACATGTGCGTCATACTGATTCTTTCAAATTATTTATACTCTCACACTTATCCTTTTCAACCCCATCCATGCCTCTTGCCCCTGGCCACTTCACCCACGTCTCTGTAATGGCAACCCACTGATGTATGCAGCCGCTTCTCCACTTCAATATGTTAATTTAAGAGATCTTGTGTCTCATCCATGCAGGAGGGGTCAACATCCCTCGAAATTAAAACTTCATCATTGCTGTAATTGCGACGTCTAGGCATATATAACAGCCCTAGTTCAACTAACACTTCTAAGATGTATTTGCATAAAGCTATTTTTCTAAACTTTTTCAATTAGATAAATGGAAATTTAACAGAAATGTACATTTTTATACTCAGCCCAGAAACACTTACAGATATATAACAGACATGGTTATATATCATTTACAATGTAAAACATGGTGGTTTGCATAAACAGAAAACATCAATATGGAGTTAAAAGAATATTAATACTGCAGAATTAACACTCCCCTCGTGTCTCCGCTGACAACTAAACCTGAACTATCATCAAAAAAACATAAATACACTGATGTGATCTGATGTAATGGAGCGGTCTCATTTAATGCACAGTTCCATGAGTAAGGGTCTCCATTAACTCATGTGCAAACATCGATTCAACAAGGCAGTATCAGCCATATGTTAGTAACATGACAGGCGAGTCCTTAGCAGTCCACACACCGACCCACAACCTGTGTGAATATACACAATCTCTCAGAAATGGCTGTTATCGCTCTGCCTCAATCCCTGAATTGCTCTCTTTGCTTTTTATGTTTCAATGGATCAATAAAACCTTGAGGAATTTTAACTCTCTTCCCGCAGCCCATTGAAAAAGCTTGATGTGCCAAATGCATCTGAAATTCACCTTAACATGCACACTGAGTTACAGAGTTTTAACACTTACACATTTAGGATTTTCACAGTCTGTAAGTTAAATTCTGCTCATCTATCTACCTGTAATCCACCAACACATGAAGCTAAGATATAATGGCATGCCACATGGCAATTTAATATATAACATCTCATTATATATGAATTACTCTGCATAAAGGAATAGAATTGTTAAATAAATTATTTAAATGAACACAAGAGATTACATTTTCTTTTTAAATGTATTTCTTCTCACATTTTTCAAGAATGAAGCGTTTATTCCAATATTAGTGTCAGTGCTTTGAAATGCCTGTGACTATCTTCACAATACTATACTTAGAGGGATCTTATGCTCACTATTGATGCGAGAGTCAAAAGAACAATACAATAACTATAATAAAAAGAATCCTACTCAGGCGAGGGCTTTCACAATGTGGACACTTCTCTCTATCAAGGAGGCGGCAGATTGATCTGGTTCTCGTGTCGATCAGAAATAGAAAAAGAAAATGACTGAACCCATTACCAGAGAAAGATCGGACACGTTTCTTTCTGCAGTTCTTCCCTTTAGCTTTTATCACTTAAATCTTTAGCAGAGAAGAGTGGGTCCGTGCTCCATTCACCTCTGAGACAGCAGTGACAATCACATCTGTCTCTTATTGTCAGGTTCAAATACAACAAGAGTGGCCTTTTTGTATTTTCTTTTTCAACAAGGAGGGCTGAGAAAGAGGGCAGTCGCTGAGTCCAATAGAAATCAACGGATGCTTAAAAGCCACCAGATGAATGTTCTTACAAATTGGCTTTATAAATAATAAATTAGTTTAAAAAACATAGATTAAATTTGATCTAAAATGACCAGATGTGATTTAGTCCATTGCAGTGCACATTCAATCAAAACAGTGTAATTGAAAAAATGCTATTTAAACTGGAGTAAACAAAGTTCTATCACAAGACACTGCGGCTTCTGTGAAGTCTATTTCTGCTCAATAAAGTCATCAGTGAAGCCGGTCATGCAACACTTTCATGACTTGAACCAAATTTATTTGATTCATGTGAGAGTCAACTGAGCACAATTTATATTTTTTGGCAGCGTCCTTTGTGTTCATGGGTTTTAAAGCATCGACAAAAGGAAACCGTGTTAAGAAAATACATAAATATGCAGGTGTGTTTTTGTAAATTCGCTCAGTGCCATGAAACTATCCAAGGTTGGTATTTTTTGCCTTTATTATTATTTTACCTTCGACCAAATTCTTATAATAATTGCACATTGTGACCAGACTTTCAATGTTTGCTCAATCATTTCAACAACAAAAAAAAAGAGACGTCATCTGCCCTTGGAGGCATATTTACAGTCTTGAATATTCATAGGGTATTATTCATTCCTTTTCTTTTTGCCTCACAACTCTGCACCTCCAAGAAGACAGTGCGCAGACCTCGTTCTATTCCTCTAAAAAGAACGAAGCCAGGACATTGCATAATAAAACTGTCATTGCCTCATGGCAGAGAGTGCACAGCTTTTGAAGGGGATTGGTGGAGCTGATTTGATTGGCCACTGACTGATGCCAGCCTCCCACACACGCACACTCACACACACGCTGATCATATTGTTCTCTTAAATACTCAAGTGTGTAATGTACAGATCCCCATTTCTCCCATGTAGACCTTGTTCTTTTCAAATTAGATTAGGGGAATTGAGGGGAGTCAGGAAACATGTATTGTACAGTCTATTGTGTCAATGGAAATCTATTTAAAAACCTGGTTTACATATTGTAGAACAAATCAAAAGACCATCCCACTCCATGTTGATGAAGGGAAGCTGAAAGCGAGTACAGGCATTTGCATTGAAAATGAGACTGGGCTCTTCCTTGACCACTAAGCCGCCATAAGTTTCGGTTTTCTACGTTGAGAAGCCGTGACAAAAAAATCCAGTTTAGAAGTTTAACTGCGAGAGCAATGTTGAGTCAGAGCTCCACAGCATCTCCGGGTCCAATGTAAGCACAGTCTGTGAATGCTGCTAAGGACGGGGGGGAGGGGGGGGGACTTCGGAGCCGGTGTTTGTTTCTGAATTAAAGTGTGCGCTCCCATGTGGAAATCATATTCCTAATGGGGGTGTCACAGCCCCGTGAGAATCCCTTATGCCAGTCTTCTGAACATAAAGCCTTCTAAGAGGAGCTAAGTCAAGCGCAGCCCCGAGAACAGTGTTCTTGTCCCGGTAATATTCATAATTCCCCCCTGACGCAGGTTATCTGTTCTTTATGTGTGTGTGAGAGTGTATATATTGTGTTTAAGCAGCACTATCACGTACTGTACATCAAAGGTGGATGCTGGAGCCTTGGGTGCTGCCCAATATGAATGATGTCAACCAACTGGGAGCAGTTTGTGCTGAAGGGTGAACTTGTTATCTCTGCCGATTTCAAAGGTCTGTTCTCTTTCCTGCTGCAAGTTTGACCCATGTCTTTTGGGGCAGCTATTTTTATATATATTATTTTCTCTTTCCTATTGCTTATTATACAAATTACTAAATTAGCTGAAAATGGCAGTATTCATCCGAGGGCGCTTTCACACCTCCCTTGTTTGGTCTGCGCCCTTTTCAGTTTAGTCTGAAGCATAATAACAGGTGAAAGGTGCCGTGAGCCACAGTCTTGGACCAGTGGACCAAAACCTAGTCCGAACAAAAGAGGTGGTCTCGTTTAGGATCAGATGGTTTAGAGAAGGTTCAGACAGCATCAAACTATAGAAGAAGAGAATGAAGTGGAAGTGGTTTGCTCATAGTCTTCACCTCTGACGATATTTGAATGTCATGACGTGATAGCAATACCATAGTGAAATTGCAGTGGCAACAGAATAAACCAATTCAGTCCCTTTTTCCATTTGAACAGTGAATCTGAAGCTGTCGTCGTTTGTTGTGACCAGGGATCGTGAGTTAGACGATGGAGATGGAACATTGTCGAGTAGGAATGATGTGGTGATAATTTCACGATTTGAAATTCATGCTTAGTCAATTAAACTGCTGCCCATAAGCCCTCACTCACAGCGATTTATCAGTGAAATGAAGCCGCAGCAAGAGCCACTCAGGAACTCTGACTCAGCAGAAAGTTTGTTCGTATTGCTGTGGTATCGAGACTATAGCACAGAAGAGTTGGGATTCTTTTAAAACTAATTAAAACCCCTCCGGCCGGTAAGAACAGGATGCAGGGCCGAGGCCTCGGTGCTATTTAGGAAAACATCCCTCAGAGGATAAACAGAGCTTCACTGTGACTGTGATGCAAGGAGTTGCAGTCCTGTACCAGTTTGTGTGATCAAAGTATTCACAATTGCAACAAATCATGTGACAGCAGTGCAAAACACACAACATCACACAGATACAGATCAGAAGCTTCAGCTGTGTTGACATCAAACATCAGAATGGGAGAGGGGGGGGGGGAGAAATTATCTTTGTGAATATGACCATGGTGTGATTGTTGGGAACCAGATGGGCTGATGGGAGTATTTCCAAAAGAACCGATCTCCTGGGATTTTAACACACACAACAGTCTCTAGAGTTCAAAGAAAAAAAAAACCATCATCAATGGACAGTAAGGGAACAGCACCTTCAGATGTCCAGTCTTTTCAAAATGTCGTCAGCAGAAAAACCTTGAGATGGACGGGCTACAACAGGAAAAGGCCACAGCAGCTTCCACGCCATTCAGCCGAGAGCCGAGGTCTGAGGGCTGCAGTGAGCACAGGTTCACCAGAAGTGGGCAGCTGGAGACTGAATAAACACACAGCCCTGGTCTATTGAATTTCAGTTTCTGCTGAGGTTGCAGATGGCAGGGTCAGACTTTACCATCAGCTTCCTGTATCAACACTCCAGGCTGGTGGTGGTGGTGGTGGTGTGGTGAGGGGAATATGTATTTGGCACATTTTGGGTCCCTAAATGCCGATCAATCATTTGAATGCCACAGCCTATGAATATTGTTGCCCTTTACAGCCACAATTTACCATCTTCTCAAGGCTACTTCCAACATGTTGAGTCAGCAGATCACAAACCAGTGTGGTACAATGGGAGATTTGCTGGGATTCTGTGATGTAATCATGTCAACATGGCACAAATCAAGGGGGCTGTTTTCAAGAAAGGAGGTTCTACCCACTTTAAATTACGCCGTCTCTAATAAAGGGTATCTATCACTCATATACTCATTTTTCAATTTCTGCTGAAGGATCTCTGTGGAAGCAATCAACTTGGACCCACCAATTATAGCCTGAGCAGGTGGAAATGTATACAGCTAGGTCCTAATTCACTGTATTCAGGGATTTAAGTGGGAAAATTTGACACAAAAAACCCACCATGTAACCGTAACCTGACTTCCTGACACACCCACAGACTCACACACACACACACACAGACACACAAACACGTAGCATATGCTGCGTAACTGCCATCTAAAAAGAGGCTTTCCAGTCCTGACAACTCAATTTTCTGATTATTATAACATAATCACGGCAGTTAATAGGCATTCTCATATTTCATTTAGGTTTTCATGGGGAAAAAAATGCTAGTTTGAGGCCATATTACTTCTAAGTAGGCAATTAAAACAAATTGCTCCAAGTAACAGAGAAATATGGCCGCTTAAGATAAGTTCCATATGGACGTTTCTGTGTTTTTGAGCTACCAGTCGCTGGATTAATGCCACAGTGGAAGGTCGTGAATTATATCACAGACGCACACATTTAAATGGAAATGCCAGGGAGATACACTCATGCGAGTGCACGGTCGTATATTCTGCGACAAAACTGTCATTACAACAGAATTGTGCGTGTGCGGGCAGATGCTAACACACACGCTCACGCTTTCACACACACACACATCGCAACTCGTCAAGTTGAGCATAACCGAAGGGCCTGAATACGGATTTCACACTCTAGCTAAACCTCCTTAACTTTCCTCAACAATATGGACGCCTCAAGCTATGTCAGCCCCCCCCCCCCACCCCCCAACTGCCACTACAAACATTCACTCCTTCTTTACAGATAATGTTCTCCCTCTGGTTTAAAACCTCATTAAAGAACATTGTTTCTGATGGAGGAAAGTCGGCAGATTATTTTAATGTCTTTCATGTATCTGCTTAAATGGACTGAGACGGGATGTTTTGTTATTACAAGCTGCGTTCAGTTCCACTTCGTTAGGAGTGAGGGCCGACAGCCTCAATGGATCTTTTGTAGGCAGGAGCACTATTTAACAGTGGTGGCTTTGTAACCGCGGCCAAACAGCGTAAGGTGCATCATACGTGTATAAATAATGAAATAAGAAGAGGCTAAATGTAGCTTGACTTCCGATCATAAAGTGGTTCCACGTCTAAATATTACTAAACAAGAAAACCATGGAATGTAAATAAAACAAGACACTAGGTCTTGGAGTGGATGCAACATTGTTGGCTTTACTTGCTTTCTTTCTCTTTGCCTTGCTTGCATGAGCTCCCATGCAATCCGACACTTCCCAGAGTCTGAGAGGCAGAATATGTGGGACCATATAATGTCCATGACCAATAATGCATCAGGAATGTGTTGCGAGGAAATCGAGGAATTTGTCATGGGGAGGGAAAAGCTGGACGCGCGGCAGGAAATTGAGCGACTGTTCAACATGCCTTCACAGTGAAATCCAATCTACTTCTAAAGCATGCACGCGCATTCACATGCAGGCTTTCACTTTCTGGCTCCGTCTCTGACTCTCAAACACTTATACGGACTCTATTTACAAATTGTGTAATCAGAGAAATGCCTAATTACAATCTGGGCAATCAGAAGTGAGCGGATTTATTTAATTCAATTGTTGGACAGTATTAAAAGTCACATTTAGCTAAAATGTTCAACTCCATCATATGTGTATAAAAGGAAAATGGCATGTCGTCAACATGTGAGACACTAGAGGGGGAAACATTTCATGCAGTAGTATATTTTAAAACTCTGTCTATTTCCATCTGTAGATTTAAATTAAACTCCATATGTTTAACAGTATATCTTTCCAAATGAGTTTATTCTCTTACTTTCAGAGCCCCAGGACTCGGACACAAACTTTCCAGTTGTATTCCTACATCCTCTTTCAAGTTAGTGTTTGTTCATGTATCATTCATAGATTGAATATTTTCTCCCTAAAAACATGATCAAAAGAGTTTTTGTTTTTTTTCCCGTGGATGATGAATATCCTATTTATAGAGTGAATAAATTATAGAGTAGTGTTTGTCTCTAATGTGCCGACAAAATGAAACAAGAATTAAGAACCTGGTTTTATCCAATGGGCTAATCAGCACATATTTAATTAGATAAAGCCCTAATGTCTTAATGCAAGTAATCAACTGGTGATTTCTATAACCCTGTTCACCCGGAGCGTCCTGTCTATCACTGAGGTGGATGGGACCAGTTCCGGTTGCACCCATCAGCACTGGCACCACTGCAGGGGGCCTTTGAGAGCAATGAGAGCCACAGATGGAGCATGTAAAGGTTGCATCTGGAGGGAGAGGTGGCAGAAGGCGAGCATGACTGCAGCCTCTGGGCTTTCTGGTCCCATTGGTTTTCAAATGAGTCTTCTCCAGAAAAAAGAGAGAGGAGATAATGGATGCAGCAGTGGCAGAAATCCCCTTGAGGGTCTTGGGTGTGATTTTGAATTGTTTTATGCAGTAAAGTTTAAGGAAATAAGGTAAATTGAGGTATTGAACCATGTGTCGAGACCTTTATGTTGCTCCTAGGCCCCCGATCGTGCTATAAAGGCTGGTTTTAAATGTACTGGATCAAACAATAAGCGGGAAAGAAGCAGACGGAATCCAATCAACAATCTGTGACGGAGCCATAAATAAGCACCGGCAACAAGATGGCAAGCTCCGACGCCGCCCTGAAAAAAAGCCGAACAACAACAGGAACACGATGGCAGGAAGTAGTGGGGTGACAGTGATGCCCACAAAATGACAAGGGAAATAAAAAACAAATTAAAATACCTATCCCTAATGAGCGGGATCGCAGGGAAACAGATGGTGTGTTCAGCTGGTGTTTGGAGCGAGGGTTTTATCCACCAGGCATCGATTTGTTGGCCGTAGATCTGTGGCGCTTCAGGCAGCCAGTTTACATGCTCTGACCGGCTCTGTTTTTGCCAGAGCTGCTTCCATATTTACAACGTTGGGCTTCTGGAGACGGGTCGAAGCGAGCGAGTGTCGACGCTCCTACAACCTCTTTGTGATTGCAAAAAAAAAAAAAACATTTCCAATCTGTATTTCTGGAACAGGATGTAACGTTTAAGTTATGTAAAAGGCTCCAATCACACAGATTCTAACTTAATTCAAACTGTGACAATGAGCAGACCTAAGATACACACATGCTCAGGATGGCACATAAATACACAGTGTAACACAACATATGGTAGATGCAGTTAAAGAAAGAAAAACCACACACACAAAAAGACAAATGTATCCTGAAGTCATTTACAGTGTGGGAGGTTATTCTCCATTTTATTTTTTTTAAATCACTCCTGATAAGGGGCTATTTTCTGCTCTGGCTCCATGTCAAAGATAAGTCGGCATTATCTCTCTTTTTCTCGCGCTATCTCATGCACACACAACAAACACACACACAAACAAACACACACAGACAGATATACACACAGAAATGGAGAGCAGTCACATTCAACCTGGGGGGAAAATCCTGGGAAAAGAGTGATATCCTAACCCTGACAGACCAGCGGGTGACTCTCTCTCTCTCTTTCTCTGAATGTGTGTCTGTCATTATGTGACACTGCATGTGACTCCACTGTGAACACACGTGTCTGCGTGAAAAGCAGCGGTTGTGTAGAAGTGTGTGTTTACGGTGACATGTGCTGTGTTTGTATGTTGTCAGTGCATTTAGAGCACGCATGTGCTGTATTTTTGTGTTTACTTGTGTGCTCTATGATATTATGTGTGTGTGTGCCTGATAGATACGTCTTCTTAGCCACAGGTGCAGAGAGATGCTGACACGGCTTACAGAGAGACACAGTGCAGGGGAATGAGTTTATTTATCGGTCTCTGTCTAGTTCGCTCTCTCTCCCACACACACACAAACACACACAAATGCAGGAACTCAGAAAGACAAACATAAATGCCACAGTGCTACACTGACACACAAACACTTGTACTGAGACGATCATGCCTGCACACACACACAAGATTCCTGCACACAATAACACACATCTGGGATGAGTACGGGACCTCAGGCACCTCGCCAAGGTAAACAGAGGAAATTGCCAGCCTTGACATTTTTGGGTTCCGAGCGAGGCTTCTCAAGGTGACAGCTTTCGCTGGGTGTTAGTGGGAGATGAGGATTCGTGCCGCCTCACAATCAACGCCCTGTCAATTGGTGTCTGTGTGTGTGTGTGTGTATGTGTGTGTGTGTATGAACAGGAACATGCATGTGTGATAGTTCACTATGTGTTTATGTGTGTGTTTGCAATAGTGTCAGACACTGTCCTGTGGTTGCATCTGTTAACATATGTTGTTCCATGTATGGTTTTCTCTACAGACCAAAATGTTACTTTGTGTGCTTCGTTAATTACAACAGCTTGTTTAAGATAAAAAAAAGGGGTTGTTTAATATGATTTGCTTGAGGAGAGTTCATAATTACGAGTGATAACGGGATTTGGTGCCATGAAGGAATGATTTGTGAGAGCAAAACAAGTTCCAGGATCGAGCAACGGCAGAATTATGAATGCAACTGATGCGTTTATGATGCAAGACAAATTAACTTTTCAATGAAATTAACATTTCAGAGAGCGGTGAGGTCTTACATCTTCAAAGATGCACACTCTCAGTCTTAGGAGCGTTAGGGGGTTCGATTGGATTTAAAAATTCAGGTTAGCTCATGAATTTGACCCCTGTGCGTCTAAACGATCGGCACGTACCCCCTCTCATTCAGAGTTCTCCCTGGTTTCTGGGGGCTTAGGTGCTGAGGTGGTAATGGGCATTTTTACTTCATTACATTATTCATAAACAACACAATGCAGGTTGTTGTTTTTCACACTAAACCCAAGACACTGATGAAGTTTGCGCCCTGAGCTGAACTAAGACGTCGCTGTAACACTAAATAATAACTGAAACCAGACTTGAATTGAATAGGATTGGTTTGAAATGCAATTTTCTCGTCCTCCCATAACAATCTTACAACGTATACGTATCTGTAAACAGACAACTAGAGTCAGCTGACTGAGGTGCGGCACCAAGTCGATGCCCAACTCATAATTTGTGGTCGTTTTGTTGATTTCCTTTGTTTCCCTTCTGCCGTAAAGACACCAGGAGATAATAAGAACTTCCTTTTCACTTATGAATTTATTTCTTTTTTGGTAGCAGAACATGTTGCAGCAGAAACTCCTGCCGGTTAAACTGGACTAACCAAACACTTGCTAGCCGAGCAACATCAACCTCTATTCACAGAAGGAAATTATCTTGTAATGAATGAATAGGTAATTCTTTAGTCCTGAAATATAAGAGAATATACACTTTTTAAAGCTAAGGTGTAGAAGCGTTATATTGTCTTTTGTTAGGGTGTGTTTATAGAATCCTCTCTTTCCAAAGCAATGGAGAAATCTCATCACAGACTGATTACAGCTCAGCCCTTCTTTGTCCCCATTCAGTAGTTTTCTCTTTAATCAACTCCAATACAGTAAATATGTGTATTTCTCTGTAAGTGGCATGTGGATGTGACCATCTCATTATGTCTTTCAACAGCACAAGAGAACATACTGGTTATGTAAAAAAAAAAAAACACTCCATTCACGGCAACACAGCTCCTGTGCACAAGTGTTTATGACCCAGTGTCACCTTGACTCCCTTTGTGTGAAGCTGAATACATTGTGGATAAAAAACATGTTTCTGTATGAGTGTGAGCGAATGAAGATATGAAAGGAGGTCAAACATTTACATTAAAATGCAGACACAAACACTAGAATAATAGTTAACATGGTTCATCACTGCAGTCCCCCCCCCACCCCTCATAACTCACCTATACCTCTTCCCACTGACTAATTGCGTTTGGACCCATGACGACCAGTGCAAACCACCAGCCTCACATTCCCCGACAGCCTTCGACCCACAGCTGCTCCCATCAGATCCAGTTGTCAGGTTCAATAAGAGAGCCAATCACTTCGGTTAATCAAGGCCTCTCCCCGAGGTTTTTTGCTTCCGGGCTGTGATGCTCGACGTTGTGTTTGCTGTTGCAATTTAGTTGTTTGCGATGCCTTCAATCCATCCAACCTACAGCTCTCATTCATTCTGTGTCCTCACATTAAAAATACTCCTGATGCTTTTACAGGAACTCCAGCTGCGATGAAACATACAATATGCAGCTTCGGCCATTGAGGGCTCTCTCAATCAAACTCAACTCAAGACCTAAATCTATGACGTTGAGAAGTTGCAAGGGATCGTGGGAGTTGTTGTCTTCGCCAACGTTGCTGATGAGAATCTACCTGACGTGACTCATGTGAACAAATCGTGTTCACGGATCAGGTAATGTAGTAAAGTCGTAATCACGTTACGCAGCCAACGGCAATGAACAAGCGTGAACCATTAAGAGTGACTAATGCAAACAGTGGAAGGAGAAATCAGCCCACTGGCTAACTGGCTGGCGGCTGGTTGTTCCTTCGCCATATGTCTTTCGCCCAAGAAGGTATAGCAGGGATAGACATAGGACTAAATTGGTATATTCTTCTTTTTAGACATTTAAAAAGAGGAAAATTACATATTATATTATAAATTTGCTGCTTGAACACTGAACGCCTAAAAGCCTTTTGACCACAGGCACATTCAGCAAATCCTAATTCTGTTATCCTTTATAAATAGAAGCTTAAAATGATAAATAGAGGAAAACATCTTAATCTAATTAGAACAAAACACTCAAGTGCTGTCCCTGAGGTGTCCGGTTTTACATTGTTAGCCACAGCACCTGCCTAGATAACCATTACAGTCCGGTGAACACAGACTTCTCTGATCATCGCTGACACTTTCTAACATTACTAAACTAGACTTAAATCAGCATCACGACATATTATTTTCAGGTATCTCTGGTTTTCCAGCTGCTAGGCACTTAGCCATTATTTACAGGCAGCTAATCCCTCTATGGACGTCCATGATGGAGCGAGGCGCGGCTGCTGGGCGATTTGTGATGCGACTGCAAAGTTTCTATTAGACGGCCACAGAGGGACTGACTGGTCTGTATAATATATTAAGACAGAGTGAGACTACAAACCACTGCACTACTGGGGTCAGGGTCACTTGTGTCGGGATCATAATTTCTCACTGGATTCTTTTTTTTTTTCTTTCCTGTCCATTGACCCCTTCCTTAGTTTTCTTCTTGCTTAATCCCCAGACAAGGTAACCAGCTCCTGCATCTCCCCCCCCCCCTCCACACAATGTTTCTTTGATTCACCCTAAATTCTTTCCCCCTCATTTCCCCTTTTTCTTTCCAGCTCCCTTCTCCCCGTCTCTTTCGGCCTATCCCCCCCCCCTTGTCCCTGCCCATGTACTCCCTCTCCCCTCCCTCCGTCGGCAGTAGCTACCCAATAAAGGATGTTGTTAATATCATTAGGCAGACTTCCTCTCCGGCCCAGCGCCCGGCCCACTCCCTTTCAGCCATAATCAAGCGTGCACACCAACTATCAAAGGAGACATTGCTAATAAACTACCACAGTGAAGCGGAGAAAGAAAAAAGGAAGAAACATACACACTCCGGTAAAAATAAATGCGTTTGCGTGCATGTTGAATCCGAGGGCACGGGGGGGGGGGGCTAATAAAGTATACTCCAAGGGCTAGAACAGCCTAATGCAAATCCGCCACTTAAGTATAGTGAATTAATTGGGGTTGAGGGACATGTACACAAGCGGACGTTGCTAATAAAGTGTGCTCTGGGAGGAGGCAAATACCATCAGTTTAGTGGGTTTAAAATGGGGGAAAAACAGGGGGTTGGGAGGGTGGGCGGGGTGGGGGGGGCAAGTGTGGCTTCTTGTTGCACTGCAGTCATTTGCTGTAAATTATCCCTAAATCGGGAGGGCATGCCGTCAGCTGCACGGCTTGGAAACGTTCTCTCCCGACAACTGAATGATACAGTGTGCATTTATCACCAGTGAAATGCGGTCTGAGGGGAATATGTGATGCAATACTGCAAGCAAGGAGCGCGCTTGGTTTTTAAAAAGGGGGGAGACAGAAGGGTGGGAGGCCAGTGACAGGAGTTTGGCTAATAGAGTGTGGCGCATTAAAAAAAAGCACATATTCGAAAGCAGGCAGAGGCAATTATCTGTTTAAACGTAAGTAGGAGGTGTCAAGTACACACATTAATCATCCTTTTAATTGTAAAAGATACTGATGAGGCAGCTCCGGCTTTGCATTTCCATTCTTTGAGCCTCCTAATAAAAAGAGGACATTTTCCTTTCTTTTTCTAAATCAAAGAAATGCTCATTATTGTGTTTACCAGTTTGCTGAGAGGAATAGGAATTTCCTTTGAGCGTTGAACTATAATTCCAGTTTATCAAATCTTGGCTCTGGTTTCTGCAAGATTGGCAATTTGCCCTCGCCAAACTAATTGCCCCAGAGCTGGGAGAAGGGGAGAGTGTCAGGTTGGGGAAGAAATGTGATCAGTGCAACGATCATACAGGTTTCATGACAAACCCCCTGAGGTGAACAACGTGATCCGAACGACTCAACGATTACCGCCACTAATGGAGGTTATGTTTTTTGTGTTGTCTGCCTGTTAGTTAGTTAGCAGGATTAAGATTGACAGAGTCATAGACTTAAGTGTAGTAGAAGAGTTCCCTGAGGCCCCTTCTGATTACGCCTGCTTTTTTCTTTTGGCATTTCAGTTCAGCGTATTTTCACATCTACCTCCAAGTGTTTTAAAGTTGAACTGTTGGCTTGTGTACCACCGGTGTGACCGCTCATTTCTAACCCTGTCAGACGGTGGAGTGCTTTCACCATGTCTCTCCAGCTCAGGCACTGTTTCCGTGGGTTCAATATTAACTTAGCCAATTGAAACAATGACCAAAACTATCAAAATAAGACCTAAAGTGTCAGCAACTGGAAATATAATAACACACTGTAATATATAATTGAAAATCAGCCAACCTTGCAGAGGGACTATACTTGCAGCCTTAATACATAAAAATGGGACAGTGAATACATTTCTAGAGACACACTGTCAGTCAAGGGAACAGGAAGTTGATTAGCATTCATTCACTCCACTGATGAAGGAAATAGTCGCAGAAAACAACATTTCAGAACTACAACAAGTACGTGAGTGTCAAAATAATGATGATGGAGAAGAATCCGCCACCACAGAGCACTGCAACCTGTTTTTTGACACAATTAAGTCGAGCCTCTCTGTGTGTGTTTGAACAACCGTGGGGATCTTTCATTGTTATGTGGCCGCCGCTGAGCTCCCCGGTCATGCTTTATTTATCCCTTTCTCTCTGCACTGTAATGGAAATATAAAAGGGTGCATTGATTAGTGTTTAAGGATCAGGCTTTAATAGATTAAAAGCCTCCAGCTCTGAGAGAGGCACTCACTCATACACGCTTGTGCATAAAGGCCAGTGTGCGTCGTGTACACGCCCAAAAAGCGAACCTATGGACGGTTATGGAAAGAGCTCGACGTGAGCAACGACGTGCACAGGCAGCGGCTTCTCACACTTGAGTGGACACAGACATTAGAAAGACATAAGGATACACAACCGTAAACGCACACACAAACAAGCACACACATGTCGATTAGCAGTGCCAGAAACGGAGCACTAAGGCTTTTAATAGCCTATATGCATTCGTTAAGATAATAAATATGAAATAAATATCTTGCAGAACCAACAGGATGCAGATATGTGAATGTCATTATCGTTTAGAGGAAGAAAAAAAAAAAACGTGCCCTAATGTTCACTTTCCAATTGATGGAAAATTCATGCATTTTTAACGCGGTGCATTATTAATAATACGGCACCATCCCAGAGCCATTTTCTACACACAGGGACGATGATGTCATGTCTCAGCCTGAGTTTGAAACAAAAAGTAAACATGCAAATGAACGAGGACGGCGGTGATGGAAAATCGAATTTACTAAGATTTCAGGTTATTTGGGTAAAAACTAAAAAAATCCAAATTGTGACAGCAACTGCATTTGAAACACTTTTCCCTCTTTTCCCGTTTTTTTTTAATCTTCGTACTTCTTCTTCGTCTCGATCAATAGAGGCCATAATTGTGTTGAGCTCCCTCCTGCTCACCATCTTCTTCTACTCCAGTAACACAGTCGTACGTGTTAGTCATCTTCCCCTCATTTCTAATTCCCTCCCGTCACCCCCACACACACCTCCTACATTTGTCTATCCTCTCATTGCCACTTTCCTCCTGGTCCCAATCACGCCTGATGGTATCCCGTTGTAAAACTGCACCATGATTGAATCTCCAGTGTTTGTCTCCTTTTTCCTACCACAATCAGTCTTGTTGTTAGCCTCCCCCTAACCTTTCCAGTCTTCTTCAGAGTCATCTCGTCTCTCTCAATCTCTCCCTCAAGGATTCACAGCCTCTCCTGTAAGGTCTTCCTTGTCTCCTGTATTCCCTCATGCCGTCTCAGTGGAGAACATTCTCTTTGTGTAACTCAACTGTTCGAGACACTTCGGTCGACCTCCCAGTGTCTCCTCTGCCCCAAGAAGTGACCACATGTCTTCTCTAAAGTTAGCGATATCTGACCTCCCTTCTTTAGCTTCTCCCATATATCTGAATTGTTCATTTTATCGCATTCACACTTCCATGAGGGGCCAAAGAAGTGCAGAGTCTGTGCCAATTGTGATGCACTCAGTATTAAAAAACATTTAGTGACGACAACTACTTCTCTAGCTAGGGTTGTGCTCATTCCAGCTTCACCAGACCAGGAATAACCAGATTTCAGGAAGAAAGCTGTAACCTTTCCAAACAAACATCTTTGGAACAGGCACTGAACTTGTACATTAAAAAAGGCATATGAGAGTAATGTTGGAAAAAAAGTGCAATTTAAATAAAAGTGGTGGCTTTATTATAATATTTCTTTTTACAGCACTTTCAGGATCAAAGATTAGCCCTCAGCTTTTCCTTTAAATGATTAATGTACATATCAAACTACACATGTCTGCTCACATATGCATTTCTTCAAAAGGAGGTAGAGATGGCAGGCGTATAACTGACGACAGCAGATATGTTGCAGGCAGGCTAACGCTGCATTTATCAGAACTGCTCAGGACTTGTTATTAATGCAGTGAAAGGGAGAAAGGTCACAAATATAAGTAGCTTTTGATCAATGGCCTACAAACCCATGGCAGAGCAGAGGAAAAGCCTCCACAGATGGCAGATACATCTAGATGCAATTGATTTAACCAATTTAAAAAGATGCTACATGCTGTTTTTATTAACATGGTAATGTGATAACAAACAGGATTTGAATTTGCTTTTATCTAGTGGGACCACAAGTGAGCACCAGGGCTAATCATTCAGCCGATATAGAAAAAACATATCCTGAGCTAATTTGCCAATATCATTATTTCCAGTATTTAAAGGATCAAACATGAAGCAGGTTAGTCTGAGGGACTGGATGCTAAACAGAGGATGGATGAAAAACCAATCGCACATCTACAGCTCAGAGATGTGCTTAATGACTCCCTCACAAGTTCCATCATGTATTACTGCCTCGGATACATACTGTACTATATCACGCTTTTGCCCGGAGGCATATTTACTCTGCTCTGCTTGTCCTCAAGATGCATTTAAATATACAATGTGCTCGTGTCGGAGGAAATTATGTTGAATGCGAGCACTTAATGTGTCTCAATGCAAAGAAGGGAGTGCATGTTCCTGGCATATGCACGCACTCGAGTTTGCAGCACACACGTCGTGTGGCGAACTGCCTTGAGATGGCAGGAGACAGAAATTCCAACATTCATTTGAAAGTTAATATTCTAATGCAATCTTTGGAGATAAGCACTGAGGACAGTTTGGAGTAGTTTGCCTTGTGATCTAGCAGAAAAAGTTTGCTGAGGCCAAACAACTGCAAAACCGTGCGTCGAGATTTATCTGCAACAATATGCAGCCCATTGTTGACGAGGGGGGATCATTTGAATGCATTCAGAATTGTGTGTCATTTTAAATTAGTGTTATTTTCTGGAAAAAACGTGACAGGCCTAGAGGAAGCTTTGGAGGCGTGTGTTAGTGTGTGTGTGTGTGTGTGTGTGTGTGTGGACGGGTATGGATGGCGGCGGGTTGGGGCGTACAGAGTCATTAACAGTTTTCTCAGTTTCCCTCCTCTCATCCCTCGTTAGCTTTGATCAGAAAGTTAGGAGTCAAAATGTTCTATCGTCTGCGCTGCAAGAATGCTACAGGGGCTGAGTGGAGAAAGTACAGCGGAGACTCACTATCATACGCACACAAACTGACACGCACACTGACCCACTGGCACACACAAGAGTTGACAGATAAAAAGACAAACTGACAGACCCTGACTCTGAGGCACACAAAAAAAAAAAAAAGCAGGCAAGCAGACGCAAATAGAACAAAAGGGCAGCAGAAATATACAAGCTTAGAAAAATATAAATTTACAAACCGAGCACGGAGACTCAGAACCACAGAAAGAGACTTTCTTTACATATATTTCACAACTTTCTGTAATTTAAAAGGTCCTCATCCAAAGTTGGAGGGCATGTTATGAGCTGTGGCATGAGCGAGGGGTTTAATATCTTCATGTTCTCGCCATATTAAAAATGTACAAAGAAAGCACACGAGTC
Organism: Pleuronectes platessa; assembly: GCF_947347685.1. Classification (NCBI taxonomy): domain Eukaryota; kingdom Metazoa; phylum Chordata; class Actinopteri; order Pleuronectiformes; family Pleuronectidae; genus Pleuronectes; species Pleuronectes platessa. Next base: position 17,563,885 of record NC_070644.1, on the reverse strand, counting down.
ATTTTGGATTACAGAAAAATAATTACACACCCAAGTCCCCCTCTGAGCCAGATCTTCCAGCTCCGGGTGCAGAGAGGAAACAGGCGTTAAACTTGGATCTCTGAGACACATGTGAAGCTGCTTAATTGGGTCCAAATCTTAACAAAATCTTGTCATGTTCTCAAACCCTCAGGTGCATTTAGATAAAAGCACACAGCAAGCGGCACATCTAACTAAAGAGAGACACAGGGTACACATGGGAGAGTGGGAGCGCTGGCTTTTTCATGTCTTTGCCGCCTTTTGGAGACTTGTTGAGTACAAAGCTCGCACCCGCATATGTTTCAACAGAGGCATGTGATAAGTCTCTGTTGATGCATATACACACAGACACACACACACAGCAACACGCTTACCTAAATCTACCATTCTATTCTTCCCTTACGACTCTAGATGCTCACTCTTATCAGATTCAAATCCTTTCGACTTTTTTAAAATCAAATGAGGTTCAGCTTTGAACATTTCTATCGCTTTTCTTTGGTTGACGTGTGAGAGCTGTTCCTAAGAAACAGACACATTATCAGGCATAAATCTAATGTTTCTCGTGCCAACAAGTTTTAGCAATGAATCTGTCCATTGATCAAAGTTGACCCTGAAAGTTTCCTGTAACGCTCTTTGCTACCAAAACGAAAAGTTTCAGGACTAATCTCCCACTCTAGCAAAACTTGTGTTTTCAAGGTGACTAACTCTCCATACCTCCCTACCTCTCACCCCGCTCACACACATCTCCACACCGGCTTCCAATTTGTTGGCTTTGTGTATGTTACAGCAGTGAGCTTCGCGGCCCCTGCGCTGCTCTGATCAGACCCCGCACTTGGACATCTGTCTGAGGATGTTTACCCAGGCAGTAAGTATGTTAGGGGAAATATTATCCTAGTTTTACCTTACCTTTCTTCTGTCTGAAGCATAAACACCAGCATTGCGGGCCAGGGATGGGAGAGGAGGAGGAGGAGGAGTAGACGAAAAAAAAGAGGAGTGTAGAGGAGGTAAGACAGAGTGGACCTAAGGGAGTAGCAGTGCGTTCACACATGTGGATAAAAGTAGTTGGCGGTATCTGGCCAGTCATGAATCACTCGTATTGCGGGTGTATTTAACTTTTATTTTTCTGCTAACTTGAAGACAGGTCACAGAGAATAACATTTTTAAAAGTTCCTTTGCATTATGTAGCAGTAAATAACTCTGAGCTTCCGTTTCCACTGAAATCAAGATGAATGTCACTGGCTGTCGCCCCGACTGTGTCTGAGCCTCTAAACTTCTCCCTGTGGAGCGGCCGGCCGCTTTTGAGTCTGTCAAGCTGAGCGGGAGGGGTTGGGGGTTGGGGGGGGACAGGGCGTCAAAGCCGCGACTCATTCACAATGACAGCAGCCGACGCTGTCCCAGCTTTTATGAATCCATGCGTGTGAACAGCCCATAAGAGCAGGAGTAAAAGAGGGATGAGGGGGTAAAGGGATGAGTCAGTGAGAGGATGAGCGATGGAGGTAAAGACAAGTAAGTAAATGGATTAGAGAAGATATATCAGGCGAGAAAGAGTTGAAAGGAAAGAATGAGAGGAAGGGAAGGAAGGGGAGAGAGGGAAAGGAAAGTTCAGAAGTATATAAAAACTTTTATAACCGTGACACTGAATATAAAGTCGTGTCAAATGTATTTCATTCATCCTGCTTCCATTATGAACCTTTAATCTCTGCTTATTAGCCTGTTGGTAGAATTTTTTTAGCATCTTTTTAAAATGCCATCACTCTTTTGCACCATAGACTCCTTAACTAAAACCTTGACATTCACGGAAACCTTTATTTATTTTCAGCCTCTGACGCTGGTGGAAGCGTGAAATAAAATTATTTGAGGGCTGGAAACTTTCATCGTGGATAATTGCATTTACCCTGTAAACTGGATACGGAGGGAAATGAGCACAATTGTTGTGATTTCCAGTTGCATTTCATGCTGTGTTCTGTTTTCATCACACGCTTCCATCAGCGTCAGAGGAAAATGAAAGGTCTAAAAGACCCTGTAACCGATTTTGTAAGCCACTCACTAAACCTTGACGAAGTGCGACTTGAAAAACTTTTTCTCCGGTTAAAACTGGATCAAATAAAAAAATTCACGTAACACATTTCATCGAATTTCCACAAATCGGTCACACATCTTGAAAACAACAAAACCAATGACAAACACACATCACAGAGGGAGATGCATATGTTGCATCTGGTCTTGATGGGTTAATCGGATGCAAGTTTCCAATTGAAGGACTTTTTTTAACATATCAAGGTTTTAAACAACAACTTTTTATTCGTGCTCTGAGGAAAAAAATCCTTTCAATCGAAAAACTTCCAATTTCAGGGTCAATGTGCAAAGAAGTCTCGGCGGCTTTTTATCATCTGTGAAAAATCTATATATATATAGGCTTCACGTGAATGTATGTCTGCTAATTGGCATAAAGGGACACAGACGGGCACACAGATGCTTAACACACACAGACACACACACTCCTCTGTCTCTCACACACACACACACCCATGCACACATCAGCCTCCTCCCGTGTGGTGTTGTTTCCAGCCCAAAACCAAACCATGTGTGGGAGCTATCCTGTGCCGGGCTACACTGTATATGCCCTGTTGGTAATCGGTCCCTCCACTAGAGAAAGAAGGAAGAACACTGGGAAGTCATGTACAGCCTGACTCTCCTCAGCTTTGAGCTCCTCTGTCTGCTCCTGACAGCCACTGTCTCTGCTCTCGTCTGCATTTCTTCACCTTTTCCCTTGTTCTGTTAATCATTACCATCCCTCACTCCTTTCGCCCTCGTCTCTTCTCTCCTGTACCGTTCATTTTTTAAGCCATTTCTCCATCTGCCTGCCCTGCATGTGCGTCAATAGCTGCCTTTTCCTCCCTTGAACTCCTTCTGTCAGTCTTTCTACTTGCACCCCCTTTCTCTCTCTCCCCCCCCCAAGCACCTCCCATCTCTCCCACCCGTTCCACCACCAACTAGGCATGAAAACGGTGCTCCATTAGGAGTGGCTGGGCTAAGCCCGGTCTGACACACACTGCTTTGATCAGCCGTGAGCTGGGCTAAACACCCCGCTAAACTCCCCAGTCGGAGGAGGCGGGGGGTGGGGGGGTTGAGGGAGGGCAAAAAGTAGCGAGGGATGGGACTGGGGAGGATCAAAACCGAGGAATGAGATGGAGATGCAGGCACAATAAAGGGAAAACACACAGTCTGAGGAGAGGAGCTCAATTTCCCAAGCTGTCCACTAGTATATTTCCACCCACCATTCTTCTCTTTTACTATATCTTCCTTCCCATCTCTTTTTTTAATAAGTTATCCATATCTCTCGCACCTCCACTCCCCTTCTCCCTCGACAACTTCCAGGAGGTCTCGACAAAACACAGGCAGCGTCTGCAGGTGCACACCTCACAGCAGCCGAGACACGTGCACGTGAAAACGCAATTAGATCAGATGTCTGACTATGGAGAAGTCTCAGAGCAAATCTTTGCAGCATCTTTCTCAGAGGAAAACTGTCTTGTGATTAAATAAATATTGTGCCCACTCAAACACACACAGAGAAAAGTTGTCTGGGAGAAAGAAGTGAGGGAGAGAGAGAGAGAGAGAGGGGAGATATATGGAGACCAGACCTCCATAACTGACAACAGTAAGAAAGAAAAAAGAAAAAGAGCCAGAGCTTTGCACATTCATGCCGGCAGATACTAAACCAGCAGCAGCAAAAGGACAAAAAGCTCCCGTCTTTTCCTCCCAAGGAGTGAAGAGAAAAGGGATTTCCGCTCAGTGCTAATCAATCAGGCTGTGATAATGGCTCCCATGCCTAGCTGTCGACTGGAGGGGTCAAGGCATCCCGTGACCCAGCGCCCAGGGCCCAGGGGCCAAAGCCCCTCTCAGAATAGCACCCCAGGACGGACTCCCCTGGCTAATTGTCCAAGCCAGTGTCAGCCTTTTCAATGCCCCCCCCCCCCCCCCCTCCCCTCCTTCCACTTTCTCCTTCATTCCTCTCTCTTTCTTCTCCCCTTTCCCTCCCCTCCTTACAACTCTGCGATTCTCTCCCTTTCTACGCAACTGAGCAATCTCCACCAGTGTGTACCAGCGTGGGGTTTGTGAGGTGGTGCTGGTGGTAGAGGGGGGGGGATGCAGAGAGAGTGAAAGCCGGATGAAATTAAGAGCGTGTAGAGCTTAGGAGACACACAGAAACAGAGGGGGGATATGCAAACAGGGAGAAAAGTTAATGAAAGGACGTGGACAGAGACGAGGAGGGACAGTGTCAGAGAGGACAGATCAGTGGCGGCAGCGGCAGCACGCAGGGAGGGAAATGGGAGGCGAGGCAGGAGGACAAGAGCGGGACAGGCAGAGAAGAAGCAGACGAGAGACTCTCTGTCCTCCCCCCCCCCCCCGCCGACACATCACTCATATCGCTGCAACGGAGTACTGTGACGGGTCCATCATCTCCCATCTGCATATCAATACATTTCTATAAATCACAGCCGGAGCAGCGTGCGTCTCGGGGAGTCCGCTAAGCATCCGCTCGGCCGTCCTCCACAATGCAGCCAGCATACAAAACACAAGAGGACAGGGAGGACATGGGACACACACACACACACAGAGACACACACACACAAACGCACACAGAAAAGAGTCCAGAGCAAACCCCACTCCAGCTCTGTGCAGTGGCATTCCTCCCATTCCAAGCGCACGCTGCTAATTAACAGCATTAGATCCCACGGACAGAGGGAGAGATTGATGGAGAGGTATTCCGCTGTTGAACTAGCCCCACATCACTATCCTCTGCCACCTCTCCTTTGCTTCTGGCTATTCCTTCCTTCCTTCCTTCTCCTTTTTTTTGTGTGACAGTCCCTCAGTCCCCTCCATCCAACTCTCTTTCCCTGTCAGGTCCTGGTCAGGCAGCGCTGAAGAAGAGCAAAGTCCCCCCGAAAAAAATGCAACAAAAAAATAGAAAATTCAAATCAAATGAATGAAAATCAATGGGCTACTCACTGTGAACCTCCTCTTTTTCTGTATTTCAGTTTTTTCCTGATATGTCACTTCTTATCCTCTTCTCCACTGTAGCAAAGGGGAGTGTGTCTATCCCAGCGTGTGTGGTGTGTCAGTCCGATAGAGGACAGTTGCCGTCTGCGTGCATGAGCATGCGTGTGTGTGCATGAAAGAGAGCGGGGAGAGAGGGAGGACGTGTGCGTCTGTCTCTGCGTCTCGCACTGCTCTGAGAGAGCAAGCCGAGGCTGTTTTAAACAGGCTGCTCTCCCCATGTGACCAGCCCAGCCACAGGCAGGAATACATTACAAAGACACACACACACACCCACACACACACACTCTCACTCTCTGTCTGTTGCTCTCCCTCTCCCTCTCACCCATCCACACACCATGTCCATAGTGCACCCCCTAGCCACCGCTCAGGGTAGTGGAGGGAACAGCCCACACACATAATAGATGTGCACACACACATGCACGGACACACAGCTTGTGCTAACACATTTACAAACAGTGAGAACATGAGGAGCAATGGGTATTCAGATGCAAGTGTGCAACACACACACGAACACACACAGTTACACAGTATAAACACTAATACTGGCTTTGGGTCATGTTCGGTCCCAGTGGCCGAACAATATGCAGCAAACATTTGATTTTGTGAGTTGAAACAATTAACCTAAAGCCTTGTAATTGATTAATTACAATAAACAAGTGGATACAACAACTCAGAGCTTGAGCTTACATTAATTCTGTCGGATGCAATTAGTTTCGCACAAATAACCCCAAAAAAATTCAGACATAAATGTAAAACACAAGATGGACATTGATGTGCATTGTATTGTTTCCTATAACAAAATGTAAAGAGCAACCAGGTTTTCACACAGAAAACCAAAGAATAATAGCTCCAATGCAATTAGAGACAATTCGTCCAATTACATGTTTTGTTCAATGTTTTTGACGTTTCCCTCTGTGGTGTGCTGGTGCAGCTTCACACCTGGAAGCACTGACCTTTTCAGTAATGGAAACCTTTTAAAGCTGACCTTCTGTTGCAAGGCTGATACAATTGCATAACAGCTATTACACCTTGAAGAACAACAATGGAAAACACCACAGATGAAGTGCATCAAGTGAAATATATAGTGGTCGCCCCGAAGAAGTACATTTCCAAAATGCCACAGCCATATATATTATTTAGAGCCACAGCAGGATATGATGGTGCGAGTTGAGGTGATGACAAACTGTCTTTCGAGAGAAAAGATTCTTGGAAAATAAATCCGACAGTTCTCCAAGACCACAAATCATATCATTATTCATCATAACTAATGCAGCCGGTGCAGCATTCAGACTACATGCATACCAATGGATGGTTGATCAGCTCCTGACACATTTATCATGTAACGCTCAGGAACGTTCAGCGTCACGTCGCCGCTCTGGAGAACCTCAGGACTGAAAATGAATCACCACTGAAAGTCATTTATTATCACAATAATACCCAGGAGGATATTTTCGATGATTACGAGCACAATTCAAAATGCCAGTTAAACACATCAAGGCCTGAAGGTGTGACTGTGCCAGAGCCTGCATACAAAAGACATCTGACTTGGCCTCTTCTCACAAAGCCAGGCTCATTCAGCATTGTGGAGGTAAGACTGGCTGTTCTCATTATCACTTTATAGGGGAACATTTACTTTCCATCAGGATGCAAATTATCAGCTTTTTTGCTGCATATTCACAAATCAATCTCAAATTTAAAATAAAAAAGATTCCCTGATGTGCTCACAGCTGCTTCTCAACTCACTATTGTGTTGAAATCAATCCCATGCATTTACCCTTGGCTTTTGAAAAAGGATTTATTTATTAATCATGTGGTGTTGGCTAGTGGTGCAACGGATCATCATTGATCCGTGATCCGTTCGGATCAATTATTTCGGTTCGGCACACACATGATCCGCGGATTGATTTATGGAGAAAAAAAAATTGTGCGCACGTTCAGTCCACACACGGCGTGGTCATGGCGAGCGGAGGAACGGAGGAGCTTGAACACCCCGCGTCATTTAAATCCCCTGTTTGGGAGCATTTTGGCTTCCCTGTCAAAGTTAATGATGAAGGAAAGAGGTTAGTGGATAAAACCGTGACGGTGTGTAGGCACTGTGGCATAAGAAAGCCATACAACAGTGGAAACACATCTAGCATGGCCGCGCATTTGCAGCGACATCACCCCGGTGTTTCACTGACAGGAGTGAAACCGAAAGCGGCTCAACAACCGCTTATCACCGCAGCATTTAAACAGCCCCTTCCTGCACAAACCGACCGGGCTAAAGCTATCACAAACGCTATTGGTGTGTTTATAGGTGCAGACATGAGGCCATATTCGGTTGTGCAAAACGAGGGTTTTAAATACATGTTGAACGTGCTCGAGCCACGTTACGACATTCCGTCGCGCACCCACTTCAGCGAAAAGATTGTGCCAGATCTTTATGAGCAGGAGAAGAAAAAAGTTGTGGATGAACTATCTGTAGCACCCTCTGTTGCACTCACAACAGACGGGTGGACGTCAAGGGGAACGGTGAGCTATGTGACAATAACCGCTCACTTCATCACAGCAGACTGGGAGATGAAAAGTCCGGTGCTGCAGACACGCCCCCTCTACGAAAGTCACACAGGCAGTCATCTTGCGCAGGTACTGACACAAGCAGTGGAGGAATGGAAGATAAAGAGGCCCACTACTAATATCCCAGTCACAACTGATAATGCCAAAAATCAAATAAATGCAGTGAATGAGGCAGGACTGGGCCCACAGATAGGGTGCTTTGCACATGTAGTGAATTTGGCATCACAGAAGGGAATCTCAGTCAATAGGATGGACCGCCTCCTTGGGAGGATCAGGAAGGTGGTTTCCTACTTCCACAGAAGCACAACAGCTGTTCATGTGCTTAAGACAAGGCAAGAGATGCTAAAGCTGCCTACTCATAAGCTCATACATGATGTCCCAACAAGGTGGAATTCCACTTATGATATGTTGGAGCGTTATCTGGAGCAGCAGGCAGCTATATACTCTGCATTGACCGACAAGACCCTAAAGAAAAATGTCAAAGACATCATAAACCTCTCTGATGATGATGTGAGAGTGGCAGAGGAGGTCCTCCAGGTGCTTAAACCCCTTAAAACTGTTACATCTCTGCTGAGCACTGAAACTTCGCCATCGGTGTCAATGATCCTGCCGCTGAAAACAAGGATTCTACAATCCATGGCTCCAAGTGTGGAAGACAGCACCATCACTCAAGATGTCAAGACTGCCATTAGAGAGGACCTGAAGCCCAGATACACTTCACCCCCTACTCTACAGGACTACCTTCACAGATCTACTGCCCTGGATCCGAGGTTCAAGTCACTGTCTCACATAGACCCTGACCTACGCCAGAGGACATACAGTGACCTCACCACTGAGCTTGTGAGCAGTCTAGCCACTGAAGACTGTGATGAGGTAAAGAAAAAAAATATTATTTAAAAATGATAAATTTAAATCTACATACATTTTTTATTTTCAGTAATAATGGCATTCATTAAATGTTATTGCCACATTTTTCATGTCTATGAAACATGAAAATAAATAATAGGTTTAATTAATCAACTATTCTTTTCTGCAGGGTCAAGCTGCAGAGCCAACAGGAGCAAACTTGGACACATCTCCTCCACAAAAGAAGTCGGCAATGGCAGAGCTTTTTGGAGAGACCTTTGCCAGCAAAGACATGGACAGCAAGACTCCTGCTGACATCATCAAAGAGGAGGTGGCATTCTACCTGGCAGCAAGCGGCATTGCAGTGGATGGTGATCCACTGACATGGTGGAAAAGCAATGAGTGTAAATACCCTCATATTGCTAAGATGGCAAGATGCTATCTCGCTGTGCCAGGCTCTTCAGTTCCTTCCGAGAGAGTGTTCTCAACAGCAGGGGACATAGTGACTGCAAAGAGGTCCACACTCTCCCCAGACAATGTAGACACCCTTGTCTTTTTGAAAAAGAATTTGAAATTATAAGCTCATGTATGCTTTGTTTTCTTTCTTTAATTCTTCTTTGATGATGTGGACGTAGGCTTTATGTCACTCTCATAAAGCTCTTGTTTCAAGGAAGATGATGTGCCTTCTTATGTTGCACTGTAAGTTGTTTTTCATTAATTATGTTGAAAAGAAGATATTAATCGTGCACTTTAAGTTGATTTTATATTGTTAATAAACAAAAAGACACAACTTATGTTTATTTGTCTTGTCTATTTTTTTTTTTGCTGATCCGAGAAATGATCCGATCCGTGACTCTGATCCGAGGAACGATCCGAACCGTGAGTTTTTTGATCCGTTGCACCCCTAGTGTTGGCACAGTGTCGGTGAAGTCACACTGTTTATTACCAACCACCGAGCTGCTTGCAAACACTTGGCTTGTGTCCACGTGTGGCATCATACCACTAATTTTGATCTAGTACAACTCTTGTGTAGCAAGCACAGTTTTTTGGATGAAAGAACTGAGGGTTTGGATGAGCAAAACAGATGCAGACAAAATCTCATGCAAACAAACTTTTATAAAAGACAACACAGCAAAAACAAAAGAAAATCACTCTAACGTGGTAACTGTTACATTGGCTCTATGGACAATGCAATGTTGGGAGTATTTTGGTGCAATAAAATGTCACTGATAACTTCTTCTCTTTATATTGTTCTGGATAATTTGCAATTTTCATATGTTCCTCCTTGTTCGCCAATTTCTGCATTGCCATGTCATTTATTTTCCCTCTTAGTGATTACATGGCTGTGTTAACTTTAATGTTGTGTAGTATTAGGTAGTCGGCTATTTCTGGGTTGTCTCAGCTGTGGCTGCACAGGCTCCATCTCCATCACTGCAGGTGAACTAATAACTATGACTAGTGGAGCTGGTTTATCAGCTCTAGTCTCTACTCTGTGTTAAAAGGCTGCGATCAGCTGCTGCCAAGTCTGATGGAGACAGGCTGTGATTTTGACTACATGGCACGATGCCGTCACTGATACTGGGGCTCTGCTCTGGCTGTTAGGAACCACATTAGCCGATAATGGGTTTTAACACTACATGCTTGTTGCATGTGGGCAGTGAACTGACATGTGCTGGCTGTTAAAGTGGAGGTACTGTCCTACTGCTCTCCTTCTTCATACCTGATGGACGCAGTGCAGCTTCAGATCCCTGGAGAATTCATCCTTCCCTAAAGTTAATATAATAAAAAGCAGTAATGAGTAATAACTGTAATTACTGTACAGCGACAGTCGAGTTACTATAGCTTTATATATTCACCCATTAAGGTAGTTCCCTGATTTGACCTCAATTTATCACAGTGCCCTTCATGGCAATTAGTAATAACTGACAAAAAGGCCACAAATTATATGAATGTCCCTGAGAGAAATAAACTTGCTTCTAAAATAAAAAATGAAAATCAGCTGTGTAATCACATTCTGCCTGAGCTTTAATGAGATTGCATGAAAACAATGATGCAAGTACAGATTTTTGGTATTAATCACTTACTTTTATAACGTTACGTCTTACTTTAATATGAAATGGATGCCCAATTTAATTTAGAAGCTGAATAAATCCCAAAGTTCAGAGGACTCTGCTTAAAAAGGAACTCGGTAGATGATAGAACTTTCCATCACATTCAATAAACATCTTTATCGTTGAATCATTAATGTCAAATTATTGGATTAAATCTATAAAAATCTTTCACCTATACTTTGACTGCAGTTGGACACAGTACCGTACAAGTGTAGTTTACAATCAGAGGAGCTGTGATTGGAAGAAGACAGGATAACACTCAGAGGAGTTGCCTTCACCGACGCCCCAGGAGGAGGAGACAATTACAACCATGATAGACAGCCGGCGACAAAAGACTAGACAGGAATGGAAAGGTGAGCCAATGAGGACAGAGGCAGAAGTGTGGTCCCATCCTATGTGTAATGTAAGGTATAAGCTGGAAAACAGACAATAACCACAACTCTGTTCCCACACCTCTAGATTCGCCGTTTGCGGAAAGTTCCCAAATGTTCCGGGACCACAAAGAAACGTTTCTTGAACTACATTAGGGAAACATTAACTTTTGGGTTCAGAAACACCCAAACCAAACAAATGCTGGCGAAGAAAATGGTGACAGTGAATATAATGTAGGAGTACACCTCCGTGAGAGTTTTGCTCCTTTTTGATCCTGGGCATGAAACCACAGCTTTGCCTCCGAGCCAGACCTAAGTGGATTGACTGATTTCAAATGCCCCTATTCAGGACACGTCAACAGATTATCATAGGGTCCCACCTGACAGACAAACACCTTCAGTCAATTTCCAAAGCATCCACAGCTCAGTGCAGATGCGGGGACTGATGGAAAGCATCAAATGAAACTTGCCCCCCTTAGAATCAATTTAGGCAAGTAGGTCAGCTATTCTCTAAAGAGCCATCTCCTAATACAAGGCAGCCGTCCATGTGTTATATTTGGGTTTGTTAAGCGGGTTAGATGTTACTTATATTGCCCTTGTTAAACAGTTTGGGGTTTTTTAGGCATTGCTTTTGGCACCTTGGCCTCAATATTCCTTTTTTTTGGCCAAATGTGCCCATCAGTACTTTTATTGGCTCTAGTGCTATGGGGGGGGGGAAGAACTGCAGTTGAAGTACCTTTACTATATGAAATATGCAAGTCCAGCATCTGCCAAACAATTGTTTCCTTGAATCCCACATCAACTCCGTCCTCTTACTGACCATGAACTCCTGAGCCAAACTGAAATAAAACTCACTTCATCATTAGCACCATAGTAATTACAGCCGACCCTCGTGTGCTCAGGTTCATCTTTTGTATTTCTTTGCCAGGAATAACTTCTTAGAACAAAGTATGGAAATGCACGTCCCCTGGGATTGCATAGAGCAAAAAAGGCATTAGTCTGAGCAAGGGCATCCATGCTGAGCAGCGTACACTTGCCTACAGCCACAGCAATCCTAAACAATATAAGGGTCAACAACTTCTTGAAATGTTGAAAGGCCCAAATTGGGTAAAAATAAATGAAATTATTAAATCATAATATTATTTATAAGCCGCCATGGATACTTTTTTTTTTTTTGGACCCCGGTAGGAGTAGTTGTTACCAAGGCAACATTCAATAGGGATTCAAATAGAGAATAAATAAAAGATAAAACAGTCGTGCACCAGCACCGTGTTATTCTCTCTCATAACACATTACATTATGTAGTCTTCTGCACTTTAATAAAAGCAGCTCGAGTTGAAGAAGAGGAAGAATTTGTCACTGACATTGTTGAAGGACAAATGGATAACAGGGACAATATTCAATTCAAAATAGAAATACAACAAACAGTTTTTGTTCCCATTACCCAACATACCACATAATAAGAATCACTCTGCTATTTGGGCTTAATGGAGAAACAGTAAAATATCATTTGAAACCAGCTTAAAATAAAGAAATATACAGTTTTGTGTGACATCACAATGTGCATCACAAAGTTTATATGGCTGCACATTCAAACCCTGTATAAGAGTTGTTGCAGGCATTGGGATATTTTTAGAAAACGTTGAATAGAGCAGATGACACTAAAACATCTCACTGCAGTCTCTGCAGGGCTGCAGATAGTGAAAGCATTTGCATAGGTTCAGCTGCAGCAGGATTAAATACTCGATGCAGCAAAGTGGCTGATCAAGACTTGATGAGGCCACAAGAATCCTCCTTGAATAAAGGAAGTGGTACAATTTGTTCTGACTTTCAAGAACTTTGCAATTAGTGACTTTAAAACCACATTTTCCAACGTGGCACGAGGCCAAGGAGCTGCCATTTCAAGATTAATAAAGAGGTTTAGCCAGTTTGATTATTTTGGATCTTTTTCATCCGATTCTGCATTAGGCTTGTTATGACTGACTTCAGGCTCTATATGTTGTTAACAGACAAAAGGGTTTTTTGGGGCTATTTACAGTAGCACTACACAGACTGCAGGTTCCCTTGTCGTAATCCCTTGCACACCCTCAAGAGAGCGGATTTCCATAGTTGTCATGTAATGGGTTTTAATTGAATTCCATCAGTTTTTATAAACTGGTCAAAACAAAATGCTTTAGTGATCATTAGAAAGTGAGAGGGACTCATATCAAGATAAAAAATTTTTACCATTCACCCATCAAAATCACCTGTGGATTTAATAGTATTGCTGAGTCCTTGACCCCGAGAAGAAGTTGCTGTGAGAGGTATTATTGATTATTTTGTTGATATCATCTTCCCTTTTGAAGCCATTAGATATCATAGCACTCAGGAGCCTGAATGAGGCAGCTTGTTTTGTATGATTGAGCTTTAAAAGCCTTTGAAATGTGCAGATCAACAGTAACTGAAGTGCTGTGAGTAGTTGAGGTGTTGCAGCACAAGACTGATGATGAGCCCATGGGTTAACAATCGGCCTATTACCTACCACAGGTAAATGTCATTAAGTGACCACTTATGATGGCTGATGATAGACGAACAAGGTCTGTATTAGGAGGATGTTTGGGTGTGTGGTTGTTTTTTACATCACACAATACATCCAACAACCACCAGGAGTTCCACACTTGAGTCACCTCTTTGTTTCCTTTCTATCCAAAACCATTCCATATTTTTTTTGATTGAAATCATGACGAAGGGCCTGTCACCAGAACGTCCCTAGAACGAGCCAAGGCTAACTGAGTGTTTATTATTGTAAGCATGACGATGAAGGTTTCCGGAGATGCTTCAACGGAGCGTGGAAGAAGAAGACAGGGGCCTAAGGCGTAAGTACGCCAGGGCGTCCGAGGCCACAGTCCTGAATGTTTAATGAATAGCCCTGGATCTAAGACAAAAACAAAAAAAAATACTGAAAAAAAAACAAGTAGATGTTAAGTCCTCTTTATCATTCCAAGCAGCTGATCTACTTCGTACTACTTGGCATGTGCACATTTTGTGTTTACTCCAGAGAGAGAGAAAGGGAGAGCCACTCTTACAGGGCTTTCCATTGTTGGCACCTGGTGACAACTAGTGAGGTTATTCACCGGAAAAATACTTGACTGCTGTGGATAGAAGAATCTTTTTCAAAAAAGACAGGATGAAGGTAAAGAGGCGCTGGTGAGGCTGGAGGAGATGGAGGAGTAATCTCCTGTTGCTGTGGCAGCACATGAGTCAGGATGAGAGCGTATAAGCTCCGGTTGGTGAGGAAGAGGGATCTTTAGCTAGCTATGGTGGCCTTCAAACGTTAGCGTATAGCTTTGTGAATAATCATGAATAACACAACAGGGACAGGGAACCAGAAAGGGCAACGAGAGCAGAAGGTGGAAGGAATACGGTTATGATGCTATGGAAAATAGATGTTATCAGAGCACAGTTTCCATAGTCTAAAATGCAGCAAGTAGAGTGTTATGGAGAATTGTAGGTGTTAGATCTACTATGATAAATTTGATTCCCTTTCACTTAGTATGCATGGGCTTATTTAGTGTTGGCCTCTCTTACCCAGGATGACACAGTACATAGAGGAAGGTCAGAAGAAGATTCATCACATATTTGTGTGAAAAGAAGTATCCGTAGAATCCAAGGCTGAGTACAGAAGCCAAATAAATACAGGAAAGTAGAAAATATCTCTGCAAGAATGTACTCTGATGTTCTTGGATACAGATGAGAAGATAAAAGTAGCATTAGAATAGATGAGCCAATTTTTAAAAAATATTTGTCCAACATACAGACTCTACAAAATGGAATAGTTTGTTAACATTTTGACTTTGTTGGCACCTTTATGAAAGGACAGCTCAGATTTGGTGAAAGTTATACAACTCTTAACTTCTTAACATGTGTCTCATCTACAGAGTCTGCCTGATTATTGAGAATACTTCTGCTTAAGACATCGCCTTCTCCAGTAAGTCCACGATGGACGGACACGTCAGAATAACAGGAACTGATACCTAATGTTGCATTGAGTCTGTCCTATCTGTCGTATTATACTATCTAAGCAGTTTCTTAAGCCCAAATTCATTTAACATGTGTATTATAGCTACTAACATTAAAAAGTGCAAGCTAATCAAATCAATCCTGCACTTGTCCACTAAATGTCATCCTAAAAAGGTTTGTACTCAAATTAAAAGGATAATTCACGTTCACAGAATGTGCTGAACAAAGTCCCTGGCACTATTGCAAAGAATTCTCGAGTTTGTAATTCAATACCGTGAATTACAGGTCATGAGTTTATTCTCTGCCATACACTAATCCTATTATATCCCATGCAGAGATAACAGAGTAAAATGAGTGGTTGAACCAAAACTGATTCAGTCATTTTCTAAACGGTTTTAATTATCAGCAGATGCCAAACTCTGCCTCAGGACTGGGATCTCATTGAATATAATCACCTTAATCAGAGCATTGTGAATATGTGTTGAAATACATGGACGTTTTTACCAAGAAATTGGCTTATTAAGTGTAATTGTTGGAGAGGAAAGAAATTATCACAGCGATTAAAAATATTAAATCAGGCAAAATGACGACTGGCCCGGAAGAAAAAAAGATAAATAATATTATTTGTGACATTGCCGTCCTTGAATCTCATTGAGCAGAAATGTTTATTGTATCTTACTCGTCAGGGTGAACAACGTCCAAATGGCTTCGCATCAACCATCCAGACCAGTACAGTGCAGTTCAAATACCACTGGCAACTTCAGCTACATAAAAGAAAGTACAATACGGAGTAGAGTGGTCATTGCATCACTATGTACAGCCTGTCATGAATGATGGGATACATTTTTACTGTGCTGCCTCCAAAGCAACACATGAACTTCAGGCAATTTTCACACTACTCACTTCATCTGTGACGTTTTTTTGCCGTTAGCGTTTTAATAGCAGCTAGATCTCAATATCAACAAACCTGGACACAAAACCATTTATCTCTAAAACTTATGACAGGAGTCAATTTCTAGAATAAATGTGGTTTTATCGTGGCAAACATTTGAGTGGAGTTGAGTAATTACATGTGAGCAGCCAACTGATAGCGTGTGTGGTTTCATCAGAACACCATAGGATTAATGTCCATCTTTTGTTGCCCTCCTGAAGGGTTTCAACACACTTACATCATCTTTTCTTAAATATAAAATGTTCCTGCTGTGCGGTTGTGTGTTTCTGTATGTGTGTTGATAGAGGGGGCATGTTTGTGCATAGGTAACACTGTTAACGTTTCATTTCTTTGATAATGTGTGTGAGATAAGGAGCGTGTGCGAGTGAACACATGTGTGTATTCAGATTTTCTTTATAGAGGTACAACTAGACAGTGTGTGTGTGTGTGTTTGTGTGTGTGAGAAAGAGAGAGAGACAAGGGAGTGTATGATAAATATTCAGTGTTTATCAGCATGTCTGGGCGCGTTGGCTGAGGTCAGGGAGATAGATTTCTCCTCCCTGGGAGACGGCAACAGCATTGCACTTGATTCCCGGAATCATAAACAGCATCTGGCCCACAAGCCTCCATCAGCGCTAAGCTAATATTTATTTGCGCTGATAAGAGGAACACAAAATGTCATTGTTCGCCATGCAGGGTATTATGTTTGCCTGTTGGTCTGTTTGCCCTTCCAAAAATGTAATGCTTTAGCAGTGATATCGCCGCAGGTTGTGTTGGTGTCATTATGTCAAACGCCTGCGCGCATCTTCCTGTCGACTTAGGCACAAGTTAACACACAATGGCGACGCAGGGTGAAGGGATACATGACAAATAACACAACAGATATTTCACTAGGTTGTTTTTTTAAGTCTCGGGTTGTGTGTATTTTGGGTTTATCAATAGAGTGATATTTCCGAGCTTGTTTACAGGAGGTGCTGCAGTTTGTACTTTGAGTGTCGAGACTAATTTGATGTCTATGGTTACGTTTGTATACTTTTACTGTTTATACTCATTGTAAAACTTATTTAAAGTGAGTTATCTTAACTGGTGGAAAGCTGCTTTAAACACAGAAAATCCAACTTAGGTGCAGAGGCTTTAAACTGTTGGAAAGTAAAGCAATGCAGCCAATAACTTATGCTATTCAGTATAGAACTTAGTAAACGTTTTGTAATAAGTAATTATACAATCAGCAGTTGACTGCCCTACAGGTGTTGATACTTTCTGTCCAAGCCTTGAAATGACAACGGTAAAATTGCAAACACAACCACGTCAATCTTAATAATTCAAAGGCAACTTAACCTGCTCTGTGGTCATGAGACATTCAAGGTTCTGCAGTCGACTACTGTGAATTCAAAAATTAGGGTTTACTGTGTGTGGACATGGAGGAGGCTCAGGGAACCTCCAGGTGAACCAGAAGGAATTGGTCCAATTGAGACTAGTTGGCCAATCAACTCACCCTGGATTCAAAAAGCAGCAACTGAATCTCCAGAGGGAGAAGGACTGAGACACACACGATGGACACACACATGATAGACACACACGATGGACACACACACACGATGGAGACACACACAATGGACACACACACATGGGAGAGATACCACAAGCCGAGCTAAAAAGCAAGCAACATGAAAGAAGTTATGTGTTGGACACTTTAAGTTGAGTTCTGACTTTATGTTTGCTCATGTGTGTGGTGTTTAAAAAATGTAAGATGCTAAAAAGCAAAGGTTTCGACCCCGGTGGCATGGGACAGATTGAAACACCGTGAATCTACTTAACCAAATGTCACAACAACTGTTTCCTTCCCACCTGTTCAATTGAAATGAGAACACTCTTGCTAAATCAGTCTTTGTGTGTCATTCTGCTTTTATGATTCTAGTTCTATGTCAGTGAAACTGGGCCAGGTTGCTTTCGTCATTCGGGAGCTGTAATAAAACATTAGTTTTACTTTTACATAACCGAAAACTATTGCTCCTGCAACGTGGCGTTCTTGACATTTCCCTTGGTTAATAATTACATTGAATGCACCTAACATAGATTGACATCATAGCTCTTGAATCTGAGGAAAAAAAATAGACTTTCTGGTTCAATCATTGTTTTTGCCTCCCTTTTCTTTTGCAATGTCATCATCCACCCTCTCTCTCTCCTTTATTCCAGTTTTCTGTCTCTCCCACCTCTTCTCTTTATCGCCTTCACCCGTATCATCTTTCCCGCCCTCTCTCTTCCCTCTGTTGCATAACAACATAAAACAGAGAGTAACCTGACCCACTTTATGTTTTACTATGTACAGTCCAATAGATATGAGGCTCAGGGTTTATTAGAGATACAGTGAGGAGAGGAGGTATATGATACAAACTCCTAACAATTAAAATGTATCATCATTTAGGATTAACAGGATCCAAATCGAGATAATTGTGATAGTGTTGAGAGCTGTAAGGGTACAGTCGCACAAGTGCCAGCGTTGGTGAGCTTCTTTAGTTCAGAGTTACATCACATCTAAGGTCCTCTCATCAGAGCTGTTGGGTTGGACCTGGCTTCAGGCCGAAAAGGAGACGGTGACTTTGAGGTTTGAGGATTCTGAACCTTGGAACTCACTCCCGTTGGACTCTGTGTGGGCACTGGACATCCCCCCAAAACCCAAACTCATACAGTATTGTGTCTTCTACAGATGAAGCAGCCTTCTTTGAGTTAAATACACATATTTGCTATGAGATGATGTTACATGTTTTCTAGCTGTGGCTCTTCCTGCCCGTTCATTTCGTGCGGACGCGTCACTTTGTCGTGACGAGCGTTGACACATCTCTCCTGACAGCCACATGCAGTTGATGCTCCTAGTTTGACACCAGTCTAATCACCAGCCTGTTAAATATTAGCTGGATTAAGATCGTGTTGGACTGTGGTGCCGTTTTTTTTTTTTGAAACCACCATCGCATGCAGCAGTTTTGGACTTGACCCCTAAAGTCATCAGTCAAGCACGTTACCCAGAGGATTTACATGCAGGCACGTTGCCTCTCCGCTGACAGCACCAGTCAAATACATCACAACGGGGCGTTTAAAAGCAATGCAGCCCAGTCTAAAGCTTATCAGGGAGTTAAAATCCTCACGCAAGACATTCAAAAAAGTTCCCTTCACATGACACTGCTGTGCACTTTGGCAGCAAATCAGACCCCCTGCTGGGTGGCTTGTAAATTAGGAAGGCACTGACTGGGCAGATAGCTTTGACTCAAGTCAGTGAAATAAGGATGTGAGTGACAGAAGCCCTGAGGACGGAGTTAATTACGTCTCAAGCTGACTAGCTAGCGGAAGTTTTTTTGTCTACAAAGATCTGTTTGATGACTAAGATGATTAGTGCCAATCACATTCACACAACGGGTGCAGTGAGGATTCTGCAATGCGAGAAGATAATTTCACAACTAAAATCAAGTATTGCTTTTGCTACACAGAAAGTTTATCCATTGTATCAAACAGTAAGTCTTCTTGACCACCTGTCGAGCAGCAAGGCAATCTAAGCACTGTTTTTATAAATCAGATGCCAAAGTAGCTGCAGAATGTTTTCTGGTTTTGATATGCGATGCACTGATGTTCTGTACATGTCAAATACAAGATTATTTCAAGGATAGATTTATGTAGAGAGATGTGAAAGGTAGGTTAGCCGCATTTGATTGAGAGATGATGTCAAGAGCCATTTCAGTTTTCATAACAAGCTTTACAGGTTTTACTCACAATATCCCATTGACCTCGATGGGCTGACAGCAGCATACATGACTTGCCCTGGTATCAGCGTCTGTGGTGAGGCCACACATTACATTTTTTGTTTCATAGCAGCCCAGAAAGAAAACAAAAAAATTCTGACAGTGTCTTTCGGTCACTATTTTCCAATTTGCGTCAAATCAGTACAGAGCCCCTGAAGGCTTGTGAGACAAAATAAGTTGTATATTTAAATACACACATTTACCATTTGAAACTGTTGAAGGTCTCAGGGTGGTTCCAGGGGGTGGGGGCCATGACAAAAACTGCCAAGTCATCTTTAGTTTTAAATCAATAACTTGGTCGTACAAGATTAAAAAATATCTTCTGGGACTTCAGAGGCTACTTGAATCACTCTAACAAAACTTTAACTTTCTAAAGGTACAGTGCTAAACTGACGTTTCAGCTCCCTCACCTGTGAACGTGCTTGTTGGGCTCGAGCCTCCATCACCTTCCTCCTGGCGCTGGTCCTCGTCATGTTTCCCGCTGTGGATGTGGACTTCTCCTTCCTTGACTTCATCGTCTCCTTCCTCTCGGAAAAACCCGCATCATCCCGCAACCTCACGCACCTGGTTCCTTAGACAGTGGCCACGTTGTTAATTATCATCACGTGCACCTGCTGCGCGTGCTCTCTTCTCCCTGCACGCGCCCTGACAGGTGCGCAGCCGGAAGGAACCACTGTCTCCTTCTTCCAGGTTTTTCTAGTTTGTTTAATTGTGTGTGTGTGTGTGTGTGTGTGTGTGTGTGTGTGTGTGTGTGTGTGTGTGTGTGTGTGTGTGTGTGTGTGTGTGTGTGTGTGTGTGTGTGTTTGTTTTGCAGTCTGGATGTAATTGTCTGGGCATATATGTCCTGAAGGTCCCACCCCTCAATTGGACTAAACCATTAAGATGGATCAAATTGTCCAAAACAAATTACATACACGTCAAGTAAATGTTTCTCAAAGATTGTTTCTGTCTTTTTAGGAAGTTCTTTAGAAGGTTATTTTAGTTAACACTTAGATTTTTGACAATGACAACTGACATTGTCAAAATAACAGACGTTATATATTATGTATTATGATCAGAGTATCACTACATATCAGTACATACTTTGTAGGTATAAATAAATGTTGGGTCACTTATCCAAGGGAAGGTGACAGGCATATTTTAAACTGTGTGAGGAGCCACCTACCAGATATTTAAGGTGTTTCTTTTCATACTGAAGTGTGTCCAAGTGTTTATTTTTCTGGTTAGCTTGGTTTTCAATTATTTAATGCTGTAAAAAATCGGTTGAAATCCTGTGATTGGCAGCTGAGAGCGGCTCATCGTTCATATTAGGGCTTAGCTTCATTTCCAGAGGGAGGGAGGAGGTGAAGATTCGGGCGTCCATCTTTTAATTTGGTTTATTGACTAAACTGTGACATTCTCCTGACTCTAAAACACTAGAGACTAAATAACATGCATCAAAATAAACCCTCACTGCACCAATGACTGCTTCAAATAATAATGAAGCTCCTCCAAAATGCCTCTTAAATAAATATAAGCAAATCTAATTCAGCGAGAGACAGTTATGTCATCATCGCTTATAGAAAATGATGATACAGCCGGGTTTGGTGGAAAAAAAATAAGGATTTGCTCTGCAACAAGGATTCTGCTGGGAGAACTAATCCCCAATTAACCACATACATAAACATTAGATGTGAGTAAGTTCAACAATACTTAGCGCATAAGGAGGAGGATGGTGGGGGGGGGGGGGGGGCAGATGATGCTGGTGTGAAGGAGCCTGGTCACAGTCGCTGCTCTGATGTGATTGGGTGTTTCTGATGAGCTAATGAAAAGTGCAACTTCAGCAATCTGTCGACTCTGTAACAGGATTATAATGTAGTCTAGTGCAAGGATAATTAAGGATACAAAGCAAATGGCAAATTAAATCTGACTGAACAGAAGCTTTTTCTTATTTTAAATATGTTTATTGAAGTTTTCAGTTTTTAGAACAGACAGTGCATACAAACACATATAACATACAGAACAAAGCACATCAAAATTAGTAGCCGCGGTCCATGGTCAAAACATAAATATTAAGTAAAAGGATCAGAAGTTTTGTCAAGTGAATGTCAGAGTACAATAAAAAAGAAAAATACACATACATATGCATAGTAAAGCACTATAGAGCGGCCTACCCATTAAAGAATCCTAGTACAGGGTCCCAAATCTTATCAAACACATCTCCTCTATCATCGTTATAGTATCTCAGTCGCTCCAAATGCAGTGTGTTAGACATTTCTCCTAACCACAGGTCGTATGTAGGCACAGAGTCCAACTTCCACACACGTAATATCAATTTCTTGGCAAGCACCATCCCAAATTCAATAGCCTTCTTCTCGTATTTATTAATAAAAGACAAGGGACTTGTAGCTCCCAGAATTGCCACAAGTGGGTCAGGTTCCAAACGTTTCCCAAAAGCCTCAGAGAAGCATTGAAAAATACTTTTCCAATATGAATGGAGTTTGCTACATAACCAAAATGAGTGTGCTAAATTACCTATCATGGACTTACATTGATTACAGACAGGTGAGACATTAGGGTAAAATTTGTTTAGCTTCTCCAGGGAATAATAAAGTCTGTGGACTGTTTTAAACTGTATAAGATTGTGTCTAACATTAACTGAACATCTGTGCACATTCCGCAAACATTCATCCCAAATATCATCACTCAGTTCCAAATTTAACTCATCTGCCCATGCCTGCCTACGCTCCTCGGTACCCAGCACAGCTCCCTTATGAAGAATTTTGTAAAAGAAGGAAACCGCCCCGCGAGTAGCCGGATCAAATTTATTCATTGTCTCAAGAGTTTCGTGCATATTCAGGCTCTGATAGTTCGTTACATTTTTACGAATAAAGTCTCTAATTTGTAAATATCTGAAAAAGCTTGAGGTAGAAATATTATAAGCAGTTTGTAGCTGTCTAAATGTGGCAAAACATCCTTCAATATACAAATCATTTATGTTAACAATACCCTTTTGTTTCCAGTCAAAGAAAGCTGCATCTTTAATGCCTGGTATAAAAGAGTGATTATTACAAATGGGAGTGTCAGTATACATTTTTGGAGCCTTAATATAAGATTTGATCTGCTCCCATATGCGTATAGTGCCATGAATTACAAGGCTGTTACTATAGCATGACTTCTTGACTGTGGTGGGGCTATTAAGCAGAGCCAACAAGGACGACTTTTTGCAAAGCAGCCGTTCTATGCGTAGCCACGCTGGGCATGAATCTGAAATAGACGGGGGGCCCCTTCTCCACCAAGCAAGCATAGACAGATGCGTAGCCCAATAGTACATTTTAAAATTTGGTAAAGCAAAGCCACCAACATTCTTTGCTTTACATAAATGTTTTTTAGAAATTCTAACGGCTTTGTAGTTCCAGATAAATGATACAATAATGGAATCTAGTTGCTTAAAGTAAGACTGAGCAATAAAGCAAGGAATGGATTGAAAAAGATGGAGGAAACGCGGCAGTACAATCATCTTAATAGCATTAATCTTCCCTACGAGAGAACTAGGAAGAGTCTTCCAGAAATTAATTCCCTGCTTAAGCTGTTCAATTTTGCTGTTCCAGTTCTTTCGTAAGAGGTCCTCAGATTTTTTCGTAACAATAACACCAAGATATGAAAAATGCTCATAAGCCTTTTTAAAGGGAGTGGACAATAAATACGTCATATTAACCTCCTTGGACACTGGCATTAACTCACTTTTGTCCCAGTTAACAGAGAATCCAGAGAGTTTGCCGAAACTGCTAATTAGAGTCAAGAGGGCAGGTATTGATGTTTCAGGACGAGATATAAACAAAAGAATGTCATCTGCATACAACGAGAGATGATGCTCTTGCTCATGTATCTCAACGGGGGATATTAATTGACTTTGTCTGACACTGGCAGCAAGTGGCTCAATAATTATTGAAAATAAAAAAGGGGAGAGAGGGCACCCCTGACGGGTCCCACGGTTGATTGCAAAAGGGCATGAAATGTTTTGATTGGTGATAACAGAGGCAGTTGGGTGTGAATAAATGATCTCAATCCACTTCATAAAGGAGGGTCCAAAACCAAATTTTTCAAGAGTGATCAACATATAAGGCCACTCAACCTGATCAAACGCACGTTGTGCGTCCAGAGAGATTACTACAGCCTCCTCTGTGTGCTCCGTGTACAACACATGAAATAAACGACGCAAGTTAAAATACATATGTCTCCCTGGCATGAAACCTGATTGGTCAGGATGAATAATGGAACATATGTGCTCCCTTAATCTGTTAGCTAAGGCTTTACCCAGGATTTTGGTTTCTATAGGCAACAGTGAAATGGGGCGGTATGATGAGACCAAGTTAGGGTCACGGCCTGGCTTGGGTATAAGTGAAATGTTGGCTTTATATAAGGTGGGAGGTAACCTTGAGTTCAATATTGAGTGATTAAGCATACGTAATAAGAGAGGCGATAATTTAGAGCTAAATTCTTTGAAAAATTCTATACTGAAGCCATCTGGCCCAGCTGCCTTATTGTTGGGAAGGGAAGAGATCACTTCCATTATTTCTTTTGAATTAATTTCTTTATCTAGTGAAAGAGATGATTCTGCTGATAGTTTAGGTAGGTCCAGATTTTCAAAAAATGTTTCCATCTCGTCAGGATCAGGTTCTCCTTGTGACTGATAGACACGTTCATAAAAAACAGCAAAACATTTATTAATTTTTCCAGGGTCTGTCCAGAGAGTGCCATCATCTGACTTAATAGAGTGTATGGCTCTAGAAGCCTGAGTTTGCCTTAATTGACGGGATAGCAACCTATGGGGCTTGTCGCCAAATTCAAAATATTTTTGTCTAATTTGGACCAGTAAACGTGACACATTCTTTGACAGTAGAGTATTGTATTCATATCGTAATGCAGTGATCTTCTTGAGTAACTCAGGTTTGTTACCCTCTCTATATAACACTTCCATATCAGCCAGTTGATTATCAATTTCAGTTAACCTTTCTTTAGATTTTCTTTTTTCTGCTGCCTCATAGGATATAATGTGGCCCCTAATAACAGCCTTCATGGCCTCCCAAAGTGTGGAATCATCAACTTCACCAGTGTCATTCATTTTTACATATTGATCTATTTGGTTTGAGAGATAAGAGCAAAATTCTTTACTTTTCAGTGTTGCATTATTTAGGCGCCAGCTAAATTCTCCCCTCTTGTAATTCAATTTAAGTTCCACAGAAACAGGGGCATGATCCGATATGAGAATATTATGATACTTGCAGTCAACTATTTGTGTTAAAAGTTTAGAATCCAGAATGAAATAATCAATCCTAGAATAAGACTTGTGAACTGCTGAAAAGAAAGAAAAGTCTTTTGCTGTGGGGTTGAGGAGTCTCCAAATATCCACTAGATTATATGACTGCATTAAATTATTAAGAGTAACACTGCTCTTAGATGAACTGGTTTGGGAGTGTTGTCTGTCTAAGACAGGATCCAAAACAGAATTTAAATCTCCACCCAAAATTATATTTGAGTTTGACATATCGGGTATAGTGTTGAAGAGATTCTGAAAGAAAATGGGGTCATCAAAATTTGGCCCATACACGTTAATTAGGGTAACTGGTACAGAGTTAAGTTCCCCTTTAACTATTAAATATCTGCCCCTGTGATCAGAAATAGTTTGCTTGTGGATAAAAGCTATTGTTTTCTTAATAAGGATCGCTACCCCTCTTGCTTTTGTAGAAAAATTAGATTGAAACACATGAGATGCCCATGAAGGACACAATATTTTTGCTGCCGTTGTTTTTATATGCGTTTCTTGAAGGAAGGAAATATCAGCCTTGAGTGTGCGTAGATGTGCATAAACCTTTCTTCTCTTAAGAGGGCTATTGATCCCCCGTACATTCCAACTGACCAATGTAATTCCACCTTCACTGTGTTTACAGGATGTAGGTCTATCTGACATAATATGCTACATAAGGGAATTTGTTACATGACCATGGCAAAAAGGAATATACAGTAAACCGAAAAAAATTGATGTGCAGACAAAAAAAGAACATCGAACAGAACACATGAACATAGTAAAGGGGAGCGACAACCCCATGGAAAACGCTTCCATGCCCCAGACTTAAAGTTAAAGCTAAACTCAGGGGGCCAATAAAGGCCCAAGATAGCAAACAACTACTCACCTCTCTCCAAGCAAGGGAGAGACTCCACCTCAACCGTGGATAATAATTGCAAATAAAACATTTGTCCTCTCAATTCTCGATGCGAGTTTTGGTCTTCTTTTTTTTTTTTTTCTTTCTTTAAATTTTGCTGATAATACAGAGATAAATTAGTCAACTTGCCGGCTTGACCCAACATTCATGTTCCAGTCCCGTACCTCCCGACTCAGGAATTTTTCGGCTTCGTCCGGGGTGTTGAACGTGCCAGTATTGCCATCCACTGTGACCACAAAGTTTGCTGGGTGCCTAAAACCGCACCTGATTTTCCTGACTCTGCATTTCTCCTTAATGTGCTGAAACACCTTCCGTTTCTTCATGGTAGCAGACGTTAGATCAGGAAAGATGAACACAGAGCGCCCGTCGTACTGCAGCGGCGTTTTCTCCCTGGCAAGCTTCAACACCAGCTCCTTCACCTGAAAGTGGTGTAGCTTTGCAATGATAGCCCTAGATTTACCATCTTTAGCAGGCGCTGCGCTTCGATGTGCACGATCCACATTCACGGGCCGGTCAAAATTCTCCTCTCCCAAAAGCTTCGGTAACAGCTTGGCAACAAACTCCGTCGGCCTACCGTTTTCAGCTTTCTCCTTGATTCCGATGATGCGGATGTTCTGCCTCCGGGAGCGGGCCTCAAGGTCGTCTAGCTTGGCTTCTTGTAGCGTGTACTGGGATTCAAGGCTAGCGTGTCGCCTCTCCAACTCCTCTAGCCGTTTCTCGTGCGATTCCACGGCAGCCTCGGTTGACGACACACGTTCAGTAACGTCTGATAGAGCAGATTTGAGGGTGGATAGGGACCCTTTTAGCTCGTCGAATCTCACATCTACAGCGCTTTTCAATGCATTTATTGCTGCCAAGACGTCTTCGTTTGTAGCCGGGACTATAGCATTAGCAGCTACAGGGCTAGCTGCAGTAGCGCCAGCTTCTTCAGTGGCCTCGGCATCGTTGTCGAAACAACCCTCTTCGTCTTGGCTTTTTTCAGATTTATACCCCTTGCCTTTTCTTGTCATTTTGTCTTTCTTGTTAGTTCAAACTCGCCAAAATTTAAATTAAGAACAATAAGTGAGGTAAAAAGAAAAGTTGAGGCGGAGCTTCCCGCAAACACGTCTACTCCATAGCCAGGGTTGCCAGATCCTCCAGAAGCTTTTTCTTAACTCACTTTCTATTTGCAATGTCACACCACTGTGACAAAATCCCTATAATATACTGGAATCGACTATTTTGTCTCAAAGTTTCCAAGTTTTATGATTGTTTCACTTTTTATTGCTGCATTTCGATTTCTCTTCAGTCTCTCACCTTCTGCAGCCAGCTGAGGAAATGCTGCAGACCCATTTTGCCAGAAAATGAACCCTGCATTGGAAAATAAGTGAATCCTGAGGAATCCAATCTCATATTCCACTCAGGGGCAGAGGTAATAACTGTTGCTGAGAGGCTTAACAGATTAGGTTTGTGTTAAATCAGATGGTAAAACCCATTTGGGTTCAACTATAATGACAGGTATTAATTGGTGATGCAACCACTACAGGAGCAGTTTCTCCAGTAGGACAACAAGGAGGACAAAGTGGTTTCGTGCACTTTGCTGAATCGAGACTTGCAAGAAACCAATGCGTGCTTGAATTTAAAGCATCTCTAAAATTGAACTTGTGGCACAGTCTCATCGATTTGCCATTTAGTTTTTCCTCAGGATCCTCTCCGCACCTAATTATTATTGTGTTTCAGGAGGGAACTCAAAGTGCAGTCCTATTCTGAACCGGCAATCTAACGAGGAGCACTTCCACCATCTCCATCCCCACCACCGCTAAACCATTGAAGATTAAAAGCTCTTATTATCCCTAAATATTCAATATGTCTCCATAAAAGAGGCCCATTGAAGTCGAAGCAAAACAGGGAACAAGATTAGTCCGGCATGTGTCGCCCGCCGCATGCTCTGTTTGTCGGCTTCAATTATCCACAACACTCTGCCTTAATCCTTATTGCAATTAAAATTCCAATTAGAATCGGAAAAACATATCCAGAAACAGAGAGGCAGGAAGAGGACTCGGTCAATATTAACCTTCCACACTCCCAGACACAGCAGGAGGACGTCAACTAAAATCTCTGTGTGTACAATAGCTGAGGGAATCTCGGAATTTAAAAGGCTCCATGCATATGCGATCGCCATTAGCAGAATAATGTTGGCTAAATAACGGCACATTGATTTCACAAATGAAGTAATTGGATAAGGATGATTGCATTAGCATATTTAAATAGCAAAGCGATCACTGCAAATTTAATTTTCCTCTCATTATCTGGCATTGATAACTACTCTGATACAGAAACA
Organism: Pleuronectes platessa; assembly: GCF_947347685.1. Classification (NCBI taxonomy): domain Eukaryota; kingdom Metazoa; phylum Chordata; class Actinopteri; order Pleuronectiformes; family Pleuronectidae; genus Pleuronectes; species Pleuronectes platessa. The sequence continues at coordinate 17,535,678 of NC_070644.1, read as the reverse complement.
GTGAATATTCCACCATTTTTTCGGGTTCGGCTTTTTTTCCATTGCTCAGCCTAAAAACAGGGGTTATGATGATCTAGGAATATGTCTCACACACATCACATAGGTACCTATTGCAATAAGTAAAGTACTGCAAGTATATAGTGAGTATATATATACATATAATTAGTTTATTGGTCTTATGTGACTGATCACTTGACCTTACAGCAGCACAAGATGACGACAGAATCTGAATTTTAATCAAATCTCCAATAAAACTGTGACTTACAATCTGATTAAATCTGCAAAGCGCAATAAAGAACTCCCATCATGACGCTATGAGCAAAACACAACAGCACAGTGCTATCAGCTGTCAAAATCCAAGCCCATCTACTTCAAAGCCCTCTTGTTCTTATAAACTTTCACAGTTTGGGGCCTAGGACAAGTGTCTGTTTTCTATATTTATCCCAGATGAATATCGGTTTGCCTTCTCTCTCAGCCAGCACCACAGTCCAATATCCTGCTGTGTGTTAAGGGACGAATCAGAGGCTAAGAGAACACAGAAGTTCTTCTGAGAGAAAGAAACGTTATATTGCTCACACACACACACACACACACACACATTGTGCATATGGAGTTTTACCAACACACAAAAAACTAGAGCCATGCAGATGAAACACTCTAGAGAAAAAAGAGCGGCTCCTTTTATTCAAGAAAAAGAGGGTCCTAAAAAAAAAGGTGGGATACAAATTCTGTATATTCTGAAAATGCAGAAAAAGCCGAGAGTCAACCGCAACTTCAGAGCTTCACACATGCCAGGGTGAGAACTTGGCTGCTGGGGGAATGTGTCAAAGCGAGGCCCCTGTCTGAGGAGATTTAGGCCTCAGCCAGAGATGAAACGAAGCCTAACCTCAACACAGAGCCTTGCGGTCTTCTGCCTCACTCTGCATGTGTGTGTGTGTGTGTGTGTGTGTGTGCTTGCAACACATTTGTCCCTGCATGTCTCTGGGACAATATTACAGTGTGTGCGTGCAATGTGTGAGTCCATGTGCATATTCTGGATTCTTTCATGTATGTATATGTGTGTGTTGGTGCGTGTGCGTGCGTGCGGGTGTCTAACCACACTTTCCTCGCTCAGATCCCTCAGCCTCGGTTCTGCGGCACAGATTTCATTAACAGCCCTCTGGCTTCCCCTCCGCCATCTGACTCTAATCCTCTGGCTTCCTTTGACATGCATCTGACTAATGAACGTCAATATTTTGGTTAGAGCGACCAGGATGTAAAGACAGAGGGTCTTGGTTAGGGTGAGGAGAGTGAAAAGAGTGATGAAAGGCGTGTGTGTGTGTGTGCAAGTGTGTGTGTGTGAAAAATGGCTCGGTTATTGTGAAACCAATGTCACCAGACTAAAAATTAACGCAAGCTTGAAGAGCGAGGACTTTTGTGCCATTTGTGTGGTCTTGAAAGTTTCAGGTTCCACTTGTGGTTTAAGGGTTTGAGTCAAAAACAAATTACCAGCTGTTTATCAAATTGATCCATACGGACTCGCCCTTCTCCTCCACATCTGGACGGGTGGCTCTCATTTAAACTGGCAGTTTTAAATGCCGTCATGTACCTGAAGTAGTCCTGCCTGAAGCGATACTGCAGCGTTTCACGTTGTGTGTGTTTGTGTGTGTTTGTGTGTGTGGATTCAGGTCAAGCGAAGAAGACACTTCTTGACACTTGTCAGTGAGAGAAGCCGGAGGAGGTGTGTGCATGTCCTCTCTTTCCCCTTTTTCACTTCTCCCTCGCCCTCCGAGAAGATGAGCCGAGTTCATATGCTCCCCCCCCCCCCCTTTCAGCCGCCGCTTCACAATCCCTCACTTACACACTTTCCACACCTGGGAGCTACCGAGTACAACACACAGTATTATACTGTTGGCTGTGAATGGCTCCACTCTGAGTATTTAGGGATTAAGCACTTCCCTCAAGAGCAGCTCAGTGGTGAGAATGAAGGAAGAAAAGTATTTCGCTCCCCCCTTATTCCCAGATTCCCTCAGACACCCGGGGGGATAAGAAACACTGACCATCTTTTCAATAAGCCAGTTTCTCACCTGTTTTTTTCCTCTTTCCTCTCAATGCATACTCCCACCATCCCTGTGTGTGTCTAAGAGAGGCAGAGAGCACGGGTAAAGACACAGAGACGCAGTAATTACAAATACAAATGTTTCCCCGGAAGAGCAGTTCAGACTAAATTTGCAGAAAAGTAAATACATTCAGTGAGCCAGGGCAGAGCCAGGATCACACACACATGAAGGTGAAACTTCCTGCACTAATAAATAGTGTCATTAAATTCATTTCCCAGGACGTCATCGTTACAGCCTCACATATTTGTGTTTCCAGACGGTGAGTTTGGTTTGGGTTCGGGCCTAAACTTTAAACATGGATGTTTCACGCTCTGGAAAGATATTTGACGTCACTGCACAAGACAAACCTTCAGTCTCGTACAGTCCAGTGATCTGATGAACAGATGCTCACTGTGACTTGGACAAAGCTTCTACAAGCTTTCTTTGGACAGGTCAAGCTTTAAACAGACTTTGAATTTGCTATAGGACACAATTGGCAATTATAAAAGCTTTTCCTGCATCCTGATTGGATGTGATCCACAGGACGGCCATTACTTCCACCAATGAGCTTCTGTTTTCCTCATGCATTTGTTTGTAAGTTAGCAGGATTATAAAAAGAATTGCTGGACAGATTGTCATGAAACGAGGTAGAAGGATGTTGTATGAGTCAGGGAAGAACCCATCAAATAAAGAGATTACTCAGAAAATTGTTCATGGATCTGTGCATTCTAGTAGATCTTTACTTTTATACCTCAAGCTGCTTAATGTTGTGACTCTTGTAGAATAATTGCGAAAGGCTCCTGAAAGAATTGTCGGGCATGTTTGGGTACAGGGTCGTGCGTTTGCAGAAAGATGCTGCAGGAAGTTTTCTAACTTTGAGAGGTTGCAAGTAATGTCGTCATCTTGTAGTGAAAACAACCTCTAGGTCGGTTTCAGGAAGCTGCTCAAAATGTCCTCCTCCTGATATAACTGTACTCACTGCATGTGAGTTGAACTTCGAATAACATGGATTTACAGACAGAAAGTTAGAGCATATGAAATAAAACGACGGACATTGACGAAGAGAGGAAACTTAAAACTGAAAAATAAGAATGGACAAAGAAGAGAGCGACGGACATGAAAAGTGCACGTCTGTTTTTTAAGTGTGTGCATGTGTTTGCGTCACATCCCATTCTTAGCGGGCCTTCAATCAAGACGTGATTTACAAGCTCGGGTTTCTCTGACCACATTTTACAGCCTACAGGCCTGCGAGCGGTGGCTTTTATTTGGCAGGGGCTTAAACCCTAAGAGTAACAAGTTGGGGTTTTTTATTTGGCCGTGGTTTCAAACTGCCATGGGTGTCTCTCGGTTTTCCCGACCGCAGATAGAGAGAAGGGGGGGGACAGGGGGGGAGGGATAGAAAAGGAGGAAAGAGCGGGTGAGTCTGAGCAGCGGGAGGAAGAGGAGGAGAACAGAGGTGAGAAGTGGAAGACGGTGATAGCAAGAATTGATAGGAGGTTAAGAGAAAAAGACAAATAAAGAATATCAAGGGTAAAATCTGTATATCAACACAGATGGGCTCATCTCTTACATTTAAATTAAAACCTATTCTGGATAAGGTTAGAAACAGACATGGTAGTGGTAATGGGTAAATGTGGGAGTTGATTGTCCAGCAGCACCAGATGAGCACAGTCCTTTCATCGCACAATATAACACAACAGTCTTCTGAGCTCATTGTGATATCGTTTTTACTGTGAGTAAACAAGTTCAATAAAACCGAGCTGCATGGTCCCGGAGAGAAAACTGAATTGCCTCAGCTTGCACATTTATTTTTATATGGTTATGTACTTCTCTTGCTGCAGCCGGCCTGAATGAAAGTAAGCTAAACTCCCCTTGCTACTAATCTTTGACCCAACCTTAACTTAACTGCACCTTTGGGACAAATTTCCCCTCATGAACTGCTGGACTCTGGAAATCAGACATGAACTGTATGTAATGGTTATATTTGCATTATATATACAGTGTGTATCCTCCAGCAAGTAATAAAAACAAAAACTAGGTGCTTGAACTTGATCATCTGTATTTGAATAAGGACACGTGAAGGACAAGTAAATATATTTGCCACATAAGCTCTCAGGGAATCAATGTAAGTCAACACAATGTTCTCCAGAGTGTAATAGAATAAGTTGCTGTGTGTGTGTGTGTGTGTGTGTGTGTGAGAGAGAGAAGAAGAACAGAGAGCGAGGGATATAGATCCGAGTTCGGACGTGTGAACATGCATCTTAAGAGTGTGACGGCACTTTGACAGACTGTGCATCTTCACCTCCCACACTGATGGTTTCTATAAAAACCTGGCATGCATCTGCCTCAGTAGCTCAGACAGATGTCGACAGATGTTGACCAACAGATTACAACCCATGTCGCTCACTGGGCCGAAATATAATAGCTATCAAGGGAGAGTCAAACTGGTGAGTTGGTTGAAATGCTTCTGTACGGCTGATGAGAAGGTTAGTCTGAAAGTAACAGAGAGAGAGAGAGAGAGAGAGAGAGAGAGAGAGAGCTCTGTTGGAGGCGTTGTGTTGTGGCTGGGTGATGCTGCTCATCTCCAGCTCCACCCACCATCTTTCATTACCCAACGCAGCAGAAGGCCTGGTGTAAAACAATGTTTTATAAATGGAGACAGGGATAAATCAAGGACGGCTTCACGGCTTGAAGGTTACGGACAGAAAGATAAAATCAAAACCTGCTGGATCCGCTGAATTGCTTGTGTTTGTTTCTTTTTAAAGCTTATGGATAGTTTCACTGTGAAGGAAACCCGTATTCAGAGAAACGCCCTATTCACGCTTACTGTGTTTTCTGATGTCACTAATCTGGCGAAGGATAGCAGTTCATTTTTAACTCGTGTTGGGGCCTTCCAATGTGTTAGAAAGGGGCAAAATCCATTGGCACAGCAGTCAAGTAGTTATCTGCACATCTCGCAGCCTTGAAAACCAACTTGAGCCCAATCGACCGGCACCTTCTCGACTGCCTCGGGACTTCACGAGTCACCCAACAACTCTTTTTTTATTATTCTATTTGGCAGCGAGTGGCAACATTGGCTCTGAGGTTACGTTCACAATGACTCGTCACCTCCTCTGTCTCTAAGTGGGAAGGGGTGTTGGGTCCATCTCCCATTAAAACACACAGGGGAAACCAAGTGACCCCAAACGATTATGGGAGAAGAAATGGTGGTAAATGCAATAACTCCCATGATCCCACGCTGCTTCACGACGTCATCAAACCAGGTCTTTTGTTATTGTTTTGCTTGAGACCCCTTAGAGGACAGAGTTACATCTTGTACTTTTAACAGCTGGCTACTTTTCTTCAATGTGAAAACCCATTGAAACTCAATCACATCTCCTCAAACCTCAGAAAGCAGGACAGCAGTTACACTGATGTGGGATCTGACAGATTTTCTGAAATGCAAATAAAGAAACTCAGCATGGACCACGGGGGGGTACACACTTTGCTTCCTTCACCTCTTTCATCTCTGCTTCCTGGTTCCTCTCTTTCTTTGTATTACTTGGATTCCCTCTTGACCCCCCCCCCCCCCCTCTTCCTTACAAATACAGTATACTGCTGTTTAACAGAATTAATAGCACATCCTGTACAAACCAAGCGTATGTCTGTGTGGATTTGAAACCAGAGTCACGCTACCGATGCTGCAACCGCTGATTATTTGTCTTTCTCTGGTGCTGTCAGGATGACAGATCAAATATTGCGGGAGGTGGTCTTTACTTTGGAAGCAAAATGTTTTCATTGGTGTCTAATAAGCTTCCATCTCCCAGGGCTGCACATTACAACCCCACAATTTCCTCAAAAGGCCTCCAGATACGTCTTCCCTGATGGATTAGAACATAATTGAGTTTTAAAATGCAGCTTGAAACACGCTGAAAAGGGACGATGTTGTAAGGACATCGTTTTTCAACAGCGATTCACTGAGCATATGTAGTAATAGTGGAACACATCAAGAGCTCTCTAGACAGATAAAAGCATATATATATTTTCCCAAGGAAATAGTAGAGCTCTGATTTGAAGTATGATTTATGTTTACCATATTTTCTGAATGCTAAAGTCAGCCACACACACACAATATGTTCTTTTATGAATGTTTACCCACAGGATTCCGTTCACCCAAATGTCTCTAAATCAGAACTGCTGCAGAGGCAGCAACACTGTCAGTCTGTCGGAACAAAGTGCTCACCTCTTTGCTGAATCTTTTCCAGGGAACGCTTTCATCATTCCACAAAAAAAGCTGATTCTGTCATGATGAAAAATTCATTTGAATATGCTTGAGGTACTTGTGATTTATCGTGCCAGACACTGAGACCCCTTAAAAAACCGAGCAGATTCCTTGAAGGTTGATTGAAAATATAATGCACTTTTTGTTCCCTCTGTCTGTCACCATTAAATATTTATCTAATACGCTGTCGAGTCAACGGTTTATCTTTCATTAAGGCGTTTTGTTTTTTAGTGATATTTGTTAATGTCGCATTTAACTCCTCTGTCCTCTGTCCTGAATCTTTTCGCTGGAAGCTAAAAGAAAAAGAAATAAATTGGCCCGTAGCTGATACATCAAACACGTTTTCTTTTCTGGCTCATGTTTCTGAGTTAATTTATTGTGAAAGGTGTGACTGAAAGGAGAGATGTGGCTTTTTGAAATCCTCCGCTAGGTTCCACCACAAGTGTGACCCAAAAAGAAGAATTAAAATTCAGTCTTCAATCCAGTTAGTCAGTGGAAAAGAAGAAAATGCCTCCTTCTGTGTCAACCAAACGCAAACGGCTATATTTAATATGTTTAATATGATCAGCCACATTTCTCTCTGTTGGAGATGGACACACATGACAAAATCAATATTTATCTTAACTTAATTAGACGTAATCCTGATTTTCTTTGAAAAATGGGAAAGAATCACCAATAAGAAAGACAGACAGACAGACAGACAGACAGACAGACAGACAGACAGACAGACAGACAGACAGACAGACAGACAGACAGACAGACAGATAGATAGATAGATAGATAGATAGATAGATAGATAGATAGATAGATAGATAGATAGATAGATAGATAGATAGATAGATAGATAGATAGATAGATAGATAGATAGATAGATAGATTGATTGATTGATTGATTGATTGATTGATAGATAGATAGATAGATAGATACCTCAATCCAACCCTAATACTAACTCTCAACTGAACCCTGAATCCAAGGTTAAACCCTCAAACAGGCCTTTAAAGTTGCACCAGAAATTGAGGAGCAGCCGTAAATGTCCTCGCTTCAGTATTTCTTATCGTCTATTTTGTGTTTTGTACAGCTTGCACCCAGAATGAGGCTCACTTAAGCTTGGATCTCTTCATTGGTTGTTTTCTCTTTTGACTCCTGCTGTGCACCAACTGTCCGGATGAATTAGTTGCATCTTATTTGGCTGGTGCAGCACAGAATAAAAGTTTGCACCACTTTCCACGTATTCTTGTTTCTGATGAGGAAACTTTTCAAACCTGGAGGCAGATTAAGAGGCTTCCAGTTGGAAAAATATCAAAAATGACAAATGACGTTGTAAAAGTGAACAGAAATGCCAGCTTGTCCTTTGGTACAGACAAAAATGTTTTAACAGGAAGATGGTTTCTCGTGAAATTTAGCACAGACAGGGAATGAGCTTCACCGACTTCACTAAGCCCATTGTACTTCTCGGTGCCTTATAATGGAATCTAGTTAAGCAACGATTGATTATTCATTAGTTCCAAATTTACATTCGTCAATTAAAGAGCTTAAATGTAAAACGAGCTTACCCGTGTGCCTTCAATTAACCCAGTGGTTCAAAAAGGTGCAATGAATTTCATTCGGGGTAGAATGGGTCTCGGTGACAATCAGGAACAACTCTCGATATTAGCTTTAATTGGAAAAATACAACACCATTCCTAATTATGAGACAGAATTAAAGGCAATGGGGAAATAGATTTTCTTTTTTTTTTAATTAAGAAAGGAAAGCAGACGGATGGATGGACGCACGAATGGGTGTCAGACAGAGGATAACAGGGGTGAATTAGAGAAGCAAGAAATAAGAAAGAGAGAGTCTGGCACATGTAGACAAAAACAATGCCCTCCAGATGGAGGAGCTGGGCGAGAGCTGCCCCTTTAAAGGAGGAGGAAGGCACAGAGGTGGTCTGACTATTTGAGGACTGATCCTTTTCATGAGAAATAGGAAGAGAGAGGATGAATAAGTGTTTTTCCTGCTGCCTACACTGTGCTGAGGCTAAAAGTAACAGAGCAGTCGTAGGTGTTTATGTAATGTGGGGAAAAGAAACAACAAGGAGCTTGAATCTACACAGTGGAATCGTATATTTAGACGTTAAACATACATGATGTTAATCTCGATCAACGTTATGAACATCACAAATTAATGTTTTCAAATTTTGTCCTATTGACCTTGTCAGGAAGTTTTAAAACAATAGAGAGCATTGGAAAATAAAGTTACAAGACAGCCAGACTCTGACCAGACTCCTGATTGTGTGTGTTTTGTGTGTTTGTGTGTGTGTATCTGTGTGTATATTGTACATCTGAGGTACAGCAGGGTGAAGCTCACCTCCCAAAATCCCTTTGATCTCTTTTGATCTCCTTGCAATCCCCTCTGTATTCCCAACGGCCCCAAAGGACTGACAGGGATTTATATACAGTGGCTTCAGAAAATATCCAGGCCACTTCAAATTTCCACACCTTATTCAGCTGTTTATATATCGACAGTCAATAACACATAATTATATTTTTTCGGACCCTTTGGTGACGCACTCCAACGTGTGGTCAAATGTTTCCTATTGGCTTAAATAGCAAGTCCACAAAATTAAATTGACCGAACTGTTTAGAATTGACACATGATTAAACTGTGGCCAGACAAAGATGAGGGGTATAAAACCACCTCTAAAGTTTTAAATGTGTTTCCCACGATCACACCAGAAGTTTTTAACTGTCACGAGTTTTAGAGTCGACCACAAACTGACAACATGATCCTTCTTTACTGAGATGGCCAATAACACAACTATCTCTTTAACAAAGCTACCGGAGTCCTCTGCAGAGATGGGGGAGAGTATCAATCTGGCCTTTCTGGTGCGGTGGCTAAACAGATGCAGCTTTCTTTTCAGGTGCATCACACACCGGTTACAGTTTGCTGAGTAGCATTTGAAGGATCCTGAGAGCACGAGGAGGTGGCGTGGTCATGGAGATGGGTACGAATTAAGGAAAGTATGAATGCTGCCAAATTCAGAAGGGTCCTTGAATAAATCTTTCTCTAGAGTGCACACAACCTTTCAGCGCTGCAATGATCCGAAACATACATCCGAGACATTTTATGGCCAAAAGTCTGGTGTGCAATTATTGAAGAGACGTACCCAAGAAGAATTGAAGCTGTAAAGTTTAAACGAAGGGTCTGAACTTTTAAATTGGCAAGTGTGAAGGGTAATACACTCAATACTTTCTCAATCTACTGTCGATGTAGAGGAGATGAACTTGAAGCAACCGACTAAATGTTGGATGCAGTGGAATATCTTGACGCCTCATGTTTCTGAGAGATAATGTTTCGCATCTGTGAACTCAAAAGACTCTTCCTGCTCCCGGATTCATGCAGTAATGACCGTGGATGCAGCTTCTGTTTTCAGACATTTCCTGTTTTTGTTTCTTAAAGTTAGTTTAAATTGCTTCATATGCTTTTTCCACATGAGCATATCAGCCTCGGGCCCAGATTTATGAGATCGGAGCAGATGACCCCTTTGAACTTGATCAGCTCCTCCGTTGAGAGACGACTGAATGCATTCAGGAGTAAAACCACATTGAGCACAATGCGCACATTTGTTTCCGCTTGCATATCCTGGAAGAAAGAAAAAAATGTGTCTGGAAGCCAAAGGGGATGAATCAGTTTTAACCAGTATATCCCGGTAACTGGGAGGTCGTCTGTGGAGGACGCACAAGGGGATTTTGAATTCATCGGGGAGGATTGTGGCCGCATCTCACATATTCCAAGATTGTTTTGAACATTTAACAAATTGGGGAATAATGTGACAGATGTCGTAAAATGTGGTCTTTCCACTTTTGACTCCGTGGAGTTTTTTGTTGTTGTCGATCATGCTTTGTTTTGCTTTGTAGGGATTGTACATTATAGCCTTTATGTCGAGCTTGACTAAACATTGTACTCTATTGCTTCCTTTGTTAATTCAACTACTGTTGTACAATGTGAACAAAGGATCATGGACAATTTGTTGAGGGTTGTTGGGTAATGATGTCCAACAAGTGTCTATCAAGCCTTATTTGCTAAATGTTTCCTCAAAAGTAAAAATAAAACTTTGCCCAGAATCAATAGCCATAATGATAAAGCCCAGATCAATAAAACTCTAATGGAAAATGCTGTGAATTGTTTTGAAACTTTGGATTTTGATATTTTTTTCAGGATAATTTTTCTCAACAAAGATGAGAGGTAAAGGTAAATAGAGTGATTATTGATTAAAATAGAAAAATCCATCTCAAACCCCAAGTTGCACTCACATACTTACAACTTTCATGTTCCATCTCTGTCATGATGAACATTTTTCTTTCTCACATATTAAACCTGTTAATCTAAGTTATATTTCTATGTGACAGGCTCAGATAGATTTTCTCTCCCTGTAATTACACAGGTGTCGTCCTCAGAGTTCAGCAGGACTCAAAGAGCCGGAGGCAACGGGTTCCTCTCAGGAGCAGATGGCAGAACAATGCTTCTCAATTTAATTTGTCTCGTTTTGGGAAAACAAAAAGAATGTGATCCGATATTTGTAGCTCCACACAGATGATTTCATTAAAAGGGTTTTGTAGGAAAGGGTGTTAAATGTTAATTAATTGAAGTGAGAGACTTTTTTTTATCCTAACCCAGAGACCATTTGTTAGAGAGAGACAATGTGGGTGTTTTTAGATGGTAAAATATTCTATTTTGAAATAATCTCTGAAGGTCCAATAAAGTGTAGAGAGACATTTTAAAGAAAAATAAGATTAGATTTCTAAATTTGTGTTCTGTACGTGGTTGTTTGTTTTGCACCTTGAGTTTTTTTGTTTCCTGCTTTATTTTGAAACTTCCTTCCCCAATCTGTGTCTCTCTTACTTTACTTCCTGGCTTACTCACATTGCTTCCTGTCTTAATTTACTTTACTTCCTGGCTTACTGACCTCACTTCCTGTCTCACCTGTCACTTTGTGTTGAGCCTCATGGATTAACCTCGTGTTTCTGTTGATTTGTGGATCTTCTGAGATGTTTTGCTTACTTCAGAGACTGTAAATCCATTATTTGTGTTTTCTACTTAATTCACCTTCACCAGTCTTTGCTACTGCGGCAGCAGTCGGGCCCTACTTTGCAAAACCTGACAACGTGGACGTGTGATTGTGCCGATGCATCCAGTAGAATTTGAAATATTTTACTGAATCAGTGTAAAATTTGTCCTGCTGGTGGTGCTTCAGAAAGTCAGAGGATCATCAAACAACACCCTGGTTGGGAAATATGGTTAAATTGACCAAATCTTATAAACTTAGGAAAGTTAGCAAGAGCCACAACGTCTTATAGAAACTTCTTTCATTCGATGTTGGGATATTTGAATCTGGACCAAACAACCACAGGGCAGATATTTTCTCATTTATCACAAACACGTGTGCATGTGGAGGTAGAGACACGAATCCTCTGTTGCATTTTTATCTCCCCCTCCGACATTAGCATCTGAGAACAGTCCCAACAAAACCCTGTAGATCTACTCAGACATGAGTGGACTCTCGGAAATGGATCGCCACCTCCTCAGAGACGCATTAATACAGAGTCCATATCTTATTCATGCAGTGTTTCAATTCTCTCTGTGAATGCATTAGTCCATTCAGTTCTTCAGCCAATAGCTCACAGCCACACTCAATCAACCAATCCATTCATAAATGTGTTCATGTATTTCACCAGTCATTCAGTTTGCTGCTTATGATGTACTGAATTACATCCATGCCATCCGTCCATGCATCCAGCCATCCATCCATCCCTCCCTCCATCCTGGTTGTAGCCAGCCCCTCTTCCCAGGACCCTTGGTGGTAATGATAATGGATGGATTGATGGATGGATAATAAACATAAATCTAACAAAAGAAGCTCCTCTAATGAGACAAACAGGACATGCATGTAATAAAATGATGCATACAGACTCATTAAGGACTTTTCCACAGCAGAGGGATGTTTTTACAGCATTTGCTTGTGTTGTATTTGCAGCATATTGGCCTTTAAATGTTTTTTATGTTTTTGCAATGATAAAGATGGGTTCAAATATCAGAGTTGATCCTTTGGGGCCACTTTTCCCATTTCAGACCAAAGTGCATGCAGAGTACAGGTTAGACAGAAGTGATCACAAGAGGAAATGAGATCAAGTAAACGATTTAATGATATTTGACTTTTCTACTCCCAGTCATGCTCTCCTGTGCTTGTAGTAACACCTTCACTGAGCGTCTCCACCCCCAAGAGCTCTGGTGCAGTTGCGTAATGGCCGAGAAGAAGAAGCCTGGCAGCTCCCGAGTGTCACTGTGACTATTAAGTGGGGCTTTGCTGGAGAAGGAGCAGCGTGTGTGTTCCGCCGGCTTCCTTTGAACCGACGGAAGGTTAAAAAGGATTTTCTCCTCTGACAGTTTCTCATTTTGAGGGTGATTTCTGTAAATGACAGCAGCTTCCACTCGGGGGCCCTGCATTAGAAGTGGCTCCCTCGCGCCAGCCTTTGGTTGGGTTCAAAGGTCGAGCCACCTGAAGCTCGCTGGTTCGACTCCCCGCGGTTCAGATTTGTCGTTTTCACACATGTGTGTCATTACACATCGCTCGGCCTCCTAGCACATTCCTGGCCACATGTAAACTGGATTAGATTTACAGCTGTGAAGTGGCCTTTTTCTCAGAGAAGGAGAAAAAAAAAAAAAACGTTTTAAAATGTTAGCTGTACTTGGAAACCAGTGCCATATGTTTATGGCTCCACTTTTAACTTTTAATACTCAGTTGTGTTGCTAGGGCGGAGTCGGGCGGACTCAAAATAAAAATCGACAAACAACAACAAAGCAGACATTTGGACGTTTGTATGATTTAGTGTGAGAAGGCTTGTGATGCAGGGAGGGAAGCAGAGGCACTTCTAGGAAAAAAACTGAATCCAGACCTAAACACAAAATTAATACATGTATAAAAACTTTTACCAGATCTTTCTGAAAGTGTTTTCAATTTTGAAATGGTGACTCTTTGTGCCGTCTGAACATCTGAGCAAGCTGCATCGATTTTGAGGGTCTGAGTCGTCCCATTAGTCTCTGATCATTAGCACAAGGTGTTTTCTGAGCTGTTGCTTTAATTACATTTCAAGCCAGCAGGGTCAACAGCACTTGAAGTGAATAAATGTTTATGATGCTGAGTTGTGCAGTAATGTTTCCCCATCATGAGGTCCAGGTTTTTTCACCACTGTCTTTTATTTATTTGCTTCTGTAGTAGAAAAATTAACTAAATATGCTTAACAAACTATTTTGTATTTGGATAGTAAGTTTCTGCAGCCTTGTAAGAGACTTTTATGACTTGTATTTACATACACCAAATGTTTAAGACTTGAGCTGTTTTATGGTCGGAACTGTTAGTGTTGAAATACGTTGAGACCATTTGTTACCCATCAAAGGAAGGAGTGGATGTCTTCTTATCACCTAAGGAAACACATGTGAATCAGCTGCTAATGTTTAGATTCCTCTCCTTCCCCCACCCATGTATCCTTCCTGGATTGGTTCAGAAGGACAGCCCTAAATCCTCCTATATAAGATCTGTGTTTTTGACTATTCTTCATCCTCACTCTGAGACCCTTGTGGTTTCCCTGTGTTGATCCTTTCTGCAGAAAGCCCCTTATTAAATACACGTAGATAACTTTGTTGTTTCCAGCCTCTTGTATCTCCAGATTTCCATCACACTTCTCAGTTTGTTTGTCAGCAGGATTGTGCAAGAGCCACTGAATGGATTTCCTTGAAACTTGGAGGAATCCTGGGACTTCGTGTTGGCACCAGATTTAGACAAAGGGACGAATTGAGGTAATTTCCCTTTAACGCTGTGTTTTCTTTGACAATTTCATCTATTTCCGAGGAATGTTTCATGGAACCTAAAGGGGGGAGGGGGGGGGGGGGGGGAAGCAAGTCAGCATATTTAGGCAACTGATATCTCTGTGTGCAATGTGGTGCAGCTTGATTGAATTTAAAGGGTCTGTTGGGCCTTGGAGGGGGAACATTGTAAATGGACAGTTTTTCTATTCAAAACACTTTTCCAGTGTTAACAACCACTCAGAGTGCTACACAATACAACTCACATTTAAAGATAAACATATCTGGAATACTGTTCCCCATTTGGGTGTCTGTATATTGCCCAAGGGCACTTTGTGAGGGATCAAACCACCGACCTTCTTGTTAGTGGACGACCCTCTCTACCTCTTGAGCTCTACTGAATACCAAGTGTTTTTGAATTATGTTTTAAAAACTCTAGACTCTGTAGCTTATAGTAGAATGAGAGTTGGAAGGAATCACAGATTGTTAATTGATGATAAATATTTGAATGTCTGATGCTAAAGCAAGAAAACGACACTTATGTTTGTGGCTCAATCCCCAAAAAATACATTTCCAAAATGATGTCTGGAGCTGATCCATTGCACTTCCAACCCTCGTGCCCGCTGGACTCAGACCTTGTCAGCAGATGGAAAGTGGGAGATTACAAATTGGGATGTCTGGATTAACTTTGTGATAAGTTGCTTTTCCTCGGGGGGGCGAGCCTGGTGTCGTAAATATGACGGAGATCAAAGAGAGGAACGCAGCGTTTTTGTGTTTTCTCAAATATGACGCCAGCATTAGTCATATTGTTTGAGCCAGCGAGAGAATCAGCGCCTTAGAGGATCAAAGGGAAACGACTAAGATTTAAAGTCGTTATGATTCTGCAGTGCGAAGAAAATCACCGATTTGGAAATCAAATATTTTAGTTTCCCTCCTGTTCTGTGTCTTTTAACAATATCGCATGAATCTCAACCTCCTCTGAGTTTCCTCTCACTGTATCAGAGCACACAGAGCAGCTGCCAATGCCAACGTGTGTCCACTAATAACTGGCTGCTGTCGGCCAAACTTCCTTCATTTCTTTATATATCAGCGAGGAAACGTTGGCATTTTTTATTTTATTTTTGCGTTCGTGGCTATTTTGCGATACAGCGAGTAATCACTATGTTTAAACTGGTCGGATGGAGAAAGCTGTGGTTCCTGTTTCCTGTGTAAATGCAGGAGGCTTAAGCTCTTCCACAAATCTCCCAAAAAAAAATCCTCCTGCTATTTTATGTGTCAGAATTGATCTAGGTTCTCATATTTTACACTTTTCCTGTGTTTTATTGGAAGTTTTGATTTCCATTAGGAGATATATTTGTGGTTTTTAAGTACCGACAATCATCCCAAAGTAGTTTTATATTTTCACCCTCAGGCTTTTGCCCCCCCGAGCGAGAACAGCTTAGTCAATATGCAATCAGGAGAAAGGCTCCCTCGCTTAATAGAGATCACATGAAAATATAGAAGATATTTAAGGTGAAGGAACAAAATTGATGGTTGGATGGTGGGTCATGTTTGGCATATTTAAGAAGCTGAGCACTACAGTATCACTGCTGTTGCCCCTGTGCATCACTCCCACAAGGCAGGAGAGTAAAAGTATAGTGAGGCAAAAGACCCTGGGAACGATCTGAAAAGCGGTTGTGCCACGGAAGCGGATTCAAACATCTTCCAGCAGCAGTGACACAGGGACTTGGATGGGACCGCGAGGATAAGTGATGCTTTTCATGGACTTCAGGGTGCAGGGAATGTGGCTCCCGTTCAATAACAGGGATTCAAGTGCAAAACTTGCACTTTTGTTTTATTTAGAAGAGGCTCCACTAGATAAGCTTCCCAGAGGTGGAATTGAAATGAGGTGGTTCAAAACTTAAAACCATGAAACCTTGTAATACCAATCAATCAATAAATGGGCTCTTATTTCTTTATATTTGTTGTTTTGTTGCTTTATATATAGAATGTATTCACTGATCTATGAATTCTCTTGGTTTTATGTCTTTTTACAAATGCATCTTTCTTAAATAATCTGCATATAAATACTGTTATTTTTACCAATATGGTTAAATGTATGTTTTCATTTACATTAATTGTAGTCACATAGCTTTAAGAATCCTTTTTACTGTACTGATAAAACCAATTTCTGCCTCAGATGAATATTTTTTACTCATGTAATTGTTTCTTTTCATCTCACCCAGCACAAAAGCGTTGCAGATAACAAATTGGACATAATCAAAGTGCCTGAGTTAGCGGCGATGCCACATTTAAAAAGTGAACATGTTGTTTTTTTATATCCTTAGTGACAAAAAAAAGCACATGCAAATTTAATGATGTATTTTGCTTGAATATTCCTGTGTCTTCTTGCGAGTCGCCTTCCCCCCCAAAAATGAGATGAAACCTGTGCTGAAAACCAACCGCAACATTGGCCGCGGTGCCCAGAGTGAGAGAGAGAGAGCGCAGGAGAGAGAGAGAGAGAGAGAGAATGAGGGAGACGAAAGGAAAGTCATCCAATTTTCATGTGTTGGCCGCCGCAGCCAAAACTCTCATTTACTGTATAAACTCCCGGCTGCCAAGAGCTCACGTCCAAATCAAATAGCAGAGCACAGCAGACACTAAAAACGCTTCCACTGTCGGACTCTTCGGCCAATTCATATTTAGTCTCAAATGAGCACAGATGGGGGAAGGATTTTTTTTTATTTTGTCTCCTCATGCTGGTTTGTGTGAATGGAGGGGGAGGGGGGGAGGGGGGAGGATTTGCATTTGAAAGGCACACATGGTGATGAAAATGTTCTTGTGATTGTTCTTATTGAGTCATGAATATCATTTGAGAGCGAGAGGAAGCAGTTGCGTTGGTGAAAGAGAGAGAACGCGGTGAGGGAGGTGTGTGTTTGTGTGTGTGTGTGTTTGTGTGTGTATGTGAAATGCTTGGTTTTAGCTGGTGTGTGTTGCAGAGAGGGAGCCTTCACACCCTCAACCTCACGTCCACAGGGAGAGTCACTCTGGGGCTATGCTATTCGTTTCATATGCATCTCATCACACTAAAATCCAAATTAAAATACTTTATTTGTCACCGAACGCCTTGTCTGCCGTCCAGCATCTGGCTTAAAGGCATCAAGTCGTTTAATGTGGTGTTTTTCAAACCATCAGTTCCAGCGCGGAGAGGGAAAATAATGCAGAAGACAAATCACTGTTTCTCATTGTCCTCAAACTTCAACTGTGACACACTCATTCGGAAAATCCTTCATATGTGCACTTTGGTGGTTATTGCATTTGTTTATCAGGCCCCTGTGTGATGTGTTGTGATATTTTTCACATAGATTGGAAGGTAAACTATAAATTTACATTCTGAGTGTTTAGACGACACCGACATTGGGCCAGCAGCCAATCAGTGAACACCAGTAGACCGTAGGTGGGGAGCCGTGGTTAGAGCGGCTGCACAGACTGACACGATGCAGTGGTTTTCCTGAATGCATCACGCAATGCAGTCAGCAAGAGCTGCCTACTCACGATCCACACTTAAATGATGACACATTCGTTCAGATTTCAGCAGAGGGTGCAAACTATTGAGAACTGAGGCTGGAGTAACATTATCTGTACAGAGTGTGTCCCTCAAACCTGCATCTCAGAGCTGATGTTCAGTGTTGTGTTGGGAATACAAAAGCCTGCACTGGTTAAGTAACAATACAACAGTATATGCAAGAGAAGGCTGGCACTGTTTCCCTGAATCATATCTATCTAACTCCAAATTAATGGGGTTAGTCTAATGTCTGTGACAAAAGAAAAGCAGAGCGAGCGAGAGGAATAATGATTCAACCCGGTCTCTAAACAGACCGACCCGAGTGTCCAGCGTCTCCCATCAGCCTGGACGAGCTCCAGTCACTAGAGTTCTCTGTCTAACAAGGTTTCCACATAATGGATGCACATAACATTTCTTTTTAATTCCATCCCATTCACCTGGGGGAGCCCACCCAGATAAAATGTCTCTTTTTCAGTAGTGGTCTGCAGCTTTCCAAGTCAGCATCCCATCATTTAATAAAAAGAACACATACTGGATATACAGAGTTTTCAATTAGAGATAATTTTCATTATCCGATCAGATATTAGAGCACAGGTTTTCAATTATAATTATTAGCGCCATCTTCTAAAATGAACGAGGACTTTATTGAACCATTTGTATTCTGGTATTCAAGTTACCAGCCAAATTATTAAACCCTGAAAGACTGATCGTCGGACTAAAGAAGATATGGCGTAATATATTCCACTGAAGTAATAAAAGGTTAATGAAATTGTTGCAATTCATTTATTTAAAAAATATCAATCACGTCCTCCACTGCAACTGTGAGTATTAAGGCCATGTTGAAGAAATACAAAATCAATTTCAGGAGTAAAGTTCCAATATGAGGAAAAAATTCCTGATTGTGTTAGGCACTGAATTTATAGTTTGTGTATCAGTACTTTGATAATTTTCAGCACATTTAAACAACACTGTGAAAGTAGTGATAACAATAATTTTTGACACTTTAATAGATAATTGTTTAAGTCATATCTCACATCTCAGAACCACAATTTGCAACTGTTGTCGTTACATTGACGTGCGTTATATTGTGTCACTTGTGTGTGTGACCTTCACGATTGGATTTCAATTTCCCCCCACAGGTAAATCAATCACCTTTATGTTTGAGTTTTAACCGCGTGCCTTACTATTACCTGTGGGAGCGCTGCTGAAGTCGGGTTTCATGCTACAAGGCAAATAGGGAGGTGATGGCAGTGGCAGCGCGGGAAGGGGACTCATAAATCACACAGCCGGGCTAAACGTGTCGCTGAGAGAGCCCATTAGGAAACACAAATGAATATGCATGGGAATTGATTTGGGGTGTGTGTCTGTCTGTGTGTGTTTGTGTGCGTTCGTTGGCTCCTTCAACAATCAGGGTCATCGTGTTTTTGTTTTTCTTGTTGGAAAAGAGGAAATCAGCAGAGAGGCTGTTTGAAAGAGGCACACGAGGAAGAATTTAAGTCTTTTACTTTAACACAAGCAACAATACAGCTAATATAACAATAGATGGAATCATTTTATATCTGCAAGAACACATTAGTGTTTCAAGGGTTTAAAAGTGTTCGAAGAAGATCATTGTAACTAGTTTATATACTTTTGTAGTTATCTTTATTATTATGTATTATATACCTCAATGATTTCACATGGATTACAGATATTCATCAATAACATACGACATAAATCCATCGAGGAATTGATAATATATTACATTAGCGATGATGGCAAAGACCATGACTATTATCAACTGCTGCATGATTTGAAATTAATTAAAAAAGTATATTACACCACAATTTTATACTGGAGAAGTATCACATATATAAATAAGTATATAAGTACATCAAATATTTACAATACTCTTAGTTCACCAGATTTGTATGTGGGTACAGTGGTTTAGCTCATGCAGGTCGAATTCTGTGTCATATACAGGTAAATAAGGAAGAGTGTCACTTTATCCCTGTGGAGGTAATACTCATTTGCCCATCTGCACACACACACACACACACACGCACACACGCACACACACACACACACACTAACACACCCGGCTTCCCCTCTGCTCTCTCCCTGTCACACTCCGTATCCCACCATCCTCTATCTCCCTCCTCCCCTTCTCCAGCCAGCACACCCAGCAAATGTTTAAATTACACGACCAAGTAAGCAAGATTAATTAAAATGATAATCTACGGGGCGAATATATTTCACAGCTAGCCAGGCGGCGGTTTGAAATTGTTGTGCGGGGCTCTAATGTCGGAGTGGAGTGTTGACCTATTCATTCTGCTTTGGTGAAACAGTCATTAGCCCAATTAAGAACTCGCAGACATTAAAACCCCAAACTATATGCAAAACAAACACCCCTAAAAAACCTCAATGCTATAATAAACTTCATTAATGTAATGTATGGTAATGAGAGAGAAAAAAGTACTGTTTGATTTATGTGAGGCGTGAAAGTTAAATAATGTATAGTACTTTTTAAACGAGGTATTTGGAGCGCTAACATCTGTACCAATAGGCTGCTGATATAAATGATTTACCTTCAAGGCTTAAAAAAGAGTAAACAGTCATAATTTCTTTAATCCTGCTGTTTTATGAGGCACATTACACCACATGAGGAAAATTCCATTTTCCATATTATTATATTTTAATCCGGCATCCATGACTAAGATGCTTTATTTTTTAGTTTATGCTAATCGACAGGGGGTGTTCGTCCTTCGGGTTTGAGGCGCAGCTACAGCAACGTTTTCCTGTTTCTCAGTTGCTCCGTCTCCTCCGAGCTTAATCGCAACGCGGGTTCGATTCCCCGTTCCCTGGATGTGGGATAATCCTCTTATGGAGTCAGTGTAAACCCAGAGTTGAGAATGTCTCATCAGTCTCTGAGTCATTCTCACCCCAACATAGACGAGTAGCACTCTGTCGTACGAGCCTCATCCCCCCCCCCCCCCGACATGGAGAGATTTTATGAAGATGGTCCTCAATCAATGTCAATTAGCGGTTAAGATGGTGTGATCTGTGTGCATGTTGTGTGTGTGTGTGTTGTGTACGCCTCGTCGGGTATTAGTGTGCTTGTTTCTCAGCTCTGCAATAGCCTCCTCATCTCCATGCTTCATTTATCTGTCATTAGCAGAATTAATGGCCGTGGGTATGAGCCAGGGATGGAAGGAGGGAATATGGCGTCTTTCCAAAAGTGGAGTGCAGGACAACTCTGTGAGAAGTTACACAGGGTTGAGGTGGGGGAGGGGGGGGGGGGGGGGGGGCTGATGGATGAGGATGAGGAGTGGATAGAGAGAGAGGAAGAAGTGGTGATGGGGAGACAGATGAGATGCAGACAGGGAGAGAAAGTATTACAAACGATTGTCTTGCAAGGGAGGAAAGGTAATTTGTATCACTGGCTGAGGGACAAATGTGTTGAGGGAAGAGTCTGGAGATGGAGGGAGAGACAGACGGGGACAGATGGTGTTCATTTAGATTAAACTAAAGGAGGGTGGGGGGGGTGGCTATGCATATAGAGAATGGCACAATGTCTTATTCGTCTATTATTCCCGGTCATGTCTGCACTGAATAAAACCTGCATTGTCTCTTCTTCTATCTTTCTCAGATTTAAATCAACACTACGGCAGCTCTATTCACACACTTAAGGAAAAAAACACAACGCCTGTCGAGTGGAGCTGGTCTGCAGCAAATGAAGGGTTATTATGTATTATTGGTTAATATATAGCATTTATGAAGACCTCAATATTCTCCTCTGTCAGCTATGATAGCCTAAGTATGTATATTAACCTCTTAGCCACTTTGGTTGACTTTATTCTAAGGATGCCATGACATTTTGTTCACACATTCATGATCCCCAGAGGATGAACCCTAAATGTCTTTAGTGGTCTTCAGGGTTTTAAAATGTCCCCTCTGTGTGTTTGATAGTTGGTTGTTATTGACCTTCAGACCAGAAGTTGCTTTGACCAAGTTCTAGCAAAGTAAAATCCCTGTCAGCCTGAGATGTACTTTGTATGAAACATGAAATGATAATGGTCTTGTTAAATCACCAGCATGTTCACATTGCATGAATACAGCATTGTAATTTGCTTTCAGTCCTGGAGGCAACTGCTAAAAGCTGTTTCCTGTGGTAATATTGTGCAAATGGAAATATTTTCACTCTATCATCATGCTGAAAAGGCAGCTTGTCGTGTGGCTGTGTGCAAAAATACATATCTTTGAATATGCTTGACACAAAAAGAGCAAAATAAGAGAACAAAAGCTGCACAGGCAGATCAACAAGTGTCTGGACCAGACAGGGAGGCTTCTGTCCCCGAAGCAAAGTGCAGAGATGATTCGTGCTGGAGACCTGAAGGCAGAGGAGGTCGCTAATGTAAACCACAGAAATAACAAACAACAATGGCTGCATTAAACAGACTTGTGTTCCCTGCTCCTGAATGTAGTGACAACCTCAGATGTCCAGATTGTCTCACACAAACGACTCCGATGCATTAAAATACAAAGAGGATGGGGAGGAACACACTCAGATGATGGACGCAGTGGTTTTACATCTCAGATAAAGGTAGATTATTTGAAGAGCGATTGGTCTTTTGAAAATATGAAAACAGGGGCTTCAAAATACGAATATGAGTATATTGACGACTGCAAAGAAAAAATGGAATGAAAGACCGAACAGCGCAAAGAGGGTGATGGATAAAAATCACATTGATGAAGGAGAAGAGAAATAATTGTGCCCCATTTAATTGCTAAACAAAGTGGAGCCTTGGTTGCAAGGTGAGCACTCCACCAGCTGTACTCTGAGGCTCCGCTGTAAGTGATGTGGTCCACTGGGGCATGCTGGGTAGAAAATGAAAAGCTTTGACCTTGTGCAGTTCAGTGCTAAACTACGATACTTAACCAAAGACCTAGTCTGCGTTTTTTTTTCTGCAGTGGTTGGATAGAGAGAGAAGTGAAGGATGCAGGTGGCGAGGAGCGAAAACGAGTGAAGGGAGGATGAAACGAGGCTCGTTTGAAAGAACAGATGAAAAGAGGACGAGTGGGAGGACGATTGCTGAAAGAAGTTTAACATTACGAACTCTCCCTTGTTGCACATCAACGTAATAAGGGAGAGTTTCCCATGTAGCTACATAGAAATGAGGTGTAGTTATATTTATAAAGATGTACATCTTCACATAATGAGGCAATCACCGTGTAAGCTCAGCAAACCTTGTTGTCTTCAGGGTTTTTTAGTTTGTCCTGGAAAACACAGTCGGTGTCTTTTGATTCGAAGGGGAAATCTGAAAAGCGAGGACATGATGCCTCCACATGGAGATTAAAAGCAGAAAGTGTTGACACTTCTTCTCTTCCAAAGCCTGTCAGAAGACAATGAAAGCAGATAAAAAGGGGGGGGGGGGGTGATGGATTCGAGAGCAGGCTGTGGTGTTTTTTTATTTTTTTGCCCTCTTCAGTGCCACAATGGAGGCTTCAGTGGAGCAAAGATGTTGCTGTAATCACACCTTGTCTGGTGCAGCTATACTAAGATGCTAAGGGTAAAAATAAAAAAGAAATCTAATATGACTTTGCATCACAATGCAAACTGAGAGGCTGCACTTTGAAACAAAGGGATAGAAGCTTTCACTTCAACTATAATAGAGCCAATGTAAGAATGTATACAGGCTCAGGGTCTGACAGCTACTGCAGAGAGAGTGGAGCAAGTGACTGACAACGCTGTCTGTGGGAGGGGGGGGGGGGGGGGGGGGGGATGGGAGAGGAACAGCGAACTCACACACACACACACAGACACACACCAGGCTTGTGTGTTGTAATAGCTCACAAACAATCACACCTCCAACCTGTGCCATGATCATCCTCAGGCTCTGAAAGGCTCATTAGGCTGGCAGGGCGCTAACATTAACGTGTGTGGCTGTGTGTGTGTGTGTGTGTGTGTGTATTTGTGTGTGTGGGTGTTTGTGTGGGTGACAAGGTATACTAAGCTTGTGCATCTGATTTTGTGCACATCTGTGTTTGTTTGCCCAATGATTGTGTGCATTTGCGTCATTTGTGTGTGTATTCTTTCCTGCATGCAGATGTGTGCGTGTGTGTGTCTGTGTTGAAGGGTGGGGGGTGGGGGGGGGGGGGGGGGGTGTCAAGCAGTCCGGGCTGCAGAGGCAGGCACAGAGTAATTGAAGCGGCAGTAATTAAAACTGTTCTAATTGTTTTAATTGGTGTCATTAAGGCAGCGAGGGTCAGACTGCTGAGACACACAGACACACAAAGACACACACAGACACACACTCACCTATAAACATTTCCTATATTTGTGCTGAGTGGAAGTGTAAGCTCCCTCATACTGTCATTGGTCGAAGCATCAGTTTTATGTGATAAACATAATATAAGAGCCGTCATTCAAACTATGATTACAATAAGAATACAATGATTAAATCAGACTAAGACTGGTGTGAAGCTTAATAATCAGAATCAATAAGACAATATGTTTTATCCCTGGTGTCAAACAGGCAGCACAGTAGTTTTTTATCGAGTGAAACAAAGTTTGAAGGAGAAGTTCAGGGGCCCAGTGGGAATAAAATATATCACTTTTCTAAAATCCCAATCGTGATTTGGAAGAGTGCAATTTCTCTAATCTCAAGAGGAACGATTCCCATTAAAAATATCAAGATGAGCAGCTTTAACAAGATGTGAGACGTGAGAGATTCTGTCAGCTGAAGATAACTGTGACTGGCAAGTTGTGTAGCTAATTAACATTTATTGCATGAGATGACCAGACTACAAAAATTTAAACTTTTTGACTCTGATGAGCTGGAAATGGTTTCTTCATGAATTCTTCTGATGTTTAAATTGGACGTTTAAAACAGTGGTGAGTGGGAGAAATATGGTGCTGGTAGATTTTTTGTTTTCTCAAATAAAATTCATTTTTTTGCCATAGAACTGGAGAACGGAAAAATAGATGTGCCTCTGGAATGAACAGGAAAAGCAACTCTCTGATTCCATCATGTTGAATCTTCGGAAAAATTCTGTCACGGCCCAGCTCTGGAAGAAATGTCAAATAAAAGAAGAAGGTTAAAACAAAGCTTTATTTGACAAAGAGTAACTTTCATTTAAAATGTTTTAATTTGAATATTGACGGGAACCAAAGCAGGACCAGAAAACATAATAATACAAAACCAAGAAAAAACATGATGAAGGCATTCTGAATATGAGCAGCTCATTCTCAATTGGGAGCGAAAAATACCCTCAAATAATTAAAAGCCTGTTAACAGACAAATTGAAGTGACTGACAGCTGTCTGTTGGCAAGAGTGAAGCTCGGGTATCGCATTTAAGGGACAATGATGAAGATTTCAGTGCAGCACCTGTATTTGACTGCCTATAACAACCTCTATACAGTTTAATACTTCAGGTCAGGTTAGAATTGTGGAGGAAGCAAAACAAAAACCTCTCTCGTTCTGACACAGACGTCATTCAACAGTTGTTGTTTTTTAAGCCGTTCTGTGAGCAGCAGTGTGAGAGCAGCAGTGTGAGAGCAGCAGTGTGAGAGCAGCAGTGGAGCAGTTACCTGGCTGGTGTTCAGCCTGTCGCCTGCAGCTCCTCATCTCACGGCTGCACTGTAGCTGCTGCTGCTCTTCACATGACTCCCTGACACATTCCAAATTGATCCGCTGTCCAGAAAAAGACCAAAAACAACATTTGTCTTGTGTGGTAGACCCGTGTCTGATGAGCGATAGCGATGCTACGCTAACGCTGAACATACTCACTTTTAATGTCAAGCTAAAATTAATTAAAAAGCCAAAGAAAAGGTTTGGTTTGTTTTAGCAACAATCTCAGAATATAATTAAATTACAAACTTAAATATGAATATATATACAATTGATTTATCAAAACAAACCAATCATATTTATATTCTACATACAGTTCTTCCTCCCCCACTAAAGATGTTGTATATTTATGTTCATGTAGATTTAATTACACTTATTTAACTTCACTAATTGAAGCGTCTTTAACCCACCACCTGCCCCTTCTGTTCTCTGCAGCATTTTATGAATCTGCTGTTTCGCAACCGCTCTCCCAGGAAATTGTCCTTTTCTGTTTTTAAAATGCAATAACCAGACTCATCAAGTGTCTCCAAAGATTTACAGGTTCATTTCCAATTTGCTTTTTTTCCTTGATAAACAGAGGAGCTCAAGTGAATCCGTCATTATCGCCTCCAAAATTGAAGGCGGCAAAATCCAGTATTTTTTTCTAAATTACTTTTTAACAATTATGTCGACTTGACGTTCATGTAATTATTCTTTGATGTTGTGTTCTTACTTTTTATAGCTTTTGTTATTATGTTTTCCTCCTTATATTCCTCTCTTATTGTCCTGTTTTGCTAACGACAATGTTCCCACATGAAGTGTACACGTGCAGGAGCTGAACGTGGATCACAAAAGTAAAAGTAATTTTAAGAAAGGTTCATATTCACCAACTCTGGGGCCTTTTCTGTTACATCTGTGCTGCAGTTACACAACATATTAACAGTATCATTTGGAGATAACAGCTTTTGATTAAGAGGGAAGACGGTGGAAAAACAAACAAGTATATGCATATTTCCATAATTCATTCATTGCTCATTGACCCATGTCAGCAAACATTGTTCTATCATCCCCTCTCTCTCTCTGTCTCTCTCTCTCTCTCTCTTTATTCAACTATGATCTTTACTTTGGAAAATCTAAATCAATGTGTGTGAGAGAAGAAAAAAAAAATCCATTTGGGATCTTTTAAATGGATTTTCTCCGATGTATAAAGAACAGTGTTCACATGATGAGGGCTCGATGGAGTTAGTGGAGCAAAGACACGATGTATGATAACCTGAAAGTCGCCCACACGCTCCAATCCATGTAATATTTGAACGAGCTTTCATTCATGGACAACAAATAACGACAGATTCACCTCCACGAGAATGAAATTGATGCTCCTGCCGCTTGTAAAACATGTAAACACAGTAAATAAAACTCCCACTGATCCATGGAAGCACAGATTTGACTCGTATTGAAAATCTTTCTCTCGCCTCATCCCTCCAGTGTACCTCTCACTGAGCAGACACGCGTTAATTGCATCGTGAATACTTCCCCGCTGAAACGTTAATCAGTCCATGTCAATGACCCGACATTACAAGATCTTTTATTTCCAGCCACACGCCTTCGACATTCCTCTCTCTCCATCACGCCGCACTGTATCCATCGATTCCCTGTGAAGGACGCGAAGGTCACGCTCTCGATAATTACAACCAGTGGATTATTACGCTGTAAATAACATCAGCATCATTAGTGCATGTTTGAGCAATTAGAGAAGCGTCTGTCTTTAATCACAGGTTGTGAATACAGAACCGCGCCAGCAGCAGCACGTCGCCGCGCCAGAAACCGTGCAATCACACTGGAATATCTAAAAGTTGTTTTCCTCGTCTCTGCCTTGTCGTTAATTTCTCGTGCCTGAAATTTAAGTCATTTGCATAATTAAGCAAAACGATAATTGGATTTCTTGGCAAAATGATTGGAAATTGCAGGGAAGGAGCTGAAGGGTTGTTTTGTTGTGCCGGTTTATCTTCTGTGCATTTCATCCCTTTTAAAAATCAAAAGAATGTTGAGTCTAAAACGTCTTTGGAGAAAATAATAATCACATCGGCAGTTTCATTTCTTGAAAGGCAGAATAATACGTTGTTGAACAAAGCACCGGAAACATCAGTTTACTAAAAGATAAAGATCTATTCACACTTCGGAAAGTCTTTGAGCTCTATAAAGGTAATTCATGGCCAAGCTATCGTATAAGGATACATTAGATCGTACACAAGCACTTAATAAAGTGTAACCCAAACCCTATCTCAGGTACGCACACAAACACAACCTGACAGACACACACAGTGAATGTACAGCTCCACTCGAGCACTTCAACCTTTCTGCAGTTGTTTCTAAAGCTGCAGCAGCGTTAACATCTGAGCTGAGAGTCAGTGAGTCACACAGAGATCCTGTTCTGGCCCTTACACGATGTTTTCTGTCAGGAAACAGGAGAAACACAGTGAGAGGATCAGCCTGAGGTGAGAGGACCCGAGTCACAAACACCAAAACTCCTCCTTTACCTTTTAATTTGGCTTCACCTCGACTCTATGAACACAGAACCACTGATCTCTGTGTGTTTCAGGGGCTCTTTGTATCTACATACTCAGATCAGGGAACCCTGGCAGCTGCATGTGTGTGAATGCACATGTCAAGAGGCATCGCCCAAACAAAATAATAAAAACACACAACCCACACACGCTGTTGCAAAGCGAAGAAAAACAAATGCTCCAAGGTTTTAATTTTAATCTCTCAAAGTAAGACTGATTTGCTGAATTATGACATACGATAGAGGAAAGACACAAAAAAGAAACCTCATCATAATAATTATGATACGAGTAGGGGGCTAATTACCAACTGCTAATTCTTCCCTGTGTCATTATGAAATAATGAAAATATCACTCGAAACACTATTAGAGAATTATAAAATTTTAATGAGACACCCCAAGAGCCGCTATACTCCGATCCTTCCTGCCTTTTTACGACTAACGACACTTGTTTTATTCGGTTAATATTTAATAACTGATGGAATTATTAGTGGAAGAGTGGAGCAGCTCAGCTTCTAGGACCCGACTCAATCCAAACAGGCAGGTTTACCACCCTCAGATCAGAGTGTCTGTCGGAATATCTTGAGAACTGTTCATCTGATCGGCTTCACACTCGGCATGTTTATATTTCAGGGCCCAGGGAAGCACAGTGTTGAGTTTGGAGCAGTTTGGACAAGGCAGTTTGTCTTCAGTCTGTGGACCGAGTGGCACATGTCTTCTTCTACGTCCTCCGATAAACTGCAGTAGTGGTCCAACCTGCCGCCAGATCATTTTCCATATTGGCCTGAAACGTGTAAATCATTTCCTGTTTGGCAATTTCTCTAAAAGCTCAATGTGGACTTATGTAGTTGCAATGCTTTGTATCAAGCTGAAGTATAAAGCTTTTATTTTGAAAGGTCGTGAACCTGGGTGTGAAGAATGTGTAGACCTTATCTTTACTGTAGATAAACCAGGTAGGATGAGCACAACGTTTTCCTAACTTCACTCTGACTGTTTATAAAAAGCTCTGCACACAAAAAAGTGACTGTAGATTGTGCACTAGCTCCTGAGCATCAACACAGGTCAAGCAAACTTTCCAAACAGGCAGGTTTACACCAGGCGCTACTCTTGTGTAGTGACAGAAACAACTGAGCAAGGGTAAAAGGGGTGAAGAAAGAACAATAAGGTAAAAAGAGGAGAAGGTATTAACAAAATTCCAAGACTAGGTGTGAAGCCCCAGAGGAACGACTCATAACAGATGAATAGAATCGAGTGTCGGCGTCCTGCAGAGACGTGTGCGACTGAAGACGTCAATTTGTGTGTGAAGTAGATTTTCGAGGCTAATATTGTGAAAAATAAAAAGCCTTTGGATTGAAAGCAGGCGTCAGCTTCCTGCTGTTCCCTCTGCTGCTTTTCCTTTTGTTTTAAATCTCAAGAGACTCAAAATAGTTGTTGTTTTCTTCCTCTCTGTTGTGACCTGAGACTTATTTTGGCTCTATTTTCCTCACCAATCTGACCTTGTCCTATTTAATCAACCCACACTGATGTTATTGTGTTGTTCATGTTGTTGTTGAGCGAAGGAGAAGGTTGGAAAATAAGGGAAGTCAGATGGAGGACATTGGGAAGTGGATGAATCAATATGCTTCCACGTTTAGCAGGTTAAATGAATGTCTGATTTGAAAAATACACATTCAGGTGTTGCAGCTTCAAAGTGACTTTTGCTGAAGGTAAAGGGGAAAACAAACCACCCTTTGAAATTGTGGCTAAATTTCCTCTGAGCTCAGAAACCCAGACATCAAGGTGCTTTCAATGCGTCTAAATGGTGACGCATTGAAAAACACAAATACTGGAATAATTAACATTCCTGGGGACACAAACTGTTCCACTGACAAATGTTAATTAATCTCTCGTGTGGCATCTCCAATCTGAACATGCACCAGATGTGACAGGTTTCCAATCACTTATTGATATTCTATATATTACACATACATTTTATATATATATATATATATATATAAATATGTAGAATGTTCACACTTTGTCATGGCCAAATAATAATACACTCCAATTATATTTTACCTGAGGGAAGTTATAGATTAAACCTTTGGTAATTAAGTTGCAGTTTGTGTAGATGAGTACACAATGGTAAACTTGTGTTGATTTTCTGGACCTTAAAATGCAAAGTCCGGTCACCCTTAGTCACCAGTCTAAACCTAAAATCTACTAGTTCTACTACTCGTACTGGTGATTGGTTGGCAGATCTTAGATTGTGCCTTTGAGGATCAGGACTTAGCAGCTCCGTGATATAAGTGGGGGCCAGTCTGTGCTGGGCGTTAAAAGAATTATTAAAAGAATCTTAAAATCAATCCTGAATTTTACTGGTAGCTGATGAAGGGGGGGAAGAGTTGGCGATAAGAGCCCTATATGCTTTTTGTGGGTTAAAATGTAAATCACAGCGGCTGCAGGGTCGAAGGATGATGGGTGACATTGGTGGGAGTGAAGAGAATCTCTGCCGTCTCATGACTGTGAAGTGAAAGAAGTCGGAAGAACATGCAATTTCTTCAAAAACTAGATGTGTATCTCCGGCGCCTCACTTAGATAAATCCTCATGCGTTACACACTGACTCAGCGCAGTTTAAATTCCCAACTTTTGTTCCAATTTCCCTTTAGGTGTCAATTTTTAAACCCTTTAAAGTAAGAACATCCTATCTTGGAAAAAAAGAAACACTGAGAAAAGTCTTGGAATATTGGAAATTGGATGTATGTGTGTGTCTGAGCATCGGCTGCTCCTGGAAACCATTCAGCTTGTGTGTGCAGGATGTGCACGCGTCACAGTGTCTCAGTCTGTACATGCAGCACTAATTAAGAGCTGAGAGGAGGAAGCATGGTCAGAATGATCCCTCCTCCTCCTCCTCCCCCTCTGTCTGTCCTAGACACACAGAGTGCACGGTGAATGGAGGATAATTGGTCTGGGCACCAGGAAGACACTGCATCGTGATAGATTCTTCAGCCCGTGTGGTGTTCCATCATTGACTGACTTCACAGGCAGCTTCACTGTCTCAAGACCGACCCCAAGATTTAATGCAGACCTCAGTGGATTTTCACGTTTTAAGGGTTTGGTCATTTATTTCATTGGAATTTTAAAGCCACACAATCAATAAATATGTATCAACAATGGACTGAATTAGTACGAGTTGTGTAGATATTGTTGTTTTTTGTAACAAACCCACAGAAGATATTTTTACAGCTTTTTACCTGACCACACTGCACAGTCAGCTGTTGTTTCAGCACCATGGACAGCTCCGTTTGCCACTGTGTGAGTTTGACGGATGGATCAGGTCTCGTAGAACCTGGTGTCAACATCCGTCTTATCTCGTTTTTCTAGTTTGTTCATTCATACCCCACATTTAATTGTGGTCCGATGTCATGCCCTGTTCACTTTGTGTGTGTGTTTGTGTGAGAGAGAGAGAGAGAGAGAGAGAGAGAGATAGAGTGAGTCCTCAATGCATTGTGGGTGAATTCACAGCTGTTAAAGCAGTCCATTTGAAATGGACCACTCAGGACGGATGAGGTCTGACCAGGGACTTCATTTGGTTTATTAGCCGGCTTACTTTGCTTTGTCAATCTTGCCAATATTGTTGTTGTGCAAAGACAGAAGGGAAACGACAGGGAAGTAAAGGGAGAGATGACGAGAGGGATGTGAAAGAGGGAAAGAACAGTCATTAAAAACATTACTCTAGCTTCACTGTGAACAGATGTTTTCAAAGTAAACTGTCCCTGAGCAGGTTTACAGGTGTTGGTGTCATATTTTGTTATTCCTTAAACAAATAACTAAGGTTTTACATTTTTGGGAAACAGCTTATTATAGAAGTCAAGATCGATATCGAGCTGTTTATCTCAGCTGAGCAAAGAGACTGGAGACCGAGGGGAAAGAAATGCAGCAGCCAAAGTAAGAAGATATGACGCTGAGCAAGTATGATGATTTTCTCACTTTCCCACACGACTTGTTGAAATCCGCTGTTTGACTTAACATTAATTAACAAGCGTGCTCAGTGAGAGTTAACATCTCGAACCCCTGCCCTGCTCTGTTTTCCTAATAGAGCCATAAACCCTTGTTCACCTCGACCCAAGCAAACACAGCAGTGCTAGTTGACTGAGGACATTAACTTTTCATTGGCCATCGGGCTAATTGGCTGCTTGATGTGACAGTGTTCAAAGCGAGCTGACTCACATTCTCTCTCTCTAACACACACACACACTCACTCGATCACACACACACACAACTGCACCAACTCACACCTTCCTCATCCCTGTGACAGCTAAATTGGGATTAACGAGCTTTTAGGGAAAAGCTGCAACAGCAGCTCCTTTTCCCTCCGTTTTTCTTCCATTGACACCCCCGTGCCTGGCTGTCTGGCAGGCTGCTGCTTGATCTTGCATCAAACACAAATGTTTTCCTTTTTTTTCCTCCTCTTGAGAAACGTGGCGTACACCTGCTTGGAATACAGAGCCTGCGGGGGGGTGGGCTTCTTCCTGGCACCACACCGGTCAACAAACACCGCTTTGAGATCACGTTGGATTTTAGAGTAAAAACGCAAATGCTTGGGATGAAACACACCTTTGAGGATCGACTCCAGTCTCGTGGTGAATGGCGAGATACTCTCTCGTATAAATAGGACAGAACTAAAGGAACAAAAGTTAATGGGCTCTAATATTAATGTGACAGAACCCGGCAGATGGTGGGGCTGCGAGTTGGCAAAGTGAGAGTAAGTTGTACCCAGCGCAATGTGGTGGTGCCAGTTTCGCACCACGCCATACTTCATGCTGAACTGAAGCTGCACAGCGTGTGCAAACATTGTGGGAAACATTGGTCTTTAGTGCTTTTCACACTTAATCCTCACAAATACATTTTTATTAAAAAATGGCAATTGTTGACTTTTCTTTTGAGGCGAATGCTCATAGAGGCTCATTTTCACTTGCTCTTAAAAACCACGGCTGAAGCTTGGGTTTGTGCCGTTTCTCCTGACTCATGTGCACATGAACCGATTGAGTTTAAAAGGCTCTCCAGCTTTCTCTATGCAGAACAGTTTCCACCACTTTGACTTGAATGAAATTCTCTGAGCGATGCCTGATGACTGATGTCCACATGTCCCATTTGCCTTTCCCTTTGACGGGCACTGCTGGTCCGAGCTAGCGCTAATTACCAATCAAGTGCTCATTAGGTGGCTGTATGATAAACGTCCCGGTTTAATAAGTGTGTCATGCACCGATGATGTGGAGTCATTGTGGTTTAGTCCTCGAGTGACTGAAACGTGCAGCGGCAAAAACTGAAAAAAGACAAAAAGGCCCAAATCTGGATTACTGCTTTTATCAATCCTCTCTCAAATGTCAAACACCAGAAGCCAGAACCTGCGGCTCAAGGGTTGGTCGGCATCGGCCCAGATACAGCGAGCACATCTTTCTCCTCATCGGCCACCGTGAACATTCTCTGGCACGTGGGCACACGCCATCTGTAAAGTCGAGGGGGACGCCTCGGTGGTGATAACCAGCGAGCTCAACTTCACCCCGGGGAAGAATAGAGCTCACTCCGATGCTCCTCACAGTCTCACCAGGACACATGTACCATCAACCCCCCCCCACCACCACAGGCCCCCTTACACCTTCTGTATGTCCGCAAGGGGTCGGCCGCCAAGGATGCCAGAGAGGCTCCCTCTGCCTGGTCCTCGGCCACGAGAGCCCATCTGTACTATGTGATGTGTGTGTGTGATGTGTGTGTGTGTTGTGTGTGTGTGTGGTCCAAAATGTGACCACACATGCTCAGAACCTCCACATTGCTCCGTGTCCTTTTCTGTTCATTCAATATCTGAGGTGTGAAAGCGCTAAAGTTAGAAAGACACACTCCTAATCCAATATATGAATTTAATTATGAAACTCAACAAAATCTGGACAGTTTAGAATCACAAGATAGAAAAATAATGCTGTCAATGACTACATTTACATCATATAACAACTTTTATAAAATGTATTCTATCATATTCTATGTTATTATATTCAAACTAAGACTTAACATTGATTATAATGCTACTAGAATGTTCTATTCACATTCCCATGTTCCTATGTTCCCAAGTCGCCGACTCCAAAAGGATGTTATAATACATACATGTCCACATATTGAGACTTAGACCTGAATACTCCACATCTTCATTTGATTGTTTATTCTGAGTATAAGCCTGTCTGGGTGAAGGTCGTCAGAAAAAGCTGTTTACATGTCCGGGTCTTATTCAGACTAATCTCTTGATCTAGTTCATTTTGGAATATTGGTGTCCATGCAAACACAATCAATGCTCTAATCAAAGCAGGTGATCCAGATAGAGAGTTGGAGGAAGATGAAACATTCAGGCGCACAAGTGGAAATGTCACGTGTGCACATCACGAACCGCACTTCCTTGTTTGTGCCGTTTGATCTACAGATGCTCTTCAGAGAGACTCGATAACAATAACAGACTGAAGCGAATGATCCTCTGATTCAGGAGTCGTGCACAGGCCAATGGGTGAGGAAGAGATTTACACAAACCTTTCCTCGTCAGAGACTCAGAGGTGAGGCCCTGCAATTAAAGTACAATCTTCTCATCAAACATTAAATCCAAATTCTTCTTAGATTTTATATTATTGTATATTGTATATTATTATATTGTGATTCTAAACGCGCTCACACCTTCAAATTACAGATCATTTGTGATTTGCACCGGTCAGTGAAGTCCATAGGTCCATCCACACGTTCATATTCTGCTGTTTAGAGAATAATGATTACATTAAGAGGAATTAGACGACTTTCACCTATAGAGCGCTTATGTAGGGAACTGACAACTGATTCCTTTAAAGCGACCGTTTGGCTTTGGCCTTTAATCGTGTTCTATCTTATAGTCTTTCACTGAAATGTTTTTACTGGAGCTGTTGGATCCCCTAAATGTTTTTTCTTTTTTCCACCTGGGCGCAGAAGTCATCATTAGACCGAACCAAACAAAACGTGTGAGTGGTTCTCTCGTTGAGGTTTGAATCCAAACATAAACCGAAACCTCGTCGGCTACAAGTTCACAGCTAATTGCAGCTCTCATGCGACGTGTTAATTGCTTAAAGAAATGATTAACGAGCCGACGTCTTTCGTCATGTTTTCACTTCTCAAGTGTGATTTCATGCCACATGATCTTTAAACTCACGACACCAGAACCCAAAAGGCCACGAAAGCGACCCACGGAAACGCTTCCGATCTAATTGCAGGTTGAAGCAAGTTACGCACATTAAGTGGGAAATTTAAAAACTGTAAATTAAGCGCTATCAAAAGTGCATCGAGGACTTCAAGAGGAAATTATTTTTTGGTGCGAGGTGATTAATTGGTGTTAAAAAAAGGTTAAGTCTGGTGTTTCTGGAGTGTGTGCAGCACGTGTGTGTGTGTGCTCCGTGCTTTTCTTTCAATCAACGCCAGAGAGATGAATCAGTTGCTCCCATCTGTTGGCCAGGCCCAAAACATAGGGAGGAAATGCAGGAGGAGGCTAGAGAGAGAAGAGACGGATGAAAGAACGAGAGTGAGAAAAGATATTCATGAAAAGTACTCTTCTGGCTAATGATACGTTTTCCCTGAGAACACAAAAGACACACAACTCTTTCACAGGCTACTGTTTCAGTTTCGTGGTTTTTTTAACTCAAAACTCAGCTCATCTCTAAAAAAAGGGACAAGTAAACATTCAAAAGGTCAGAATTCATTATCGTGGAATAAAATGTAATAAATAAAGCAGCTTTTTCTGGCCCTTTCCTCGTATTCTGTCCCTCTTCCTTTCAAAACTCGGCAGAAATAATGAGATGAAAACAGAAAGGCCCGTTTGACACCTGCTGTTCCAACGGCTCTTTCAAAACGCTTTCTCTAAAAAAATACTCCCAAAGTTTTCGAGTATTCTAAACACGTTAGCAGTCGACAGCAGTGGGCGCAGATGATGGAGGGGAAGTCTATTGTTCGGTGTTTAAAGTGACACAGCTTGTCATTTTGCATTTGTGTGATATGCAAGTGTAGAGTGAGCAAAACGCACACAATAATGTCCAACACACACACACACACACACACACCAACTGATCTTGTGTGGTCCCTTGTGTTTAAACATAGCATTCAGCGACAGTTGGTATGTTGTCTAAAGAGTAAGACACCCACAGGCTACACACAAAAACACACACACACACACACAAAAACACACACACAACTGGATATTATATTTCAGTACAACTAAACTTCAACAACCTTTAATTCCAGTCTGATACTCGGACATCTCAACAACCCCGTCTTCATCATCGGGTTAAGGTCACAAAGGAAATGCAGCTTCTCAGTCAGACTACTTCCTGTTTGTGGCTGTGTCTCCTCCACATAACCTTCGGTATCTTATTATTATGAACAGGAAACTCAGTTTGGGGGATTATTGTTTTTTTTGGAATTGGCAATATGCAAACCTAATAGATTTGGGAAGGATTTGTTACTTCCAGCTCATGATTCAAGGCACAGTGCATAGAATACTTACTTCTATCCAAAAACCTCATTCTTAGTTATAACTTTTAAAGTGTATTCATAAAGTTCCTACATCTTGAATCCTCATTTCTATCGTTGACCCCTGCAGAGAAAGAAAATGGCCACTTGAAGCCTCAGTGGTAAAAACCATGTTGCAGATTCTCCATCTTATATCACTGAACCACTTAAAGTAATCATACAGCTACAGCAGGGAACAATGAGCCCTTGTTTAGAGATACAATAAAGTTTCCCCGTGCTGTAATTCCTCAGCTGAAGTGTGTCCTCAGTGTTATTATGTGAGAATCCTCTGTGATTACCCATCTCACTGTGACGGTAATCCTTCCTCTTGGCAGCTCTCAGGATCACGCTGGCGGCCATATGTCCGAGCGATGGCTGTGTCCAAGCCCTTCTGTCTAGGTGAGAGACTCGACCCAATTAACACTAACGAGATTCAGAGCGGAGGAGAGAGAAGCCGGCCAGTCGGCGGCAAACTGTCGAGTGTTCCTCTTCTATTATTCTGCGTTTTGGAAGTTGTTCTCTTCTTTCCTGGCTTCTCCTCTTCTCCTCTTCTCAAACTTGGTTCCATTCTCTTTTTTTCTTACCCCTGCCTCGACTCTTATTCTCACTTAGTGTCCTCGTTCAGTCGCCCTCGTTTGGGCTCATTCCTCCTTCTTGTCCGTCTCACTTTGGACTGTCCCCCCCCCTGTCCCGTTTCTTTACCGCTTGCATCCACGTCCTCATTCCTATTCTTTTTTAAATATTTTATACGTTCTTTACGGTAGAAACCTCAATTATTAATGACCATTCAAATCAAGTTCTTTACCAAACCTCTTTCTTTCCTTTAGTCACTTTCCTCCTCACTCACTCTAAGTCTGAATGTTTTTATCTCCCTGCACAGGTGAGATTAGAGGGGCGGGTTTGTGAACGACACAAAATGACAATGGCTGCGACAGAGAAGACAAAAGACATAAGTGCACACCGCACACAGACACACACACACACACACACACAAAATTGGATGACAGACACCACCTAATGTTCTGCAGCCCCCTTTAGCGAGTGGCTATTGTCTGAATCAGCCGCCATGTCAAAGTCCCGGTACGTGCAATTACAGTCTGTGAATAAATCTGAATATATTTGCTTCCCAGTCACCTGTGTTGGTTTGCTAACTGACGGATGCCCTTTGGGTGGATTGCAGTCTTTAGTTTTACATTTCATCTGCTGCCTCTTTTATTCCTGGCAGTGACGCTGGGGCTTTGTTGTCTCTTTTCCTCTCCCTCCCATCACAGAGAAGGCAAATCGGAAATATGAGAATATCCCACCCTGGCTATGTGTGTATGGTGTCATGCGATAGATAGATAGATATAAATACAAGCTGCAATTGAACTCCTGGTCACAAAGTGCAAGATGTGTTTTGAGGGAACCGCCGTGAAATCAGCTTGTCGAGCCGCGTCAGCCGTTGTACGAGTCTGAGGAAAGGAGCTGTTTTCACTTGGTCTCAATATTGTACATCACTTAGCTGAGCCCCCTTTTTTTAGCTGTTGCCCTGAGCACTGCTCTCATCATTCACTGAGACTAATGAGATGTCTTTGCTGATGTAATTTACCTCGTTTTGTGCCAGGCCCTATGAAAAATTCAACCGTCGCCATGAAAGATAGTTGTGTTTTAAGCTCTTGATTATGTGCATATCTTTGCCAGGCAGACGCTGTCGATACCGAACGGAGTCTTTCATTTCAATTTGTTGCTGACTCGTGATCATGGAGGACACACGGAGGTTTAGAGCTAAACATATACACAGAGATAAATCAGCAGCTAAATTATAACTACATGCCAACACACATGTAAATATCGACTTCAATTTATGCATAATGCACAAATACAAATTGCATCCCCACACAATCATCCTTCACTAAAATACATTTCTCTAATCTAGAATCTACATATTATTTGTATTATTTAATCACATTAAAATGTTCCACTTTATTTTACCATATTTAATAATTTCATGTGTTCTCTTGCCTGGATTTCTAAATCACGACATTAATACAGCTTCTCCTGTATATTGTCTTTATTAATCTTATGGGATGTGCTCAGGGTTTTTATATATATATATGAGACAAGTGCAGGCTATGTGGACACTGACATTGTTTTAAAATCACAATACTTTCCTTGTTGGCGAGCAAACACACATTATTCATATAACTCACGCCACCTTCTATTAAGATTCCCTGACTTATTAGACTTGTGTCATTTCTTAATCAGCTCCAAGCAGTTTTTAAATGAATAATTTAGGAAGAAGGACTCGTCCGCTGCTGAGACTCCCGTCAATTAGCAAGTTCAACCTCTAACAGCCGCTCTGTGTGTCCCAGTGTAGTTCTCCGTCACCAACACTTGTTGCTAATTGGAAGCAGATACACACACAAGAAGTATTCTGCAGAACAGACTTCAAGAGAAATGAATAGATACTCTGAAAAGATTCCTCACCTGGATGTAAATTGTTTGGATTCAAAGTTTCGCTGCATTAAGAGAAGTTGAAGTTAACCTGGTTTAACTGGTTTAAAGTCCTTGTTTCAACCAAAACGGCAACTTAATAGAAAGAAAAGCTCAAATTTAACACAGTTGTGAGACTTAGGAAATGTCTGTTATTGTGTCATTTCATGTTGAAAGGTTTCAGACAATACAACAGAAAGATTTAAGCTGTAAAACCCAAATATTGAGAAAAGATAACTCATCTCAAGTCTGGGTCACATGTTCCTATGGTAAAATATAAAAATGGAAGCAGTCAAACCCTGCTTTACAATAGCTAGAAAGCATTAAACTTATTACTGTAAAAACAGTGTCAATAGTAGAACAATTACCAAATGAGACATTAAACACTGGAGCAGAACACATATCAGCGGCTGCAGAGGGAGGAGAACAGGCAGAGAGAACCCCGGTGACCTCCCTGACAGCCGCTGACTGTTTGTCTGCTGTTATCTTCTTTTTGGGGCTGCAGGACTAGTTTATCATGCACGGCCGTATTCATAGTCTCTGCACAGTCGACTATTCAAGATCCCCATTGTGACATATCCATGAATATTTACAGCTCATATAACCAGTTAAAGAAAATAAGTTTATTCAGTGGTCGGACCTGCCGGCTTTGTTACTCGTGCGAGAGCTGAGATGGTGAATTTCATCCCGGCAGCGTCTGATGACTGAAGGCAACAGCTTCTCGCCTTGGAAGCTAAAATTCAAATGCATTTCATTAGAAAATAATTCATGTTTGTATATATTTTTAATTTGTTATCCTTCTGTGGCATTTTCTTCGGTTTGTTAATGCAGCCCCAAACTTTCAGCCCAAAGTTCAGCTTCTTGAAGCTAAGTGGAGAGAATTACATCAGGTGTATTCTTGGTAAACTTCTACTTTCATGCATTGAGAGAAGTGCATGCTGGGAAAACACCAACCTCAACCTTGCATCAGTTCAGCTCGAGACTTGTTCAGCTTTATGAGACATCACATCTCACTAGTCACTGCTGATGAGGTGCTCTTCAAAATAACAGGAGAGCAAAATGTTCAAATTGAAAAGGACGGTTTTGTGTGTAAACCTAAAAACAAAAAGGGATTAGGTAAGTTTGGCATTGGGTTGGATTGAAGTTAGGGTAAAATTAAAATTCTAGTTTAGCCAAATATTCATAATATGTTTTATTGCTTGTTAGGATACATGTTCTCAGTGCCGGATGTCGACTGTCTTTCAGATTTCAGTCCTGAATGCTATTTTTTTTCATGCCTCGCTGCCATTCTGCTCATGATAATGTGGTATTTCCAAACACAAAGACTGATGTGCAGACATTTCAACGGAGCCAACTCACAACCCGCCAAGCATCATGGGATTTATACTGATGCATGACATTCTGGGAGGGGAGGGGAGGGGGGTCACTCACCAAATCCCTTTTATACTTTGCATTTCTATGTGTTGCACAAAGAGACACTTCACCTCCGATACCCTCAAATACTGTTATCACCTTTTCTTACACATGGTTCAATCCATCCGTCCGGAAACCTCTCTGTCGTTCTCTCTGAGCTCGGCCAATGAGAGCTGATTTAAATAACAACCTGTTTGATGAACGAGGGAACTTAACATTCAGGGATCCTCATAATCGAGCTGTGAGCACCCATGATAGAAACGGCACAAGGTCCTTTAATGCATAATGTGAGGCAGACATGTGAAGTCCACGTGTGCTGCAGCCAAAGCACCGGCTCATGTCACCGGCCGAGTGCGTGGCCAAGCGAAGCCGAGGCCTTCATCCACGAGCCAAATTCATTTCTTTGTCTGAGCTTCGGCCAGCTTTTCTTTCTTTCTTTTTTTTTTGTTGCAGATTTGAATTATAATGCACACTTACAGGAACTGTTTGCTTCTCTCAGTCACCTTGTCTTACTCTGTAATTAGAATTTATGGAATAATGATACAATTGGCAGAGGTTTGTTGGTTTTCTAATGAATAATAAAGTAGAAGTAGGCAGACGAGGAGAGAGGTGGGGACACAAAGGGGAGAAAATCATGAGTACTGCAGTTGAATGGAAAAAAAAAAAACACTGCAGACATTTGCAGCAGGAGAAAAGATCATATTGATTTACTTCTTTAATTGAGCATAAGGTTTAAGAGATAGAAGAGAGCGTCTCGATCATTAAGCAGCAAAGGTAAGGTTTGTTGTCAGGTGACCTCCGGTGGCCGTGGTCACAGAGGACGTCAGGTGACAGGGTAGAGTGAGAGAGTCGATATCAGAAGAAGGTCGAGATGGATCGATCCGTCTTACACATGTTTCCTCTTTTCAAAACAACAGCCAGCTTTGTTTCTTTTTATCCACGATCGTTCCAAAGCATCCGCCCATTAATTATTGTTGATATGACAATTATGTTCTAGCACTGCTGTACCCATGTGGTCATTCAGGTTGAAGGCCATGTTGTGATGGACTTCATGACAGGACGACAAAATGATCAGCGGTCTGAGCGAGTGACTGTCGGACGGTGCTCGTGGGTATAATGTTTTTCTAATATTTGAAGACATGAATTCAAAACCACTTCAGACAGACTGGTTTGCTTTCTAGATGGGTTTTCTTTGAATTCCAACAGGTTATTACAGTTAAGATACTTTGAGACTCAAACGCATTTTGTATGCGTATTTGTTCATTTTTTTTTTTTTTTTAAGTTGAGGCAGCCAATATTACTTGGAAAAAGTTTAAGTAAATATTATAGCCTCGATTATGAGAAACTAACTGACTAGTTATTAGAAAGGGAACTTGAAGACAGGAAACCTTACGTTTGTTCAACATAACGAGTTAAAATATATTTGAATTATTGTTCAGTCACAGAACATCCTGTCTGAAGCCTTTTTTTTTTTTTTTTAAATGATTCACCTTGGGAGGATGGGCTCGAAATCAAATGCACACACAGACTCACAAACACACAAAGAGCTGATTTAGGGAGTGAATAAACCGCTTGGAAAATGATCTAACACACTTTGACTGTGAAGAAATTATTAATCACACTAAGCCCATTACTGCTAAATTATTCATGGTGTGAAATTATTTCCCTATCGTCACAGGAGCCTGTATATGTCAAGTGGCTCAAATTAACCGCATAACATGATGGAGCTTTTTCCCGTTTTCACTGCGGGGGAAAAAAATGAATATTACGTGGCCTTGCAATGAACTGGTAATCCCTGTGTGATGACAACCTGTCAGGAGAACACTGGCTGGTGCTGCTCGGTACATGTAAATCAGACTTTCCACGTATGTTGTGGCCAGGTGTTGAGCTGGAGTGAGACATTTTATGTTTGTTTATATAACACAAAGGATTATAAGATTTTGTAGATCTTTATCTACCCCCAAACTAATGAATTTTTCGGTGTATTATATATAAGGGGACCTAGGTGCTGATTTTGTCTGTTTGAAAAATAACTGAATTGATTCTGACTCCTTCAAAGTCCCTGAAAACTGTTTTATAATGAAAAGAGTGAAATCTTCTTTTTCTGGCCCGATCTCTTAAGGGTTCAGATATATAATTATAATTTTTCCTTTCCCGGAATAAAGTCAAATATAGTTTAACCTGTTTCACCTCTCATCTGCCTATTACTGCAGTGGAAGAGAGTGCGAGTGAAAGTCACATTGAATAGAAGATGTGTGACTAATGTCTTCAGGAAGATAATTTGTTTCTTAACAGGTGTCAACAAGTGAAAAAAGATAAATTAGCCTTTAGTTTGACTCTGTACTGTTAAAAACACTTCTGATGCTAATTAACCAAAGTAAGTAGAACATGAAATACAAGTGATAACACACAAGTTCCAGGCAATTCTCAGAAAACAAACATCTTCTCCACCTCAGCTCTTCTGATCTAGACAGAGATGTGTCTTCTCCCTAAGATTTCCTTCCAAATTCAACAATAAGCTTCTTTGTTTAGTTCAGCGGTTCATTATTCTCTGCACCACTTAGCAAGATTGTTGAATCCCTCCTGATACAAATTCTCATTGTTTGTAATTACAGTCGGGTGAACAGTACAGGGCCGAGTTCACAACCCTGGGGGACTCCGGAGCAG
Organism: Pleuronectes platessa; assembly: GCF_947347685.1. Classification (NCBI taxonomy): domain Eukaryota; kingdom Metazoa; phylum Chordata; class Actinopteri; order Pleuronectiformes; family Pleuronectidae; genus Pleuronectes; species Pleuronectes platessa. Next base: position 17,492,706 of record NC_070644.1, on the reverse strand, counting down.
GGCACCACAATGAAGGAGGCGTACCCATCAATCTGAATCGACTGGGGGGGTTTGTTCATGGGGGCGCCACAGGGCAGCAGTCATTATTTATACTACACGCTGGTGGATATCCTGAAGTGACATCGATATGTTAAATCTGTCAGTAATAACACTATTAGTACTCAAACCCAGCAGCTCGGCTCACATTCGATCTCAGCAGGAAGCTCCTCACCCGCGCTGTGGATGGCGACAGTGGCAGGTCCTCTGGAGGCGGAGCAGACGTTGCTCTATATGGAGGAGAACAGAGCAAACATCAGATGTATTATGCTCATCAAGGCCTCACACACGGCAGCAGAAGTCCTGTGTTGTTAGCCTGTAATATTGTGGATCGCCTGTCACATCCCCTCTGTGCTGTTTGTGTCAAGACCTCTCCACAGTCTCCGCTGATGCCTTCAGTCTTGTTCGCTGCCATGTTATCTGTCTGAACTGCAGCTTTTTTGGGGTCTCAGGATGGATATTTACTTTTAAGTCTCTCTGTGCTCTTCCCTTTTATAAAGCAAAGTATACTTCCTCTCATATTTTCCCCCGCCTCTGTGCTTCAGCCTCTTTTTCTTCCGCATCACTCTTCCTCACTTCTCCATGTCAGAACAATCACCGTTTCAAGAGCCGCGGAATAACTCGTCATTATTTTGCCTCCTCTCTCTTGAGTCTCTCCTTATCCACAAGGTCACTGTAAGAAGCCCTTCACGTTTAGATGGCAGATAGAAGGCAGCGGTCTCGGACAATGTTTCGTCTCCAGTGAGTGATGATGATTAAATCTGACACTGCTGACTTTGACTCTGCCTTCTCGTTGTTGGGGAAGCGGTGCGTCGCTGAGATCATACGTGGTCCAGATCGCTGAACAGAAGTAATGAAGCAGCTGCAGCTGAAGGTGTGTGCAGACCTGTCCAACCTCCAGGTTCCCAGCTGCAACCCAACAGGGAAATCTGCTCAGAGGAAGGAAGGTCTTATGATTTCTGATTCTTTGAGCTGCTAGCGTGAAGGTGACCTTCAACAACAAACTTAACCCCAAGCCGGGCTTCAACAGGGCAGCAGCAAGACAAAGAGAAGTATCTTATAGTGCATCTATCTATCTATCTATATATCTATCTATCTATCTATCCATCCATCCATCCATCTATCTATTCCTCTATCTATCTATCCATCTATCAATCTACTGTATCAATCTATCTATCTATCTATCCATCTATCCATCCATCTATCTATCCATCCATCCCTCTATCTATCTATTCATCTATCCATCTATCTATCTATCTATCTATCTATCTATCTATACATACATACATCCAAACAAACAATGGAGAGACTATTTGAATCCCAGCTAAATAGAGTCAAGTAAATGACTCTAAGTTCCATATTTGTTTGATGAACAGAATATTCAGAAACCACAGAACATATTGACTCAGCCGTGAAACCCATCTAGTGTAAATCTGTAACTGCAGAATATAAATTCATCCTCAGCAGTGAGAACCCCAAATTCCCTAAAACAATTGATGTATATATAAAACCATGTACAGCCCATGTCTTTGGTGTCCTCAATGGCTGCTGCGTCCCTGACCTCAAGGAGAATCAGGATAAGCCCTGTGATAAAAAGAGATTTTATATTTTTTATGGAGAGATTTAAAAGATGATATAAAGTCAGCCAGCCTGAAAAGAGGGGATGAAAACAGTGTCACAGTGTCTCTGAGAGTTGTGTCCTGCACCTGACAGCCCAACTGGAACAGCACTAGGCGGAGAGGTGGTTGGAGACACAAAGAAAACCGTGTGAGTCGTGAGCAGAACATTTGTGAGACACAACAACTCTGCTTCTGTTACTGGTCACGATTTCCAGGTCTCCTCTAACAGTGCTGACAGCTGAACGCCACCGAGAGACATCATCACTGAATAAGGATTAACATGAAGGAACTCTGTTTTCCTCGTCGGTTTGTTTACAGTGCCAGCAGGCGAACTAAAGTGTGCGTCTCTGGAGTAAAGTGGGAGACACGTCCGGCCTGTAGAGCAGACCAGTACAAGGACCACGCTGATAGATGCAGAAGGCTACTGTTGAGGCCGAGGGATTGAAATGGTCGACGGGGTTGTGATCTCTGGGGTGAACATGTGATTAAAAACACACCCATCAGTCAACGGGCCTTTTTCACGACAGTTTGACCTGTCGGAGGAGGAAATATCCAAATATGTCCAAGTTATTTACACCTGTGGATCTGGAAATACGTGAGGACAGAGAATTTCGTAATATGTAGATGAATTAGATGGATAACAGGTAACAGGACTATTTGTTGAAATGCTCCACTGAAAAGTGTTGTCTACTGGGTAAACTGGGTTAATGTAAAAAACATGTTTGGTTGATTTGTTAATTTTACAATCAAATTAACTTCCTAAGGAAAATGATGTGGTTCTTTCTCATTAAAAATGTCCTAATTCCAGACTAAGTGATTCCGATTTCATGTAAATTAACAGATGACGTGTGTGTTTATTGCTGCAGGAATTCCTCTTCTACGATTCTGGGCATAAAATAACTTAAGTTTCAAATCTAGTCAAGTTTCAAACAAAGGCGGTTTGTGATATTCTAACATAATGGTGACGAGATGGAAACAGGCCACATGGTTTTAATTGGGACAGTGTGATAGGATGATGATGAGGATGGTTTCAGGAGCCAAAGAGCTAATGGGATTTAAATGCTGGGATTCCACTGGGTTTCTGACAAAAAGAAAAAAAGGAGTAAACCCTCAATTTGAATTTATTTGATTCTATTTTTTTGTTGCTGATGTTTCATGACGAGCACAGGATCACATGGTGTTTGTGGCATAATGAGGGTGAAGACAAGGAAAAATATTATCCCATCATGGCTGCATAAATCTCCAGGGACATTGATTTAACAATTTAGTATTTGGTGAGCGTGTGTTTATCGTTTCATTCGACACTAACGGCAGTAAACAAATGTGATCTGTTTTTTTCATCGTGTCCAAAATTAGTTTTGCAGTAATTTCTTCTACGTGTGATATTTCTGAGGCAGCGGTGACATTTCAAATTGCCGCGGTGCCTCGTTATCGTTGAGGAGATCCAGAGCAGGAACCGGTGACCGTCAAACTGACCATCTGACGCCACAGTGAAATCTCCGTGGGAGGTCTGGTCGAGGCCTCGTCTCTAATCTACGTGTTTTTTTTTTTATTGCTTTGGTTTCTTTCATCTCTTTTTACAGATAGCCTCCCTTTACCAGATCCTGTCATTTGTTCCCATGTGAACCGAAGCTCTTTTCAGCCTGTGACCGCACCACACACAGACATGTTCAGACGCACACGGCGGCAAAAGAGGGGGGAAGCTGCTTTTGCCGCCTCAACCACACACCACACACACACAGACACACACACACACACACACAGAGCTTCCACAGCGGCTTCCACTTTGACCATACGTTCTTCACAATGACAGGCAACACACACATGCACATGATCAAAAAAGCATCCTCGCTGCAATATATTTATTTTATGTTTTGCTCATACGGACGCCTGGAGATGACAGCACCACAGGTCCATGCAGGGGCAGACGTAGATTAAACACATGTGCCCCGGAGCTGTTTTTAGAATTTTGAATGAAAAGAAGCACACAAACAAAGCAGGAGCGTAAAGTTCATTTGCACTGGGCAGGAGACAGAGACCCAGTTAAACCAGAGGCCTTCACCACTGGGAACATAATATATACTGTGAGGTCCTCTTGTGTTGGAAGCAGAGACATCTCCATGTTGATTTCCGGGCGCTCATTACTCGTGGGTCAGACCACAGCAGATCACCACCACACACCTGTGAAGTCCCTGCACAGTGCTGTGGTTCACCAGATGTTAACTGTTAGTATAAACCTCCCATTGGCCACAAAAGTCACATGTCCCTCTCACCTCCTTCCTGCCTGTGACTGTTTTCAAAGTCTCCTTTGCTGCAGGAAACAACGACAACAACAACAACAACAACAACAACAACCAGTCAGCCAGAAACGAGGGTGCTCACTGAAAACGGTTCTAATGAAGATTTGAATCATGCAATCACACAGTCAAAGTCTTTAACTGTTCCTTTAGCGGTTCCTTAAGCGTTTTAATGAAAGCGATTCATCCCAAAGTAGCAAATATTCCACCAAAACAAGCCCCCCCCCCTCCCTCCCCTCCCCCCCAGGACCCTATTTTGGATTGTCGCTGCGTTAATAGTGCAAGACGACTGTGAGAACATTCGGTGAATCGTGAAACCTCACTTACTTATCTTCGAGACTGACTCATTGGAAATTGAGCCTGCTCCACATTTGAGCACTAAAGTATAACCTGAGATTCAAATAAATATAAAGAACACAATCAAATACTAAAACCAATTCCTTGTCTGAAGAGTAATTCAAGGTTAAAAGAAACTTGCTGTTTGGCCTTGAGTGTATGTTACTGACATGTATGGTCTGGTACAGCAGCCTCGGTAGGAACTGTTGGACCTGGTTTATATTATGACTGCCTCTCTCTTATAAAGCTCCATGATTCATCTACAACATTAACTTGTCTGTTCAAGGATGTTTTATCTTTAATTAACACTTTCATATTAGATCTAATCAATGTATCTTTGTTAACAGGCTACATCTCACAAGCTTTTAAGTTTGGCTGTGTTCAACTTAACAAGTCTACATTTTAGCTGATTCCTGATCGACACCAACCACCAAAAATATGTTTTTATTTACATATGAGTGGTTTGAAGTTTAAAGAATGATTCTCTCTCTGCCTCATTCCTTGGATCGTTCATTTTCAACTTATGTGCTTCCTTTAGGCAATATCATCAAAGCACCATGTACATTTCAATCGCTACACAGATGACACCAAACTATATTTACCTATGAAGACAGAATAAGATGACCGTCAAACTTCAGAAGCTTCTTCCAACTGCACGTCATGAAAATTATAAAAGGATAGAGAAACCCTAGTGTGTCACATCTGGATTGGTCTAATGTAATTCCAAGGATGTCCCAGTGAATTTGTCAAAGCTTCCAATTCACCCAAATTAAGTCATATAATCTAATAAATTGTCAAACTAACATTTTGGGTGTGCTTTAGTTTTGACCAACGATACAGTGCTTTTAGTGAATTGGGCTAAAAATAAATAAAAATGTGGCCTGTTTGAAAAATGGTTGGATCATGTGTTGCTTCTTGCCCCATAACAGAATGTTAAGGTCAGTGTTTTCCCCGGATTCCAGGGATTCCTTTGAAGAGTGGCCTTGTTATCATGACTGGAACATAAAGCCAGAAACTACAAAAACGTGACCTGAGCTGTAATGGAAAACATTTTTGGTTCTCGTGTAAAACGCAATAAAAAAAAAAATCATATTATGAAAACTGACAACCCCCAAAAGTTTCCAATTACAAAAGCCCCGGGGGCATGGAGCACTATTCATTATTTTGGAAGCAACATCCAAATCGCAGAACCAGCGGAGCAGCAAGACAAATTCAAATAACTCTCTTGTCATATCTATTCTCAAATCTGAATAAATCTGTGTTTCTTTTTCTGTTTTCTTTTTACGGTTTCTACTCTTTGTGTTTTTGACAAATTATCTACGTGTGGTTTCATTTTCCGTGTCAAAAAAAAAAAAGGCAGCCACAGTATCTGTAGCTTAGCTGTAGTGCTCAAGCATTTTCTATTTCTACCTGCTTTATTTTGACACACACTAACACAAACACACACACACAGTAACACAAGCCTCTCATCGTTCTTGGCTTCAGCTCTGACATTTAACGAATGCCCGTCTTGGGACTTTAACAAACTCACTTCGCCTTCAACAGACTCTTTTCACAAGTTAAATCTCTTTGGTTGCAGCCACCTGTGTTTTCCCATTTTCCTTTTTGTGTGTGTGTGTGTGTGTGTGTGTGTCTTTGTTCAACTTCAAACAGAGACGTGGATTCAGCCAAGCTCGTTTGGAGAAGTTTCTGTGGGGACAGCGGCTGTTGACCTTCACTGAGGACTGGAGCAGGATTCTCTTGTCTCAGGTTTTTTATCATTTGTCTGCTTCTGCACTTGTTCACCTTCTTTTTCTATTTCCAGCTTTTTTAATCCTCTTCCCCCACATGAACCTTCTCCACACTGAGGCTATTAGATGATGTGTGTGAGTCTGTGTGAACAACTTCTCCCAAAGCACCAGAGTATTTTTACACCAGCTTACAGGAGCTGAAATGACCTTAAAGGCACGAAGTAGTTTGAAATTAAATGGTAATATGATTTCTGTGGATTGTTTCTTTTTGCAGCTTTCTTGTTGCCAGGGCTGCAACTTGTGACAGTTTTCATTACAGACTATTTTTTGCTTTTACTTTTTGGAGATCTAAAAATGAAAGAAATAAGTTTCCCACAGCCCAAGGTGACATCTTTAAATTGTTTTCTTCCGCAGTAGAAGTCCCAAAGCTCCAGTTTACTCTAATAGTCTGGAAAAAAAACCAGCAAGTCATACACTCATTATTTCAGCAGCTCTGCTCCGGACGTCTCCAGCTCTACGGCATTTAAATGTGAAGTTATGCAGCTTCACGAGGACCCGGTGAGGTGGATGGAGTCCTGCGTCACTGTCGGTAGATGAGCTCATGTTGGCTTCTGCAGTGAATGAATGGCGTCAGTGGGTAGCGGTAATGGGAGGGAGGAGGGAGAACGTGAAGGAGGAGAATCCACCAATTGGAGAGGCCGCTCGGCTCGTTAGCAGGACCGACCAGGGAAGAGAACAGAGAGTGTTTCTCCTTCTAGCCCGCAGAGATCTCACACCAGCTCCCCCCCCCCCCCCCCCCCCCAGGAGGGAAAGGTTGTGTGTCTGTGTGTGGCCGGTAGCTCCAGGAGAACTCAAAACACCTGTGGATCAAAGGACACAAAAAGGGAAATTGGCTTGAGTGTTCACCGTCTGGACTCGCTGTGGCACTTCTGATCTCTCCCTGGTTTCACTTTGGGTTTTGGGGGGTTGGTTTGTGGCTGCACCCACTCTGGAAAAAAAAAAACTCTAAATCTTGAACACAGAACTGGAGACAAGAAGCAGATTCACCCAGTTAAAAACTGAACAGCAGAGCCAAGCTGGTCCTACATCCCTGCTGCTCCATCTGGTCCAGACAAATATTGTACACATCAATAGGTCAGGGATGGAACCGTCAAACTATAACCTTCAGTTATCTTGTCAATTTATTTCCAAAATCCAGAATTAACCTTCACGCTCTACTCTGGAAAGACAAAAACCCTTCTTTTCTTTTTTAAACATTCTTTGCTCAGTGCACAGATCCTTGTTTGTCTCCCATTACAATTTGAGTCGGACCAGTGAGACTATAGACCACAGTAAACTGATGCTATTCACCAACTCATTGAGCCAAACAAGGACATTCCTTGTTCTTATTTAACATTTTCAAAGCCTGCACTCAAAGATAACATTTCCTATTGTTTAGCATAAAAAACATTGTTTTTTTTTTAATGAAGAGTAACAAACAAACAACTGTTTCCTTATCGTGCTAATTGAGGCTTGTGTGAGACTTTTGAAATACTTAAATTTGTCCCGACATGAGAGTGTTTGTGTTGGAGGACAACATCAAGAGGCTTCAGAACCAGGGACTCAGCTCCCTTGGACTATTACAGTTTATAAACCCAGTGGTTTGAGGATGAGAGCCCTGTCCTCTGCAGTCCACGTCGTGAATCTGAATACTGATGCGTTGTTTTGAATAACAATCCAGTGTTTGAGAGTGACAAAGGGTGAAAGCTTCAAATCCAGTGCAAAGAAGTGGGAGATTTTTTACCATGTTGGCTGCAGCCAGGACAGCGTCTCCTAGAATTTTTTCGTTTCCTCATCCTCATCTGGAACAAAAGGTTAATTCGGCCGTGCCAGTCTTTGTGCTGGTGTCATTCTGCTGCTCGGTTTGATAAGTGCTCATGGCAGTAGATGAACTCGTGCTGTCAACTCCTCCCCCCCTTCGCTGTGCCCCCTTTTTCTTTTCCTCGTGTCTGCACAACACTGAATTGTTTGTCAGTGTAAAGTCAAAATTTATAGCTAACAGACTCAAAACAAAGCAGTCAGGGGCTGAGAAGCACAAACAAGAGTCACTCACAGTGGAAGAGGATGGAGAGTTTGCTCGTGTCTATTTTTCCTGGGGATAAAAAAATCTGTTTGAGTTAGAAAAGTATCAAATATGCATTTTAACTTTTGAATAATGTAGAAAAAAAATAATATTCACAATGAGGAAACGTGCGGAGCGAGAGATCAACTTCTCTTCTAAACAATCAGGACTACAAAGTCTCAAGCTGTTGAAAGTTTTCAGAGGAATATTGTTGATTTCCTGTTGAAGCTGCAGAACTGGGTAAACACCGGCACTACTGAGGGAATAATAGAGGCACATTCAGGAAAGACAGATCAAGGTAACGATGTGATAGTTGGCGAACAGGTTGAGATCTGTCTGTTGTTCCAGAAGAAATCCGTTGAAACTTCAGTAACTTCCTGGAGAATGATCAATCACAACAATCATATTCAGCCTCTGCGTTGGTTTCTGCTGCAAGTTTGGCCACAGGGTCAAATGTGTCTGTGCGGTACTCGTGTGAACAACACAAGTCAACACAACCCGTGATTATCGTCTCATTCTCCTTTGGAAAAGAGAACACAACGTCCACTTAGGTGACAACAATCGTCTGGATGACGTTTCCAGCACGACATGAGGGTGACCAGTGACCAGTGGCCAGTTAGATGACCTACTGGATTGGGTTCGGTGGCAGATCCTGTCTCCGGTGAGTTTCATTCTCAAGTCCTGGTTGGTTCTTGCACCACCACCCTGCTCGAGTTCCAATATTTCAACTCAAGTGGGCGAAGGGAGAGATGTTTATTTCACGTCTATTGCGTCACACGTCTTTGCATTGATCCAACCATCCTGCCGACAGACTGACAATGCTATCTGCCGGTAGCACGGCTTGAAGACAGTGCAGCATTGTGCCTGTTCTGCTTTGATTTAAACTGATCCGTGGTAAAATGGTAAAAACACACATCTGGGTTTTAAGCTCTTATCCCACCTGCATCCATCTTCTCCTCTCACTCTGCAAAAGCTACTTAACATTTTCCGTCCCTCCTCTTGCTGTTTGTCTGCTTTGGTTTTGATTTACATTGTCGCCTATGACAGATTCCCCCCCCCCCCCCTTTTTCAAATCAGCCTCCTCTTTATCTTGTGAGCTTGAAATAGCCCCTGGCTTGAAGACAGAGAGCTGTTCACGGTTTGTGATCTAGGGACAGAGATAGAGAGAGGGAGAGAGTGTTTTTTGAAAAAGGACCAGGTAGCTCAGACAAAACTCAGACTCACATACAATCAGGGCCGGGTCTAGACAGGCATGTATGAGGGGGCAGCCACAAATCTTGAGGGGGCATTGTGCCTAACCCTAACCCTAACCCTATTTAGTTTGAGGGGGCACAACATTTATTTGAGGGGGCCAGGCCCCCTCTTGCCCCTGCCTAGACCCGGCCCTGCATACAATAGGTGTGAATGGAAGTGGCTGTTTGTCTCATGGTTGTTGGCCCTTCGGTACCCTCGTCACCTGTCCAGGGTATGAATGGATGGATGGATGGATAGAAGGATGAAAGAAGTTGCTTCATCTGGAATAGTATCTGAACCAAAACACAGCAGGTCCCATCTGACAAATCAGGAGGGAATGAACAAACAGCATCAGGAAACAGAAATGAGTAAGAACAACTTTGTAAATTATTCAGAAGTCTCCGGACTCTTGTGACTGACCGGGATGTAGCTGGGATGTTTGCATCCGGTACTCCGTGCTTTATTCAACACTATGCACCAGTTAAACATGTGTTTTACAACCTAACTATAAAGCGTCTCTGCAGAAGTCAATGCATCCGGGTCATAATCACATTACGCTTCAATGCAGCTCAGACTTTGGAAACATCTAACTCCAGGTCCTCGCCTGATGGTAACCACGTGCTTTGAGCTACAGAAACATCTCCATTAGTGTTTTTAATCATGTTTCGGTTGACGTGAAATGCAAATGTGTTTCAACGTCAGTGGATGTTCTGCAGATGTTCGTTTACCCCCCCAATGTCGTGATAAAACCATAATCCAGGCACAGAACTGTTATGTTCCCCCACAGAATGTATCCGCTGAATCAAATTAGCCCCACATGAAAGGGATTTTAGGAGACGGGTTGGAACATGCTCATAATTAGAGACAACAAGAAGTGTGAACTTGCCTCCCTCTACATTGAAAACAGCTCTCCTGCTAATGCACCCGGACAGCCATGTTGAGCTCATATTCATGCACTGTCAGAAAAATGACCAGACAATGTGCAAAGCAGCCGGCGCCGACTGCAAAGAGGCTCCCTCACATGGACGTGAAATGAGAAGTGGCAGAATGTGTTTGCCTTCGCAGACAAAAGAGGAGAAAATCCACCGCTGAATGGATCCTCTGCATCAACAGCAAGAAGCCGCGAGAGCCTTATCAAACTAAACTGATTCTCCGTCTCTTTCATTTTGCCGATATCAAAGAGCTGTATTTTCTCTCCCCTCAGCTTTATTCTGGCATCTTAGCGGCACAGACTGTAAATTGAATTTGCGTTGGATTTACGGTCAGAGTTGCTTGTGTCTGAATTATTTGAACATTGTCTTTTTCTGTGGAATTGCACTATTAGGGCAAAATTAATGGATTAAATAATGGACTGTGCTTACCACTTACTGTTGAAAGTGAATAGCATATCTGTATCTCTAGTTTTTTTTAAGCCTTTTTGTGGATTAACTTTTTATTATAATGCCTTTTATTCTTCTTGGGAAATGAATTACTTAAGTTAATTTATGAGGAGAAGTAGTTCAGTGTTTTTTTTCCAGCAAGACAAAGTAGGAATAAATAACCCAGGTTAGTGTTGCAGTGATTTTTAATAATCATATATGCATTTTCCAGTGATGATGGTGGATGTGTTTCAAAGTTATGGCCTTTCTATTGGACAGTGGAGGATCACTACCATAAAGAATGAGTCAATGCACAACGCAAACCCTCGCAAATACTATTTTAAGAATTGAAAGTACAAGACAGCTGCAATGTATAGTACAGTAAGTAAGTATAGTGTATCATATTATATTGTAGTATTATTCTATGTACGTATCCCTGTGCGTTACACATCTATATACCCAAACCAACTTCCTGCATCTTTCCCCTGCATATTATAAAAAATTGTAACACACAATCATCATTTCTAGGAGGCACTGGTTACACAAACATTGTGTGAATAGTAACAGGTTACTGGTTTTAAATGGTGAAGAAGCACATGATGTATTCTGGTTTCATGTTACAAACCCTCACAGATTGGAGACTGGACATTTTTATAAAATGGGATTTACCTTCTTGACAATTGCATCCAAATGTTGGCAAAGTGTGAAGGGAAGACAAAATGAGTTTACAGTGGCGCTGTTACCAAATGTCAATGGTGTAGGTTGGATTTTCAACTGTCACTGATGAATTGAGAGGAAGAAGGATGTGACACTTCCTGTTCACAACCCTGTGCAGAGATGTGGTGATACTCTCTGCTTGAGTGCGATGCTCATCAGCACTATTACCGATTAGAGTTGCCACTGATTGATGTTGATTAAAAGTCAAAAGTGTGGGGTTTGGCGTGATGAGGGCACAATCAAGCCCGGGGAAGAAGACTCCGACTTGTTTCCTTATTCCTCCTACAAGTCAGAAAGTCACACACAAAGATGCGACGTGCATTCATGAAGGAGAAATGAACTCCACTCTGCGATGAGTAATGGTGGTGTTCAAAGTTTCATGTGACAAAACTGGGAAAGGAGGGAGGTGCTTTAGATGCAAGACGGAGGAAGAGGAACCGAGTGAGATGGATGTAAAGTATTTCTGATCTGCAGACGACAACCTTCTGCATCACCACTTTCACAATCCTCTGACACATTCTGGACTTACTGTATTTATAAGATGTCCCTTTGGGGCCTTCATCTGTTCTCAGTGTGCAGAAGCATGTGGTGGACATGTTGTGTTAAGCTTTGATGGAAAGGCATAAACAAAGATCGTATGATGTCACACGTGCGAGTATTGCAGATCCCACGGCTTATGGAGTTCAACATCAAATTCAAATGTGCCACACGACCCAACCTGCAGAGTTCCCTCTGGTGACATCAAGAACACAAATACACACCAGAACACCTTACTGGTTTTAGTTAATGATGGGATTGATTAGCCTGAACATGCATAGCTGCATATTATCAGCATATTTTGGCTTCACTCTTGTGCAATTGGATGAAGTGGAGACTAGATTGTGGTTTCGTCAGGTTTGGGCAAAAATGTACAAATCATCCTTGGGTCTGGTCACATTGGCTGAGGCTAACTGCTACATCCTTTCCAGGACACAGGGCAGCTGTGGATGAGGGGGGAGAGCGGTCGTCCTCTAACTAGAAGGTCAGCGTTTTCGATCCCAGTCTTCCCCATTCCACGTTTAATTGGGCAACAACACTAAGCCTCAAAATAGCCCTTTCTCATAGAGGAAGCACTGTCTGACTGTGTGTGAATGGATGAATGGAATAAACAGTTTTGAGTTTCCAGTGATCAAGACAAGAAGAACACTGCATACACACGGACCATTTACCACTTCAGGTTCCTGTAATCAGGGAGAAGCTTCGGTGGGACTCGTACACACAACCTCAAGTTCACGATGTCAAGTTCAGACGGAGAATTGAGGCTCGAGCCTGAGTGAGCATCTGTCGACCATCTTCATTCACACGCTGAGATCAGATCAGACACAGTCCCGCTGCACAGTTCCCACGTAGCCAACACGTGTGTAATAATATCGAACACAAAGGGCTGCAGCGTGAAAACGGTTGCACACAAAACATACATGCACCCTGAGAGAGCCTCATAAAGCAGACGCACACACACACACACACACACACACACACACACACACACACACTCAGAAGCAAGGAGGCATAAACTGTCAGCCCAGCTGTCAGTGTGACAGATGTCTGCTGTGAGGTGGGTACACTCACTAAAGGGTCTAATCAGTCAGACACAGCTACTTCCACACTCTGCGGTGAACGGCCTCGCTCACTCTCTGGCTCCTGCGTGCACAAACACACTGCCACTGTCCTACATACATACAAAACAGTGGCGTATTTACACACACACACACAAGCAATTCCTGTTAACCAGACAGCCCTTACGGAGATACTACAATCTATAAACTCACTGACCAGGGGGAGACAGATGACGGAGGGCAGGGACGGGGGAGTATCGCTGCAGGAGAAACCAATGAGGGAAAGTATAGTGTGTGAAATGATGGAAAGAATCGAGGAGATGGGATGAAGGGGGGGGGAAGAAAAGCAAGAAAAACAAGACGTGCTGGAGAAAGAGACAGACGCGTGAAAGGATTTGAGCACGAAGTACAGAAACTAAACTGGGACACGAGTTGATGTGTGCCGTGAAGTCTGAAGGGGCACAGCGGAGCCATTTTAACTGTCAGGATCCTCCCATGTTTGCTGGACTAAGTGCATCTATCTGAACAGGTTATCACCTCCGCCAGCGAGGTTACCTTTTCATCGCCATTTGTTTATGTTAATGCTACTACTAGGTGTTGTGTGGCATGATGTGTGGCTTTTAGTCAATTGGTTTTATCTGTATACATGGTGTTGAAAATACAGATGAATGCTAGTTTGTATCACCACAATTCTTTCTCTGAATGAACACTCTTTATTTAATCTTGAATGGCAGCACAGAACATTGCTGATAATTGTTTTAAGATTTCACTTTATATATTAGCTTTTATGCATAACTTGTGGGAGGACTTGTCTGTCAGCCGGATTCCTCAAACGTCACTGAAACGATTCCCATGTCTATTACGCAGAGGGGGGGAGGAGAGGGGGGCATAACCCAAGATTGTCCCCATTGAATTTTGGGCTAGATAAATGATAAATGATCAACATGGATGGATATAGTTGGTATAGAAGACTCCTTCTGCAGGAAATAATGGAAAAACATCTGAAAATGTTTGGTAGAGGCAAAGACTTGTGCACAAGCCTGTAGCGGCACGACATATATTGGACTTTCCTCCTCTTCTTCTATCTCTTATTCCGAGGTTAAGAGGAACTGGAGGTTGGGCCACATCTGGGAGACTGACCAGCTGCAAACGACTGCACTGACTCATTCTCACCTTGTCACCAAGACAAGACAAGGCCTGAATGGTCGTCATACAACATGTCCGCTATCTCACTCTCTGCCGACCCTGTGGAACTCCACAATCTTTTCCAAAGTAAACAAGTGAAAACACAACATTTGGGGTCTTTTATCAAGTGTTTGTGTCGAATCCAGTGAAGTTGCCAGTCTTCAGGATTTTTAAACATTTCGACATTTATCAGATGTCCTTGCTCGGCGAAGCGCTGGGAGGACAACAAACACAATTCCCCTCCGCTACAAACCGCTCCGGGGAACAGAGGTTCCTTTCAAACACAGATTATTGTTTTTGAATTGCTTCACAGATAAGAAAGAAGCTGCTTTATCTGCATCACAGGTCAACAAGCTGCACATGTTTATGTTTTCTCCCCCATATATCGCACTAGTGGGCCTCTCACGATGCTTATCGGGATGTGTACACTGGAAAATAAGCAACATCGCTCCAACACTAAAGAGAAAAAACAAAAGGGTAAAAGCAAAAGATTTCGATTTCTTTTCTTCAGTCATAGCCTGTGGCATGTTGCCAAGTTAATTCTTTCCAAAATCTCATTTCTCACTTCACTGTGGAGGTTTATGCACTTGTAGTTCAGAGTTCGTGCTTCTCTTATAAATAAACACAAAAAGACGAACAAAGTTTTTAAAACTGAATCCATGAATAAATCGTTAGAAAAGCTGAACACAGAAAAAAACGTTCTATCACTGCATAGATAAGATATTGGATTATTCTTTCCCTTAATTGTAATATAGGATCTGTCCTGTTCTCACCTAACAAATGAAACCAACCAGTTTCTTTAGTTCTTTACTTCAATTTGACTTATAGTCCCCGAGCTGCTGTCTCACCTGATACCTGTCATTACTGTGGCTCATCAGCAGTTGTTGTGTTGTTCGGGCTCAAGCTATTATCTAATACATGACTTGTCTTTTGCTTAGGCAGCACTTTGGAGGAGGCTGGAGCACAAGTACCATAACGAACCACCACCAGTCCCAGTGTGGCTGTGGTTTCCATTGTTGCGGTGCTTACATCCGTCTGCTTTACAACTGCATGTGCTGCCCCTGCTTGCTGACAATGGGCTTTCTATAACATCGGGCGAGTGCTGGTATTTCCATTGTGCGCTGTGGTGAACGTTTTTCTTCCACATGCACACGGCCGTCTTTGTTTGCATGTTTTGTACCTTACGCGCGGCAGCATCTCCATTATCCCGGCACAAATGAAAAAGACCATGAATTGAAACTGCATTCATGAATATAAATGGATTTGGATGGTGGGATTCTACGTGTTGAAATAAGTTTTCTAATGCCGGAGCTGAGATATACAATTCGTGCCCTGCCTCAGATATGAAGTGATTGTAGCAGGAAATCAGCATCAAGTGAAGTTACAAAGGAAACTGAGCACTTTGAGGAATGTTCTGCATCAGCTGGTTAAACCAATGACACCTTGACCATATTAAACAGTATACTAACATTTTGTGAGGCCTTTAATGGTTAATGCCTTTGGGCTCTTAGCACGAGGACTTACATATTATCATTTATTATTTATTTTGCTTTATTTATATCTTTCTTTTGATGTCTGTACTTTATATTCAGTATTTTTTATTTTGACTTTTTGTTTTTTAAATACTTGCTGCATGAGATAGAACTTGGATTTACCCGTTTTCATCATGTGCTACATTCACGATTCTGATTCGGATGATTCTGTCACTCAAGCATTTTCCATTATAACCTGATACCTGTCACTTTATCTCTTTTAATGCATTTCAATTATGTTTCCTGCTTTTGCATTGAGGACTCAGACTGAGGTCGCGTGTTAACAAACCTGATCTGTATCTTAATTTAGAACCAAACATGAAAGTGTCTCTGATTTGTAAAGATCAGATTCCCCGTGATTTGTCCTGAGCCCAATCAGATCTGGGTCAGATTCGGGCCACTTGGACCTGCTGTGTGAAGGAAGTGTGTGTTATGAGTCTGGCCCGGACACATCTGGAGCTGACTCGCACCGGGTTTTGATCTCAGCCTATTTTTAAATGCAGTTCCTACAGTTTGGCCTGCAGTCGTCTCTGCTATTAGATCCAGATACAACAGTTTACTCCACGTTGAGCAACAACCTGAGATTTACAGCATGCATCAAATGTGACGTAATACATTGTAAAAATGTTTGTGTGTGATATGTTAGAGATTATATGGAGCATATAATTCACTCTCAGAATTTGGACACATCAAAATAAAATGGCAGACAGTAAATATAGTTCACAGGGCTGTGATGTTTTTAACATTTGCATGAGCCCAGGCAGCAGAATCTCTCTCCTTGACCTGAGATGAACCACGTCACTAAAAACCAGTTCCACCTATTGTGCAAAAACAACATAGATATTACTTTGTAGTAACAGGTGCACATACAAAGGCCCCTAATCCAGCTAATGCAACAGATTGTATTTTAGTACCTGCTCCCTCCTCCTTCCAAAATGATTAACAACACCACACTGTGAATAATCTTTAAATCACTGACCAGTGCAGTGTGGCGCTGTGTGTTTTAATTGCATGCTGTTTCTGGGTTTCCCGCCTCTGAAGACACTCTCCTCGCCCGGCCTCCTTCCTGCTGCCTCATCAGTTCTGAGGCTCCAGTTCTTAGGATCCTGTCAACAGAGCTTTGGTGCAAGAAGTGATGGGAGCACCGTGCTCTCTGCCGCTCTGAGCATTAGTCATCTGAACACCTCGCCTCAGGAAGGAAATCGATCTCCTGCCAAGTTCAGGGGAGAGCGAGGAGAGCAAGAGAGATTGGTGGTGGGGGGGAGAGAGGGAAACGCGTCCCCACACCTGCAGCTCTTCCCAGGTAGAAAACTGTGATGGATCTTCTGTCAGGGCGAAGAGGGTGTCACTTAAACATTATAACAGATGACGTTCTAAACGCAGAAAATAGACGGTGCATCATGACGTCTAATCAGCTAAAAGCCTGAGGAGGAAGGACCTGATTATGCGAAAGCTGTTTACAATTCCAGCCTTAATTGAAGCTGCATTTTTTTTTTCTGCTGCCTTTTCTCTTATCCGTGTGACCACAGTTGATTCATCACAGCAGGAAACGGCCGGGGATAAATCACTTGTGGAGAATTACTCCCGGCCCGAGCTGAAATTACACGACTGAAACAAAAGGACGTGGTTGTGAGAGATCCATATTTATTTTCCGATATAAACACGTGCGTATGTTGTGCTTGTTTTTTTGTTGAAACAGAACAATGAAATAACGTTGTTCAGACACAAACCAATCACATAAACATATCCGGTTCACTCAGAGAGGAGTTGAATGACGAGGATAATGGAAGACAGTTAAAGCATCCGTAATGTTTTGAGGGTCTACTGCCTCACAGACAGGTCAGTGTGTTTGAAAGAGACAGAGCGCTACAGACTATGAAGCAACAGCATGAAACTTCCAATGTGTTATTGTGAGAAGGGGAGCATCTCAGTCTGCTTGATTAAACACGACACACAACTTCAAGTGAAGAAGAGTGAAGCTGCCCAAAGTGAAATCTAACATTATGAAGATATAGAGTGCACAGAATCTAATGTTATACATCTTTTCCGGTGTTACCAGTATCACTCGGTCCGGACCCACATGAAGGAAACCATCTGAGCATCTTCTGCTGTTTCACTTATTCCAACATGACAGTGGCAGAAATCATCTAATTAATTTTGTCGCTTCCTGTTTACACCCTTGTTGTAGTTTGTCTTTGAGGCAATTAAAAAAGGAATAAATCCCCAAAGTAACCATGTCAATTCTTTTTTTCCCGCCATGACTCCTTTTGATGTTAAATCCTTTATTTAATGATGAGACTCAGGATGAGGCAACATCTGAAGCCCACTCTCCCTTTACTGTCGCCCTAAACCGTGTCCTCGATCTGGCCACCAACAAAATCCTTTATGCTACGGTTCAAGCTGAGCCAATATTTGGCCTAGTTGCTGTTTGTGATTTGCATTTTCTTTGCATCAAAACCTGTCCCTGAAAATCAATGAAATACACAGACTTTTCTTTTCTTTTCTCTGGGGACTGCACTTGATGATTTGGATGTGAATGTTTTTCAAAGAAGCCTCTCTCCTTGTTAGTGTTTGTGTGTGCGTGTGTGTGTTTGTGTGCATGTGAGAGAGCAGGTTTGTGGGTAGCGCGACTCCTGAAAGCCCAAATGAAATAATAAATATGTAAATGCTTCGCCATCACTTGCAGGGTTTCGACAGCAAAATGCTGGCTGCCATCCAGCCGTGCCTCCATTCCAGCATTCATACAACACAGCGTGTGTCGCGGTGCATGTGTGTGTGCTGCGTGTCTGTGCGCGCACACGCCACACTGAGTGTAAATGTCTTGTGTGTTTTATCTGAGTGTGTCTGTAAGTGTGCAGTGAATGTGATTACTAATGAGACAGTGGCAGAGAGGCAGTGTGTGAGCGCGTGGAGAGACGTACACTGTAACCTCCATTGCCAATTTATGCAGCCCTAAGATCCACATGTGAAGTGGAGCAGAAAAGGCATCTCTGTGTGTGACAGTAATCGCTCCTCTCTGCCTTTTATTACTCAGCTGGAAACAAACAGACTCGCAAATGATTTACCATCCAGCTGAAGGTACCAGGAAAAACTATCTCTGAAGATTTCTGAAATTCTGAATCACAAGTATGGAGCTGCGTGCACAAGTGGGAACACTGACCACAGACCAGGACTAAAGGACTTTGTAGACACACTCCCCGCATAACAGACTAGATGATGAAACAAGAAGCCCGGGGAGGGAAATACAGTCGGGTTTAGTTTAATCTTTGCAGACCGGGACAATAAAGATTTCATCTTCACACTGGAAGCTCCTGTAGGAAGAAAAAGTTTAGTTCAGGAATATCAGAAAATGGAAGATATTCTAGTTGAAGTTGCCTACATTGTGATAGACGTGCAGTCGCTGCTTGGTCTGTGGTGATGCTGGTGATGCAAATAAAAAAGACCGTCTGCTACAGAACCCTGATGCTGCACAAAGAGCTGTTCACCTCTGGGGTAGATATGTTTTTGGGGATAACTTTTCCTTACTCTTGATGAGGGTTAAGAAACAAGGGATATTGCACCTTGTTAAGCCCTATGAGACACATTGTGATTTGTTAATATGGGCTTTACAAATAATATTTGATTGATTGATTGATCTATTTCTCAAGGATTCTACCTTTTGCTGAATTTGCTAACTTTTTGCTTCGCCACAGTTCACACACCTTCTCCAAACATCATTGTATTGTGTTACACTTTTAGATGCACAACAGAGATAACAAACCTCAAAAGCCGTAGAGGTTAATTGTTATAAGTTTACACCATTTGATCGACGAGTTTCATTTTACTTTGGCGTTTATCCAATCATATAAAAGAGAAGCAGAGGAAATTAAGAAGAAATAATTGTTGAGTGAGTACTTTGTTTACTGTGAGGTGTGGTTAATAAGTGAGACGTGTCAAAAACAGTGAGTGGAAAACAGATTGGAATTCGGAGATTGACTTCTCCAGTTTTCATGGAACAGGACCCAGGTGTTTTCCTACATGGCACTTTGTCACAAAACACTCGTCCTCGCAAAATTGTTCCCGGCGCACGCCACAAGCTTTAATTTACTCCAATGGCCCTCACTTCCTGCAGAGAGCCCCTCTGGGATCGTGTGGAACAGAAGTTTTACAGCAGGAAAGCAGGACTGAAAAATCTGTGGAAACAACATGATGCAAATGACAATGTCCTTGAATCCCCGGCATTCATGAGCCTACCAAGTAGTTAGCAATATAATATGTGTAACATGGAGTCTTTCTTTGTCAGGCATCATAGGATTTCCCAATCTTTTTGAAATCTTTCCATTGATTTCCATTGATCTAATTTTATAATATTAATATTCATTGAATTGCAGTAACTCATAACTGCAGAATATTTAATCCCTTTTTTTTGAGTAAAATCATGTTTAAAACATTTATCACATGTGTGTCAGCAACTTTAAGGCCATTTATCTGTAAATCCCTCAATCACCAGTTTCATTGCATTTCATAATAACACACACACACACACACACACACACACACCCATATGTTTTGTGAGTTGGCTGTGGTATTAGAGTATCTCTAGCATTAGCCCTCACTGTACAAAAGGAGGTTAATATATATATAAATCTATATATAATCATTGCATGAGAGGGCAGGTTTTCCACTTAGCTCTGTTGCCAGTTGTCCCTGCGAGTGGCTGATTCTTCTCAGATGATTACTCTGGCCTTGGCCTGGTGTATCACTTTGTTAAAAAGGGGTTTGTGCATTAGCGGCGGCTCCAGACTTTGTGGAATCAGGGGCAGTGGACTGGTCTTTGCCAACTTCTCATTTCTGGCAAAGCTTTTTTCGTTTTTAGTTCCGTGCCATTTTCTGCAGTGAAGGGCGATTTGGAACTCGAGGGATTTTCCCACGTCACCATTTTAAGCTACAGGCTTCAGACTTGGTGTGGTGGCCCGTCTGTCGATGTGTTAGCAACAATAACACCAGACAGTAGCTGTTGGAATCTATTTATTCCATGAGCCAAAGTTAGCCCATTGTAACTGATGGGTTAATGAACAAGTGGTTAAGGTTTCTGAAGTGATTGTGGTCGTACTTGGAAAACAAAGACTGACTGGTGTGCTGCTCTGTGGACTCATCCATATAGACTCTATAATAATCACCAGACTTCTTCGAGCTCTCTCCTTGAATGTAAACATGTTTGTTTGTTTGTTTGGGAGAACTTGTCGAAACAGACGGACACAAAAACAATCAGCCTTTGCAAGTTATTAAAATAATATGAGCTGCATAATGATTCTGATGTGAAACATGAGCCAATCCTATTAACACAATGTGCTGACTTTCCAGCAGCGTCCGTTTGCATTAATCAACGACTTCTTCAAATACAATTAAAATTCTTTTTTACTTTAACTTTATTTACAAATGTAAGAAGAATGAAAGCTTTAATGATCCAATTTCATTCAGTTAATCCCATCAAGACTGTAATTCTTACAATTCCCAAACCTATTTTGGATAATATTAAATTCCCATCGCAGCAAATGATAAACTAGACACTCTTTCATTATTTCGCTGCCTTGCCGTCGTTTGTTCTCTATAATTATTTTCTTGCGTTTCATTTCAATTATTGCTTATTTGTGTTCTTGCTGCTCGTGTTACTTTGTGACTATCGGTGGCTGCTTGTCTCTTTCTCTCACTATCGGAGTTAAGTTGTTAATAAGCACCTCCGCAGCTTTAGGGTTCTCCCGGGCCTGACGGATGGACCCGGCGAGAGGCATTACAGTGATTTACATTCTACATTATGGCCACATAGAAGTCCAGAGAATGTACTGCCGCACACTGAAGGGAAGACGACTGGAACGCAGCTGAATCGCAGTAATGATTACAGCTGACAAAAGGTGAGGGAGTGGAACTTGGCTCGCTGCCTCTGTTTAATGAAACGCTGTCATCCCTAATGTCAGTCACTGGAGTAAGAACTTTGCGTGAATATAACTTCTCCGTGACAGTTGATGGTTGTGATGATGATTTGCTTTCGCCCCTTTGTGCACACGCTTACAGGTTCAGAAGTTTATTAAGCAGATTCAGGTTTATTTGTGGTGAAATACGACGGAGAAGCAGATGCAGGAGGATCTGATTTCCTTCGCTGCAGCTACTCTGAGCTTTTTAGGTGTTTGGATGATCCACGCTGGTGGAGGGTCGTGTTTACATGTCCAATTTAAACACCATCTGCTGCCCAAACCTCATCAAAGGTGGACATCCTCACAGATGAGCAGATGCACCCACTCGACCAGCATGAATAAGTCCAGCTTTTATAGAGTTACTCCATCCTCACCACCAAACAGTAAAGTTAGAAACATAAAACAAGCGAGATTTAATAACGCCGACGTGTGCAGCCGTAATATAACATCATTCTTTTACAATCATAACAGGATGCGTGTGTGAGTAAACAGGTCTGTGTAAGAAATGGATCATAAAGTATATGTTTCATGAGTTTACAGGTTGTTGTAAATGGGTCCCCCCCCCCCCCCCATTTCTCTACTCTCTCATTCAAAACCCTGCACTTGCACTCTCATAGCACCTGCTTGTGCTGAGACTCTCTGCTTGTGCTCAAACTTGCACTCACATGTCCTGCGCTCCAGCTTCATCTCCTCCTCATCTGCTCGGCAACCAATAGAATGCCAGGTGTTGACAAATGAGGAAAAAATCCAAGAGAGCATTAATGTCAGAGAGCAGACGTTTGACACATGCACGAAGAAGTGTGAGAGCGAGAAGAAGGACTGAAAATGGATCTTAGTTAATCCGTTAATATCTGAGTGCAAGCGCATGGTTTGAGCACAAGCAGAGCTAAACTATGCAGGAGAAGAAACCGTCCGACTGCAAGACCGAGAGGCTGCAAAGGGCTTTTACATCAGCAGATTCTCATAATAACTAACATGGAATGATTCACTCCCATTATTTGTATTAATACATTCTGGGTAAGGACACATTCAGTGTAAATCTGCACCCAGCCTCTTCTCCTCCAGATGACACCTGTTATCCTTCAGTGTTAGTTATCTGTTCAGGCAGCCAGACCCTGATCTCGCTCGGCAGAATGGATTCATCCTCGCCTCCCTGACACGTCTCCTCTCCTGTCACTTCAGAGTGTGAGCTGCTTCAAAACGCTCCAGCTCAGAGAGATGGTGACACATCAACTGCACACAATCATACTGATGTTTAACAACCTGGCCAAGAGGCAAAACAGTCAAACATCACTCTCTTTCTTCCAGATTGAACATTTGCTCAATCCTTTTCTTGTATATTTTCAATTCATGCGAGAAGTAAATTCACATTGCTCTGTCACTCTAATGATGTTAGAGCCTATAGCCTGCAGAAACAGTGAAAGTGTTGATCCCTGCCGACCAGTTTTGTTCAGGCGAGCTCACAATAGATGATGAACAAAGCTCGGGCTTGTTAAAAGATAAAAGATCAAAGCTCTTGCATTGACCCTCCTTTGGAAATAATTCATAGGGTTTAAAAGCTGGTAAATAAATGAGCATCTGATGGTTTTTCTCAAAAGGATGAATGATTAACCTTCACTCATCTGTTTCATAACACACACACACACACACACACACACACACACATCTTTTAACAAAAGAAATGAATGAAAACTAGATTTTAAATGATTCCATGTAGGCCCCTCAACCAACCAGTCAGAACTTCCACCTGCAAACACGATTTATTTTTATGGTCCGGATTCAGTTTTCCTCTATTTTTGAAATGCCCCATGGTCTAAAGTGGTCATTAAAGTACTCAACATGGCTGCTCTCTCTTCACCCACAACCCTCGACTCATTTTATATATATGTTCATAAAGTTAAAACCCATGCACGTACCACAGCTGGGGATCGAACCCTCTGGCAACAGCACTACCCGCTGTCCCACCGTTAGTACACGTAGTTCTTTCTCCATTTCCGTGCCTCCTTCTCCACGTTGCAGAGATAAGTCTTTTTCCCTAGGAGACCCCTCAGGATCAGGCCTCGTACATCGTGCTGTAACACGGAGACTTGCAGGGTTTCGAACTAATTAACTCACAACTTGTAAAAATACATCATTTGATGATTTTGCACCAGTTAGTCTTGAGGACTGGGGTGTTAAATTAGGTGACCCCCTGGTGGTGTGGAGGCTGCTGCAGCTCAGCGTGTGCCGCTCGTATGTGATCGTTGAATTTCAAAGCACCGAGCTTTAGAGGGAAAAGCAAAAGAGCTTGACAGCACATGTGTTTCATACATGTTCAAGCTGCAGGATCATAAATCAAAGATGATATTTTAACATTGCTTGATGACTTCATACTGCAGGATCTACTGAAAAATGTTATTTTCAGTATTGCCTATTGTAGGTTAAGCTGGATTTGAACTGATTACCAGAGTAACTGTGTGAAGCAAGACTGCTGTGATTTCATACATACATAACATCCTATAATTTGTCTTTAATAAACCACGAACAACTGTTTAAATATATGTTAAATGTGGATCAGACACTTCGAAATATAGCGAGGGTATTTGCAGTGTTTGTCCTTGACAGGAACAGACGGTTAGTTTGTTGCTAAGTGGTTCAATGAGGGTTTGACAAGAGGAAACAGAGTTTAGTACATTTTAAAATTCAATGACGGGCCCAGATTGAATCTGAGCAATTAAAATGTGTGGTACAAGCATATGGGTGAGGGACTGAATTGAGACTAATTAGAGTCTTTGTCCTCGTGGTTTACTGATGGAGGAACGTGAGTTATTAGTCTTGTTGCTTCACCTCCGAGAGTGATAAGTAAGAGATATCATTGCCGACTGGAATCAGTGGCAGCGACACAGCCTCCGCTGACTCCTCATTAGTCTTAAGTTTGTCCCTCACACTGCGCCGTATAATCGAGCCATGACAGATGCACACGGGCAGGTTGACTAGAATGAGAACGACTGATTCATCAACTCATTAGAGAGATGGCTGGCTTATAATAATCAGCCGTTTTCAAATTGTAAAAAGTCACATCACACACACACACACTCACACATACACACGAGCATTTCGAGACCTACCCGACGACAGGATGGCGAGATAATCAGTAAATGGTGGAGAGGAAGCTAATTAACAGCCACTGCGAGCTGATGGTTTGAGCAGATTAGCAGCTTTCTGGAGAGTTGAGAGAACAAAGATATGCCTGTCAGGCTCTATCCGTTTGAGTAATAAGGTGTGTGTGTGTGTGTGTGTGTGTCTGAATGCATTTCTTTATTTCCCTATATGTGTTGTTTGCACTGTTTATTAAATAATAAACTGAACACAATTATTCAGCCTGATTTTCAGTGTAAATGATCCCAATCGACTGGAACTTGCAGTGAGCACAGAGCAGAATGTGTTTCTGCTAATACACAAGAAAGTCATCAGAACTGGGGAGGAAACTCAAGTTAAGTGAATTAATTAAATAAAATGTGCAGATCATTTTAATCTGTGCAATAATTGGAGTAATTGACTTCCAGATTAGAGTTGAACATTCTCTACTTGTAGTCCGTCTCTATTCCACTGCTTGTCTTGTTGTTTTTACATCTCCATCACAGGGAGGGTATAAAAGGAGCGTGTTAAAGAGGAGTCACTGTGAATATCAAATAGACAAAAAGAAGATTCTATTGCCGTGCTCTGAGCTGAATGTGGAGCCGTCAGTATTCTGCCAAATTGTTTTGGCTTGTGCTGCTTCATGCTAAGAGTAAAAAGCAGGTAACAGGAAATACTGAAGCTGGAAGAGACATTTCCCCTCCGATCCTTAACTCGCTAAATGTAAATGTAAGAAAATGGTTGTCAGATGAATAAAAAAAAACATCCCAGCAGGAATGAACATGACAAAAAACGCTGCAACACAATAAGTCAAGTAGGTACAGTGATATTCTAGTCGATCTTTCTTCAGCGACTGACTTGACACAGAAAATTTGCACGAGGGATCTCAGCGGGGAGACCATGAAAAAAAACAACTGGCCTCATTTTAAGATGAAACCTCTGTGATAAGAAAAGTTGTGGATATACAGAGAAGCAGCGTTTGCACAGCGTGTTTCAGAATAAATCATCATTTCAGGGGATTCCTGCAGCGGAGAACGCTGCAGTCAAACTTTCTATACTTTCTTTCAAAGTTGTGTGTGAAGTGTTTAAAGTAACACACTCCAAAGCAAACACTGATACTGAAAGAAATACACTGTTTGAGACTGAGCTTTTCTTTACAGCGCTAACTAGTCAAATGAAGTGTTTGAAACATTTTTTTGAAGTTTTTTGTGTTTGCAGATACTTTATCTGTACGAGCTGATAGTGGCTGATTGATCAGTAAGTGATGTTTTATAGCTTTAACTCCTAATATCAATATTGTGTGATTATTATGACTATTCGTGAGTTTAATCCTTTAAGGTAAGACTCAAGAAGTCATGGTTAACATATTTAACATATTTGAGCCCAGAAAAGATCTGTATGATCACAAGCAATTGTCTTCCAGGAATTAAATCATCTACCAGACGGATAATTGTGTAAAATCCAATCAGAGTGAGCATCAATTGATGAGCTGAAAGATAAAAGCTTAAAGAAAAAGCACCAGAACTAGCAATTTTGCATTTTTACCAAGAGTTACGTGAGATTATGCTGAGAAAACTTACGTCTGCTTGTTCTTTACCATTTACAGGCAGTATCTTTTCTTACCTCACGATAAAATCGATTCAGCCCGAGTGCTGACGAAGAACATATAACATCCTCACATAAAACAGGGTTTCCCTCACCTTCTGGCACTTTCACTGTATAATCATACCTGCTACTTTTATACACTCAGTTTTATTAACTTAAAGTCAAGATAGGAGCCGGTCGTTCCCTTCAGGAGAAGAAGAGCGAGTGTGAGCGGATTACAAACCCACTCTTTGGTCCAGTACGTGCGACAGACTAAACTCCGGAGTCCTGATTATCAGAGGAGATAGAGATAAAGTTTGGGCGCTCGCTCTATGAGCTGCTGGAGGATGCAGCTCTAGCTCCTCTGATCTATTGTTGTTTGGCACCGAAAAGTGGCAAAGTAATCAGTCATGGACAATAAGTGTGAATATGTAAGAAAAGGCTAAGGACGCAATTTGTCACGACACGTCTTTACAACAGATGGGCTTTTTCAGAAGTGATATACGACGCTTGAATATCACATTCAAGCATCATTTCAGGGAAGGTCATTCTGTTCCTGCTTTTTATGAAGGCTCCAGTAGTGTCGGAAATATTTTATAGTTCTGCTCTGTGTGGAAATATTTCCCCATGCACCGATGAACACGTTCTTTGGGCAGCGCAGGTCATTTTTCTCTTCTGATTGTCACACTCCATTGGATCTGAATTGTGTTGGTGCGTGAGTGAAGAGGGTTTTTACACAAACTGAAAAGCCAACGACAAAGACGACACCATAGAGGACACAACCCCGGAAAAAACACAGTAACAAACAATGCTTTATAGTGACAGTCCCATGTTGTGACATTATGTGTGGTACATTATTTAAAGTTTCCAGTTTTACTCAGTTTCTAAAAGGGTCATCAGCACAAAGAGAAGCGTTGGACCAGAACAGGTCAGCTCAGCAGTAAAAGCAATGTCATAAAATAGACATATAATAAATCGATCTCCTAATAAATCAAAAAGCCTTTAAATAGCCTATAATAAACAGTAAACAAGTAAACAAACAGTAGAAAACAAGCAAAGAGCATGTCTGCTTCATGTCTGCTTCATAATGCATCATGGAATGTTCTTAGATGTATTTAGAAACACACAACGTGCTCTTGTCCTCGCTCCACTTAACTCTGAATATACCATATAAAAGATATTCAAGCCTATATTCATATTTTTAAATGTCTTAAATCAAAACCAAATATGTCTTTGCAGGAATGTTTACATTCTGGAAACCAGCGGCTGCCCGGCAGGCTGGAAAAAAAACGACTTCATCTTCTTTGGAATGCTTTGGAAAACAGCGAGTCGTAATGGGAAGTACGGGTGACTTGAAGTAAATGGGCTAAGACATTCAAAACTAGGGCCTTTTGAAGTGTGCTGCTCGGGCTCAGTAGGCAGAGCCTTCTAACCACACCACTTGTTGTCTACATCCCGCAGTCTGACCTCAAGTACTGTCTTAAGTATGTATGGGTGAGTGCATGTGTGTGCATGTGTGTGTCTGTGTGTGTGTGTGTGAGAGAGAGGGAGATTACACCTCTCTTTTTTTATGTCTTGGTGCTGGATGCCAGATGCAAACTCCCCACACACACTCACAGTCTGCGAGCCAGAGCCTGTGAGTGTGTTTATTACCTCCAGTCTTTGGATTGTAAAGAACAGGAAATGTTTTTCCTCTTCCTCCTCCTCCTCCTCCTCCTCTCACCTTCACGTACAAACACAAATACACACACACACACACACACACACATACACACACACACACACACACACACACTACCTCCGTCACTAGCTTCCCTTTTCTGCTCCCCCCCCTGTCTCTTTCTTCATCCCTCTTTCGTGGCCTCCCACATCCTCTCTGGGTACCAACAAAAAAAGGGCTTAAGGAATTTATAATAGTTTATTTTATTTTGGTTCTAATATATTTTCTGGACCGCTGCATTATTGCTTTTGTGTAAAAGCGTGGGAGTCGAGGCATGAGACGTACTAGAAGCCCCCCCCCCCCCCCCTCCAGCATGTGAAAACAGTGTCAGTGATGTCTCTTTAATTTAATATTCAACGTGTTACTCTGGGCTGTTTGGCTCCAGGTTGGAGGCGGGGCCTCGTGGACGCTGGTGTGTCCTGTTCCGTCTCCAACACTCGGAGCTGCTCGACTCAGTCACGTGTGATTTGTCTTCATGTAGAGATGACCTGTATCGCTGATCTGGTGCCAGTGCAGGAGGCGACACTGAGATTAAGCAGACATGAGGGGAGGTTGGAATGTTGGATGGGATATATACGGCCAGCAAGTTCCACTTCATATTTGCATAAAGTTTTAATCACCTGCACCACTGAAGATTGTACATGGTTTCACATTAAGGGATTTACCATCACCTTTGCCAACTGCTGTATATGAATAACAGGCTCAAACCAATGATACGGCTAACCCTAAAACAGCTATGTCGACTGTGGAGGGTTCAGGTTCTGTGATCTGTCTGGATAGAGAGTCTAGGTGTTGGTTGTCTCATCATGTCGGATACTCTGTCCTCTGCCTCTATTTTGTGTTGGCCTAGTGTTGCTCTATTCCTATTAACAGTTGTAATCCAATGCTGAAGTAACAATCCAGGCGTACACTATAGCTACGTGCCAGTGCTCCCATTACGCCAGTATAAATCTGCCCTAACCTTGTTATATTTCTGGGTTTAAGGGTAATAAAACGCATGCAACCTGAGATGCCAGATGTAATAGATTTAAGTAAACAAGTACTATTTTTATTTTGTTTTCTTTACTACCCTCAGTTCCAGGCTGTTACCCCCTCCAGGAAACCCATTTAGTCACAATGCACAAAAGTTGACAATGCATAATAATATTTAACAGGCCATGGGTAGTTCATTTTTTATATACTTCTTTGGCTTTTACAAGGTACACCATGTGAACCCTTTCCTCTCCGAGCCAGTATTTTTATACACAGTATAATTTCCCCCATAATCACCTCCATTATCTTCAGATGTCCCTCTCCGCTCCTCACACCCCCGACTCTCTTTTTTTACCAACTTCTTTGTTCTCACCGTTTCACCGAGTCCAGGCTTGTGGCAGCTTCTTCTCCACACTGATCAAAATGCTTTTTTCCCCCCGAACAAAGAAATGTTTTCTACCTTCCACCTCCTCCTCCGTGTGAAATTTCATTCCTTTGCTCCTATGAAGTAACATTGGCTGCTGGCCTGATCATAAACAGACCATTATCACGGAATCTGGGGAGCCTCTTTGATGTCCCCGACATCTCGGTAAGTAATGAGGAAATTTGCAGCTTTGATCAAGGCGTGCTGATTTTCAGGACGTTGCGAACGGGGGCTATTTCACGAGACAGTTAATCTGCAACCACTGGCTCCCAGCGGAGCGCTAAGTGGACACCAGGTTCCGCCAATTTGCATTCAAATGGTGTTTGTCCCCCTGCAAGAGGCCAAAGCCCGGCACAGCACAGCCCTTTGCAGAGATTTTAATTGGTTACATAATAAATCGCTGTTAAATGGATGCAAGATTAAGGGAAAATGAAAGCAATGCATATCAATTCCCCCGCGGTGGTACAACAGGTAGAGCAAGACAGTGACACGGCCGAGGTTAGAGGAGCCAATCAAAGAGGGGACGTGTGTTGGATAAACATTTGAGGGTGCACGGCTTTTTAACTCTGGGTGGCAGACTCCATCACACAGGAGGTGAGCGGCTGAGTCTAACTTATGATCTGAGTACAGAGTGGCTGGAGATAATAATAAGAAGGCAAATAAGCATGAGGCAGTGGTTGGTTTTGCGATATTGAGACAGGAGAGTTCATTCCCCTGGTTGCATTTAACCCAGGACATTTTATTGCCTTTGCTGTTGAGACGAAGCAGACACTTGACCTCCGAGTGGTGAAGGAGAGAAATGTGTTGACGCTCCCTTTATGCCCTTCGCAACTTTTACCACAACATGACATCATGCTTAGCTCAGTGCTTGGCTATTTTGAAACTAACGACATGTGATAAATCCGGCAAAAATATCCCTGACGCAACTTTGACTCACGTGCACAAGTCAACCAGTCTGCAAACTGCTGGCTCTGTAATTGCAATTTATTATTTTGGACAGAGAATGCATGTACTAACAGCTGCTGACGAAATAAACATGTCAGAGACGTCTTTATACGAGCTGGTAATGTCTGTGCTCTCACTGGTTGAAAGGGTCATGCGTCTCAAATGTCTCCAGACCCAGAGAACTAAACAATTTCTCGGGAATCTTTAACCAAACAATAAGTTTTGTTTTATTTCTGTTGGTTTTGAGCTTTCCCTCTGACAGTCAAACTTAACAAAATATAGTTTACCGAATGAATAGATAGCTCATCCATCAGGATTATCTATCGAGTAGAAAGTGGCTTTGTGATGGTGCATGAGGTCTCATCTCTCGTCACTGTTAAATGCAAATAGCTCGCAGGAAATCACAGTGGCAATGAGCTGAAGATTTCTCTTCTAGCCGGAGATAATAATGAGCTGGAAAGTGACACGAGGAGAAGAGATGAAGTCACAGAGAAAAGGGAGAAGATGAAGAAAAACTGAAAATGTCTGGGAAGGAGAGCAGAGGCACTCAGGCTTGCAGCCAACTGCAGCCTGACGCGGGTCTGGGATCAAACTCGACCGAGCCCCCCCCCCCCCTCTCCCACATACCATTCATCTCTAAAGACAGACCCACACACACCTTAACTATTCATATCTGTCATGAATTTAACATGGTCAATTTAGGGAGAGTATAGATCGCTTGCAGATGATTCACTCATGACTGAATCTCTTATGTGGGTGTTCACGCTGCAGCTGAGGCTTTTCCATCTTACTCTGCTGTGTCAAAGCGGCCCGGGGCTTACACAATGTCTCCTGACACCGTCCCCGTTTGAAGCAGAGATTCTGTCCCTTCTGTGTGCTCTTTCTCGCTTAAAGCTTCGCACTGTATCTTACAGCCGAAGCAAAGGCTTTGTTCTCGACCACAATAGGGTGGCAGGGACACGAGAAGCAAGCCAGAGGTGGAGAAAAAGCATGAGCTGGCTGCAAAACATGGGGAAACATTAGAAGTCGGTGAATTAAGCTTTAAGCAGTGTTTGAATTATAATTAAGATGTTGATTTTGAGGTGCAAACAGTTCATTTTGTTACTCCTGTAATCCAGTAAAGATAAATTAAGGATAATAAATAGTTTTTGATGTCAACATGCTAAGACTTAGTTTACGGAATGGCAGCGTCCACAGCAACCACCATAGAAACAATTAAAGCTTTGGACACAATATTCTGGCGAGATCTGAAAAATTTTCATGAAAACTAATAAAATGAAGATCATAAGCATGTACTGGCTGAAGATTGTGAAAGTAAAAGGAACAATTCTCACTATAAATGTTGTCAAAATGTATTTTACGGCCCAAACTATGTTGTAAAATGACATTTTTATCTGAAAATACAAGGAATGTCGGCCATGTTTTTGTTTTCACACAGAGGAATGAGAGGGGCTCAGGCCAATGCACAACAATGAGTAGACAAATACTACTGCTACACAAATTGTGAGAGGCCTACTTTTTGCCCAGTGGACAAACGCAGCTATTACACATTTTGAGATGAGACTGGTTTGCTGTGGAAGCCCGAGATCCCGTCTGCCAAACTGACAAATGGTCAACACACAGAACTGGGCAGACTGTACTGGGCACGTTCTCTCACACACCAACCAGTGGCACCGGATCATCACCTGCTGCCATTTCCTCCCTTCACAGCCCATATGGCTTCTCTTCACGTGCTTCATGAGTTTTTTTTATCTTTGTCTCAAGCTGCTTCTTGTCAGACAATCAATAAAACAATAAAGTGTTGGAGCAGGTTGAACTCATATCTGTGAATAGTGTAATCACAGACCTGCGACAGCCGAGCGGCTTCAAACAGAGTGTTTGTCTTCCAGTGTGTCAGAAGGTGCTTTTTTGTTTGTTCTTGCCGTGATGCTTTGTTTTCTGAAGCAGGAATAATTAATAGCTGTACTGAAAAAGGAGAAAATCCAGATGCAAATATGAAAATCCAGCCAAAGTGGCAAATGTTCATGTGGTGTAATATCCTGGCCGAAGACTTGAGAAGAAGAAGATGAAATTAGGACGAGATTTTCTAGCAACCAACTGTTTGCTCATTAGTATCAAGTGGAAAAGTTGTTCCTCCGCCAGATCATCAACCTGCTTTGCAACTGTATGAGCAGCCGGCCGAACTCTGGCTCCACGGTGAAACATCGAACCCTAACCCTAACTTCTGGATGGATCCTCTGTGCATGGTGCCAAGAGGATGAACCCTAACATGGGTGATCTCCTGAGTTATTATCCAGGGACACCGTGAGGTTGACATTAGTGGTTTTGCATGAAGACGTGAATGTTACCCACAGGATGAATTATAAATCTTAACTTTTCATCCAGCAAAGATATCCGAGTTTCTCATCTGAGCCGGGGGGGGGGGGGAAGAAAACAAGAAAATGGTGAAATTATCTTCAGGGAACCATGCACCAACTATCCAACAACATTCTTTGTGAATGACGCAGCTCATTTACATCTGCCTTTAACATTTTTGGTCTGCCTCAGTGCCTGTCTCCACTCATCCGTCCCTGAGTCCCACCGTTCACGCTGCGTCCGTCCATTCATCCCACAGTCCTCTGCTCATATTTTTATTCCCAGCCTCACATTTATTACATTCTCCCGCTCCGTCCAAGTTCTGTCTGTCCACATTCACATTTGAGTCTTTATAACCTCCCACCTTGAGTCTGAGAGACTTGTGTATGCTCTGTATATCTTTCTCCAGGTGTATTCATCCACTCTTCACCCTCTTATATTCATGTCCTGCAGCCCCTCGGGATCCACGGCCCTTTTTTTCCTGAAAAGCGTCTCTGAGTTCCTCCTCCTTCCTGCTCGGAGGGCGACTGAGCTCTGAGACTAAACACAGTCCAATCAGCGCACACAGCCCGGGCCACTTGTGGGTTGGCACTCGAAAAGCAACACTTTCCATCATCAGCCTGATTCAAAGCCAGGAAACGTCTTCCGGTTGCTCTCTCAATCACTCTTTTCTTTCTCCTGTTTTTCCTTATGTTTTTTTGTATCTGCAAGTGCATGTGTGACTGGTGTCTATGTGCAGAGCATGAAAGTGCAAGGAAGAGAAAGAAAGAGACATTCAGGCCCTAATCTTCTTGTTTCACACTGTCAACTCCTTTTGCAGACTCTTGCTCCACTGTTACTGGAGAGCGCGCACGGTTCCATGTGTGTGCACGCACAGACACACAAACACACACACACTTAGAGGATATTACTCACAGGTGCAGAATCCCTCGGAGAGAGGAGCCGTCGTAAATCAGGCACGATTGAGATGTAAAACCGATGTTCTCCCGCTTTTACAACCCTGAGTCATTGAAATGCAACACGACTGAGTCTGTGTGTTTTTCTAAGAGACTCAGGAAGTGTAAAAGAAGTGGGGGAATCTGTAAATCCGCTTTTTTGGGGGGGGGAATTGAACTTTTCACAATGGTCCATGTGCTGAGGATGTTTTCATTCAGTGTAAATGATGAATAGCTGATCAGACACGTCAAACATTAAAAAAAGTGGATTTTACAGGCAAAGTTAATATAAAATGTTCTCGGTGGAAAGTTCATAATCTCGCAAAAGCTAAGTTCAAGCTGTGTGCGTTTACTTTTTTCATTTTTGTTCACGTGTTATCGCCCGGATGACCCCGTGGTCCCCAGCGTGGATCTTGACTTCTCTAACACCAGCATCAACGCAACCTCTGCAGGACTGAACTGTAACCTCAGTTAATAAATCTCTCCTCTTTCATAACCTGGCTGCCATGTTGGATGAGAAACTCTCTGACCACGTTCCCCTAGTCTCCTCGGTTGTGCCGCTCGGCGTTGACCCGTCTCACCGCTCTCCTCCTCCATGATGTCAGGTTGTCTCTCGCCCTGCCTCCACTCCTCCTTCATGCAGAGTGAAACCTTTACATGTGCCGCACAGCGTGGCAGCGTGTGTCTGCTCTTCAATCAGCCTCAAAGGGCACACGTCACTCTGCTGCTCATCCACGTCCGCTTGCTGCCAACAACCCCAAATCAAATTCAAGTCACCGGTGCCTGCCAGGTGGATTCCACGTCTGCCTGGACTCAGTCACACGGGCTTATGCTGCGTCTCGGGCCACTATATCAAATTTTAACCAATCGCCAATCTCAGCAGAAGTGCCCCTCTCTTTTTTTAAGAACCTCTTGAAGACTCATCTCATCTGAGAGCATCTTCTCTCCGATTCCCTCTAACACAAACCTAAGTCACTCTCCCTGTGCACTTTCCTTCCACTTCTCTACCTGCTCTCCGTGCTCTCCTTCTTATTGAGCAGATTTAGTACTTGATGCTTATCCTTCTCTCGCGTGTTCCCTTTGGATAACAGTGTCTGGCAGATGAATTTCAGGAGATGTAAGGCCCACGTAGTGAGTTGGAATATTGAAATGTTAAAGGTTAAATCATATATAGGTGCTTGGAAGGTTGTAGCTTGATGAAATATATTTTCCTTTTCAGATATTTATATTAGTTTACCTTGAATTTACAGTTCACAGATGTTCTTGTACAGATAATCCATCGCACTCGCTAAACTCATCCTAACAAAGATTCTGCTGTGTGACTATATGACAGGTTCTATTAGTGTGGCTGTGCACTGTTAGGAGAGAGCACATGTTAGTGGATTATGAGACAATACACCAGCTTATCTGTTTGTGTGTGTGGGTCTGTGTTGATATTGTTGTGCTGCTTTGTGAGGACATTTTTACAAAAGACATGTTGAAAGGATGTGGTTATAGTATTTTTACCATAATACATTTTAAACCTTTAATGGTTTATGAGTAAACTCAGGTTAAGCCTCATGGTGGAACGTCTTCATAACACAATATTCTCAAAAGTACATTATTACACATCTGTGAGTTGAGTTAATGGTGACATCATGGTCCCCGCATTTGACTGCATGCACAAATGTTTCTTTTGCATGTGACAAAGCACGTGTGCACGCGTGTGCTTATCTGCAGGCGTGTTTGTGCACATAAATCATGGCAGCGCCGGAGACGTGGGTCGCTGCCCTCCGTCCTCACGGTTCTGGATCCGCAGACCTCAGCTCATGTTGCAAATGTTCCCCCTCCAACCGACGGCCTCTTCTCTCTCTGTGACGGTTTAAGGGTTTTCAACTGTTTCTTGACTTATTTTATTACATGTTTGTGACTTCTGGAGTTGTTAGAGAAAACGTTAGATTCTCATCATGGTCACAGTCCTGTCCAGAAGTGCCCTTGAGCATGTTTTCTGCACGTTTTCAAAACTATAAGTGCACAGGAGTGGGTTCGTGGAGTTGACTAAAGTTCAACTCCACGAACCTGAGGAGATCTGATTGTTTTATGTTGGTTAAACGTCCTGAACAATTAGACAACTCCCCTCTGTCCCCTTTATCTCCCCATAGCCCGTCCTTCCCCATCCTCGTGTCCTCCCCTCTCATCCCCTCCTCCCTTCTCTCCGGTCCGCTCTCCCTCTGCTTTGTGATCTGTTGCTCCTCGGGGTGACGTTTTCGGGGCAGATTGATGGCGTTGAAGTCTGACTCGGGTCAGCAAGGCCCTGCTCCTTCCCACATGTCTTCCCATCTCTCCCCCGGTTCCTCTGTGGCTGAATTCCTGCTCCGTACCTCCTTCCCCACATCAGCTCTCCCCCATACTGTCCTGCACTCCATCAGTCCCACCTCCTCCTCTTAACGAAGGGACCGTCCATCTCCTCTTCCCCTCGTCCCTGCATTCCGTCTTCCTCCCTCCTCTCTTCCTCTGCCTGGACAGATTAATAGTTTTCCCGCCCTGTAGGAACCTACAAAGGCCCGTCCCTCCCCTGACAACACTAAACAAAGTCTCTCGCTCTCTTTCTCACTTTCCTTTTTTCCGACTCGCTTCTCGTTCGCTCCCTCCCAGTGACCTGTGCTTCCTCTGGGTGCACTATACCAGTATACCTCCATAACTTCCACTCTCATCTCCCTCTGTTAAAACACTCACTATTTTCCACTCCACTCTCTCTCATTCGAAAGAAGTTATTAAATGTGTCTTATGGTTTATTAGAAAAAATTCACGAGTTAAATTCCCGTATTTCTTCACCATTTTCCTTTATATAAAAATATAATTTATAATGAGTTGGAAATACTGCAGAGTTGCTGGGAGTTTTTTCAACAACACACTTAAATTCTTCTTTCTACTTTCCAAATCAAACATCCTCTCTGTTTTACAATTACAAATTAAAACTACATTTAATCCCCTTGATGAAAAAATACAATTATCCTCTAGATCACAGTGCTTATCAATTTGAGACAAGCACTCTGGAATATTGTTTCGGATTACTTAAACATTTTAGATTATAGATATGTCTTGTGAAAGAACATCAATCGGAGGCGAGATGATTAATAAATAAAAGCACTGCTCATAATGTATTGAATATTATTTTAGAAACTACAAGACTGGCAGAGTATTGAAAAATAACCCACGTCTGCTGCCTTTTGACAACTCTGCAGAATAATACAGTCGAATGTTATAAAATAATAAATAAAAGAATCCACTATTCTTTGTAGGTTGCGTCTTGTTTACGACCTTAACATTTAAGATGAAGCTATGGTCCGGAGCTCCAGGGCTAGAGCTGTGAAGGTGCAGTGACCTTTTGTTTGCAGGACGGACACATACTGTGTACAGTCCTGCTCAGATATGCAAAGAGAAATCACTTTAAGATGTGAACATGAACAGAAGCGAACTTCGAAAGTTGAAAAAAATTCTGCTGAACCTGTGGTTTATTGAGTATATTTCACAAGTAGAGAACAATAACAGAATGAACTGGAGTTCCTGGTCACTTCAGACGGTGGCTAACAACCTTTAGCTAATTTCAGTCTTGAATAAACACAAAGGGTTTTCAAACCTTGGTGAACACAACACAGCTCTTCAGTGTCGGCTGAACCCAGAGGCCGCGTTCAGGAGAACAAGCAGTGAAAACCTATAATCAGAACCCAACGACTCTGTGACATGTCAGGCTGGTGCCCGACCATGACCAAAGCTGTGTAGTTTGGATAAACCCCAAAATCAACAAACCACTAGAGCTCACTCATCGTCTCAAGTCTGTGAAGACACCGGGGAGTGAACGGATACAGAGCTCAACGTAACGGGGACGTCGGACCAAGCCTTTCAATGGAAATTGATTTTTATACTTTTATACTTAAAACAAAGATAAACATGAGCATCTTATCATATCTGCTATAGAGGTTAGGTTATATTGTTTGTGAGCAGGATTACGTAACAAATACCAAACGCAGTTCCATGAATCTTGGTGGAAGGATGTGATTTGGTTCAGGGAAGAATCCATCACATTTTGGTGAGGATCCTGGTCAGGGGACAGAGCCAGGATTCACTTTATTAAACATATTCAAGGGCCTTTTAAATTTGAGAGTGTGCAAGTAGGTGCAGCTTTATTTAATTTAAAGGGACCGTTGGGCCTTGGTGGAGATATCTGCTCAGCTGAGTGTCATTCTAGTCTTGTATCTAAAACCAATCACACAAAAAAATGTGATGTCTATTACCATCTTCATCATTATTCTTGATTTCCAACTTTCTGCAGCTTGTTTTATTGACCTTATGCAGTCGTGGCGTCTGAGAGACTCTGGTTAAGATTTTACTCTGAGTCCACAAATAACTTCTCGAGGCCTCTTTTGGACTCGGACATGGAAATCATGAATCTCTGGGCGCGCACCAGACATTTGGATGCAGCCTGTTTGCGTGTGTCTGCACTTTGCTCCTCCCCCTTTTTAAACAATCATCTCCTCATAAACTTTTTTCTAAAAACCTCCACTAGAAACTCAGAAAAACTCCTGAATCACATCTTGGGCTGCCGGTCGTTAATGTTGCCATCCTTTCCCTGACCTTCCTCTGTTTTACTGCAGGACCGGAAAAAAAGTGGGAACAAAAAAAGCCTTTTAAATGAAATGTAGAACGTGGAAGAGGAGATAACAGGCGAGTGCAAAGGGAGGGCAAGGTGGAGACTAAAGCCGCGTGTCGAGAGGACACACAGATTGGGACGGACGGAGGAAGAGAGATGGACGAGTGGAGGAAGAGGAGGGTTGTGGCCGGGTCAGGACCGTCTCCTGTCCCCACAGGCTCACGTGGCTTCCCAGCAGCGCAAGTTCAGCAAAGTTCAAGGTTGGATTGATTTGTATTTGGAGACCGAAAAAAAAAGTTAAACTCGGCTCATTCGGTGCAACGGTGCTCTGTGGCAGCACATGGTTCCACTTAGGGAGCATAGAACACAATAAATAGACTATAATCATTAATATCATGGCACATCATAACACATCATAGCAACATGCAGTGTGTCGGCCTTGAATCCAGTTGTGAATCAACATCTGGCTCATTTCCAGTGGGTTCCAGAAACAGTTCTGCTCTGCTCTCTGTCAGATGTTTTGTGTAAACATGATTAATTAGACTGAAGCTCCTCGATGGCAGACACAGTAAAGGTCAGTATTCACACTGGGGGGTAATTAAATCAGTGCATCTTCACTTGTTGTCACTGTTTATTCACATACCCAGCGATGCAGCGTGTTATCTGGAGCAAACTAATGAGAGACGTTCAGATTTAATAGGCGATTTTTGATTATCGTTGCTTTGCTGCTTGAGAATAACATTTGCACGCTGGTGTTTGCAGCCGAACAACAAAGCACAGATGACTGGTGTTTATTTCCAATACACAGTAGGTGTTAAGCACAAAGACATGTAATTGATGTCGTGAATGTGGCTGATGAGATTGAGGCTGCATGGAAATCAGAATTAATACACTGGAGTCATATGTTATTTATGAATCAGTGTCTGTGTGTGTGTGTGTGTGTGTGTGTGTGTGTGTGTGTGTGTGTGTGTGTGTGTGTGTGTGTGTGTGTGTGTGTGTGTGTTGGGTGTGTGTAATTGCGCTCTTGCGTATGAGCAGCTGCGGACTGGCCCTTGTGTTGACACAAAATACAAAAATCCAATACGACAAAAGAAAATGATGTTGGCATAATTGTAGATTCAGATCCACATTCTTATAATCAGTTGGACAACAGAGACAAATACTAATAAACAGTTAATTTGCTTGGCAGGCTCTCTGACAAATGTTTGATTAAGTATTATTATTTATTTCTGTTGAGGTAGCACGACAACAAAAACACTTTTCAACAAAGCATCACAGAGTTTTTCCACTTTACCAAAACAAAGTCAGCTTCTTCACACTCTCCAGCTCCGAAATGGATTTTTCTCACCACAGATTACACACACATATCTGTGGAAGAGACACTCAAGTGTCCTAAGTGTCCTCAAGCAGCTTTCTGTATTTCCACCAGCTCCAGAATGAAAGAAGCCTTGACCTCAGCGAGTGTGTAGAGGAGGATTCTTATAGACTCACTAAGGTGTGTAAGCAGGATGATGTTCGAGCCCCTCGCCAGTGAAGAGTGTAATGTTTCCACAGCTGTCTTTGTGTTGAACGAGCCCGGCTGCACACATCCATGCTATTGTGCTACCAAACCCGCAGAGATAATGGCAGGGGAGCATATTTCCAAGTATCTCTTCAAAAGAAAGTCAAGTTGAGGCATTGCACACAAGCAGAGCTGCTTATTACGAGTTGTCTTGTATCAGGCGTCTCTGCGAAGCCACAGTGTGATCGGTAGGAATCTAAATTAATCCACAGGTTTCCACAATATTGTAAAAAGGCTCTAAACCTATGTCATGTGACTGTGAAGCTGGTTTCACACAGGCACTGAAGTCACGATATTTTCTCGAAGTTTTCCAGGGGAGATTTATAAGAGGAGTTTTCTTGCCAGCCTTCTACTAATGTGTGACAGGTTAGAAAAAAAGAGGAGCTCTACATATATTCAGCGATAAGGATATATCATTTACATGTCATGTCTTCCCTCCTGGAATCTCTACCCAGGAAAAACTCCTCATTGAATATTCTTGAAATGTTCTTGTTGTTTTCATACGTGAAAGACCGACCTTCATGTTCATGTCTAAAAAACAAGAAACATGGAGATCTTGCCAAAAAGCTGACACCATCATTTCTATGTGCTTATTATTGTTGTGAATATGTGAGCCTCCAAAAAAATCCAGAGGGTGTAGGTGTTTGTTTCAACCCTGAGAATCGCCTGCAGTCTTCCTCTCAGTCACAACAACCTCCAGCAGAAAGGTGGAGTCGAGCACCTTCAGCCTAACAGGCAGAACACAGGGATAGAAATAAGTCTGCACAGCTCGGTGAATGGACAAACATGTTGATTATGAATTCTTCCAGGTTTCACACAGGACAGGATGTGAAGACAGTTCAGAGAGGAAATCAACCAGGTAGAGTAAAAGAGGAGGAAACGTCCCCCCCCCCTCCCCATTCGGTTCCAGAAACCATCCACCTGAGAAACGCGAGCGTCTCTCCTGGAGCTACAGCTCAGCCTTGAGATCGATAGCTCCAGAGAGTAACCGCTCTGTGTGGCCGGTGCAGCCGTCACACAGAGTCGACGCAGGGCTGATGGATAATCGGACGATTCAACAGTGTTTATCATTGAGAGGAACCGGGAGGTGTGTGGAACAGCTGGACTTTTTTACAGGTGTTCCTTTTTGCATTGACTGGAGATTTATCGTTGGGTATCCAGTCATGAAATAGCTTCAGCCGAGCAGCTGCTGCACCCATCTGCTCCACCGGACCTCAGTAACTACACATACACTCAAACACAGGTATTCTATGAATGCAGAGCACATGAATGAGTCAGTTTCATTGATACTTTTGACATTTATGGAGCAGATATTAGTCATATATGTGTGTTTTGGATATTCCTGCCAATACAATGGACTGTAGATAAAGATGGATGATGTATCTCCTGTTCCTCCCACCATTTAGTGAAATTAAGCCAAAATATCCTGGATACAAACATTTTGTGCCAAGAAGCATTTGGATCAAGAGTCTGAGACAGTTGGGATTAGGAGATGGAGCCATGATATCAATCAATCAATCCCAGGTCAGATTCAGCTGTCAATCATGATGTTTAACCCCATGTTTATAGTAATAAATAACATATTAAAACGATAGGTATAAAGAAGTTTACCGTAGCCAGCCACCAGGGGGCGATCAAAAAGGCTTTGGCTCCCTTTCGGAGAGCTGTCATGTCGTCCCTCTTTACAAACAATCCACGATCAATACACACACATACACAAAGAATATTTTCTTCTACCCTGAACTTAGAATATCTTCTGTAGAAGTGAGTCTCTCTCTCTCTCTCTCTCTCTCTCTCTCTCTCTCTCTCTCTCTCTCTCTCTCTCTCTCCCTTTCTCTATCTCACACACACACACACACACTTCTTTAATATACAACCCCAATCTCCACTGATCATTACAGATTTCTGCTGCCGACTGATACACTATATATTCAAATAAATCTAACCACACCTATATATTAAATAGTTGTCACTTTGAGTTACATCTCTTCGTGAATCATCGGAATGAAAACAAAACAACTTGATGAGTGTGTGACCTCAGCAAAAATGTCATATATTTATTTTTTTTTTCACCACTTCCTCCGAACCTCCTCTCTCTCTCTCTCTCTCTCTCTCTCTCTCTCTCTCTCTCTCTCTCTCTCTCTCTCTCTCACTCCTCGTCCAATTTCCGTGCTGCCAGCGTGATGACATCTCTGTTCACCACATGTATTCTGGTGTGATTAGACAAACCCAGAGACTCACGCTTTTCATTAAATGACAAATGTTCTCCACCTTGCACCTGCCTCTTGTTCTCCCTCTATCATTTTGGTCAGTTGCTTCACATTTAGTTTAATTTTTCACCTCAATTAGTTTATTTATTTCTCTTTATTTAAATTAAAATTGTCTCCGTTATTCTCCGTCGCTTTTCAATCTCTCTTCTCTCATTAATCCTCCACCTAGAGCTTCGTCTCTCCAGAGAGAGGGAGAGAGAAAGAGAGAGAGAGAGAGAGACCTTGTGTTTTGTTTCTATTCCGCTCGACTTTCTCTCGCCCCCAAACAACAACATAATTTCAGCGCTTTCTATCTCCCTCTCTTCTCAACAATTTAATTTTCAATTATGCTTAGAAACGTTTGCCGGTAGCTATTGTTGTTCCCGGAGAAATTAGATATTGAACAATAGCAAAGCCATTATTTTTTTAACCTTTAATAAAGACGGATTCACTGAACCGTGCTTCTGGATAAGAGACTGGATGGACGCATGAGTGGACAGATGTGTGTCAAATGGACTGAACCATTTCTACTGGCAAGAGCAACAACTATCAATGAAACACGAAAAAATACCACAGGAACTAAACGATTCCTAACACCTGATATGAGCCCAGAATCAGTACAGGTATAAGTGATGAAGAGAATATTTATTGTGGAGATGAGGGCTCTGCTCGGCTCTGGCAGGTAAAGGCTGAGGTCAACGAGGACCCGACAGTTTGCAGGAGGGAGCCAGAGTGGACGGAGCTGAGAGCGGGGGTGGGTGACCGGTCAGTCGGGGGAATGGAGAGAGCACTGACCGGGCAGGAGGGTCGAGTGAAGCTGGAGATGAGCTGGTTGTGGAGAGCCGCGTCGTGTGAAGGGAGTCGAGCAGAATAACTGAAGCACTGAAGTGAATGTTACTCAGAGGAAATCAAAAATCCCATTTGATTTACCTGTAGATAGCACAGAGATATGTCTGTTTGTTGCATTGTTGATCCTGATGCACAACATTTTCAGAGAATATTCAAGTTTTTGGGTCTGTCAACATCAGACTCGTTAAGAAAGACATTATTTTTAGTCTCCTCCCCAATATAGAGACCATAAATTCTGTTCTTTTAAACTAGAATGCTGCTAAAGTCCCTTTTGACACAGGATTGGCTACAAAGACGGTTATGACGTTCTGCATCACGTTATAATGAAAGATGACAAACTGTATAAGTTGTGGAAATGAATTCAGAATCTCACACACACACACACACACACACAAACACACACACACACACACACACACACACAGTCTCTCCCTCTCGACCTTACACGCAAACACACATATGCATACTCAAACATGAATTTGCATACCCCCCCGGGCATGTGCTCACCAAAACGCAAACATCATCTCACAGAACATACATGCCAGGATATATAATCCAGTCTCCCTGTGCCTGTGTGTGTTTAAAATACTGTGTATGGACTCACATGTCTCATGGTTCTACACTGCAGTCATTTCCTTGCACTTCAGCAGGGGGACATATTTAAAACTTCCGGTTGGATCTCAGGGTGTTTGTAGGAGACCCCCCCCCCCCCCCCCATAGTGCCCTCTCGCTGCCCCAGGTCATGTGTCTCCTGTGTCATATCCGATGTCTTTGGATGTCTTCTTCCTCTGAAGCCTCGGAGCCGGCAGCAGGGGCGCGCTGCCACTGGGTGTAACAGTCAACTGTTGTGTCTTCAAAGTCCTCACGTGTGATTCTGCATTTTTTCTTTTTCCTCCAGCCGATCTGTTCAATGTTTCATGAGCTCTCAGGCTGACCGCTGATGTTATGCAAATGGCGAGATGGGATCCAAAAAAAAGGCGGCGGATCCCGGGGGCGTGCTGATGGCGTCTCCAGGCCGGCACAGCTGGTGCCGGGTGATTGGCTCCTGACGTAACTGTACTTCTTCTAGTTTCTTATGTGAGACAAAAATCAAGTCAAGTCAAGGACACATTGTAGTTTGTGCTTTGATTTACAGTAGAAGCTCCCTATATCTGGTTACAGGTTAAATTCACCTTTATGCAAAATAAGAGTTTTATATGTGCAAACCTAAAGGCAGAAGGCGGTGCAACATTTATTTATTTTATATAAATATTTATATTCATCATAGCACCTTATTACGTTGTGCAAAAGCTGTCATAACAAACATTTCCTTTAAATACGATTTGCAATATTCATATTATTGATCATACTTATCTATATCAGTCTCTTTGCATCTTCGTTACTTCGCCTTTATTTTATACTTGTTATGGATTTTTCTCGTGTTTATGTTTCATTACATAGTTGCTTGATATTTGTATCTGTATATTATTCATTTGTTATTAATATAACAGGCACAATTTGGTCTGAGGATGCCATTGTTATGAATTAACTGAAAACCTCTAGTATCAAGTCTTTTTCTCTCTTTCTGTCTCTACCAACTACAACAGAGTGGATTTAATTTCCCATCACAACACGACACTGACGTTCTTAATCATCTCGTTCTCCTTCCACTCCTCTTTCTTCCTCTGAT
This sequence comes from Pleuronectes platessa, assembly GCF_947347685.1. Taxonomy (NCBI): domain Eukaryota; kingdom Metazoa; phylum Chordata; class Actinopteri; order Pleuronectiformes; family Pleuronectidae; genus Pleuronectes; species Pleuronectes platessa. The sequence continues at coordinate 17,448,006 of NC_070644.1, read as the reverse complement.
TCGCCGCCATGCTGTCTTTCTTCTCCTGTTTATCTGCCTCTTTTCCTCCTTTTCTCTGTTTCCCACCCTCTCACTTTACCACAGAAGTGTTTCATTCCCTCCGACCCACTGTTTTTGTTTTTGCTGTTGTTTTCCACTGGTCTCGGCCCGACACCTCAGGGCTCTCTCGCTGTTTTATCTTGGGGGTGTTGAACAAAGTTCGATAACAAAAACAATCACGTGCTCTTTTTTCCTTTTCGTTTTTTTTTTTTTAAACAAGCCCAACAGATGGCGTCCAGGCCTCCCTCAAAGCCGAGGAAGGCAAAGCAGTGCAATTTCTTCTTTGGCACTCACAGGACCAGGGAGATAGAAAGATCGCACGCTTGTGGCTTAGTGGTAGAAGAACGCATGTAGGCGCAGTATCACAAATATACAAATATTTATTGAGCTTGATTATCTTCTTTCATCCCTTTATCCTTGTATCCACCCTTGTGTTTACAACCCCTGTCTATTGTTCCATCAAAATCCAAGTATTAAACTAGAATGGCATCTCTGCCAAGGCCAAACACGCCTGTTAAATTCAATCATGCTGCACCAAACTGGAAACATTCTTTATTTTACTAAATATGTCAGATTTGTTTACATCAGGATCCACGATACATGTCAATATTCCTTGATAACATCGGCAAAACTATCACCACCCCTACCTTGGAATGATCCCTGAATCTGCCCCTTTATCTAGAATTTAATGGCTCTGTTCTCATCCCATGTTCCGTCCTTCCATCCGTTTCCATCCCTTTATCATTCCCGACTCCAGGTTTAAAAGTTCTCACGTACCATCTGCACACTGCTTTAACTCGCTCCGAATCCCCACAAGCGTGTTAAAACAGAATTATTTCAACAGTAAAAAAAAAAATCCACAATAACAAAACCACATCTGCCCTGAATATGTTTTTCATCCTTGACTTTACAAGGCTAAAAATATGGGCTGAATTACCCAAAGACAACTGGCTCTCATCTGCCGGCCGATGTTTTCCTCCTCTCTGCATGTCCGCCTGCTTCTCTGTGTGTCTCCCTGTTTATACGCTTGTTAGTGCGCCGCTCGTGTCTGTTACTGCTGATTTCATCTGCTTCCTTTTATCGCGGCGCGGGGACGTCCATGTTGCAGCCGTGTCCGGGGTCGCCGGGGTCGCCGGGGTCAGTCCGGCCATGTTAACGAGGTCAAGGTTCAGCCGGCTCACAGCAGCGTCGCCTCGGTGTCCCTCCTCGCCATCCATCACACACCCCCACCTGTCCCTCAGCGCCTCTGTGGGGTTCATCCCTCTTTGCCTTCATCTGTCCTGTCTCTCCATCCTGTCCCTTCACTCCGCCCATCTGTCTTCCATCACCTGATACTTTTTACCACTCTTTTCAGCGCTGCCCTCTTCCTCTCGAACTTTCCTTACCCCCGCTGTCTTTCTTCGTTCTTCTTTGTTGTCTTATCCTGTTTTTTCGTCTCCACACTTTCACTGACTTCTGTCACTCTCCTCATCATTCACCTCCAGTCAAGTCTTTTTCTTCTTGTCCACCATCTTTGTCTCCACTTCTCCTCGTCCATTTCCACCGACTCATCACTTCTTTATTTGCCGGTGCTTTTGTTCATCCCCTCCATTCTTCTGAAATCCTCTTCCCTCATGTCAGCGCCTGATTCCATCAAATATGATGTTCTTTTTGCAGAGGGAAGAAACCTTCACACCGAGCACAATAATACAACTTATATTACTTCATCTATATCCAGTTAAAACAGTTGATTTACAATCTCAACTCTACTTGCAACGTTTTGAGTTGAAAAGATGAAGCAGACTCAACCTTCGCTGGGGTGAAAATGCAGATTGTTGGCAGACGACCTCAATAAGATAAACCTGCATCTACAGTTTATCTCCATTATCGTGATGGAGGTATGCAAACCATTATACAACACTCCTTTGAAGTCTGATATACCTTTAAACACGTTCCTCTCCCTGAGGTTGGGAACATGTTGCAGCAGATACTGGTGCCAATCCCCCCACCCCCCCATTGAATCCCCAGGGACGCTGGGTGGACGGTCTGCTCCATGTGTCCTCCTCAGTCTTTAAAGCGTTCCACCGGCTCTACATGGGATGCCATCAGTTCAGCGAGCTGCCAGACGAACGATTTGTTGCTTTAAATAAAACAACATTATGGCTATGCAAAAAAAAAAAAGTGTTTTCATGGACCCGGGTAATTCAGTACAGCCCATTCTGCTGCAGAGCCAAACAAAGGCCGTCTCCCCCTGCAGATGAATTAAAGTGGTCGTAAAAAGTCAGGTATGAGGCAAAATATATGACACGGCGCAAGCATTTCAATACGTCTCTGAGGGGAGGTGTTAGTGGGAGTGAATGACAAAGCTCAGGGCGAACGGGGAGACGTGTTTCTGCAGGGCAAATAGAGAGGGAGACGTTGAGAGAGTGAAAACCGGAGGAATAAATAGTAGAGAGAAAGAGAAGAGGTGGAAAAAGGCAGACAGACACATGCTTATGAGCTCAATAGAGAGAGAGAGAGAGAGAGAGAGAGAGAGAGAGCAGTTTCTCTCCTCCGCTGTATTACTCCCTGTGATCTCCTTAACATAAATCACAGCGGTTTATCTTGCCAACAATGCACTTACTGCACTGTTCATAAACAATGCTTTTATGGCTTCTCATCAGATTAACTTACTTAGCCGGGGAGCGTGATGGAGTGAAATGCATATTTATAGCTGCGGCATGCGTGGGGAGAGAGAGAGAGAGCGAGCGAGAGAGCTAGAGAGAGAGAGAGAGAGAGAAAGAGATGAAGACATTGCAGGAGGCGAGAGGAGACGAAGGGTGAGAAGGAGTCGGGGATGAAGCTAATTGCCTGGAAGAGATGACATTTATGTGGTGGCCGAGAGGACGCTGGAGTAGAGAGATCACATAAAAAGGGAAAGTGGAGACGCAGGGACAGAGGAGAAGTATTTTGGAGGAGACTCGTGATCATAGAACATCTGTGATGAGATGTTCCTCTCAAGAAAACAACCAAATCACCTACTTCAGCCAATCCACCGGAAAATATATCTTTATCCTAATTTCAACCCCGAACCAGGATGATTTCCCTGAACCTGTAACAAACTTGTTTTTGTGCTTGAACCTGAACATCCCACTCACTCCTCTGGGGAGACGCTCTTTTTTATAAACTTATATAAACAGTGAATATCAAGGACTAAATGAAGAAACTGATTTCAGACTTTTCCCTTAATTCGAAACAGGTTTTTTTTATCGTATGCTTTTCATTTCAGTCGATCATGTTTTTCCATGTCCTCGTTTCCCTTTCTTTTTCCTTTTTCTTTTGTTTTTTAAACAATATATTTATCTCTTCCACTTTTTTTATTGTGACATTTTTAAATGAATCTTTACATAAGACTTACTATTGAAGAGATTCTCACACGAACATAAATAAATGTATAAAACAGTCCCTGGTAGATATTTATGTCTTTATTTGAAACCCTGAGAAAATCGCTTTTTTTTATTTTAAAAATAGATCCCATATTACTTCTAAAGGCCTCTTATTAAAGCTCTATGTGCTCCTGCTGCTTTACACACGAGTGCATGAGGTTTGCTCACACGTGTGTTGCTGTGATGTACAAAAAAAACAGGCAAACATCTTATTTTAATTTGCAGGATTTTCAAATGTTACAGAAATGTCTTTTTATTCCTAAATGGAGGATTGTGGAAAAAAACAGATTATAAAATATAAATAAGTAAACGATGTGAAAGTCAGTTTTTTCTCCAAATTTGGGTCAAGGTTTCTATCTCAAGGTTTCCTCATCCTCTGTATATGTGTGCACTTTAACATATTGCCTTATTTGTATTCAGTATTCCTGTTACCACTTGTCTCTTGAAGATCCACCTGGCTGAATACTCTCAGTTCAAGGAGACTCGTTAAAGCATCAAGTTTACGACATACACAACAACAGGTTGGGGGGGGGGGGGGGACCAAACAAACAAACTAAAACTGTTCCTGCTGCCTGAGTTCACAGGTTTAGGAAGCCGCCGTACATAACCACTTCATTGCCTGTCAGACAACAAGGAGGGAGGAAGAAACCCGACAGAGAGCAGAGAATGTCTTCTAACCAGAAACACATTTTCCATAAAATCTGGGCTTCACCTTGGCCTGACAGCCGCAGTCATGTCCCCGACTCCGACAGTGCAAACGGGCTCCTCGCTGCTCCACATGCTCACACTCACTGTAAAACTTTTAAAGGGCTCCGCGGCTGCAGCGCGGGGAAATGGTGGGAAACACGTGACCTTTGACCCTGCCGGTCGGGGTCGCCGCCGGGCCGAGGCAGACCTCAGAGGAAAGGAGCCTCGGGAAGATGATCGGACGTGACAGCCCAGCTCCTTCCCGGACAGGAAGTCAGGTGGACGGCTGCTCCCAACTCGCCCACGACCTCCACACCGACAGGATCACCTGCTCTTAAACTCACAGCAGGAGCTGGACAAGATTAAAGCTTCACACGAGTAACTCACGGATCAGGTTCCACGTTAAAAGTTAGGACCTGTCCGGCTTTGTTTAGAAGTCTAAAGTTTCTGTTGAAAGGAGTTATATGACCTTGTCCCTGCTCTCTATCAACAGCTTTACTACAGTTGGAAACAGGCTGGGGGGTGGATGTTATTTCAGATTTTATGTGTTCACAGTATTTTTACATGCAACAAGGTCTAATACACGCTGGTACAAAGACATTCGGTCATTTCAGTGATTTAAATGCACGCTTAATTCTTTTATTTTATTTTATTTTATTTGAATGTGCCTAAGGAAGATGCAGAGACGAACTGGAAACTAGATCTACTGTTTATCATACCTCTTTTATTATCATGACTTTTATGAATAATATATATTTTAAATAAATTATAAAATATGCCTTTATGTGCAGTAAACAGTACAACATTGTCACCATCGGCCACCAATTAGCAGTGGTCGAAGTACAGTACTCAAAAAATACTTCTCGAGGAAGCCAATGCTGTAAAACTGCTGTTTTCTGGTGAGTTATTATTCTAATATGAATTGATTCACGACAATAGAACAGAAATCTGTTGTAAATTTGCTTCTGTCTTCTTCAATTCTTCAGTTTGTAGGAAACAAAGTCAAAGACGCAACAGGACAGACAATGTAATACTGAATCATAAAAACCTTCTACCAGAGAATATAAATCACAATCAAAGCAAAGGAGGCCACTCTGTGTTTTCATTTCTGGATGACATCAACTCAATCTCTTATTCTTCGATGGTTTTGAGGGTAAAAACATTTCATCTCATTTGATCAAATGTATTTAGCCTCCCTGAGAAACAGAGTTGGAGGTGCAGGGCTGCAGAGGCAGTTTTCTACTTTAATGTAACAGACGCCTAAATCTACTTTTTTCTCTTTTCACACTATATTTGCTTCACGTTACACTGGAGGTAAAAACCTCCGAGTCCATTAAGCTCCACTGTAGCAGTGCCATTGATAATGGATGTATATCTGGCCTGAGGCTAAATCGACTTCACCAATGCGCTGCTATCTGCGGCGGCAGGCTGGGGAGCGAGTCTGCCGCACATATTAGTGATTTACTGGGCTATTTACAACGCTGCCGCACCCCCGATCCCTCACATTGTAACTCAGAACTACATTACAGGTTCAGCCGCCTGCTTATCTCAAGTCATAATAAAAGTTTGGGTTCCCTCCATTTAGATGGACTATCATTTCCCTCCAGGAGAAACAACTCGATTTCGCTGTAAGGCATGTTTTTTATATTTTTAAATGGATGATGTCAGATATGGAGGTGAGCTGTTTGATGAACGAGACAGTTTGTTTCCCATGTGGCAGAGCGTAGTGTACACACAGACACACACAGGATCATTATGTGTGATAAGTGAGGACATGTTATCAGGGTGCAGCAGCTCAAACTGTTTGAATGCCAAACTTTACCCCTGGTTTTAAAAGCTCCTGGTCCCAGTAACACAAATTCAAAACTGGGTCAGATATTTCATGTCAAACTTATTATAAGAAGAAATACACTAAAAGTTTCAACTTTATACAAAGAGAGCAGAGGCCGGGCAACTTGTGAGAGTTTTGTTATATCGTATGAAAAGATTTCAAGATTGATTCTAACCAAGGACATTGCTGTCAATATTATCATATGCCTGAAAACCTGACCTGGAACCTGCATGTTATTTTGCAAACATCCATCTATTATCCATACTGCCTTTGTTTTGAGGGTTGCAGGTGGACTGGAGTCGAATGGAGCTGACTACGGCCTCAAGGTGGTGTTCATCTTGTCATGGACTCTGGGAAAACATGCAATCTTTGGCTCTATATAAGTTGTCATTCTCTTCCATACTTTCCTTCCATCCATGTTGCGTTTTATACTGGTAGCTGAGCTTGTTTCCTCCTGAAAGGTTGTAATGTGATAGGAACAAGACCAATCTGCGAAGGTTAAGTGCAGCCCCAGAGTTTTCAATCTAAAGCTGGTCCAGCAGCGTCTCCTTCTCATTTCATCAACTCTAAAACTCCAGAGTGGCGTGGCTGCCCGGTGTCTGCACAGCAGAATTGATGGATGTCACCCAGTTCTCGTTCCTGGAGCAGTCCAGTGAAGACAGTGAGAAGTGGACCAGGTTGGGCATCTCTCATCCCACTGTGTGTTTATCTCCCCTCAGACACCAGTTACGCTTTACTGGCCTTCGGGGAGTGGAGTTTTAGAAGGAGAACAAATTACGATCCCCACATCCGCCCACTAACACAAACTCATGCATGCAAGCCCACATAAAAACCACTCAGGCGTACAAACATTTACTAAAAAAAGATGCAAACACAAATAGGAATACACAAAAACACACACTTTTCCCTGCAGCAGAATCATGCATGTATGTATGTGTGCATGCAGAGTGACAGACTCACACACAATATCAGTAACAGTCAAAACAGCCTGAAGAGAAAAGCTCTCACAGCCGCTTCCAGGTAAATGGGTACGCTGTGCCAAATGGCTTCCTTGATACGGTTTGACAGTGTGGAATAAAATGTGACTCACACTCAATTTAACTTTTCACTGAACTTGGGGAAAAAGTTGGAAAAACCGACAATTCAAGCGAGGCCAAGGAGAAGCAGACGCACCGTGGAGTCACCTGTTGGAATTCTTTGTCGGTTCTCTCATCTGGCTTTTCATCTTTTTAACAAACTAACCGCGCTAGGTCCAAAATCCACTTTTACTGCCTAGTGCCTTAATTAATCATGTGTGTGTCTGTTTGTGTTTACTTTCCACTGCCTGAGGAAAGTAATGACCCAACACTTGACAAAGTGGACGCCAATACTACAACACAAAAACAACACATCTATGTTTTATTTATCGAATCAAACATGACTCCTGGTCTTAGTGATTCTTTGGCTGCTCTGGATCCTGTTTTTAACAAAGGGGATTTTTAAAGTTATTGTTGGTGTATTGGTGTGAGCTAGAGGAAACTGGAATTTCCCCAAAGTTTTGTCTTATCTTATTATATTAGACCTAATAAAAGAGGATGGACAATTATTTTTTGCTGATGTTAGGTTTGATTAAATTAGCAGGGAATCTAGTTTAAACATTTTTACAGCACACAGGCCTGTAATCAGGGATCGGACCCAAAAAAGGCAGAACATCTGTCAGGTTTGGGTTAGAATAGCTTGATGCATGAGTCCAAATATGGAGAATTAAAAGAAAACAGGAAAGTAAAAATTGCAGCTACTGTCCACACCTCAGTGTAATGCCTCAGATCAGTGTAAATCAATTTAAACAATTTTAAAACTGACATATCATAGGAACACAGTCATTATTTGGAGACGTAGGAAAAGCAGGTATAGACTCACACAGCTGGGTTCAATGACGCAGGTGTGTGTGTGTGTCTGTTTGTGTGTGTGATTCAGCTGAAAAACATTCCCACTAAAAGGCACACGCCCCCTCATACACGTGCATTTGTTTAAAGCGGCGTGCGACCAAAACATGAATGTTCACACAAACAAACACACACACACGGGCAGAGACACACACCAAGGTGCCTTCCATTGCTCGGACACGTGCACACACAGCGGTTCCTGTGCAGACACGCAATGCCAAACACACAACTCATGCCAATAAGAAACCAAGAGAGTAGAAACAAGCCTGAGATCTGTATCAGGGCATTTAAATCAGAATCAGGTGCACACACACACACACACACACACACACACACACACACACACACAAATATACATCTCAATATTCAGCCTGACATTATCTTGCAAATCTGTTAATTGTATTTAAGGCGAATTCGATTATCTCTGAACTTTGGCCTCTACATCGATGTCCTTGTTATGCAGACAGGAAATTGTTGAATAACCATTACATGGCCGTCAGGTCAGACCAGGTCTAAGTGAGACAAAGTGTTTCAGATTAGTCTCACGTGTCGTTTTTTTTTCTTTTCTCAATTTTGCGAAAGGTGCTCTGATCAAAACGTCATATCGGGGAATATCTTGGACCGATCCCGAAAGTGAAGAGATAATCTTTTTTGGGAGATAATACAAAACTGTCAGTCAGGGGAAAGAGAGGAGGAGTACTGAGGAAGACAAAGTAAAAAGCTGAGGTTTAAGATGAAGAAGAGTTACTACATGTGTTGTGGGAAGTGACCAGTCATGATGGCAGGTTGAGACCTGAACTGGGAGCAGACACAGGCAGGAGATGAGTAACTGCAACTGGCTGCACTGGGTCCCAGAGGGAGACGCTCACGTCTGAAAGCAGCACACCCGAGGACCTGAGAGAGCCACGAGGACGACTGAAAATAATTATTTCATTTTGTTCCCATTACTCTTCATTTCCCCTCTGCTTCCCTCAGAGCAGGGAAACGTGACTTTCAGGTCTCTGTGAAACTGTATTGACTTCCTCCTACCTGGTGATGTTGAACAGCTGCAATAGAGATTTAAGAAAGGAACATTCACAAAGAGTTAGGTTCAGCAAGGTGATCATTTCTTATTTTTGAGAAATATGGTTTAAAATGGACAGTGCCTCTATTCCCAGTGAACATTATGTCCACCTCCATTTTTCATGTTACTGCTACATGGTCAGTAGGTGTTGACAGTTTGTACTGATCACCGCTGGCCTGTGAAGGGAGAGAAGGGCCACAGGTGTTTCCCACAGACAGGTGGAGTCTGGGATGTGACAATGTTGTGATGAAAATGTGAGTGTGTCCAAATATGTGTCTGTGGGCCCCATAACAGCTTCATATTTTGAGAAAAAACACATTTCACTGGTTATAGTTTGTCCAACGTGAGTATTTCCTGTATTTTTTCCATTCTTGGATTGCGGTAAATGTTCCGTCTTTGTGTTTGGGATTATTGGCTGGAATAAATAAGAAACTAGAATATGTTTACTCCGACTTGTGCTGTAAACTCTAACTTTGCATCAGGTTATGTTAAACCATTTAAAGAACTATGCAAGAGGAACTTTGTGGTAGTTGACTGATTATGGAGTTCCATCTTGAATGCAGGGACCTGAGCTCTCACCTGCAGACACAAGCTTCCAGCGCCTTCTCCCTTAGTCTACTCGCTTTATAAAGACATTTGTCCTCTGCAGACTTTGAAGGCTGAACCAGAATGAGGCAGCCGGGTCAATGGAGGATTTCCTGGTCCCGTCCTTGCTGTTGCAGTGGTACTTTCTGCATAGCTCAGCATAAATGGCAGGTGATGAGTCAGCAGATTGCCAGAGTCAGATCCACCCATTTCCCTGTATGGACGGACAGATGTATTTATGAAATGGAACCTCGGATGTGGGACAGTAGATGCAGGAAGCAGCTTCCATCAGAAAACTCCCCATCAACACAAACTCTACTGGTAATACGTTTCCCATTGATCGTCTCCCAGTTGTTCCTCCCTCGGCTGGCATCTGTCATTTGGTGACTTTAGAGAATCGTTGACTAAGTTAAACACTGTGTCGCTCGTCTCCAGTAGAATCACGGACACTCCCAGTCCAAACCAAACACCAAACTGAATCTCCCAGTATTCTGCTCTCGCTCCAGAATCTCACATCCATCTCTTCGCCTCACAGATAATTTCTTTCTCCGTGATGAAAGATGAGAGTGAGGAAGATGAAAGTCCTCAGTCCCCCCCCCCCCCCCACACACACACACACACTCATCCAAACACATCTCACCGCCTCTCTCTCCTTAAAACCCACTTTCTCATCCAGTCACTCGCTCTCATTTTTCAAATTGCACTTCTTATTAGAATTTGCTCGGGAAAACAAGTTTTGCCACAGCTTTATCTTCTTCTTCTCTCTTTTTTCACACCGCTGTCTTTCCCGCCACACTCTTTCTCCCGCCCGCCCTCCGCCGCCGCCGCCGCCGCCACTCCACCATCTTTACCGCCTCGCACCCGAACCTCATACCCGTTTGAATCTAAATGCTAATGACAGCTCAAGTCCTTGACCCTTCTCTTACACAAGTCTTCCTCACTGCTGAATTTTGTATGATGGAGGGGGAAACGGGAAGTGAGGGATGAGGGGAGAGTTTATCGTGGAGGGGTTAAAGGCTACTGGCTCTCATTATAAACGATCTGAAAGGGAGAAGTGACAGTGACGGATGCATTTAAAATAAAAAAGGCAATCTTTGAGATTAAAAATGCATATATATAGTGTTTTAAAAATCCAAGGCCCGGGGTGACGCAGGTATAATAGCTGAGGTGTGTGCGTGAATGTGGTGACAGTCATTTTGCCTGTGGGCTTCTTTCATATCATATATCAAGTCCTGAAGGATCGGACAATCAGGTGGAGGAAGTTTTGTTTTATTTAACTCGGCAGATATTAGATTCACATTGAGGCCGAGAGATGAGACGCGTGATCGGCAGCGAGGTGATTGACGGCGGACTTTTAGAGTTATTGAAGTGTGTTTGTGTCCGTGTGGGAGAGTGCTATGCCTGTGTGTGTGTGTTTGTGAGTGTGTGTGTGTGAGTGTGTGTCAGGTATCGAGCCGAGTCCTCTTTAAGCCGCTGACCTTCAAAGGCAGCTAAATGACAGGTGGGATCACAGCCCTTTGGTTTAATAATGAACCACCTGACATTTGAAGATCAGATCAGCAGCCGCATTACCGTCGGGGGGGCCGAGGAGCAACAGATACAGACGCCACGAAATTCACATTCACACGCGCGCCGTAGATCCTGAGGTGTCACCGCTCATCCACGGTGACCGCCAAAGGTTGGAAGACGAGTGGGAGCCCGGCGCGGCGTCCTGCTAATGGAGGTTTCCACGTATTCCTCTATTGATTTGTGCGATTGACATTTTTAAATGAATTAGCTTCACTGCAAACAACCTTTTCCTCTTCGTGGTAATGTGTGTAAAGATTCCAGGTTTAGAGGTTTGACTTTTAAAAAAAGGAGCCATTCAGAGATCTCGATGAAATCATGCAACCCGATGACCGAAGTTCAGAATGTTGTCAATTGAAATGAATGCATTAGTCACCACAGATCTGCTTGGAGCTCACACTGAGGTTTTTCGTTAATAAAACGCTCTTGCGATCGCAATTTCTTTTTAAGCGTATATGATTCCACAGAAAAACCACATTATCAGAAAAACACCCGTGAAAACCACGGCCTGCCGACGCTGGTGTGGAAACGGGCCCAGCGCGGTTGCACAAGAAGTTTTAAATAACCTCAAGCTCAAGTCAGCCGTGCTCATAAAAGAAACAACGTATGAACAACTGCTTTGTCATAGTTCATTACCGGTTACATGCGAGGGGAATTAACGGTCCGATCCAATGTGTTCCCAGTTAGAAACAGGATGAGATCTGCTGTTGATTTCTGACTTGGTTGCCTGGTTGTTTTTTATTTTGTTCTTTTCTGTTGGCAGAGGAACGTTAAAGACCTGAAAACAGATCGAAGAGGAGTTTCTCCTCTAAGAAGCTTCATCTGCCAGACAACGTTCTGTTTTGAATCACGGGCTGATTTGGCCTCAGAGGAAGGACTGCAGCCACAGACCTGCCCCGTCCTGGGTCATCTTTAGATTCGTATAAAACAGGTGCTGAAGATATCCTGTACTTGAAGATATGATATTTACGCGTCCTTATTCAAATGTCCAAAAACTACTAGACTTAGGTTGCATATTTAGATTTTAATCAATTTTTAAACCAAGATCGGTGCATAAACTCGGGCCTCTTGTGAAAATCATGTCCCTCAGTTATAGATACTGATACTGACGAAGACTCAGCGACAGCACTGACACATTTTCCATTTTCCATGATTTGATTAACATCTACTTTTGTTTACATTGCTCAAATCGTATATTTATCATATCTCAACCAAAGGCTTACTTGAAAGATTGTGGACCCTGCAAACAAATCTGCAAATACAAAACCTGCCTCACCACACTGAGAGAAGAAATATAAAAAACATATGTTATAAAACCAAACCCCAACATAAACCTAACCGTCGGACACTTGCATGTGAGGTGATATGTTGCGTCACCGTTTGTGTCACCAAGATGAATTCCCTCCGTTGAGCTGCGTGTGATAAAGTGTCTCAGTTCATCGGGTACTTTACTGAATCAGTAATCAGAGAGCTTTCACATTTTGTGCCACTTGACTAATTAGCTGGTCGATAAATCACATGCATGAGCATTAGTCCAGATACACACGGTGCCTATTCATCATCGTATTAGCGCCTGTCAGGAGAACACAGCTAATAAGATGCTTTACTGTAAAATCCATGCTTTTGATTTCTGACTATTGTTTTTCTTTTAATATAACACATGATGGAATATAGAGAAACACAAGGTTTCAATTATACATTAAATTTTTGGACAATTAGAAACTGTAATCTCATTGGAAGACTACAGGCCAATTATAATTCTCATAGCATCAAGCTGTTTCATTATATCATTTGCATTTTTATTTTGAGATGTTCATTATGAGGTGTCCATTAAAAATCCTTTAATTGAATTTGAAATCAACACTATTATTATTAAAGTACAATAGAAAACCTCCTCATTGAAGCATAATGTGATTCATCTGCCTATGATATTAACAACTAGCTTTGTTTACCACTTACCATTTAGACTGTATACGGTGATAATTAGAGTGTGTGTGTATACGGCTGTGGGGGGAGGGGGGGCGGAGACATCTTGCCAAATGACGAGAGGAGGAAGCGTGAGCTGCCATTAATCTTGATTTATTTCCCTGGTTCCCTTTCAGGACAATTCATGAAGTGATGTAATTGCATTCTCCAGCAACGCAATGTTCATATTGGATTATTCTGCAGAGACAAACTTTTTTTTTTCTGCAGCATCCCTAGAGTATCTATGTTAAAGTATAGATGTATAAAACCACGTTATTAAGATGAGTCCAACATGTCATACATCCATTAACCTCCTGATCTCCACACACACACATATTTTATGCTTTGACATATAAATGACACACTTCCGGAAATGGAGGTAAATCAATTGAAGCACCATCTTTCAGAATGGACATAATTAAATGATGTGTGTACGTGTGTGTATTGCTGTATTGATGTGTGTAAAAACGCAGTCATCATCCAGTAAACATCCTAGTTGTGTATGATCCCACCTATTCAGTGAATAAACAAATTCAACGTGAGCCCCTCAAGAGCTGCTGGGGTTTGGACATTTTCCTGAAATATTCCAGAGGGACTGAATATGAGAAGGAATCAGTTGCTGAGGAAATTTTTCAGGAAGTCTTCCTGCCACGGTCTGGTAAAACATCCAGAAAATGTCCATGAGTGAGTCCATGTGAGAATACAGCAGGAAAATATCTGGAAAATAGTGAATGAGTTGATGGTATTTCATTAGGAATGAACCTGAAAGAATATCTGATAAAGAAGAAGAGGAGCCATGGAAAGACATCGAGATTTTTGGTGACATCCAGAATTCACACGTCATCTCCTGCTGCTTTCTTCATATGTGAAAATCAAAGTGTGAAAAATGTCTGGACGCAATTTCCAGGACATTTTCTAAAGTGCACATCTGAAAGCAGCATCAGTGATGAACGTTCTCTGTGATGCTCAAACATATTATCACCCTGAATGCGATGTACTCATGGAAAATCCATAAGAATGTTTTTGTTTTGTACGATTAACCTGGTTTGAACCTTCTCCTGTGCAGGATGGGAACCAACCAGAGCCTCAGCTTCAACGTTTCCTCACATGCACCCACACACGCATGGGTCATAAATCCTCTTTTGCATTTGGTTTTTAATGTTTACACTGAGATCGACAGTGGCTGCAAATGGTTTTTTTTGTGGACGATAAACATTTTGATAGATGAAAAGCCGTCCTCGAGTTCCTTTCATGAACTCCCTCCTCAGCCTGTTGGGCCACACCAGTTGTAAATTACACAGACAATTATCCGCTATCAGGAAACTCCCTCTCTCCGAGCTGGGCCGTGGTGTTTGTGAGTGTATCCATCTGGCCTCTTTTGTGGTTACTGGAGTGTGTGTGATGCTCCGTCAGGGATGGGGTGGGGGGGTTGGGTGGGGACGGGGGGGGGGGGGGGGGGGGACTCCCCGGTATAATCCCTGCTGTCAGATTACAGATCGATTGAGGTAAACCAGAGATAGTCTGGTGTTACACGACAGTGACATCATGGGGGTTTCTCCGGGGCTGAGGACGAGAGCAGGGGAAGCAGAGAAGGAGGGAAACGATAAAGAAGGAGATGAGAAGATAAGCATCCGCACTCATTTGTTACTGTGAGTGTTTCCCTGTTTTATCTCGAGCACCTTTTCTTTTCTTTAAATCGCTTTTTCTGACCTGCTCGTTCGTTAACAGCCCTTAATAAATAATTTGTACCTGGTGGAATTTGTGTGTGTATCTAAAGTTCCACACGTTTCCACAAAGAGAACAAAAAGTTTATTCTTACATTTCCAAAATGTGGCTTTGAGTTAAACCCTTTTCTTCATCTGCAAAGTGTAAAGTTATTATTTTTTAGGGGATTTCTTTGATTTGAACCCCGTTTTATTTATTTTTGGGTAGGTCCATGTGTTTCCTTGGTGTTTGACTCGTTACCAGAAATGAGGTTTGTGGTGGCGTCCGACCATAATGGGTTCCATTTGCAATTTTTAACAGATTTTCTAATCGGCTCTCTAAAAGAGGAGTGTGATGGATGAGAGTCGAAACACACATGGAGACGTGTTCCAGGAGAACGTTCATGCTGCCGCCAGACTGTGGCTGGATGTGCAAATGAAATGAATGTCCTGTTGGTAGATCTAACACACACACACACACACACACACACGCACACACACACACAAAGTGATGTTTGTATTAAGTATTCATCCAAGCCTTGTGTATACGTTCCTCACTGCTCAAGGCTAAATGCAAATTTAATTTTTTATTGATAATTTATTTGTGAATTCCTTCGTCAAAGCTATGATTTTACTGTTCGGTCGAAATGAATTATTTTATTATCAGGTCAAAATTGTATTTCCAATGAGACCCACTGTGATTTTCAGCCTCACTGAATGGAAACGATGACAGAAGAATAAATTGTGTTCATTGCTGGAGGACAACAGACCATCCGCTCCTCGACAGTGTTATTAAAGATTCAGATTGAAAATGGAGGTGATTCGTGAATTTTGAATATTGTTTTTTCAGTCGGTCTTACACATCCACTTTCATGTACAGACCTCCTGGGTGTTGTCACCTGATTTACCTGTGGGTCATCTGCTGGGTTTCTTCAGTGCATCTGTATTTAAACATGCGTTACCCTGACCTTGTCAATTCCAGCTCCGACCTTGTGACCTGAATCCTGTCCCTTCACCTCTTCTGCCATCCAGAGACTCTGGACCTGCTTCTCATCTGATCCACTGCTTCAACCAAACACTTAAAAAAGATCCTCCTCTCAAAGCTAAAGTCACTGTTACTGACAATACATCCTTTTCTAAATCTTTTCAACTATCGAGTCTTGAGTTCTGCATCGTTTTACTGTATAAAAACTAGGACCCTTATTTATGACCAACCATTGATGTAAGTTTTCTGCCTAAAATTAACATCAACAATAAGACAAAGAAGAAAAGGTGGAAATCTATAGAAGATATATAAAAAGGTGAGTAAAGAAAGAGAGTGAAGGAGAGACGACGTCAAAGAGCAAAACAATAAAACGATGTAGACAAAGGCGTCCGTGGGGGAAACCCAGACAACGATTAGCGTCCTACGCTTCTACTCATTAAAATCTCATTTGTGTTTTTCTTTTTTCCGTTCTCCCACTGGGCGTCACATGTTTTCATCAAGTGGTCAGAAGCATCCACACATCCCCGTGTCTGTGGTCCCCGATGTCTCGTTGTCTGTCTCCGTCTATTCACTCGCAAAGTGCAGGAACAACACAGGAGGAAATATAATTTGTCCTTGTTAGAGAATGTTATTAAAGGACAGGAGGTTCTGTCTCTCTCTCTCTCTCTCTCTCTCTCTCTCTCTCTCTCTCTCTCTCTCTGGGTCACTTCTTTACTCTTGGGTTTTCCTGCCTGGCGATGAGAGGAGGTTACTGGTCGGGGAAGCGTCTTAAATTGGTGCACAAACAGGGAGATGTAGATAAAGATGGAGAATTGAAATAATTCACGATGTTTCCATGCAGGACAAGAAGGTGACTGAATGTGTTGACAATGGAAAATTCTGTGTTATTTGACAATCACCTGATCTCAAACGATATAATGGAGCATCCGCCATCATCGTCGTCCTCGTTGTTCACTTTGAGGACGTGGAGTTCGATGCCATACAGCAGACACGTGCACAGATAGACCCCTAGAGGTGCCCAAGCACTGGCCCTTTTGCCCTGGATGAGAAAAGTGCTCCTTTTTTCTTCATTCATCAATATTTAAGAATAAAAATTACTCTCTCTGTCATCAGTTCCCCCCTAATGTGTTTTGATATCTGACGGGGCATTTATTTGAGTTCTTGTGAGAATTTCGCTCCGACACAAGGACCTCATGCTGCTTATTCTTCAACTCTGTCAGAAAACAGTAAAAAGAAATTGTGTGTACTGTGTTGTCAGCTTTATAGAGATTATGTAAGTCACTCTTGATAAATATGCACAACAGTGATTTATCTTATTTACAAAATTTGCAGCATAATGCCAAGAAAAGAGAGACTCCAAAAGCAGAAGGACAGGGAACTGCAGCAAGCAGCTCAGGGTAGCAACCCTAACCCTAACCCTAACCCAACTTGTAAAACAGATGAGGGAGAATCAGTAACCCTACCTGGTCCAGAGGAGCCCATCACATCACCCTAACCCTAACCCTAACATATTATTTGGTTATTCAATATGTCCTTGTTTTGTCTGTTTTAAATAATGTTGGTGATGGGTGCCCTTTTTTGGGGGTTTGAGCACCTGCCCCCCAAAATGTCTGTGCACGTGCCTGCCGGACGCTCTCGGCTCGCAGCCGGCACAAATTAAACTTTCAAATTAGGTGAGATGCTCATTTCTATGGCAACACTGACATGTGCTGAGACACGTGTCATCATCCTGGCAACACAGCAGCTCCACTGAGCCAGTGACACCATGACAGAGAGGAGGCTGCACTGGATCTGTGTTCAGGGGAAAGAACTGTGCTCAGTCAATCTCCCAGGGCAGAAGTGGAAGGATAGATGTTCGGGGAAAACAGAAGAAAAACTGGATAAGATCTTTTGCATAAGCCCGTTTTTTTATTTGTACATCGCTGCAATGATAACGGATAAATGATGAGATGCAAACAGACACTGGAATAATCACCTGGATGTGACTGGAAAAGAACGATGGACCAAGAGAGAGAGAAAAAGAAGCAGCAACTAGAGCTTTATATCATTTCCAGATAAAATGATTTCTGAGAAGAGACAAAGAGAAATGATGGAGCCGGCGAAGTCATTTCAGGAAAATGACTGATTTCACAGTGTTGCTTGAGAAAAGGGAAAACAAAAGTTAGAGATGAGTAAATAAAAGTGAGAGAGAGAGAGAGGAGCAGCGTGAACGAGACACTCTATCTTTTTTAATTTGATATGATGATGGTTCATCAATCATTTTGTATCGATGTTCATTAAAAGGGATCAACACACATACTGAGTAGCTTGTGAGTATGACAATGACATGCTGAGGCTCAACAGGTAAAATCCACCACACTCACCATCACAGTTTTGTGTGTTATCCCACTAATATTTGCCAATTAGCACTCAGCCTAATTGGAAATCCTTGTAGTTTTGCAGGTTTTGGTACAAATTGATGACTCAAGTTTTTAGGATTCATCTGCAGGAACTTTTGTTAAAATATTTCAGTCTGGGCCTGAAGTCGTGGTCCAACTCATCGACCATACAAACTTTCAGCTGCAGTGTAATCATGTCTG
This sequence comes from Pleuronectes platessa, assembly GCF_947347685.1. Taxonomy (NCBI): domain Eukaryota; kingdom Metazoa; phylum Chordata; class Actinopteri; order Pleuronectiformes; family Pleuronectidae; genus Pleuronectes; species Pleuronectes platessa. Next base: position 17,429,674 of record NC_070644.1, on the reverse strand, counting down.
CCCCCCCCACCCCCCCCTTCATGTTTGGTGTTTGACACAGTCATCCATCCAGCAGAAGCAATCTGGAGAAGAGATGGGACACACTGGCAGTAGACTGAATGAAATATGATAATGGGCTGAGGCTAGACAACCAGGCAGACTGTTACACCCACACACACACACACACATGTGCACCGAGTCGCACAAAGTTAAAGAAGAACACGGGGAGAAAGACACAGGGAAGAGGTCGACGCACTAAATGTCATTTTGTGTCTGAGCGGACGCAGACGTTAAACACGATTGATGTCTCTCAGCAGACGGACATTTTGTGTCTGATCGCAGGCGGCTGCTCCGAGGGGCTATTTGCAAATTAGATAAGTTACTAAATGACCCCTCGAACGACACTGACGCCCATATCCTGGATCAGATGATAGCTTGTTGCACCGGGGGGGACGTGTTTTATTAGTAGACTGCAAAGAAAACACAATTTTTGCGTCTATATGTACGACATAAAACACTTTTATGAACAGCGTGGACAGGGAATTGGTTTTAAGACGGAGGAGAAAGTGCCGGCCTCATTAAGTGATGCATTTTTCTGATGAAACTGTCAAACATGGTGATTTTGGGTGAAAGACGTCGTGGTCTTGAATGAAACCTGCTGAGAAACCAATTTAAGGGATCGGGGGAAATAGGATCGGAGGTGATTATAATAGCTTGTTTCTGTTAGGGACACTTTCTTTTCGAATTGGCCATTTGTGTAATATCCCAGTGTGGGAAACTTAAAGGCTAATACAATTGAAAGAGAGCAGGATGAAGTGTCTATGGGTCGAATAGAAACTGTTTTATGGTTTGACTGTTAGCCTGAACCTGGTACTTCTATTGTTCTCTGTTTTATAAGTTGTATTTTGTTTTAAATTTGCATTTATTCAAAGGGTAAAATACAGATTATTGACAATTTTAAGTATGTTTGATTAAATATCCCCAGAAAGAGAAGAGATATTTATATTCTTGCCCAGAGCGACTGTGATGAAACTTAATTTCCTCTAGCCAACTTTGGCAGAGTATGCCTCGACCGGTTGGGGTGAGTCGAGAAAAGTGGGAGAGAGAGAGAGAGAGAGAGAGAGAGAGAGAGAGAGAGAGAGAGAGAGAGAGAGAGAGAGAGAGAGAGAGAGAGACCTCGGTCTGTTCTGATGTAAAATGATTCAGGATCCCTCCGTTGCTGTTTGTTCAGAAACATTTCCACGGTGATTGTTGGAGTTTGTGAACTTTCCACTGACAAAACCAAATCATCACCTTGTTCTTTATAATAGAAAAAGAAGGAATTTATGCTGCAGCTGCTAAATAATAAAAAAAAAAAAACTGTGAGAGTGTCATTGCGATCAGTTGAAACTCGTCTGCTGCTGCTGTTTGGTAATTGGAATATTTGTGCAGAATTCCGGAGGCTGATGGGCAAAGGCGACAGTGTTGGTGTCAAACAGTTCAGCAAATGAGCTGAAGTATTTGTCATGAATTCTTATTATTTTAAGATTCTTTTTGAATAATTGGGTTAAAAACCAGTTAATAGAAGCTGCTGTGGGATCATTTTCTCGACCGAACGCGACAGACGAGATGTGAGAGTCACTCCGGTGACAGGGTTTTGAATAGACCTGCTGTGACGCACTGTGCCGGGGAGGAAACAGACAGAACATATATTTATTCACGAGCCGGAGCTGTGCAGAGAGAGAGAGACAGACATTTGTCAGATAAATTTACCTGTCACACTGTAGACACCCAAACAATCTGTGCTTTTGTAAATGGAGTGAACACAACAACTTATCAAGATTGCCGCCGCACTTTTGACAGAAGGTTAAATGAAACGAGGCGAAGTGAAGGAAAAACATGAGACTGTTATTTCACCGGCTCTTATCCTCAAAGCAAAACTTGTTTCCGGTGATCGGGGGGGGGGGGATTCGTTTCTTATCCCAGCGTGAACTTGTCAGTTCGACAGTTTTTGTGAAATTAGGTTCAACAAAAATCACGGAGATTTATTGGCAATGTGGAGTTAATTGCGGGGAACACTTACGAGAACAATACCGCTGACATTACATTGTCATCTTGGCAGGAGTCTTGTGGGGAAAGGAAAATCTGGCCTCATAATAATTTTATGATGCCATAAAATAAATTCTATAAGCTGAATGACGGTATAAACCCCGGCTGCAAACCTGTGTGCGATTCACGGTTAGTGCCAAGATGTGTTTTGTCTTTGCGGTGTCACTGCAGATGCCTCCTAGTCGACAATGTGATAAGATGTGAAAGCATATTCACATTCTTTTTCTTAGAGATGCACCACTGCAGATTATATGATTGTATGATAACCACTGCAACCGTGTTGTACTTTCTCCAGTGAGCAGGTTCTCTGTCTGTTTGGAAATGGAGGGTGAGGAGAGGTGAGGGGTGTTCAGCGGTAATGAGCCACTTCACCACCAGATATCACTAAGCTCTACAAACTGAGCCTTTAATTCAGGGCCCTGGTTGGTGATAGGGCAGCTTAGTCAGAGGAAACCAATGAGCAGGCATGACTTGACTGAGCCAATCAGCATGTTCCTACCTGGAGAGGAAACAGGAAGGAAGAAAGAAAAAGCATGAAGAGAGACAAGGAAGCTCCTCCCCCCTGAATGTGACTGGTAGAGAAGGCGACATCAGTCGGATCAGTGACAGACACACACAAGGGATCAAATACACAACTTTTTTATTGAATGACAGAAAATTCTTACCTAGAATAACAATATCACAGAGATCCTCCATGTTCAGCTAGTCTAGCAGCAGGTTTCCTTCCAGGCGGAGCGCTTGTTTCCAAGGCCTGGATTTTTCTGAAATATAAATATAGATTATGAACTAATATTCAAATAAATGTGTCAAAATTTGAACCCTGTGCTGCATTAAAAATAAGTAACCTTGATCCCAGATATTAGATGTAATATGTGATTCTCTCTGGTCTGTATCCAAACTCCGCCGGTACCAGGTATCCAATGGGATACTGTCAGAATAATGATGTTGCTGTGAATTTTCAATGGTTTTGTTCCATAAAGACACATACGATTGTTTCATCATCTATATGTGTTGTGTAGTATTAGCTCAAGCACATTGTCTTTGTCTATATTAGAGATTTATAATAATATTCCAACTAACCAATTATAGGACTCAGAAACTTTTTAAGCGACTGAATATATCCAGAATGTTGTTCAACGTTACCATCAAAACTTTTCCTCTGTAATTATCACAGAACCTCGGAGTCATCAGAGATCGAATCATACCTTTTAGTAACTTTAAAATAGTTGAGATAAATGTCAAATTATTCCAAGGTCTTAACACACTGGGCCTGGATGTTACCTGTTGTCAAAATGCTTTTTATTTTGACCGCGTTGTCAGGTTTTGATAATTAACTACCAAAAAACTAAAGTTTAATTGCTACCGAGGGATATAAGTGAAAAGATCAGACTGTTTTCGATAACACGTTGAGGCCTGGGGCGGGAGAGAAAATTGTTTACCAAGCCTTTTTGGAGCTTTTTTTACCCCCCCGGCCTCGTTGCTAAATGATATTTCAATCTCTCTCACTACCTGTCGGGTATGAACCAGCACAATCCATATGAAGACATCTCCTCGGCATCAGGAGCCAGGAGCACCGGAGAGGATCAGGTAGGAAGAAACAGGATTTGCACGAGTCAAGCTGGGAATCAGGGTGCATCCTGGGACGAGCCAACAGACAGACATAAAGTCGGTGCCAGTGGGATTAGAGGAGGAGGCGGAGAGTAAATTGGGGGGGGATAGTGAAAAGGTGGCTGAGCGAAGAAGCTTTGGATATTGTCAGACGTTTCCTCGAAGAAGCTGCCAGACGGGTTTGGCAGGAAGTGAGATGGCGGGGATGGTTTCGGAGACGGAGGATTGGATTTACACAGGATGGGAGTCGTGAAATGGTGATTGCGGCGGTAACTTCCGCGGGGGCATCAACCGCGATGTCTTAAGAGGCAGAGACGGATGCAGAGAGGGGGACGTGTGGGGGGGGGGGGGATTGAAAGTGGAGGAGGGTTATTTATCAAGCCGTCCTCTCTCCTGGCTGGCTTCAACCCGGCAGACTTAACTCGTCAGAGGAGGGCTGGTGACAGGGTGAGGTGCGGAGGAGAGGGGGTGGAAGAGGTGAGTGACAGCGGAGAGGGAAAGTGACAGGGCAGGTGTCTGTGGAGAGAGAGAGAGAGAGAGAGAGAGAGAGAGAGAGAGAGAGAGAGAGAGAGAGAGAGCTGGGTGGGCACAAGTTCTGTCAGCCACACAGCTGAGAGAGACAAGGCCATATTTACCAGTTTGCACCGTGTGTGGCTGTGGGTGAGTCGGACTGAGGGAGATGCATCTTTCCCGGAGAGAGAATCTGCTCATGTGAACCATCTTCACTCCTCCAACATCCTGCAGGGTGTCCGCTGTAAGATCCGCTCTGTATGGATGCAATATTTAAGAGACAGGGTTTTATCTTGATGTTGAGAAGCTGATAAGAGACTTTCTGTGGGCAAAGAAAGTTTCCATGAATATATACGTGGTGTTGCCGCTGAGATAAATCAGATAAAGTCACGATCGACCGCACGGAGAAGAAGTTACATTCATTCTTTATGGAAGACCATGTCCTAAGTGTTGTAAACAAACTCTGATATCTGGGTCACATTATTAGGAACGACTGCAGTATCAGTGTTTTTAAATGTCTCCACAAACTTTCTGTGTCTACAGATGATGTTTAAATTGGTCTTTTTCACCTGTGGTGCAGCTAAAGTCCGGCAGCACTGAAAAAGCAATAGGTGGCATATAGTGATGCTTTTGGAAATTTTCCTCAAACCTTCAACGATACACAAGTGCGACCCACATGTGTGTATCTGTATCAATGTCCCTGAGACGGCGTGCAGCAGAGAGACGGCGTGCAGCAGAGAACACGATAGGAGTTTTCTCTTTTCTCTGAAGTCATCCGAGACACAGCAGCAGGGAGGAGTGAGGCAAGAGGAGCCTCCTTCTGCAGAGCTGACTGACAGTCTGTCACTGGTGGAACCGTTCACATCCTTTACCTAAAAGGCACCAATGCATCAATCTGAAAACTCCCTGTTCCGAGTGCACATCCGGTCCCGTTTGACTGATAAATTGTTTTGTGTGACAGCATTATGATTAATTCTGCAGCAGCAGGCCGGAGCAGCATCTAGCTGCTGCAGGTGGAGCTTGTTTAAACTTTATATACAGTTTTACAAACAGGGACGACTTATAAATCTGAGGGTTTATGATGATTTATGGAGGAGGAGGGAGAAAGTTCGGATGCACACATCTGTTTTCACTTTTCTCTAATCTTTTATTTTTGGGCAGATATGAGAGTATTTTCTACAGTTATTGAAATGAAAACATGTGAGAAGTTTAGTGGGAAGAATCATAATGTGGCTGAGCTGTTAACAAATCAACCGGGATGTGACCCCGACTACACACTGCTTCTCATGAGGCAAGAGAAACCACAAAAGGTTGGAAACCACTGATGAAACAGTATCTTGGACAGTGTTGTTTTTTAAGAACTTGTTATACTATCTGTTGTTAAAAAAATCATCTTAACTTTTAACCAAAGCTGTCAAATAACCGTATACAAGTCAAGGTACTTCATACGTATACCTCTGGAATCTGGAGCAGTGGAAGTATACAGCAGCATCCAATGTGAATACATTCTAGATGAGTACCTGAGTATGATAGAATGGCACTAGGAACTTTGATACTTTAGGTTTTCTCATCTTTTAGCTGATATACTGCAAATAAATAACTTCAGGAAATGAATATTGAACTTATGTCCCTTTCTGCAACTTCCTGATTTATTTTCCACTGCATTCAGATACATGATGTTGAAAGACCAACACGTCCACAGCATGAACAACACTGAGGGAAATGCCTGAAACTGTGCATGATTGGAAAACTTTTGCTTCTCGTCCACTGTGAACTTTATCATTTCCTCACGAAGAAAGTTGAGAAACATGGCAGTGTGGAAATCTGATTTGCCGACGCCGCTGTGACCATGAAACACTCGGCTGTGCCCGGCTGTCCTTGGCCGACGGTTCTGTTGATTTGCCAGTCAGGCCGTCTTCTGTCTCCCCCTCACTATTCATATTCTCTCTATGGAAACTGAATGGAACTCAGAGAGCGGCTCATTGTGTTATTCACAGTCAGGATGAATGGTGACCGGATGGTCGGCATCGTTACTAAAAGCCTGCTGGACCATAAAAGCTCTGCACTCAGATCTCATCAAATATGTTCACAGAAATCTGTCCAATTTTTTTGGTGGAAAACAATGAAATAGATTTTAACTCTCTGCCTTATTGCACACAGTGTTGTTGTGTACACACAGTGTTGTCATGTACACACGGTGTTGTTGTGTGCACAAACACCACCTCGTGCTTGTTGTCGTTGTCGACTGAACGCCCACACATAGCAGGACACATGCTAACCATTCTCACATTCAGTCGATCACCTGTCCTGTGTGGAGCCCGACCCCCAGGATGAGCTGTGATCACAGCAGACATTTTCACAGCATTAAATCGGATCATTGGTTGTGTTTGGCCCGAGCTGTGAACTTGGTGACCTGGGGATACACACACACACACACACACACACACACACACACACACACACACACACACACACACACACACACACACACTAATAGACACACACGCACAAGAGACTAAATGAGATAAAACATTGTTGATCCCTGTGTTGAAAGTTTATTCAGTGCAACTGCCAAAAGAAGGGACTGTTATTAAAACATGAACATTAAGGATTATTATAAACGTAATGTAAAGACAATGCTGAAAACATAATTGTGCAAGTGGGAAGTAAATTGATTTATTTACCGTAAAAAACATGCATAACCAACTCCTATTTGTAGCGTCATATTTTGTATGAATTAAGTTAGTATATGTGTGTAATATATGTGTTCTGTACATTTGGTCATAGGAGGATTCATTGGCACAATCACGTGTGTAATACAATATATAACCAAACAGATTAGAAGTGCACCCCAGTAATATAATGTCAAATAAAGTAAATAATTCTATATCATGTAGAGCAAACAGATACAAGACAAGTAGTGTATGTAAATTTAGCTTATTTTATCACCTGAAGTTCCCTCAATAGTTTGTTTCCCAAGTTTTTCTCATAACCGCACACACACACACACACACACACACACACACACACACACACATAAATTCTTTAATATTTCAAGTCCAACGGTAGATTTTATTATTCATAACTAACAACAGATTTTTTTTTGTGCCTTTGCTTCTCTTGCAGCTCTTTTTATTCAGCCCCTGCACAGTGTGCTGTATATTTTCCTAATTTATCGGACAGCAAACCTCGCCTCCCTTTCTATTCATTAACTTCCTCCAGACAACAAAGAAGAAAAATTTAAGTCTCCCTCAAAAGGATTAACAGTCTATTATAATTTGACCATAAACCAAATGTGGAGGATGTGTCTTTTCAGCCCTTTTCCTTTTTTTTTTATGCAAAAAGGGTTTTTCTTGCATTTACCACATATTCCAAAATGAGCAACACAAACCTTGCTTTGCATTGTGTGCTGGTGTGTGTGTTAGTGGTTGTCTTATTAAACAATGTCCATGTGTCCTTGTGTCAGTGTTACCAGACATTTTACGTGCAGGCTTCAGCAAATCAAATCAAATTCTTCCGATGACCTTTTTAATGTCACTTTCCGAGCCTGTAAATGCAGCTCCAGGTTTTCACTGTTGCTCAGTACCAATATGTTAACTTATCCAACAATGTCCAAGTTAAAGTCACGAGCAATGACACAGTTTATGAGAAATTAAGGAAAAATTGCAGTGGCCTTGATTTGTGAATGTGAATGGTTTCCTCATGTCTGTGAGGGTTTTCTACTGGTTTCCTCCCACTGTCCAGAGACATGCAGCTTATATCTCAGTCTATATGTGTATTTTTTTATTTTAGGTAATCCAATTCAAACCTAAAGATCCTTCCCCGTCCTCAAACCCAATGAAATGAAATAAATACACTTTAAAATAGATCAGATTCTGTAAAGCCACCTACCATCAGCCCTGTGTGATGACCTCGTGCTGCATGTAGCCTGAGTGGAGTCCGACAACTTGAACTTTCCCTCGACCTCCATCACTGACCTAGGTCACCGAGGTCGAAGCAGCTATTACCGAAGACACTGGAGCATTCTGGGGGATTTCAACACCTCTCATGTCTTTCTGAATGATGGCCCCTTTTTTCCTCCAACACACAATTCTCCTCAATTGTTCACGTGCACAAACTGAGCTGTTACACACACTCCATCTCTCACTTTCTCTTTCTGCATCGCACACTATTCTCATCGCCTGCTCTCTCATACTTGAATTTAACTGGAATGTAGAAATACTGTCGTAAAAGTGAAACATTCGGCCGCACTGATTAAGACCAGATAACGGGTGTGACTCCATATATCTCTTAATAAATCCAATGAGATAAAATGTAAAGCCAGTCGAGTAAATCAGCCGCGTGGGGCGACCAGCCGTGCGTCTTTATGTGGCGGGAAGTTAAAGATCATCACTGATCCTGTGTCGAGCTGCAGTATAATCCACAGTGATAAATCACAAGGGGGGGGGGGGGGGGACTTGATGTGGCTGGAGTCACTTGTGCGAGTCGCGGCTCGGCCTTCATAAAACAGAGTTCAAGTCCAATATTGATCTTCCATTGATGAGAGATGCAATCGCTGTTGATAAATCACCTCTTTTCTTTATCTTGCTGGGAGCCGTAATAAATCCGCTTCGCTCCATAAATTCAGGCTCGAACTTGTTTGGATTGAACGAGTGCAGTTTGTTCCTGTGTAAATAAGATTTGACTTTTTATTATTGTTCCTCCCTTTTGAATAGATTTTGACAGGATTTCTATACAAAGCTCGAGCTAATAATATTTGATTGATTTCAAAACTAAATCACTAAACGGAAACAGGAGTCGCGACTTATTTATTCTATTGTTGTTCAACCAAAACCTCATTTCATTTCAGTGCTGTGGTTTGTGCAGAAGTGTTATTAATATGTGACGGGCTTTAAACCGCAGCTCCCAGGGAGAGAAATAATGTCAAGAAAATCTATATCAACTGTTGCACCACAGGCCGTGCAAATGTCAATGCTGCAATAATCACAGTTTGATGGTGAAGCTTTACTGCATCGTGTCAGAGAGGTGTTTGTTTATAGAACTGTTTTATGGTTTAGGTCCATTTTATTAATTCAGTTTTATTCTTTCACTTAATATGCATTGTCTTATTTTTTGGGGGAAGACTGTCCAAATCCAACACATAAGAATAACAATACTGAGTTCCCTTTTCTCTGGTGCAGTACGTGGCTGGTCCAGTAGTTTCCCAGCAGTGTCATTGAAAACTATCTAACTGAGGACACATCTTTTTGTCACAGTTTGACATTGTCACTTGCAAAAGTAATTTGTTCTTGCTCTACTGCCTTATATTGCTGCTGGAAGTCAGAGACTGGAATGACCTTGACACTTTCAAGGAATCCCCCAGCGATATCACAGCGCTTCCTTTTTTATTTTCCTCTCAGAAAATGAGAATGAATCAAATGACACATTTTCTCTGCTGACGCTCATTATCTCTCATTTCCATAATGCGGTGAGCTTTTTGTTTCCAGGGACAGTTTAATGAAGAATTGACTCAAAGTGTCTCACATGCTAATTAATTCAATGAATCGTTGTCACGCTCCAACAGCTCTAAAAATGTTGACGGGTCACAATCAATTCATAAAAAACAAGTAGGAGAAAGTAACTTCTTCACTTAAAACACTAAAGCTCAGAGTGTCTCAGCCCCCGGACTCAGTGAGGAAGTTCATGGAACTCCTCCAACCAGGTTCCCTCATCAGTTGTTTGATGTAGACGATGAAGAGCATTGTGTTCTTTCAAATTCTCCTGAGTCTTCAAGCTGAGATGAGACCGAGTGACTGTGAAGTGACAAGAAAGTAGAGACACAAAATCTGCAAAAGGTGATTTTTGTAAAGTCATTGTAAAGTTAATTTTTGGGCCTAACTCCATCCATTCATTATCTGTAGTGTATATCATTTTTTTGTGCTGTCAGATCATAAAATGGATCATAAAAGTTAATTTGTAATGATTTTCAAAGGAATGTAATTCGTTAGTGGTATTCAGTGACAAAACACATTTTTCCAACGTTCTTTCTAAATTGCTTGGAAAACGACATTGTCTTATCTTATAATATATTTCCCCCCACTCATTTAGCACCTATACTAAAACAATATGCAGTGTAAGATACCATTTTGCCATCTGTCCTTCTATCCTTTCCCTGATTTCCTCTGGATATGTATAATGCCAGATATGTGCATGAAGATTTTACAAAAGAAAAAATCTCTGTCTCTTTCGTCGGAATGTCAGCCCGTCTAAAACAGTGCAGTGGCAAAGCACGGTTCAGAGGGTGAACCATTCTCCACCGACTGGGTTGGAGGAGAACTGATGTGAACAATCACAAAGCCTGCTGCTTCAAGAGCCTCCCTCCACTGCTGCTCGAGACTGTTCGAATGGAGCCAGGAGCTCCTGGGGGAGTTCCTCCGTCTGTGGAGGGAGGACATGAGTTCTGAGATCACATAGAAATCCCTGACTTGCATAGGATCTGCCAAGCCTCTGTACCCGGGTCTGTCTTCTACTGCTTCTCATGTTTAGTTGCACAGGCAGTCTTGGTATTTATGAACTGAGATTCTCATTTCTCTTACAGCTTGCACGGCAGGAAAGCAGATTGCCATTTTAAAATTAAAAACGTGTTTAAGTTGAGGAAATTTGCCGTCATTGACCAAACACTGTTATGCAATGTCTTTTGAAACAGCTGAACCTTTTCAAAAGAAACAGAAATAGAGTTCTCCAGGGAACTGGCCCTGATGCTGGTCTTCTCTACATGTTTCACACGATGCCCTCTAGCCCTCAGACTCACACGTTCATTGAGGAACTCAGAAACCGACCCTGATGTCTGGCTGCCAAAAGTTTGTCAAATTACCAAAGATCCCTGCTTATGTCTCAGAGTTTGAGTTATTTCACCGGCTTCCGACAGCTGGTGGGTTGTAATTTTATTCCAGAAAGGGCAGGATTATTATTCTGCTGCCATCTGGTTGCTGGACTTTCCGAAAGCAAAGATCCACTGAATGGAGGCTGACAGAAATTTTCAGCAGGGAAATCTGCAGGATTTATTAATCTGCCAAAGATACAAACTGAAAATAAATCGCTACACTTTCAACCGAATGCGTCCATTCAAGGTGGTTTTTATATTTTAGTGCTTGTACTGTATGTCGATAAAGAGCCGGAGCTCCGTCAGGGCCTGATGAATTGGGGAAATATCTGACAGCGACACAACATTGCTGAATCATTTATCAACACGGTGTGAGAGGAATAGTGAAGATACGAGGACGGTGACTGGACGATTATAAATACATTTTTCTTAAATGAGCAACTTTCTCCATTTGTCTTCTATCTTTGACAGAAGAAGAAGAAAAGAAAACTTTTAAAGAATTAAATGCAGACAGGATGGAGCCTTGTTAATTTCTGAACTGAATGTGTTGAGGGATTTTTTATTGTCCCAAAACAAATTACACAGCTTAAATCCTTCATTGCCCCCCCCCACCTCCCTTCCATGTTTTAATTATACATTTTAATTTCCATTCTCATTAATAAGGCTATGTAATGAATAGAGGCGGGTCTCTTCCATACAGTAGATTGCCACATTAATCACCATAGTCATGATCAAGTTGAATGAAAGATAATGGCGCCCCCTTAAATGTCTTTCAATTTAATTACAAATCACCTTTGACAGAATGTACATTCATCACTGAAAGGTCTGAAGCACTAACTCCACGGTAAATGTGACACGTAACATGCATCATGTTTGACCGAAGTGCTGACAGGTGACTTCAGGGTGAACCTCTTTTCACAAGGCAGTCCTCAACCAATGGGGTGCAGGCGGTAGAAGGGGGGACAGGGAGGGGGGGAGGGGGTGGAGGTGGAGGTTATCCACAGCAGCTTAAGGCAAATGAACATTTTCTGTCCCCGTGAATGTTGAATTGCATTTACCACATTCAAAAACTGAGTTTAGAGCTGGAGCATTTTTTTCTGTATTAAGCCCTGAAACTGTGATGTTGTGTTAAATGATTGTGTTATTTAAGAGTTTTGATCTTATTTATATGTCTTAGTTTAAGTTAGGTATAAGCCTATATGTTATACATTTGTACTTCCTACAAAAGCTCTTATTCTCCTTCATTGTGCTTTAGTTTTGTGAATATTAGATATTCATCAGATTCCACTGACCTGAACGTTTAAGATCTCACAATAATATATTTAGTTGAGAACACATCACGCCCATGGTTTTTCATCTGACGCCATATGGTGCAAATCTCTTGAAGAGCTCTGATATGGACACAAAGCTTCATCTGCCCTGAGTCCGACAGAGTATTGTGTAAAAGTAAAAACAATTTGGAGAGATGGAAGACAACAGGAAAGTTCATGAGCCCTCCACAATAAATAAAAGCTCCATCCTCTGGGGAGCATGAATGTGTTCAGCAGGTTAATCGATTGTCGTGGCAGAGGTCACGGATTTCACCCAAAAAACTATTCCCTGGTTACCATGAATGTCACATTTCACAGGATCAACTCTATCTGCTCAACTTGTGGCCGGACGGATCGAGGGTCCGGATGTTTGCGGTGCAGACGACACTAGGGAGAAGAACCTTTTTTGTTTTTTGTTGTCTTTATTTCACTCGTATGTCCAATAACAAGAGAATAAAAGCGCTCCTATAGATCAGACATTGTGTCAGGGCCTCTATTGATCGCTGTCTCTCTGCTTGCCTCGGGGCTGTGGTCGGCTACAGAGCAGCACCCACGGGGCAGGTGAAGCCGGCTTGTCGGATTGTGTTCTTGACATCGGATAAGGGGGGGGAGTGTGTCTGACTTTAACTTCAATGATCTGACCCTGAAAGCCTTCATCTTCTCTTTCTAGTTGTTGTGCATACGTACAAATATTTATCTACCATCTTCTGTGGAGCCACACAACAACAGAAACTCATGAACATCACCAGTACGTGTGTGTCTACGCAGTTTGTGTGTGTGTGTGTTTCTGCATGAATCTGTTTGTGTTTGCTCGTTCTGTACGCGAGCACGTGTGTGTTGATTGATGGACTCGGCTCTGTCATCGGTTATGATGCCTCAGCACTACCTGAAAAACAGTGTGAGATATGACCTTGGGACTCAGGCTATCAATCACCGCTCGACACCTGAACACCACATCTATCTGTAACTAAAGTGGGGAAAAGTCTGCCTGTGCTTAAACGGCTACTCACACACACACACACACACACACACACACTCTCACACTTATTCTTTTCACGTAACACTCCATGCACACTTTCTTATCCCCACACTTTATGTCAATGCATTTTCGTGTTTCATTGTTTCTGTATGAGAGAAAAAATAGTGAGATCTCGATTTATGAAATATTTATTCTCAAACACTCAAAAGTAAAAACTTTTTTATGCATTCAAACATTTTCTTAAACTGAGGGAGGAAGAATTAACATCTCTACTTTTATTTTGACAGTAAAACACTGATATAAAACCTTCATGCAGGAACATTTGATGAAATATGGACGATTGTTGGATTCAGACGCTGATAACTATAGAGCTGGTGAAGTGTTTCAAGTGTTACAGGGAGCAGATTAGTCAAGTGACTGCATGAGGTATTCATCACCCACATCCATCATCGTGTTCCTCCTTCTCATCATGAATCGAATTAGCACGCCGGTGTGAGCTCAGAGTTTTTAACCGAGCATTTCACAGCAGATTGGTCATTAATTTGGACGACGCGAGGTTTCGAAGGACGATAAAGAAGATTAAAAATTCCAATTTCAAGTGCTGGTTTGGAATGGCAGCTATGGAGGTAGCACTTTGCATCTTCAAACACCCAGAGAAGTCCCGGGTGAGATTGATGAATTGATCATTTTGAGAAAACACAACCGCAATATAAGACTTTCATTTGGGGTTTTTCCATTTCATTACTTCTTCGGATTGATAATGATGGAGTGGGTTGGTTTCTGGATTGAGGGTCGAGCGGGGCCCCCTGCTGTGTGCTGATTTTGTGCAATGCCGAGATTAGATGTTTGTAGCTTCATATTTTCTATCAAGACTTGAGAGTCTACAATCTAAACCCTTGAATCAAGCAGGTGCCAGTCTGTGAAGTGGTTTTGTTCCAGTAGTGTTTCAGCAACAGAGCGTTTAGTCTGCCTACTGGTGCTATGACATTGATGTGATATAGGGTGTTTTATTTTGAAAGCTGACTGTATGACATTCCTGGATCTGACTTCCTGTCGGACTGCTGCAGCTAGAGGTGACTCACAGTAATAACTTTATTTATAAAGCACCTTTAAATACAGAGTTAACAATGTGCTTTGACAGAAACAGCAGACACAAGATACTCGGGGGGTCATCTCCAAAACGCATTCAAAACAATTGATAAATAAAACCGGTAATTACAAATATTAAGAAGACGACAACAAGCAATGTTTTTATTGGATTATTTCATGGGGTTTACCAAACACAAGCTCATGGACCCAGTAAAGGTAAGTGAGCCCTGGAGGCAGTGTGTGTGTCTGTTATTATCATAACTCTGTGAGATCGTAAATAAGTATGAGATCAATGAGCCGGACGAGAAGTTGGATTGTCAGTTGTTTGGTTTCGTCTGTAGCTGCATTAATGAAATCTGGTTATTGTGGCGTCTGCCTGATGCTATTTGTAATTGACAGACTTTTAATTATAACTGTGTGTGTGTGTGTAATAACTTCCATCAGGCAAATGGATGAAGTAATCGCCGCCTCTGCTTGAGGTTTCTGGGAATCGTCTGTTACGATACATCACAACCATCCCACAAACAAAAAGAGTTGACGATTGTGTTTTCTTGCTCTGCTTGATCTTTATTAAAAAAGCTGCTCCGAGTTAAAAAATAAAGAAAGAAAGAAAGAAAGAAAGAAGAGTTGTGTGACTTTCATTGAGGCCAAATATGAATCGCTCTGTTCCAGGGTGAGGATATTAAATATCAAGGCTTCAATATAAGTATGGATTTATTGGCAGGACAGAAATAAGCAGAATAGAATAGGACACACACACACACACATGCACAGACTGAGATTGTGGGTCCAATTCTAAGAGCTTTCTACCTCTTGATGAAGTAGTAAGCCCCCCTTGCTCTTCCTCATAGGCCATCCAATTAGGACGCAGGCCGCGGGGTATTGACCAATCAAGTTTCTGACTTTGGCCATTTAGTTGGTCGCCGTGATGTCAATATAGCCCGTCAGTTACCGCAAAGCAACCGTGAGTGTGTAGAAAGGGCTCTGAAGCCGCTGTGGGATGGAACTACGTTAACAAGTATGGATTCACTAAATTGGCCGAGGGTGGAGGAGCCGAGAAGGACGGTGGACAGAGGAGGAGAGGGCGACAGTCGGTGGGAAGATGTGCCACGTGATGATGGATGAAAGAGGAGTGAGGGGGAAAGTACAGCTAGACAACATGTCCACAAAGTGTCCTCAACCCAATCACCAGTAAACAAACTGGGAAGCCACTTTGCTTCTGAGATATTTAATCAACTCTCTTTAAATGAGGATATTTGGCTGCGATGCACAAGCGGTGGCCCCGCTCCTCCCGTGAGACTGATTATAATTTCCTTTCCGGGGCCTGTTATCTGCACACAGATGGATCCTTGTCCTTGTGATGCAAAACATAACAAGCTCTAATGTAAAAAGTTTTCCCCGTAGTCAGAGGATTCGACTTCAACTTGGTGTTCGACTATTTCTCGTTGAGCTTGAACATCAAATTCAAAAATATAGAAAAATCGTAATAACAGCTTGAAAGGTCTGAACACGGAACATCTGCTAGAATTTATTTCAGCATTTATTTTCATGCACACTTCTGAATAAATAAATACTTGAACTCGGAGAGCTCATGCAGACCTATGTTAAAATGTGTCCCAGATTAGATGGATGTAGTGTATTTACTATGATGATAATAGTTTCATGATATCTTGCAACTAAACACATAAGCGTAAAGCTCTCAGGGTTTCTGACAACAGAAGGTGAGTGGAATTTAAGTTGTTTAAATACAATTTTTTTCTCCAAAGGCAGAGATGAAGCTAAATCCCATTTTGTGGAACCGCAAATAATCTGTTTCTTCATTCATTCATCTTTTTTCCTTCTTTTTATCCCACTCAGCAGAGGTCGCGTCACGCTGAGCTTCAGCAGTAACAGCTAAATGTCTTCAGATGGTCCTTGAATTGACCCTTTTGATAAATATTATGAGGAAAAACAATTTCCAGGCTACTGTAATAATTTGTAACATACACATATAGATATAAAGCTCCTTATAAACCAAAATGTTCCCTAAAGGAAAGCTCCTGAAGAGCTAATCTCGTGAAATTGAGAATTAAAGGTCCTTGTTGTCCTGTTTTTGTCTTCTCACATTTAAAGAACCATAAAAGGACATATCTGTAGTGTTTTCTGTTAACTGTTAGATCTCTGTTTTCATGTGTGCACTCTGTTTCTCCTTGTGTGTTCTGTTTCCTGTTTTATTTTGTAGTCTCTCCTTCCTTGTGTGTTTCCAGCTTCCCGGGTGTGTCACTTCCTTTCGATGATTGTCTTCCCAGTCCTCATGTGTTTCACCTGTGCGTAATTGCCCCTTCCTTTCCTCTGTATTTAAGCCTCTGTGTTTCCCTTTGTCCCCTGTCGGTTCGTACTCGTTATGTTCTGCTCGTGGTTGTGCTACTCGTTGTTTTTTACTCGTTCTACACGTAGTCTTCTTTAGGTTTGTTTGTTCATGCTGTCTCGACCAGCTTCTCCTGCTTCCTTGTTCTCTGTGCGCTTTGTCGCCAGAACGTACCTGTTAGTGTTAGTGTTTTGTTTTTGTCTTGTTTAAAGCCTTTTATTATATTAAATACCTTTTTGTTTGTAACCTCTGCATCCTGGGTCCATCTCCTTTACCAAACCGTAACAAAATCAGACTCATGGTGGATTATAAACAAATGGTTTCATATGAAATGCAATATCCACACAAGGGAACAATCGGAAATGATCATCCGGTTGTTCTCTCTGTATTAACTGGTTTGTGTCTTTAGAGGTTAATGAAGGAAGCAGTTCGAATCTGTGCTGCAGCATCTGTGTTTCACTAACCAACAAAGGTCGACACTGCAAACTTACTCTCTGTAATGTTCCTGAGCCTTTTGAAAGTTGTATCTGTTGTCCTAAGCCAAATATTAGGAGGCCTAAGTCATATAAGTACATTGAAAAGAAATGCAAATATGCCAATCTGCTCTTCCTCCTGCAAATTCTCGTTCACTCTTCCCAATCTACTTGGAATAATTAGAGATGGATGTTTTTAGAAAACCGATCTTTACTACACCAGCAACAGTCGGAACAGTGGTAGACCTGTTCTTAGGATAGATCAGTGAAATAGGTTTGTAATCAAAGCCTTCCAAGCTTCAAAGATTAGCTAGAAAACACACCATCCTTTTTTTTTAAACGTAAGGGATTTGTCAGAATGCTCAGCCTGCGCACTCAGTCGCCAGGTTCCAAACACATGGGAAATAAAAGCTTAAGTTCGAACCCGATGTGGATTCCTCAGCATGTCTCAGAGCGTCACTGTGCCGAACAGATACGACTGTTGTGCTGTCACACACTGAGTTTAATTTCAGGTGAGAGGCAGTGCTGCTGTGATTCTGCACCTGCTTATCACCCACTGGTTTGCTCTATCAAATGACGTAATGCTATTGTGCACCAATACAAATGTTAAGTCAGGTGGTTTCCATGAATCTTAAACCAGTTGAGATAGATTGGGGAGAAGAAGGTGAAAAACAACACCTGGTTCTGATCTCTGTCCAACACAACTACAGACCAGTTTCTAAGCTTCCATAATAACACAGAGCCGCCAGAAAATTAATACCTGGAATAATTGATCGATGATATTTTTGAGATATTGGATTGTAGTATTGTGTTTGATAGGCAGGGAAGATGAGTATCTTGTAATAGTTGATGGCTTTTATATGGGGTGCCACAGGGCTTCATTCTAGGCCCCATTCAATTGTCTCTTATTACCTTTGGGCAAAACTATAACAGTATGATGTTTAATTCGATTGCTATGCAGATCATACTCAGCTGTATTTTTCCTGCAAACGATCTGAATCAGATTGAGTTGGTTTCCCCTCATAATTTTTCTTAATAGGTTTTTATTCTGTATTATTGTAATGCAGTGCTGTTTGTCTTAATGAAAACATGATTGCTCGGTTTCAGGCCGTTCAAAATGCAGCCGGCAGACATTTAGACCATTTGCAAAAGGACAATCATCTTTCTCCTATTTTGGCTTCACTCTTTGTTTCAGATTGTATTATTGAAATTCATAAATGGACTTTTAAGGGCCTGCATGATTTGGCAACAACCGTGGCTGAGCTTGGAAATAATTTTTCATGCTGTTCACATTGTTGTTTTCTTTGATTGAGATTGTTTTCTTTATTTCTAATTAGTGATGAAACACTTTGTAAGGCTGTTCTGAAAATGTGCTATATAAATGATTATTATTATTACTGTTATGATTACATGTTACCATATTACGCATGTGTATATTTACATATATTTATAAATGAAAATATTATCAAATTGGATTGCAGTGAAATGGATTACATTGGCTTTTATGTGCGTACCACCTGTTTGAAGTTTGAGTCCAGACATCCATCCAGAAAGTGATTGATTACAGAGAGCAGTGAATTCGACTGTGGTCTCCAGCGTGAATCTGGTTTTGTGCGCATGTGATAGTGGTTTAGAAAAACAGCGCGGATCATTAGTGAAACACTTGTTTGATCACAGTTCCCAGAGTTAATGATAGGAGTGAGCGTGACTCAGTAATGGCTCTGTGGTATTTATATGTGCGCTCTGGCAGTTCTGTCCTTGTGAGGAACACGTTGAGCTCTGGATGTTGAGAGCGAGGACATTTTTGAAAAGTGAGGACATCTCAGTAGTGCTTCTTGAAAGAGCTGTTTGCACCAGGGGTGAGAGCGGGATCGGATCAAAGTCCAGGTGAAGGTCGGGCTCCGTGTGTAGTTGAGATGATTAAAAAGATATGTTGTCGACTTGTATCATTTGTTATCTAGCAACGGGAACGACTCACTTAATTAGCGGGATCTGGTAACGCTGCAAAACAACCAAAAGTTCAAGACACAGTTTGAGTCCAACCCTGAGGTTAGTTGAACTTGTTATTGAGAGAGAACAAAGGGAGAACAGGACATTTTTCTTGATAGCCATCACGGTTTACTGACCAATTTCCTGGTTCAGTGTTGACAAGCCGTTATTACTTTTGCACGCATACATAGCTTTCCAGTGCTATAACATAGCATGTATTCGCTAATGTTGCACTTATTTTGGGGTTTGTTAATTCACATGAGGGGATTTTTGAAAAGGGTTGCAATTATTTTGGTAGGTACGGTTTTTATCATAATTACAAGAGAAGTGAAAAATGCATTGTTTTTGTATATGGTTGATAGAAAGGTATTATTTAAAAGGTAGATGGAGAAGTTTAAAGGGCAGAGAGAGGCAGAGCCAAGCTGCATGAAGGCAGAAAGCGAGCGAGCGAGATAGTAAATTGAAACTCTGTACTTTACAACCGAGCTAGTTATCAGGAGAAGGTGCCAGTTATTGACGGATTCTGGGCAACAGATGAGGGGCTCTTTACAGGCCCTGCTCACACACACACACACACACACACACACACACACACACACACCAAACCACAAAAAAAGTCGCACATCCATGAAATCACTCAGGCGCACATGCTCCCAAAACCACACTGACATGTATAAAGGCCCACACACACGTTTGGCCCCTCAAACACACATGTGCAACACCCGCACCTCCACACACGCATGCCTCCTTTGTAATTACGCAGCCGTTTTAGCCCCCCCCCCCTCACCATGCCCTCTCCGATGGAGCGACTCTGCCAGCGCCGTCTTCACAGAGCTGCTTTATGAGCATACCGCCATAATCACAGCTCAGCGCTTTATAGTGTGGATAAATGGCACTGCTGCATCATTATCCTGGCATATGGTTAGTGTCTTGCTGACACCACAGACTTCTTCGCTCATCGAATGTCACCGGTAGAGGGGATTGTGTTGTTTTTCTGGGAGGAGGGAAAGAATGGAACAAAGGCAGAGGTACCTGGAAGGAGCAGGTGAAGAGAGGGATGACAGCTGAAGAGGGGAGGAGAGGGGAGATTAGATATGACAGGGGGAGCAGAGGAGTTGAGAAAAAGACGAGCAGAGAAGGGGAGAGGAGTGTCACCTGGGATAAAGAACAGAGAGGGAGAGAGGTGGAAAGAAGAGGTGAGAAAAAGGATAAATGGAGACCACAGCGAAGGTGGAGCTTCCCCCTCTTGTTCCCTTCAGGGATGACAGGAACGATCAGGAGGAGAAAGGAGAAGTGAAGGGGGAAGCGTAAGTCTTCATTTAGACTCACATCCTATCTTTCACATCAGGGACACGCCAACACCAACAAGCTGCACGTGCAGGGAATCTAGTTTCATGGTATCTGGCCCTTATAGCATCGATTGGCAGTGAATTATCACGGGTTGTATGTGGAATCTCTGTTGCTGCCTGTTCAACATGCAGGCAAAGTATTTCTCTGAGATGGATCAAGGCTGCTCTGGACATTCAAAGGTTTCAAAATGATCCCACCAGGCACTCGCTCTTCCAGGTCTCACGCTAAACTGGGAGCTCTGTGTACGGCTAAAAACACTACTGGACAGGGGAGTTCTCCAGATTGCTTAAACAACAGCTTGTCTCTTATACATCCAAGCAACTGTGTCCTTGTAAAATGATGAATTTAGCAAAGACAACAGCCTCAACACTTGTAATTGATTTTCCATGTTGCGTTCTACACCCGAAGCTAATGCTGGTTGTTTCAAAACTTCTCAGTTTAAGAAACTCTATCAGGTCTATCCATAGAGTTGAAGCGTTTTTCAATCTAAAACGTGCATGTAGCCTTAGATGAGCTGGTATTTCCAATCAGCTACTAATGGAAAAGCGTACAATGGCCACTCTTGATCCTTAACTACATTTAGTTTTTTTTGGTAATCTGGATTTGAACCAAACTCAGGCTGTCACCACGAAAACCTCAAGAAGAGAGAGGAGAAGAACGTAACACATCAGGGCAGACAACATGGAGCCAGATTTATAATAAAGCATAGATGGAAACTTCAATTAAATACTATCCAGAAAAAGAAGATATAAATATAAACGTATTTACATATACATTTAATTAATTCAGTATTGATTTAAAATGTAAATTGTCTGAACCTCTGTTTGGCTCGGTGATGCCTCAGTGGTGACGGCTGCAGATGGGTTGAATGCAAACAGACACTCTGAAGTGTCCTGCTCCCCTGAGCCCACGCAGACACATAAGATAAAGATAATGACATTTCCAGTATTTACAGTTTTACTGTCTTTACTCCTGTCCAGGGACTGTGATTTATGGAGGCTGTGTGTGAGCGGGTGGGCCACTCACAGGGCCCCGGAGTGCACTGCGAGAATCAAACCCCTTCCCCGCTCCTCTTTTTCCCTTTTTCCCTCCGTCTGTCTCCCTTCACATTATCTCATTATATCTTTGTAATTTCATTTTATTTCTTTCAGACGGATCTCTCCTCTCTGTGTGTTCCTGTTTCCTATAAGTCCCTTTTTTTTTATTCTCCTTATATGATCACGTCTCTCTACTTTTTTCTTATTTCCTCATATCTGTTATCATCAGTGCATCCTCTTGCTTATGTGTCCTATATGCCCGGGTCTGGGTACAAGCAGAGATCAATGTGTGGTGGAGATAAGGAAGATCATCGGTATGGGGTGTAACGGATGGAGGTATACGATGATAACCATATTATGTATAATGGGAAATTCCAGGTATGTGACCCTGTGTTCGCCAAACCAGATTCTTCTGCCAGGATTACATTCACTTACGACCTTTCTCATCTAATTCGTGAATCGAATTCAGTTTTATTCTCTACGTTTTTTGCCGGCAACAATATGAAGGACAAAATCCAAATATGACAAAAGCACTTAATCATGTAGAAATCTCAGAGATGATAAAAAGTAAAAAACGATTATTTCCTTTATTGTTCAGAAGGTTGTGAACACTGAAGTCAACACTGTCAAAGACCCAGTTTATAAAAAGCACACAGCCCAGGGCCCTGACTTCTTCTTAACGGAGTGTTTCGCTCACAATATTATAACGGCAAATTTTATTCATAAAACACAGTTGTGATAATGTACGCATGCAACCGCCGATACATCATTTGAATCAGGCGTTTTGCGGCTTATTATTTCACAGCTGAAATAAAAACTCCGTCCCGACGCCGCTCCTGAATATTGAGCTTCTGTCTGCAGCCGAAATGAATGACTCAGCAGATAAACAGCCGCTGATGGGAGTATTACACAGGCAGGAACGGCAGCAATACAGGCAACTCAGAGTATAAGTACATCCACAGATAAAATGCAGGCATTTAGATCGACAATATAAATGATACAGAGGATTTTCAGGGAAGGTTTAGTCTGCAGCCGTGGCATCAAGAACCATGTGCAGGTTTTTAAAGATGACGAAGAAACTTGTATTTCTCCAGAATTTACAAGTTTATCTGATGATCTTTGATGATCTCACATTAAAAAACCATTAGATTTATATTAACTAATACCTCCGATGACAATGTGTGAGGAGAAAGGTTCTTCGAATTAGTTCTAAGACACGTTTTAGCTTCTCTGAACATTTAGAACTAGAATGAAGCTCAGTAGATCACGTCTCTCCGTCAAGGCCCAGCTTCCCCATCACTACACCAGGGGGAAGCTGGTGTAGTGAGTGGGAAGCTTGGCCTTCACCAGATCCAGATTTTCATTTGGATGTGCACCAAATTGCAAATACTCTTCTTTTTTTTCATCTAGATCCATGTATTTTTCCCTTAGAAATCAAGGACAAAGATGAATATTAAAGAAGGCTGAAGGCCTGGATCCGACCTGATCCAGATCTGCACCAAAACTTGAATGGGTTCTGCTCATGGAAATCAGTCGGGTGAAGTTTGAACACTCCTGCTCCTAAACACACACATGCAGACGGACACTGTAGTTAAACTGGCAGATCTAGAAGCTGGTCGGGACCAAAGAGTTACACTCAATTCAATAAAATTTTACTACAGCGCCAAGACTTAGAGTGAATGATAATGTTGCTCCACATCTGTTTTATCCGTTGGACTCACACCACTTAATATTTACCACGTTTTCAACGAGGACTTAACACTGACATCGTCCACTTCATTTAAATGCAATTTGCATGAGGATCTGTTTTAATTTAAATATAATTCAGGGCCCCAGTGGGAGCACTCAGGCCTCTGGGGGTCTATGTTACAGCCCGGCGTGCACGTGCCCGCCTCTTGCTCTTTTTTCCCGTGTGTAGTTTCTTTCCCTGCGAGCGTCCGACTCAACGCCGCCGGCTCCCAACGGCTGTTTGTTCACGAGTGTGTGTCAGCGTGTCCACACTTGGCTTCCCCCCCCCCCCCCCCCCCCCTCTCCCCAAAGTGCCGTTAAAAGGAGCCACTCGGCAGAAAGTGATTCATGTTCAATTTCACAGAGTGCAATCATGAACCTTTGCTCCCCTTTAATGCTCACCCATATAAAGTAAGAAGAAAAAAAAAAGAAGAGAAGTGTTTTCATCAGCAGCTAAAGTATGCGTTTTATATGGGGGAGCAAACTCTGAGGTCAGCGTGGAAGGAAAACAGGAAGTTTAAGGAAATCGGGGGAAAAGTAATTTGTGTGATTATTCAGGTGTTTGTGCAGAGATCAGTTGATTTTACGCACGGGGGGGCGGGGGGGCTCTCGATACTGTCCTGATGCATCGAGCTGACCTGGAGAAGGAGGGAGGAAGGAGAGGAGGAGCTGAAGAGGAACGTGGTGATGACACGAGAGCTGAATCCCATCACGTCTTCTCTGCTGCAGGAACCCGAGAAACAATCGAGGGCTGGAAAACTCAGTCATTCAGGAAATCTAACCGACGACTCATTAGTTCCACGCGGACGCCTGATGTGCTCGTTCAGCCCAACACACCCAACGTGAGGCCAGAGAGTTACGACACGTTCAAGGTGTCATTCAGCTCTCAGAGGGAGGACCACCCCCCCCCCCCGTCCTGTCTCCCCTCCAATCAGCCCCGTACAGTGAGTTAGTCGAGGAGTCAGTTATTCAGTCCATTAAGTCGGATTGGAGCCGTCTAGTTAAACGGCTCTCTTCACACCTCGTTTCTCCGTGCACTCGCTTTTCTCTCATTTGGAGGCAGACGTGCGGCGGAACAAGAGGAACTAGGTCAGGAAAATTGAAAAGAAGGTGAAGAGAAATTACAGCGATAGTTTCGTGTTGGGAGAACATTTCTGAGCGGTGCTGCCACTCGTCTTCTTTCTCTGTGATTTTCTAAAGTGTCTTTCTTTGTGCTCCGTCTCAGATGCCGTCATTTTGTTTTCTATGCCTTTGTTCTCCTCTTTCTTGCCTTTTTGTTCTGGAGCCTTCTCACACCTTAACTCTCAGTTCAAGAATATATATTTAACACGACTGTTAGATTCCTTAACAGATGCAATTTGCATATATTTGCATTCATCACGTTGGATCAAAGCTTCGTATTAAATGGAAGTAATTTGAAGACAATAAGACAATAGAAAGGGAATAAATATGTATTATTTGCAGAATCGTGGTTTTTGAAAAGCATTGTTCAGAAACTAATTTCTAAAACTTCTATATTTCTTTTTAGCGAGTGGTTTGATACAAACGCGACTCCAGGCAAATGATTATTGGTGAAATATGTGTGGGTACATATGGTGTCCCGGCTGGAAAGTCCTTGAGCAAGGCACTGACTCAGCTGTTCGTGTTATGATCTGTCACTTTTGCACTATGGTGTTGTGAGTTTCCTCTGTTGCGTATTTGCCTTGTCTCCAGAAAACGTACCCGAATGTGAATCCAAGAAACCAAACAAACCCTTTTATTATCAACCGCAGTGACGGACATTATCTCAAACTGCAAAACACTCGCCCACTCCGGGACATGAAGGACGTCATTATTCCATTGCGATCCCATTACAGTGCATTGTACCAGCTGTGATCAAAGCCTAATATGTTCTATAATTGCAACGCTTCAAGTGGCTGATAATAATCAAGTCTTTGGTGAGAAGCATTTAGTGAAAACACGAGCTTTGCTGTTATGGCCCTAAAATATAAGACACTCCGCTCCACACTGTTGCTCTGTGTGTTTCAACTGGTATCCCACTGCCAAAGAACAATGCAATTATTATAAAGCAGTTAAACCACTAAGGAACATCTCTCCACTGTTTAGGATGAGATAATTAAATGGCCGTCATCATGTCCTTGTTACCATTAATTTAATGATACATTAATAGTGAGTAAGAATCTGTTTTGCCTCTCGTCTCCGTTTGGTTTGTTCCTTTTTCCACAGAGGACACAGCAGCAGCTTGTTCTAATGGTGGGAACCTGCCCTGGCTGCTCAGCCTTGGTATCTACCAGCACACATGCAAGAGGAATATAGAAATCTCTATCGCTAGTCCCTGTGCAACACTATACCTGCACACACACACTTATATATATATATATATATATATATACATGTCACGTGGAGGTATTAAGTGCGTGCATGCATTATATCCTCCACTCACACATGCATCCACAGCCGTGAGGCATTAAACTGCTCTTCTCAGTATAACTATGATTATCCGTCCCTCAATTGGCTGCGTCTCCACCTCTCCTGTCGTCTCCAAATTGACTCGTCGACTTAATGTCCTTTTTTCAGAAAAACACTTCCTCCACCGACGTCCCAGGATGCCAATATCAATCTACTTTTTTTTTTTCCATTCCTTTTGTAATCTTCATTTTCTCCTCCGCGCGTCTTTTCATCTTATTTTCAACAGTCCTCCGGAGAGAATAGAGCGGCATATGCAAATTCATTCACCTTGTCACAGTGTAGTATGGATGATTGTCTCCTTGAACAAATACGGAACATGTGAGCGTGGTTCAAGTGTTGTGCTGCTTTTTATTTCTCTATAAACTGTTTCTACAGACATTCGTCTCCAATGAGAGTTTTTCCAGTAACGTGCAACGACACATTTCAGAGCGAATCAGAGTTTCAGTTGAATGTGATGCTTCTCTGCTCTGCACCTTATTGCCTCTAAACAGTAAGGAAAGGAGTTAAGGGTTGGAAATATGTCAAACTCTATGGATTGAATGATTCAGGTATTCACATAATAGTAGCTGACATCAGCGAGCTGCTTTACACTAGAGGATCTCAACGTATGGAAGATGAATGAAATTAAATTATGAACACATTCTAAAGGCTGATCTCTACCTTTTGACTATCATGTAAACGTCTAATGTGAGTGTGTCCAGGAGCAAAGTATCCTCAATAATTGAGAAATGGAATAAGTTTGGAACTACTTGAACTCTTTGTGGAATTGGCTGTTCAGTAAAAGTTGAGTGAGAAGGGCCTTGGTCTGAGGGGGTGACTTGAAAATCCTTCGATCACATAAACAGAACTCCAGAGGTTTTTCTGCACAAATTGGAGAAACCTGCTCTACAGACATCTCTCTCAGCAGCTCTGCATTCAAACACAACATAGAAACTCCTGCCACTAGAGTTCTGGGGATGTAATTACAACGGGACAACTGGGCATGACTGTGAATGCTTGTCCCAGTGTGGAGGCCCAATGCTCATTGTCCAACATCAGTCCCTGACCTCCACGAGCTCCTGAGTCCGAACAAGAGCAGATTCCTCAAATCTTCAGCATGTCATACCCGTGGTTTTGGAACTAGATTTTCAACGTTGTAAAGTTTTTGTCAAGATACATTTTAGAATTTAGCATTTATGGACATAATGGTGTGTGTCAGAGGTTTTTGTGTTGACCCACATGGCTCCAAAACCAGAATCCATGACCTGTCCCCAACTCTGCTGCTGCTTGATAACACACTCAGTGTTTAGAGAGCTTCTCCAGGCTGGACTCTCACTCCAACTGAACACGACTGTTGAATAGAGTCAGATTTTACTCCTGAAAAGAGCGACAGCAAAATGTAAACGGGAAAAAAGGAAAAGGAAATCTCTCTTTTCTTCAGGATTTGCTTCAGTGCCTCGTGCAGTTTGGTCTGGTTTCCTCCTCACTCCTTCTCTTCTACCTCTCCCTCAGCCTGCCCCTTGCTTTTATCGCTACCTTTACTTATTATATACTGCTATAATATACCGTGAGGAGAAAAAAATGCAATAAAACTAATATTAAAAAATGGTCATGGAAGAAGAAGAGGGCGGGGGGGGGAAGAGAGAGAGGAGTGAACACATGGAGGGAGAAAGGAAGTGTTCTCTCATTTTGCTCTGGGGACACACACAAACACACACACACACACAAACACACACACACACACACACACACACACACACACACTCACACACACAGTCTACATGTGCACCAGAGGCTCTCGAGTCATTTCTGAAAACAAAAACAGTTTTCAACATGGGAAATGAAACGATGTCTTTCTCTCCCTCTTCGTACTGTTGGTCTGCTTCCTTCTCTCCGTCCACAGAAACACTTCAGGGCTGTAATTTATCATAATTGTTTTCCTCTTCCACCTCCTGCTCTATACGTAAAGCTCAATGTTTCCTATTTATTTTTTATGCCCACCCCCCTTTCCTTACGTGCTCTTCTTCTTTATTTGTCTTATTTGCTCTCTTCTCCCACTTTCTCATTTGAAAGTGTTCGGTTTGTCCAAGGTTCACAGAGTTTAGAGCACACATATACACACTCACACACAATAGAGTTAATTTGGCAAACATTTTATTTTCTATTAAGCATTATACGATCTTTTGTGTTTTGGTAGGTAATGTTATATGAAGTCGTAGGATTTTAACCAGTGTTTTACTTTGTCCTGTGTCACGTGTTCTTTAGAGCTTTTGTTCATGAAAGTTAATAAATCAACCTCATTCTTCTTTTCAAGATTTAGTTCACAGAAAGTAATTTTAGTCAGTTTCAGTCAATTGTGGTTTATTTTAGGTGTAAATCAAATTTGAATCAATCCAGCCAAACCAAAACAACACATCACAGTATGTGTGATTAGAAACAGATTCTGTGTTGACTCATAAACTGCATAAGTGTAGAAAATAGGGATTTTAAATGTCATAATCACTTAAAGCAGATATTTAACAGATTATACTTCTCCGGAGTCAGTTTTTCAGATTGAGCCCATGTTTACAAAGAGTCCTCAGAGTTTGTTTGTCTCCATGTCTACATTACTGTTTGTTGATAAAGTCATAGTTAGTGTTAGAATGAAATTGATGCCTTCTCATCATAGAATTGAGGACAAAAGCATATTTCGTTGCAGTTTTACTAAAGGGAAGTTTGTCTATTGGTTAAAAAGGACGAGAGCTTCTGCAGATTTGAGAGAGACCACGAGGACAGTGGAGACATGTGACGTCTAATGTATGTGAGTGTGAACATCAAGCATAACTGTGCAGGGATATCATTTGATTTTATGGTCCATTTGAGCTGTAATGGCACTGAAATAATGGACATCATAAAACTATAGCACCCTCACAAAGGTGTTAAGGCTAAATGTGAATATAGTGTATGTTAAATATTTCATGATGTATGTAGCCCCGGTGGCAGCAGAAGACACAGGAAACAAAAGGAGACGGGAATGAGGTGTTAGATTAAAAAAATAAGAGTAAAACGTTGCATTGTATCAGATTTAATATGTTTACAATCTGAATTATTATTCAAAATATCGACAAATCAGACAATTTGTTTGCATTTAGTGTAAAGACTGAAATCCAGCTTTGATTCTTCTTGTTAACGTCTCCACAAGCTTTGAGGACCTGGATTTGGACAAATAATGTCTTTCTTACTGGCAGATCTTTCTAAAGCTCCATCTATTGGATGGGAAGTGTCTCTGAACTGGCTTCTTCAGGTGACTCCACAGGGTTTAACTCTGGGAGAGTAAGAGATTTGTCCCGAAAGCTGCTGCAGCATTGTCCTTTTACTACGTTTAGCCAGGTGGACGACTTCAGGAGGAAACCTGCTCAATCCCAACCTCTTCCTAAGGTTCTTAGGAACAATCAGAAGTCATGTTTCCTCTACGCTTCAAACAGAGATCTATGGTTCCTTGTATTTTATAGCTTGACCTCATGCAAACAATGGGTTACTTTCCATTCAATTCAGTTTCTGGTCTTGATACAACTCAAGACGAGGAAGCACCTGAACTCCACAGCATAAGGTCTGATGTGAAGGAGAATTTTTACATTTTTGGGTAAATTTGCAATAAAAAATCCACTTTTTTCAGTTCAATGGGCAAAACCAGAGTTTTTATCAACAGGAAATTCAATCAACAACTTATGAAGACTGTAAAAACATCACAGTAAATGATGGGAGGGCAGAAAGAGGAACAAAGATTTCATGGAAATCCCACAATGAGCTCTAAAGAGATTAATTAAGTTGTGTTAAAACGTGTGTTTGCACATGAACACCACACTCTGTTAATTTACAGCCTTTATTAGTCAATTCTCAAAGTCACATCACACCCCCGAGTGTCTCCTTTGCCGCTGCTTTGATTTAGGATGAAAATAAAGAGGAAAAATGTCTGAGGACCGATTGTCAATCTTCTGCCGGAGGTTTGAATAGTTTCCAGTGGAAATAGAGAGAGAGCATAAAGTGGATTTATGATGAGGGGGAAAACGACACAGACACTGAGATCTCTATTAAACTACTTGTCTTTTAAACAGCTGAATCAGCTTTGTATTCAAATTTCATCAATGGAGACTTGGCTGTTATCGTCATATTTACAGTTTTTTACATTATAAAGCTCCAAAATCCACCATTGTCTCGTCTCAGCCAGTCACTTACACTGTCATCCTTATTGTTTTGACTTCTTTGGGACCAATTTCACAGTCGATCGTCTTTTAAGGGGAAAGTAGCTCAGTCGCTCTCACCAGGAAAACAGCAGCTTCACTTCTTCAATCAAATGCTTACAAGTGACCGTTTGTGACTGTTCTCTGTCAGAGGCAAAGCCCGACTCTGTGTTTGTCTCCAAACCTGCAGACCCCAATTATCCTCCTACGTCATTGGTGTTCTTTCTTTTCATTGTGTTTCTTCTCTCTAACCTAAAGCACGTTACGCCTCCCACCCCCCTCCACTTGCATCAGGATCTCAGTCTATAGGAGCTGAACACCAACTAACAACCCACTCAACCTCCGTCTTCATCCAACGCTGCAGCTCTGAGCGCTTAATCACAGCATCTCAAACACAACCTCTCTATCACAACACTTCTTCTCATGCATTTACTACAATGAATGAAATGACTCTAATGCATGGCGGCTTCTTCCCCTCACTTCTCTTCATTTGATTCCAACAGCTTCATAAGCCAGAGGAAATGTTTGGGTCTCATGGATTCAATAATCCTTTGCCTCTGTAACTTCAACATATTTCCCCCAAACTAAAAATATAAACACTTTTTAGATAATTCTCAACCACCTTATTGAAATCAGTTATCACAACTAATATTTGGTTTTGTTGTTAGGTCAGAGAAAAGGCTCCTGAACCCCCACACGTCCTCTGGCCTGTTGTCATTCCAGTGCAGTTCTGCTGCTAATGACTATAATTTGTTGAAGAAGAAAGAAACACAAAGTGGATGAATGTATCTCCATCACAGCTTCTAAGGGCCCACTTACTCTTATATTAAATGACACTTGTATTTATTTCCTACTTGTGCCTGATTAATTTGTCAGTTTTTATTTAATTAATTATATAAACCCTAAAAGCAATTAAGGTTGTGTCTTCCCTCAACACAAAGGGTTTGTAATGTTGATTTCTGCCGTTTGTCCAACTTGTGAAGTCTTTTTTTTAAGAAACTTATTTAAATGATTTTGATCTGAAGTCACCACAGAATCTTGGGAAGTATTTGGAAGCAAAGGGAAAGTAATTATAATGTTTTGAAAGCGAGACATGTGTCTTTTCACCAGGGTCAGCTTGGACCAGCTCCGGCCCTCCCGCGACCCTCAAAGGAAGAGGATAGAAAAAGACGAGTAGTTTGTTAAGGACAGAAACTGACGGACGGATGAGAGTGAAGACAGGCGCAGTAATCAGAGGCCAGACGGGGTCGGGAAGCTTCCATCCCACTGATCTGTGATGGATTTAAATTCACAGGATTCATCAAGTTATTTAAAATTAAAAGTCTTCTCTGGGGAGTTATTTCATTTCGGTTCGGCACCAGTCTGTGAGGGTCAAAGGATTTCTGTGTCTGCTGTCAGACTCGGTACTAAAATGAGTTTCACTAATAAACTGCATTGAAATCCTCCGGCGTGCTGGGGCCTCGATTCCTCCATCTCACACATGGATCCTGGGATCGAGAGCACAACACACAATGAGCGGTGCATTCACAGTCTGATTACTTGTTATATTTTTCTAATGGTACATTAACTGATTTGTTGGCCACTCGGGGGCCGTAAAACATCACCGACGTGTTATCTCCTGTTAAGTTAAATATTCTTTGGAGCTGATAAGACCTGCAGCGGCGGTTTGACGATTCCCCGCGGGGTCATCACTATTAGCATCTTTCACATTACGCACATAGCTCTTAAAATAATGAAGAGCTGATGCGTCGAGGTGAGGCCATAAAAAGAAACTATTAAAAATGAAAGTAGAGACACCGGTGACACATCCGACTGAGGGAGACTCATTTCTGCCTTTGATTGCGTTACTGAGATATTTGCTAGGAATCTTATTCAGGTTTTTAATAAGATAGAAAGAGAGGACATCAGAAAAATGGCAAAAATTATAATTAAAATCGAAACAGGAAGCAGTTTTAAAGAGATATTAAAGCAGATGCAAGCACAGGTTAATATCTTTTGGAATCCCAGTAATAATACATGTATTTCTCATTCGCTCGTTATAAGGTAAAGGTTTGGCTCGTGGTTAATCGAGGACACAAACCTCCTCCAGGGAGAAAGTCTGCTTAAAAAGACTGAATCAACACACAGCGATGACTTCCTCTTCCAAAAATATACTTTCAGATTCAAATGAGTCCTTTGTAGACGGGACGTGTCGGGGACGGGGGTTCAGGTGTCACCGCTCTGTCTAACAGCCGCTGGACTACAATCAGAAAAGTCATTAACCTCAATAAACGCTCTCTTTTTAGCCCGGGCACCATTCGTTTAGAACATAATTAGGTGTTTGACACCTGAATGGACGATGTCACAGGGGCTGGGATGAATTGAGGCTTTTTTCAGATATGACTGCTTTTGGGTAATGGAGGTAATCCCGATGAAGATATAACGAGGTAAAGAAGATGGGAAAATTGGAAAGTGACAGTTTGCCGAGCTTAAAAAAAGGAGTACATTTTAAACTTCTGCATCCAACTCTCACGTCTGACAGTTATCGGCAGATCAGGATCTGTATCCGGTGTCCTGTCCCTGTCTGCTCTCCCCCGGCCCTCGCTCTCCTTCACACTCCGCCGGCCCTCCATCCGTGAGTCATCCCTCTCAGCTATTAGTACAGCCGGCTGCAAACAGAAGAGAAAAGCAAGGTTCAGCGCCTAGCGTCACCAAGTCACACGGGAGTGAAGGATAGCCACAGCAGTGAAAGATTCAGACGACTGAATTATGTTCAAGGGAAAACGCTCGGACACAGTTTATTCTTTATATTTATGCAGGAGAGGAGAATGTAAAACCTCAGACGCTCACACTGAAGGAATGAACTTTAGGCTGAATTTAGTGAAATTTGTTGCATATTCTCAAAAGGCCAAGGATATTAATTCTGCCTGTTTCTTCATGGCCTATTGTACAGTGACTCATGCTTTTGGGATTTTACAACCAGGCACGAAAGATGCTTCTCAGACTTCTGTCTTTAATATAGTCATCATATGACTGTTTGTGTAGCTCTGCTGTGTCACATCAGATTAACTAAAAGTATACTAGTATAATGTCACCAGGGTAATATGTTATTTCCATGGGCTTTTACTTTGAAATTCTACATCAGATTGTCCTGATTTTGTCTGAGTGAGACTCTGAGGGGATGAACTATCATTAATTGAAATTAGTTTGTGTAAACAGGAAGTTTCTCAATGACTGAGTCTGTTATTTTGTTTCTTGAGCTTAGGTTTTTCTTAATTATAAAGTAGGACAAATTATTTACATAAAAAATCACGACTTATTTTTGTCTAAATCTTCTCTGAAAGAAGAATTGTTCCATATTTTATATTTGAAACTAATTATATTCATGTTTTTCAGGACAAGGACATTTTGTGGCTGTGGGAATATGAGGTTTCTTCACAAAGTTTGAAATAGTGCGTTCAAGGTTCAACTTAATTGTCATTATACAATAAATTAGAGTAAAATCTGCATAAAACAATGCATTTTTAAGTAGTATAACATTTTGAAATTAAATGGGAAATGGAATATTTACAAGACAGATGACCCAAACTGCCGGTGCTCCCTCGTCCTCCTGTCCCTGTGTGTAACTCAGGAATGATCCTCAAGCTCCTCCTCTCTCTCACCGTAGCCGTAAAACACGGGAACACAAACCGAGTCTGTGTTTCCTTTCATCCTCTCTCACCTCATCATAGTGTTGAAGACCTGCTGGGAACCTCTGATACTGCTGCCACATTAATAGACTCAACGTTGTGCTGCTTAATGAGTACACAGCTGCTTTGACCCCTAAAGTGTTCAGCATAAAAACACACGTATTAATACTAACACACAGGGAGGTGTGTGTGTGTGTCTGTGTGTGTGTGTGTGTGTGTGTGTCTTGGGTACATTACAGCCACAAACCTAATAATCAGTGTAAATACAAAAGCTCACACACACACACACACACAGACTCACATGCACATGAAAGACTCACACACTGCAGAGTATGACCAAAGAGCAGCCCGCTGTGGGACGCCCAGGAGTGTATTACACTAGGAGCCATATTAATCAATATATAAACACCGTCGCCTGCTGGTGAGGGAGGCAGCAGCAGGGGTTGAATCAAGGCTATGGCACGCGTGTGTGTGTGTGTGTGTCTGTGTGTGTGTGTGTTACTTTGCCGTGAGCGCATACACTTGTCTACAGCAGAGATTTGATGCTTTATATAGGCTCTGCAGTATAATACTTTACTGTGAAATAATAATAATGATTTATATTTGATGGTTTTACACATTTGATACTGCAAGCTACGGCTTTTTTTATTATTTTATTTCCAGCGGTGCTCACCTCTCGTTTACGGTTCGAGTCCCTTTGACTTCATCCGCTTGTTGTGGCGTTACAGCCGGTGTGTGAAGTGGATTAAATTCAGTGGACTTTATGACTTTTGATGTTAATGCCTCTTTTTTGTGAGTTTTTTTCCGACTTTAGTTCAAGATAAAAAAAAAAAAGTGGCCAAGTAGGTTTAAACCTGTATGAAGTGATGCATTAAAGGAAGTTAAGCATCCACAGAGCGACCTTGAAATGCGACTACAACCTCATCAGTGGCCAGTTTGAATTAAATGGACGCCATTAAAAAACTGAAACTCACACACAGAGTAAAACTTTTTCCGAACCAGTATTAACATTGCAGGGCTGTAAATTGAAGGTTATTCCCTAAAGACAAATTCTGCTGGAATCTGGAGTTCTGGCATAAAAATCCTCAAGGGAACCTGAGAGCTTAGTTTGCAGAGGTAAGTTTTGACAAAGTGTGGTGGTCCATGAAGGCAGACATGAGGACGGGCTATTTTGAGATAGGCTGGAACAGGCGTGGGGGGGGGGGGGGGGGGTCAAGGTCCAGACTGCATGGACCAAAATTGAGTCCGACCAAGAGGTGTCTAAATAGTCTGGAATCTTTTTTTGGATAGTTCGGACTTGTATTTAATTTAACAAAGACCTGAACCTTGAACCAGAAAAAATCTCTGCAAGACTATTTTGAGACATGTAACTAGACTTTGAAAGTGAACAATCGAGAAATGCTCCTTTTTTAAATGTTTTCTCTCCCGTCAGTTGAAAGAACAACACCCATGTTCCCTGTTCGTTTTCAAGGCGTTTCACATTATTGAGTCACCTGTACCACAGCTGTTAATGGAGAGAGTAGTGAGTAACGATTCCTGCCGCTGCTCATCAGATCCACTGAAGCTAAATCACAAGTGCCAGCTTTATCTTCTACCCGTCCTCCCTGTCGGTCTCTGTTTCATTTGCAATTTTCTTTTCTTTGCTTTCTGTTTTTTATTTTGGACGCCCTGCTGGAAGCTGCCAGCCTCTGAGACAAGCTGCGGAGAATTAAACCTGTTTTTATACCGGCTACACCAGCAGGTTATTATGTTCTTTGTGACTCCGAACAAACACACAGGCACACATCTGAAACTGTGTGCAGCTCGATGTCACAGTCACTTGTCTGCGGTCGTCTCCCAACTCATTTATCATCATTTATCAGTCTTCAATTTTAGAACCAGAATCAAGCAGGACAGAAAAACATTTTCTGAAGTGCCTCTCTCTGGAAATTCATAAATTCTCTTTGAGTGACGACTCCAGCAGCAGCAGCAGCACACTCACACACTTTTGCTACAGAAATGTTTCAGGGCTTTTTTCCGTCTCTGGAGTTTCCTGACGACCAAAACTGTGGTGGCCCCCCCGAGCTGTTTGAACCACTGGCACAGGTGGATGGTGCCGAGTCACCCGAGGCTGCAGCGCTCGGCCTCTGAGGAGCACGGTGGTCCCGACGCTCTCGAACCGCCGGCGCAGGCAAGACACTCTGTGAGGCCAGGAACCTGCCACTTCATACATTTCTGTCACAAAAGTTACAGCCGGGGATGATGCAGCTGTGTGAGAGGACATGGGGAATGGGGGGGGGGGGGGGGGGGGGGCTGTGGTGGTGATGGAAGGTCAAGAAATAAGAAAAGTAAAGTCTGTCGAAATATCTGCAAAGAAGCTGCACTGGTTGGTGGAGTCATACAACAGCAGTAAGGTTCTTCTAGTTGTTTTTTTTAATTTGGTATAAATGCGATATTAAAACCAGCATTAGTGCATTTAATCAATTAATCATTTAATTCAGTTTACAGATTAAAAACACAAAGAAATGTTTCAGAGAACAAGACACGAGGCGGAAAATAACAATCAAGAGCATTGTTGTTTTTAACAGTTAGTCAAATGAAGTGAGGCAGCATTTTTAAATTAGTGATTGAAATTGAAAGCCAACAGAGCTGGGCAATAACACATTTATTTATATATATATATTTCCCGTCACTGTCTTTGCAGCTCAGTGTGCGTTCTCTGCTTCAACTCCGCCGCTCCTCTTTTGCACCTTTTGTATTTTCCTCTCTCCTCCTCCTGTGTTGCTCCTCCTGAACTTGTTCATCCGCATTAAGAAACATGAAGCGTGCCGGAGGATTCGATGTTTATCTCTCGAGTGAATTTCAGGTTCAAAGCAATGTATCTGAGATAAGATGGCAAAGTGGCCTGTATTATATTGGTATGCATTAGCATGTTATCCTCTTGCTCGGTCTCGGGGAATTACTAATGATACTGAGGCCCCTCTTTGATTTTCTGTGTGCATTGCTTTTAAAGGTCAGGAAACAAGGTCCAAGCAGATCTTCCAATTTTATTATCCCTCCTCAGTGTTGAGTTACTGTATGTGTGCTGCGGTGGAATAGAGAAACACTCTCAGGATTCAATCTGCGGTGCGTGACAACACGATTACGTCTTAATCCTTATTTCTGCAGAAGGAAAGAAGAAAGAAAAGAAAAACACAACACAAGCCTGGCAGTGAAAGAGAAGTGTGCGTCTACGTGGATCTCATCGGTGTGAACACATTATCTGGACATGCGTGAAATGACTGTTATTAAATTCAAGTGTGAGTCTGCACCAGCATCTCCAGTTTCCCAATGGGGCGGCTCTGTGGTTCGGTGTGTGAATGTGAAGCGGGGTTCTTCATTCATCACTGGTCAGCGCCCGGATTGACCCGACAATTAAAGAGACAGGATCTATTGCATCCGTCCTTTTAACACAATTTATTGTCGGGAGGAAGCCTCGGCAGCTTTCAGGATAAAAGCACTGGACGTATTTATCAAGAACTAACTGAAGACTTGTCCAAAATCAGTAACGGATGCAGACTGCAGCACTTCTATGTAAATTGATGGGAAATCTGAGTGGAAATGGGGAAAATATTTTACAGAACACACAGAAAAAGGTTCTCAGTCCTCTGCATATATAGTTAATCGGAGTTCGTCTTTGCAAAACACAAGAGTGAAGTTTGAGGTTGGATATTCACTCTGGGTTTCCACCAAGGGACCGTCAGTAAATTCCTGTTTGACTCTGAGACAACTGCTTTGTTTTTAATGGCTCCGAATGTCACATGACCCCTTGACTCCAAACCGATGCTGGATTGAATTATCGCCCTTGATTAACAGGAAAGATCCTTTTTTATTGGATTTTTAGAGCTTCTCGTATTTTATATAAATATCAATATTTTCACATTCCATTCATAACTTTCAATAACTTCCTATGTCGCTGTCCTGGAACTTCATCGTCATGATAGAAATAAAAAAAACATGCAGCAATATACTAAGATAAAATCTACAATTTAAAATATTAAGCTTAAGGGAATGATCATGAATGACATAACAATGACTATTGGTTAAACACATGAATCAAACACCAGCCTATAATTCCTGTGTTTTGTGGACTCGTCCATCTGTAACTCTCTTCTCCTAATACAGACTTTGTTCCTTCCATATGCTCCATATGACCTGCTGTCCTAAATAATAAGAATGGTCACTCACCTTATATTTTTAATAAGGAGCTTGCACCTTCCTTTTTCTCACAGAGGGAAATTCTTTTCTTCTCTTTTTGAAACACGGTCGGGAATGAAGCTCAGAGGAACAGAGGGAAAAGTGGAGGTAAACAGGCCTGTGGGACTGTTAGTCTACTGTAATAAGGAAAATGAAGGTTAGGTCTGTGGGGGAAAGTAAGAGAACAACACCTTGTAGTTGAGGGAGGTAAAGTGGTTTGAAAAATAAAAAACAGGTTTGTTTAACAACGAGGGACTTTGAAAATGTGAATGGAGGTAAAGAGGGATGGAGGGTGGAGAGGGGGGGGGGGCGACGGGTGAGAAAATGAAGGTTATAAGTACATCTAAAGTGGAGGAGACGGGGAATAGAAAGTTGTAATTGAAGAAAAGTTGTGCTATTGAGGAATTGAACCATTTTCCCTTTCAGCTCCTGTAACTGGTCGGCAGTGTCACTTTGTGTGTATGTGTGTGTTTGTGTGTGTGTGTGCCTGTGTGTGCCTGTGTGTTAAACAGTTTGAAAGCACCAAAGCTTGTAATAGACGTTCCTCTTCCATCTTATTCTCTTTTTCTCCTCCACCATATTCCCCCCTTCACTCCTGCTGCAGTGACCAGTGAACAACCCTGCTGAGGAGCCTTTCAGCATCAATAATAATGAATGGGGGGGGGAAGAGAGAAGGGGAGGAATGGAGAGGGAGAAATATAGCTCTCCCTCCCTGTGGCCTCGGGGAGTACGGCGCATTGTTCAGTATTCCAGTGGCTTGGCGTGCACGTGCACACACACATTAAATAGAGCCTTGATATCCCTCCTATTGAAAGTGCATGTCAGGTTTACTTCCTCAATACAAATAACTGTCTGGAAGAGTCTCTAAATACAAATGAGAATTGCTTTAGAACGAGGGAGATTAACTTCAGGAACAACAGCCGGAGCAGAAACGGGAACAGGAAGGAACAAACGGGGGGGGGGGTGTCGTGACCACGGCGCCACCAAGTGGTCGGCCAATGGTAGTGAGCACACGCTAATAAATAATCGTGGAAACTATTCCGTGTTTACGCGTTAAAAATAAATAACGGATGATGAGAAATGTCTCCTGGGTACTTGGATTGGCCCGTCACCAGAATTTGATCCTGCCTCATAAGAAAGGTGGCGTCTATCCATTTGGATGAAAAGCTCCCATGTTGATCAAAGAAAGTGAATCTCACAGACACACAAACACACAAACACACAAACACACACACACACACACACACACACACACACACATACACACACACGCGTTTATTATTTAACTCCTTCTCTGATACAATTCCACACTGAGCCCCCCCGGACTCCTGGAGTGTGGAGTAGCTGAATTTAATGGTGTATTTCCTCGGGGCAGATAAGTCAGTGAGTGGACACAGGCTTAGGCTTGAGGGTATAAAATTGTAAATTGGAACCGCTCCACTAAGATCAGCCATTATGTTCCGCGTTTGCTCTTTGACCCGGAATAAATGTGGTTTATGGATCTTGGAGGTT
The DNA here is from genome assembly GCF_947347685.1 of Pleuronectes platessa. Lineage (NCBI taxonomy): Eukaryota > Metazoa > Chordata > Actinopteri > Pleuronectiformes > Pleuronectidae > Pleuronectes > Pleuronectes platessa. Next base: position 17,390,262 of record NC_070644.1, on the reverse strand, counting down.
TTACACTTCTCTCTCTCTCTCAATATGTGAGGTGATATTTTATATTTATCTCATTCTCGACCGAAACTGGCAATTAATTAACTAACTGCTTCCTGTTCAGCTGAAGCTTGGTTTGTATGCTCCGTAGACCTAGAGTGTTTCATAAAAAACTATTAAAAACACATCAGTGAGCCACATCATTGGACCGGGGGGGGGGGGGGTCCTTCATTTCCACAAGCATTGTTGTTTACCTCGAGTAAACCTAAAAAAAACACCTCCTCCAGCTGCAATCTATTCTCACCAGAACTCAAAATAGCATTTAATCATGTTTGACTTGCATTTGATGACAAAAGCTGAAGTTCCCAGTTGTTGTTTTTTATTATTATTTCGCCTCTTATTGTGTTGTTTTGACTTGTTTTGATAAAAGCATATGTTTGTAACAGACTTGTGTCCTCAGAAGGGGTGAAGGGCTGATCAGAAGTAATTTGACACAGATTTTCTTTTCTGATTATAACATTCGGCTTTGGGACAGAACTTTATCCAAATTTTTATATCCCAAATAATCTGGAGGGGCTGTATGTGAGAACGCAAATGTCAGAGTTTGTGGCACTAGATATTTTACACAGCAGGATTCACTGTAAGCGACTGGGCATGTTGCTGATGTCTCCAACACCCGAGGGATGCAAATCTGTCAAACAACTAAAAGACTAAAATGATCTCAGAGTGAAATAGAGATGTCATATACATGCAGAAGAATGCAGACAATAATGTCGACTTTGAAAAACAACAAGATTAGAATGTTTTTTTGGTGAAAAGGGCAGACACCTGGCAAGTTGTGCCGTAAACCAGTAAAAACCTGATTACCAGCAGCTGTATTGATGCGTCATGTCCCGCCTCCTGCTTCCTCCACGCAGACGCCACCCTTCACCTGAGCAGAGGAGAATCTCCTGCTGCGTTCTTCATCTGTGAAAGTCAAAGGCCAGTAAAGACGTTGTGCAGAGTTCATGTCTGAGTGTTGAGGGGACGGGCTTCTGAAGGTGCTGTTTGGTTTAAAGTGACTTGCAGAGCGAGGCAGTGACAGCAACCACATCTGGATAAAAGGCATTTGCTACTTTCCACTCTATAAACATCTCATTGACATCACAGAATACTAATCATTTTCTAGCTAAAAGGCCTCTCACGTTTTTAATAGTGACTGTAACACACCCTGTTCCTCAATCAGTGAATATTAAATGCAAACTCAGAATTTGAACACCTATCATACAAGCAATGAAGGAGTCCATTAGGTTTTTGTTCCATCTTGTTCTTCATCCTCTTAACTGCAAATTAATTTGATGCCAAATGACGGAAGATGGGCTCTGTCACGTGGGGGGTGCTCGGTCAGGACTAAATGTTTAATTTGCTGTGTTGTGGAATGCATGTGCGGTGTGCCTATAGGGACTTGTTTGTGTCAGTGTGTGTGTGTGTGTAGACTAAATGTTTAATGTGCAGCCACCGTTCTCCATTTTCTACATTATTAATCAGCCAATAAGGTGAATCTCTCTCTCTCTCTCTCTCTCTCTTTCTCCCTAATCTCACTGGGAATAATTTCGCTTTGCCCATTACACTTCATACGCGTGCGCACAGACACACAGGTACACACACACACACACACTCATACTATATGTGCACATTTGTGCGTACTTGCAGGCAAATGAAGCGCAACAATGCACAAGGCTCCCTCTCAGTGAAAAGTCAGATCTATCACAAGCTGTGAGTAAACCTCTCATTTAATTTCACTCACACACACAGGAACATGCATTGTGCAGAATGTAGAAATAGGTTGAATGAAGGAAGGGAGGGAGGGAGGAAGGAAGGAAGGAAGGAAGGAAGGAAGGAAGGAAGGAAGGAAGCCAATAAGATCACAAATCGAGGCTGCAGCAGGAAGGCCTGTGTTTCCACAAGCACTGACTGTATATTAATTTACCTCAGTGCAATTACTGTGAATCCCATCAACTCTTAAAACCACATGTCAAGCCTTAAGTGCAAAGTACAGACTGTCTCCGGTACCCGGCTCCGAGTCTGTAATCATTCACAGTTTGATTCCCTTTGCGGTGAGGCCATTAATGAGCGGGGATAAACAACATTTATTGGGGTTAGCGACATGGAGGGACTCCATCAGTGTGAAGCCTCTTCATTAGACCCACATGAAGATAAGAGACGTGACAGGGTCCCCTGGAGGCTGGACCCTGCTGGTGGTGGCGTAACATCAGCGGGAGGTTGATGGAAATTGCTTTTGCTGACAGTTCCCAGACAGACAGGAAACAGAGGGATTAGCAGGGGGTGACATGACACAATGCGGCAGCCACACTGTCATCCATCTTGCATTCTGCCGAGCACAGTTATTGTGGGGAAGCATCGTCTGTGGGAGAGCGAAACAACAGAGGAACCAAATCAAACCTTTATTTGGGCAAAGACATGAGCTCTAAATGCTTCAATTAACCAGAGCAGCGTCTGTTTGAAAACCTGTTTGTAAAGGACTGTTTGCTTTGTTTGTGTTGATGCTCACAAGTTACTTCAGAGTTGTTCCTTGTCATTGGTGAGTCCTCCTCAAACACTTCTACAATATAATGTCACTTTTAAGTGTTTGTTTGCTGGTAGTTGTGTGCAGAGCTTTTTATAAACAGTCTAGAGTGAAGTTAGAAAATGTTTGTGTTCATCCTACCTGGTTTATCTGCAGTGAAGATTGTATAGTGAATGTTTATTTGCTTTACTTCCTGTTACTGTTTCCATGTGTTGTTTATACAAGTTCAAATGATTTACGCAACTGGTTGCATGGTGACTTTTCAAAATAAAAGCTCGGTAATTCTGCTCGGTAAAAAGCAGTTTTAGCCACAAAATGAACATCTAAGACAAATTTGCAAACAGGAAGTAATTCTGTGAATGTTGTTGCTACTCAGTCCAGTTTAGTGAAATAAAATATTAAAATTATCATTCAACCACTGTATGACCGAGATACCGAACACGGACGGTTATAGTTTATTCAAGGACCCAGAAGCAGACATGCGCTAAATAATTAAACTTGTTGTCCCTCGTTAAATTGATTTACTAAATATTACAAGTCAGGAGCCTCCTAGGTTTTTTATTGAAAGAGAAAACTATAAAAGTTGTGTTTCAGAAGCAAAGTGGAATGTCACTACACATACCTAAAGGCCCTTAAGGTATTAAATATTAATACAGTAATGTCCAAGGCAGTGTTTCTTCAGGACTGAAGGAGAACATCCCCAGTTGTCCTCAACATCAAACAGTGTCGGAGCCGTCAACGTATTTTCATCCAGGACACACCGCAGCCCTGATATTTATATATATATATATATATAAATGTATGTATATATGCACCTGAGACCAAAGTGTTCCCTCAACCTTATCTTTACTTAGGCATTGATTAGTTTCATTACAGCTTCTGCAGCAGCTCGACTCAGCTTGATGTTCACATCCTGGGCTGTAAGAATACAGGAGAGGAGGGAGACGTGAGTGGGAAACATAATGAATAATAAACCATCGATTGGTGCGTTTTATTCAGGCTCTCCTCGGCTCTGGTGCATGTGAATATCACCGAAATGAATTATACGGTCTGAAATTCTCTTGCCCTGGCAGGATTTTGAAAAACAACGTGCATGTATTAAAATATGTGCATTTAAAACGATGTTAACTTGTTGTTGTTTAATGACTGGAGGATAATGTGGGACGTTTGTTTGCATATATTGAAAGCCAAAGTGAAACATAAGTGCCATAGATATACAGTTATTAGAACTTGAGTTACTGCCTGTTGATTGGGTCATTTATAAAGCTGAAAGATCTATTATTAAAACAATTTAGTCTAATTACACCAATACAACACAGACATTAATAAACCCAATAAATAGATTCACATGAGAAATTCTATGTCATCCATAATCATCAGTGGTTATTCTTCTATTCAACCCTTCATGTACAGTGACTCTGATAATGTATGGATCTTGTGTTGGTGTGTTGTTGATGAATCAGGACATATTTCATCAGAACTGCAGAATAAAGGCAGAGAAATGGAGTCGAGAGAATCTGAATCCAGTGATAACTGCGATACAAGTTGCTGCATTAAATAATGTCGGACAATAAAAAAGGAGTTACTCCAAAGAGCGAAAACTCTTTCTGACAAGCGTTAGATTTGTTATAGCCACGCATGCAGATAATGCTGGCTATCCATTCTTTGTTTAATGTAACTTAGACATCACTCTCAGTAACTACAGCGGCTCAACGGAGCGTTTAGCTAAACATCCATCATCTGTCCCTCCCGTTCCAGGACTTGGCTCTGGGCTCCTGTTCTGTTGTTCTGTGTTATATTCTCTCCGTTTTCTCCAAATTGAATGTACAATAAAGAAGAGACTCCAGTCAGTCAGGTCTCAAAGTTGAATTTCACAAATAACCAAATCTGTTATGACACTATTCAGCATTTTTTTGGGGGGCTTCTGGAACATTTTTCGATTATGGAAACTTGGATGACGACACAGGAGCAGCATGGAGACATTTTCTTTTTGTTTGTTTCTGTTTTTTTAATAAATTTAAAACATCGGTCACCATTTACTTCCATTACAGTGGATTTGGCAGCAACACTTTTTACCCCTGAAGCTTAATGGCAGCAGAAACAGAGAAGGAAACAAACACCTGTTGCATCAGTTTTCCTGAGCTGCCACTTTAGAAACGATTTCCCTTTCTGTTTTAACACACACAGACATATGTTGATTTTTAAACCCCGTGCACCAATTAGAAGTGATGAATTCTGACACCTCTGGATGTTAAGGGTTTAAATAAAAATGCAGATTAACAGAATATGCTCGAGTTTATTTATTTGTATTTTATCTGTGGCGTTGCTGCAGCCATTGCTCATCCAGGGGTGAAGTGGAAAGTGCTACAGAGCTGCTCAGTGGGGTTGTTTGCCCCGAGGCCCTGACAACACACCGGCATTATCCTCCCCTCCGACATTCATGACAATCTCCCGTGTTGTCTCCACTCCACCTGATGCGCCCCACCGATTCACAGGGAACCAAAATTCATCCTGCAAATCTAGATATACATAATTTACACGGCTGCTCAGACATTCAGAGGTATGATAAGATTTTATGACAGGGTTGGGGGGGGGGGGCAAATGGAGGATAGAAATGCATGTTGTCAGGTATAATGTATACATAGAAAACTCTTGGTAGTATAGGAGCTGGATAGGATGATTTGTTTTCAGCCAAAAATCAATATTCCACCTGCATCCTCTCAATCAACAACAAGTCTTTTCTTTCTGTGTGAGAGACGGATTTCAAAAGTAAGTGTGACGGTGAAATGACCATGAAGAAACAAAGAGGGAAAGAAAAATACAGATGAGTACACAATGAACCTGACGGCTGCTCCTTGACTCATTCAATCTGAGGTAAGTTCCACTTGATCTGTGAAGTTAAAGATTATACCTGCTGAAACAAACATTAAAGTTTTGTGGCTGTATCCCAAAATTTTATGATGATTATTCTCCAATCGATTCTTCAACGGGATCATTGTATAATTGTGTCAAGATTATTTACAGAGCAAAATTAAACAAGCGCCAAAGTGCTGCATAATAAAAGACACAATCCCAAATGAAAATAAATGATAATAAAAATCTAAAATACAATTATAACACAACATAAAAAAAGACATGATGTGAATAGAAACAACTTGATGACAACTCTGTGGGAACATGAGGGTCTTCAGTTTAGTTTTAAATGTGTTGACAGAAGGGGAACATTTGTTTAAATTGTAAAAAGTTGACTGTTACAAAGCAACAAACAAGTGATCACATTTACTCTTTAGCTTCGACTGAGAAACAGAGAATTTAAATTTCATTTTATTGAAGAGGCAGAGAAGCTCAGCGATGTAGAAGAACATGAAACTCAAACCTGACCTTAAAACCCGAGATGCCGTCTCTCTTCTCAGTTATCGATTATGTCTGATTGATCTACACTGATAATAATAAAATAACTTTACACAAAAATAGTTAAGGAATAAGAAAATAGAGTAGTTTCTATCTCTATATGAATATTTATAAAAAAAAACCTATCCATCAAACTATCCCACATACTTTATGTTTGGACATAGAATATTAATTAGATATAGTTTTTGTTCGATTTGGCCTCCGACTGAAAATCCCTCTTTCACGCAGTCTTTCTTTGTCGTTGTGTTTCTGAGAGTCGTAAAAATGGCATTACCTTGAACCAGAGAGCCGTTAGACTTTATTATTCTATTATGAGCTCTAATCCCCCCCGCTCTCATCAAAGAGAGGAGAAAAAAAAGTCAAACTGCAAAACACATTCGCGCTCTGGCTTAGCACAAAGAAATCAGGCTGGAGCAATAGTGCAGAGCAACAGCTCCCAGTGCAGCAATTTAGATAAACACACACACACACACACATAAACACACACTTAGTGCAGAGGCTATAGACGACTACAGAGAGTGATCCTGTTATACAAATACGGCAAAAACAAACATAGAGCGTGGAATAAGAAGCAGAGGGTGAGCCGGAGCCGCCCCGGCCCTGAAGACGGTGAAACGTCAAACTGACTGATTTCTAACAAACCGTCCGACCTCAACTGAAAGTTTCCTTAAAGGTCCAGTGGGTGAGATTTAAGTGAATTGTTCATTGAATATAAATGAATCTTCTATACGTGGGCCCTTTATATTCATATACTTTATATTTTGTCTGGAGCAGGGCGTCTCCAAGGAGGCAGCCATGTTTTTGACAGTAGCCCAGACTGGACAAACTAAACACCTTTTGATTTTCCACAGGTTCTCCTTCATGTTTTTAAGGAGAGGGTGAGGTGAGGGATATTCAGCTGCAATATGCAACTTGACCACTAGGTGTCACTAAATTCTACACACTGAACCTTTAATGTTCGTAAATTTTTGTTGTAATTGAGAGAGAAACATTGGGCCTAACTAAACATTTTGGTTTTGTTAAGCTAAATCTTTTTTTTTCTATTTGTGAGGTTTGTTTGTCTGTGTGTGCTACACAAATACATACAGGTATGTTTGTTAGTAGAAGTCTTATAGTACTGGAAACCATTTAAAAGGTTTTAATGCTACCAGCAGTGAAGTGGAGTCGAAGCGTTGCTCTGTGACGAGAATAAAAAGTGAATGATTTGACTGAAAGTGAAAAAAGTAAAGTAGCCCGTGATGAACATGAGACACGGTTACTCAGAGTTATTGATGGGAGCCCACAGCAGCTCCTGGTTCACCGGCCATGATGGTGCAGTGAGCAGAATGTGAATTTTGGAACAAATTTGGCAAATTTGACATATTGTAATTTCCAGGACTAATTCAACACTGACTTGTAAGACTTGTGTTAGAATCTGCTCATGTAAAAGATTTGAAATGCTTTGTTAAGACTCAATTACTTCCTTTTGTCCGCTCTAGTTTCTGAAGAGTTTGGACTTTGAGTTGCTGAGACTGCGAGTCCTTCTCTGTTGATCATATTCATCCATCTTCTCAATCTGCTGAGGCCCTGTTCTGCAATTTTGGACATTTATCATTGAATGGTTTCATTTTCATACTTTGGCTTATGAACACACAAACTTGACAATAGAATACTGATGAAACAAGACTTCTATCAATATAAATAAATGTAAAAATGTGCAAAGTTACAGATGAAAGAAAAGTGTTCATTTATCCTAAACACATTCCATCCGGTTAAAGATTCCAAAGCAACAGTTTCTAATAACAGTTTCCGCCCCTTGTCACATTCTCAAGTTTTAACAATAAATCAGACACATATTTAGGACTTTTCCGTCTTTGAACACTGAGAAAAACACATTTGACGTCAAAGCAAAGTCCAAATATAAAGCGTGTGCACGTCTGAAACAATATGAGTCACTGCTGATGTGTCTCAAACATCCCATCATCGGGCGACGGCTTCAAATCTCACTTCACCACATCTGTGTTCCTTCACGTCCCCGTCGTTAGTGCATTCTCCAGTAAAGTGAAAACCGTCTCGGCGGAGTCACACTGACCTCTAGGATTCATAATTACAGGCACAAGTCCTGAATCACTCACTACGCACTTCAAATAGTTATTTTTTTTTAACAAACTGTCATTATGGTCACTGTTTTCCATAAAAGCTTTTTCTGATGCACAGCAACAGAAAGACGAGAACCCCTAATACGCAGCTTTCTAATGTTTACTGCACAGCACGACCGACAGACGGTAAAGTGCCGTTTGCGGAGGTGAAAATAACCGAGAGCAGCCGGTTGTGGTGCGATAAAAAAATTCACAAAAGACTTTATTTGTTGCATTTCATTTTAACATCGACCTCGCATGCGGAGCTGATTTGATCTTTACAAGATGGCAGCGAGGTTGTAAAAATAGAAGTTGTCTCAGTCAGATATCGGAGAGAGGCTGGCTGATGTGCTCTCTCCCGCGGTGCAGGTTGGTTTATGTGTAATGAGGATGGAAGGAGGAGGATGATGCACCTGGAGCGGGGGAAGTAATGCAGTTTGGTAAATGTACTGGCTGCTCTAATCACATCTTGTTACATTCATTTGCATTCGTACTGTATATTTCATTTTATCGATGCACAGCGGTATTGAATTTGTATATTTTCCATTAGAGGAACAAAAACATCGTCTTCATTTTGACGTCTGAATAATTTACCCTGAGCGAAACAGGGCAGTGTGTGTTTTTCTGTGTCTGCAGAAAGAACTTGGATTTTTATCTTAACAAACCAGCTCTCGACACTTTTTAGCCTGAAAAAATGCAAACGCATGCTGCCTCATTTTTATGTATCTGACTGCTCTGGTCATTTTCAGAAGTTGTTTTTCACCTCGGGAGAACTTATGCAGACTAATCTTTTAACCATGGACCAACACATTATGAATTTCTGCTTCCTCCAGCGGGCTCCTCCGGGTTTTTGCTAAATGTTGTTTCAGTTGTGATGATGAGGAATCTGATTGAATTGAATTGCAAAGTAAAGACAGTTAAACAACCGCTTAGCTTTGAACTCTTTCCTTTTTTAATTTTCATTTGTTTTGTGTATATCCTCAGTGCAAAACATGAACCACATATTGTGGTATGAAAGGTTTTCACTGTCTAACTAGTTTCTTATATCCTTCCAGAATAAGGGCACGGTCACACGTGCACAAATGCAAAGCAACTATGGTGAATGAAAGTGAAAGACAAGCATCTCTAACCATAATGCATATCTAATAATAATTATACAACAATAATAATCTGATTATAGAAACTCAGCATGCCAAAACCTTGAAACAACACATCATGCATATTTTACCCCAGCAGGACCACATCAGACACTCATGTGCATAATACTGGTCGGATTTTCAGAGGTACACCTTTTCACTCTTTTCTTTACAGCCCTCGTGAAAACACCAAATCTGAGTGACCCGCTGTACGTCTTATTTAAACTCGCCCACACTGTGCATCCATCAGCAGCACAGCAGGAGGGAACCTGGCCAACGCAGGGGCTGGAGATCGTCTCTCACACCACAACAATCGGCCGCCGCGCTGTCCCACGATGGAGAGATTGAAATCTCTGCTGCCAAAGAGCTAGAGTATAAAGCAGCATAGCATGACTGAGCTGATGATATCATGTGACACAGAGGTCGTGAAGCCCTAGTGAAGAATTTTACATTTGCTATGAAGAACAGGCAGTTCCACTATTTCCATCCCACATTTGTTCAAAACATTTCCTGTGTTTAATATCCTCATTGTGGAATTTGCTTGCATGAGGCATAATAAAATCTACCACAAAAACACTCTTAAGGAAATAGATCAGACTCTTTATGTCCTTTGTCCTGATTCAGCCTGATTTTGCAGACTTTTATTGAAGACCCCCGACTTATAATGAATGATGATTTAATATTTAGCACAGATGTTTTCTAATAAAATGCATTTTCTTTCCACCACGTTGATATTTCTGTTGAAATGTGCGACTGTTCATCATCACAGATCCCAAAGTATGAAATATGAACTTTCTTACTGAATCTTCATTGCATCTGTATTTTGTATTATATAAATATTAATTTTCGGAAGGAAAACTGAAAGAGGTTATTGTAAAGAAGGTTTTATTGGAAGATATTTAACAAGAGGAAGTGACTGTTTGAGCATTTACACCAAAATACTCTATAGCAAAAAGTTCTTCTCTGGAACCACTGAAGTGAAGATGAGTTATTCTCCGCTGCGCTGATGGATCGGGACAAACCTCAGAGATCTTCTGTCGTCTGTAGAAGAAGAGAAAGAAGAGAAAGTGAGAACGATGGGAAGTCAGATAGGAAACTGAAAAAAGGTGAAAGTGTTTTGTGTCTCGTGCTCCCTCCATTATTTCTTGTCTCTGTGGTGAGCCATCCATCACGGGTCAGGGAGGGAGAGATTCAGACAAACTGAAATCCATGGATGTTTGATTGCCCTGGTGCTGGTTCCCCCCCACCCCCCATCGCTCTTTGCTTTTCCACCCACATCTACCATTTCTATTCCAATACCGTGTGGGAAACTGACTCTAGCGTCCCCTGTTCTCAAATATAAACTCTGATAAGGTCAAATAACCCTTTTCAATATATTTGAAACTTTTCCAGGTGCCTAACCTCCACCAGACTTTCTATCATATCATTTTTAATTTATTCAAACATTTTATATTTTTGTTGGCAAGTAATAATTGGAAAAAAGCACATGTTGGAAAAATGCATGAAACTGAAATAACCTGGAGGGATTATATTGAGATGGAAATCAAGTCAGACCAAGTTGACCTTCGTTGTGTAATATTATTTCACCCAAACACGTTCAGAGACACGTTCTTAAAAAACTTGAGAATATTTTGGAACCAAAAACAAGTTCTGGAGGTGGAGAGGGTGGTCCACTAACCAGAAGGTTGTTGGTTCCATCCCAGGCTCTCCCAGTCCACATGCCAAAGTGTCCTTGGGCAAGATACTGAACCCCAATCACCCTCCGATACCCTACAATGTATGAAAGGTGTGTTATAGAAGAAACACTACATATAGAAGAATTGTGTTATTCTGTGCGTTAATGGGTCAAAGCGACTTCTCCTGAAAAAGTGATCTGAGGGGTTGATAAGTCTGGAAAAGCAATTTAGAGCTTTAAGCACTATGGCTGAAGATTGAGAGGGTTACACAAAGTTGTGTTACACCTCCACAAATCGGAAAATCTTAACCTATAAAGCTGTGATATAAAAATAAAACACTGGCAAACGATTCCAGACTTGCTTCCATGAAGATTTAGGGATTAGCCTCTTGTATAAAATCATTCAGACCCGGATCCCACATTTTGGCGTCTCGTGTTTCACGACGCTGTGACCTCAAATCACTTTCCTCTCGTGGGCCTGATTTATGATGTGGTCTCTGACAAATCGGCCACTGTCTGCTCGAACCCAGCGCGTGCTCCATTTGCCCTGGAATGATGCGTCTGCGTACATGACAGATTAGGTGTTGATGTGTCCCTGCACCTGTGTGACAAAGATTTACAGCCCCTGGCGCCTTTACCTGATTCTGATTGTTAATCCGTCTCCGCTCCTCTTTTATTTTCTGCTTCCTCTCTTTTCTTCAGCAGGCGGCTGTGTTATCCTAAAGAGGACCTGTCGTCTGCTATTCATATCAAAAGACTTCTTTTATGTAACCGATACAGTCTCCGGGAGAAGTGAACACGGCTCATTAACTCACGGCTCGTTCGGGGGAAAAACTGACACTTTTAATGACTTTCTGAAAATGCTTTTAAAAAACCACTGAGGGAAACTTTACAAGGTTTTTCTGTGAGAAACTGTTTCCGTGTTTAAATGTGTATTTCTGTTTCTGCTGGCTCTCCTCCTGTCGCAGCTTCTCTTTACTGCTGCCTTTCACTCGGCCTTTTCAATCAGCGAAGCATACGATTGGACAACAGTGTGTGTTTGTGTGTGTGTGTGTGTGTGTGTGTGTGTGTGTGTGTGTGTGGATCACCAGCAGTAAACATTAGGGTTGAAAACAACAATGAGCAGATCAGGCATGAGGGCAAATGTGTCATTAGCAGGAGACCTGGTGGAGGCTGCATGAAGTGCACTCGCTCAGACACTCGTTCACTTCCCCCGGGTGTCGGGTCGCCGCCCTGCTGTGGTCTTATTGTTACTTTATGCAACAGCTGTTCGGTTTTACAGTGCATGCACAAAAGAATAATCGCTTTTTAGAAAACGGAGAATTTGGTTGTGTTAGGTTTGACTGCAGGATTGTGAGTTTTTTGTGGAGATCACAAAAGGTTTTACCAGTTTTCTTGATTGTTTTAGTTTTAAAACTCGGTGTTTTTTGTGAGTGTAACATGAAGATGGTACTTTTAAATCTAGAGTTATTATTCTTTTGTGCTCTTTCATTCTGTAAAATGAACCTGATGGTTTTATGTAACCAATCTAATGGTGTGCAGTGTTTCCATATTGACCAAAGATTGTGCTTTCTATGACGCACATTTGTCCAAGCTGGCTGCATTGTGCGATGCATGGAGAGAAAGAGACGATATTGTTTGTGTCCAAGTTCCATAAATTACATCACACATGTTTATTTCAAGTCCCTAAGGAGAAAAAGTTGCACAATGTAAACACTTTTGGAGTCTGGTGTGTTAACAGTCAGGCAGTTTGTAGCTTTGGGAAATATGTGAGTAAAAAGTGTTAAAGTGTCCATCAGGGGTTGAACCCAGTGGCTGGAGCAGCGCAAATCACTTTCCTATCTGAAAGGGTCTCACCCCTGTTCTCACAAACAACTAAATAGAGGTTAGACAGAAACATATGACCTCTACACAACCAGGGCACAATGATGACTTCTTAAATTCTCAACTCCAGATCAGACTTTACACAGATTGAATGCCAGGAAGTCAGCGTGCACAGAAAAACACCTTTCTTCACAGTGTTGACTTGCCACAGAGGGAAAGACACTGGTGTGAATTATTGATGTCTGGATTCCATTCAAGGTTCTATAACTGTTTATTTGTATTTATTTGTCTGACTGTCGGCTGTGAAATAAGCACCGTCTCATTCATTCCACTTGTGATAGGTATTTAAAGGAAGTGTTTGTAAATGAAATCATTAAGTACTGGCGCTTTACTGTGTTTACTCCCAGCACCAAACTGGGACAGAGACTTCTTATCACACACAGCGGGGGGGGCGTCACCTGAGCTCATACAGCTCCCATGTTCCACGTCTGTCTCTTTCACCTGAACAACAGGGAAGTAAACGAGCAGCCTGTCTCCCCCGTGTCTCCCCAGCAGCTAAATGGATGGCAGCACAGGCTAAATGGGAGCATTGACTCATCACGGGGGGGGGGGGAGTCCCCTCTTGGGTGCTGTTACTTTTTTTTTTTGGTTTGTGTTGGTACTTGGGACATTCTGATGAGTTGATGATGAGTTTTGCAGGATGTTGAGGGAGTTTTGCGAAACACCCAATGACAATCGGGGGGGGGGGGGGATCCTCCCTGTGTAGTGAACTGAGACCCCCTGTATTTTGTACCCAGTGTTTCTAAATCTGCATAGTTTCACCAACTCCACCCAGACGTGCTGTAATAGCTCATTCAAACTGATACACAAGACAGTTCTGCTTCTCGACTGCTAAACATTAAATACCCGGTCCTTAAGTGCTGCAGTAATTTTGTCCTTAATTTATTCACATTTTTTTAATTTAAATACCCTCAATCCTCTCCCTGGGATAACTTTGCCAATTTTTTTAAATAGAGAAAAGTACAATTTCAAAATAACTTAGGACGTCTGTCTGGGGAGTTCTAAAACTGTCAGAACTGGTTTCTTTTGAGTTTTGAAGCCGATTTAACTTTTTAAACTTTCACAATGTAACCAGAACTTATCTCTAAAGTTCTGCAAGTGCCCCCCGAGCGCCCATCAACCGCCCCAGAGCAACCTCCACGACTGCTGATGACTGCAGTGATTTATTCATTCAAAACATATTTAGCCTCAAAGCATGACAAATTAGCCTCTGTGTGTTGAATAGGAAGCTCAGGAATGACCGAGTGTCCCTACGTGACGAGCTGGGACTGAGAATGTCTTTTTTTAGACTCACAGATGTTTTATTTTTCTATTTATTACTAATGATACAATCGCTTTCAACTTTACACCGGTGCCAGTGTCTGAGCTGAATACAGATACGGGCCGTGACAGCGACGGCTCCGGGTGATGAAGTGTCATGTGATTTTAAATGCTTCTGCATCAGGACTGTTCGGTGCAAAGTCATTTCTCACGGCGTGATTATCGAGCCATCACAATAAAACATCCCAGTGAAGCGCTATCGTGAAGCACGTCTGAATTTAGAAGTGGGTCAAACGTGGTTAAATGATGGAGATCTAAGTGTTGAGAAGACAAACGACGAGAGGAAAAGCTCGGAGAGACGACTTCTATCAAACAATCAAAGTTATAATCGGCACAACTCAAAGTATATAAACAAAATGTGTGTGTTAGAGATTTCTATCAATACACTGCACAAATCCAGCCTATTACCCGAACTAGACCCTTTCTCCAACCTCTTCAAGAGCCTAATTGTACTTGTAAGACCATTACCAAGTTTTAATCCAGCCCAAAATGTCCTCTGCCCAAAGATGTCCTCACTATGAAGGATGAAATGCTTGTCCTCAGAAAGCTAAATGAACAAGAACACACTCTGACTCACAAATGAGCTAAATGAGGCTTTTGTCCCAATTGCACGTAAACCTTAATGAACTGGTCTTTAGTCTGAACAATTGTCCCCGAAGGACACCAGTAACACACACACAGTTATACAGTAAACTAGCCTTTTATACTTCCTGATCCTTGTGCCAATTACAGCCGGGTACTGTCGTTAAGTGCCCGACAGGAGCCTGGAGCGACTGGATCCTTTTAGAGAAATGTCACCAGCCAGGTTTGCCCTTAGGAGGAATCTATTTTTGTTGACGGTGCCTGACCTGGAGGTTGAGATCTCCATGTTCTCTTTTCAATTCCTGGGATTAAATTGCTTCGACTCTGACTTTGTAGACTCTCACTGCTCTATCCTCTTGTTCATGGAGGATTCAGTCATTCGGGTACTGAGGAACTGGGAGCTTGGTAGAAATGAATTTGGGAAAGATCCAACTTGTGATGGCTTCATAATACTTCGTGTCTATCTGCCTGTTTAGGCCGTTGTTCTCCTGTTGAAGATTACATCAGGTCTTTCTGGTAGAATTCGCCAAGCCAGTTGAAACAGCTATTTCTGACCTTTGTTCGCAGAGTACAAAACCGAATCTTGTCCCCTTCAGAGGCTCAGATGAGGAGTGACACCCAGAGGTCCCCCCCCCCGTGCACACGTGGCCTCCACATCCGTACCTCCTCTAAAGATCTGGAATTGAACTTTGAAGTCAGTCTCCGTGTGTAACTCCCAAACAGGGGCATGAATCAGAAGCGTTTCACCTGCAACCTGAGTTGTGTTTTCATGTTCTTGCCCCAGTCTATAAACTTTATGGGTGTAAACAATATGCCTGATCAGTATTCACACTTTCTTCTACTGGGTGTGTACATCTGCTTTCATCAGAGTAATGGTCCAAAGTGCAACAGGTGTATTTTACATCTTATTCGGAGCAGCAGGAGGCGGCTTATTAACAAACTGCCTTTTGGTGAAATGTTTCTGCTCAGCGGGGAGAAGTTGTCAGAGTTCAAATCTTTGAGTTCCTTCTTGGTCTTTAAGAACTTGGATTCACGAAATGCTAAACCATGAAAGAGGTGAGATGAGCACAGGCATGTTAACAAGGAGTACATGTTTAAAGGGATAATGTGTTTTCAAGTTTCCATTTTATTAAACATAATTCACACGGACGAATGATTCAAGCGATGTGACGGAAAATTGTGTTTTTAATTATTAGGAAATGCAACAAAAAAGGTCCCGGAGGTTGTTCACATTAGCAGCAATTAATAGGAATCTCCACTCTGAACTGGATACAATAATTAATACTAGAATCATCCTGTATAGTCGAGAATATAAACCCCTAATTAAACTTCTCCTCACAACCAATTTGCATACAAAATATCATGAGATTAAATTCCCAGCTAACTGCTATTTATAGGAGCTTTATTTTCGCAGTAGCGCATTTCAAACTCAATTTGTTTTGTACAGTACATAATAGATTCCACTGCGCCGCGATGCCGCTCATCCACCGAGGCACAGACGAGCGAAATGTCTCATTTAAATTTGTAATGCTGATATTTCCACCAGGCACATGAAGGCAGCGTGGATTCCACTCCAGTATTTTTTTTTTGTTTTGTGAATTAATTGGTGCTGAGTCAGCCTCTGCCTCGGGGGGGTTCGCTCTGTGAAATGCAATGTGAGGTAAAGTTGGAAAGGGAAGAAAAGTTTTGTTCAAAAGACGGGAAACAGGTTTTGTTTATCCCGCTGACACACGTGCGTCAGACTAAGTGGTCGGGATCACGGAGGTTCAAAATGTGACGTATTGATATATTTAAAAGTTAAAACAACTGCATGACAGCAAGTTTTAGCTCAACACAATTTGACACAGGACATTGACATGAATATGGATTCATGTTTCTGATCATCCAACAAGTTCAAGTCCAATATTTACTCCAAATATGCTGCTGCTCTGTTTTGATCTCTACCAACTCAGACAGTCAGATATTTGGCTCAATCCTAAATGTTCCGAAAGGTTGACCAGCAATTTGTTTCTGTCTTTTTGAATCTTATTGGATTAAACCAGAGTTGTTGTTTTTTTGGCTTTTGGAAAGAAAATATCTCTCTGCTGTGTGTGTGTGTGTGTGTGTGTGTGTGTGTTAAGACGGAATCAGAACTGGATAAAAATAGCAACTAGCTGGTGAACCTACCAGAGCGTTTATCAGCCAGAGAGCAAGATATCGGACTCAGGAGCAAACTGAGTGAAATATTGGTATGTGTATTTGCTGGATTCATTTATTCCTTTGCCAAGAATTCTGTTTAGAGCTTTTTTAGGGAAATATCGAAATACCTCTATACCTCCTCTGGCTGTAGCGATAAACTCGTACGTGAAATTTAAAAAGGCAAAACCAAACGTTGGTGATCGTGTTTTAAAATGTAGCTGCTTGAACTAAAATCAGATTATAGTTACAGCTAAATCCAAACGTTTATTACTGATGCGTTTTTCATCCAAAAGTGACATTTCCAGTGATATTTAACTGTAACATTTACTGGTTAAAGAGGAGAAAGCTCAAACACAGCAAGTGTGAAGTTGAACAGGGCGATATATAAATCCTTTCCCGAGGAGTCGCAACCCCATGACCGAGGTCCAGAAACACACGCAGCTACAGACTCAAACATAAAAGTGTGAAGGGAAGGAAAAAAGAATCCAGAGACAGAAGCATAGAGTCGGCAGCAGGAGCAGAAAGAAGCAGGAACATGAAGATGTGCAGAGTCACAGGCCGAGGGAGACACGAGCTGTGAGGTGAGCCGAAGAGAGACGAGGGCAGAGTAACCCATGAGTAAGAGACGTTTCAAAGGGATGAACCTACGACTCTCTGTGGGTGTGTGTCTGTGCGTGTGTGTGTGGGGGTGTGTGTATGTGTGTGTGAGAGAGAGAGAGAGAGAGAGGATAGAAGAAGAGAAGAGCAGAGGAGACAGTCGGATCTCCTCGGACTGCTGCTCGAGGGAAGTGACCTTTACAGGAGCACAGTTGAACGAAGTGTGTGTGTGTGTGTGTGTGTAAATGTACTTTTGGGCTCAACTGTGGGGGCAACATTCATAGGTATTTCCATTAATTATAATAGAAAGGGGATAAATTATCTACACTATTGCAAACAAAAATATTTCTCAAACAATAATTCAAGTTAGACATAGTTTGAATGTTCATTTCTCTTCCTCTGCGCTCCACTCGTCTTCCTGTGGATTCAACACAACAGCAGCACAAACTCAACAACAAGGCTCAACCCGACTCGGCTACACACTGCGGCTCTGGGAGAGCGGGTAACGCACAGCGAAGGGAAAAGAACATGACGGCTACAAAACAGGTTGACATTTGGACCCACGTTCAAAACGACGCCGCAGAGAGAGAAGAGGTGAGTGTGTAGTTCTGGAAGGAGAGAAGCCCCGAGGCTACACAATCACTGGGAAGGAAACCACAAACCTGAAGAGCCGCCTCAAGGCTCAACACATGGAGATGGAGAAACTGATGCCAAGATGTCAAATAACTCTACAAAGCCCTGAAAGCCTCATCATGTCAGCTACTGAACGTGTTCCTGTTACTTTATCTGTGAGCATTTCGCACCAATGGGACGTTGCTATTTTGTCTCTATCGCCCCCTGGTGGCTGGATACAGTTAAAATCATGCATTCACCCTCTTCTTTGATAATAAAAGGGACATGGATTAAATCAAAAAATCTAAGTAAACTCCAAACATGTTTTTCTAACAGATTCTCTTTTCTTCAGAAGTCCTTGTGATGTAAGTTCTAAATGCTCATCTCCCGTGTAAGTTTCACTTTATTTTGATTGACAGCTGGGTCTGACTTGTAATCGGTCAAATGGGTTAGGGTTAGGGTTAGGGTTAGAGTGCATGTGAAGTTTGTTTTTGCCTTGAATAAAGTCTGTGGGCGGCCATTAGCCTCCTAGCATCTGGCATGCTTTGTGTGCAAATAGCTTAACCTCCCCAGATGTCATATTCCTGTCCAGCAGCCAATAAAAATTCTTAAAATAGCAAATTCACCTGCAGCCATCTGAGCAAATACGAGCATATTGGTCTCAGAATGAGGTGTGGCCAGTCCTGCTGCTGGTGCATTGCTCTCTTGAAGCATCATAAACATATGATTGTTATGACCTTGTCTGAATTTACTGGTCTGGTATTGTACTTTATTTTATGGACAGCGTGTGTGCATGCCCGTCTTTGTATAGTTGTGAGGACCAATTGCAGTTGGACACCTATGATTGTGAGGACATTTTGACTGGTCCTCACATCTTCAAAGAGGCGTTTGAGGAGGAAGACTTGGTTTTGTGTGTGTGTGTCTGTGTGCTTGTGTGTGTGTCTGTGTGTTACATGTTAAGCCTCCTCCGATGTGCGCACCACAGTATCTTGTTCATTCCTGTGTTGACTCTCTCTGACCCGAGGCGAGGACAGTAAATTGGCACGGTGCGGTGCTAAGAGAAGTTTGAATTGAGGTGGTGCCCTTGTGAGAGACTCTTGACTTTCAAACAAAAACTTTCAAAGCTAATTGAATAAAACTCCAAGCGAAGATCAAGGGATTTCCAGTCTGATATTTACACGGCCTAAAATAGATTTTTACAAGATATATATTTTAACATGGGCTTCTTGTCACACAGCTGCTTTCTGAAGTTAAATATCAACGCTGGTTATTCACCACAGGATTCATGTTCCTACTGATGAAAAGATAAAAGTCAAGACGATAAGCTCTCAGCTCTCTGGTGCTACTCCCTCCCTGTGCTCCTGTCAGATTAACTCCAGGTTCACTGGTTCTACCCAGATGATCCACACAATGCAGACAAATTAGTCAAACTTTCATGGCGTGTAGTGCATTGTATTAGTTCATGTCAGTACAGCTGCTGTCTGACTGTCTCTGTGCTGAGGCTAGACCCCTTTATGTGATTTTGTCACTGCCCCCCTGCCCTGTGCATCCTAGAAAAGCCTCCAGCACCCCCCTCAGGCAGATCATTCCAGAGTCCCTGCTCTCGCGGCACAGACTGCAGGATGCCAAACATCAGAAGAAACCCAGACAGCTGAACAGGTGGGAACGCTGATCCCCTGTCAGCTTCAGATAACGTGCACGAGGACTTTCAGATGTGATGAACTCTTGGAGGATGTAGGTTAAGATTTGAGCAAAATGTAAAATCAACAGAGGAATATGCAAAACAGAAAATCTTCAAGTAACGTGACGCTAAACTAAGTTGAGAAAAAAAAAAACGTGAGGCCAACAAACGTACACACACGATATAAAAGAGGCAAAACAGAACAAATTATATACAACTACAAGCCAAAAACACAAGAGTGGACTTGATTGCTAAACATATTTCAAAAGATGTACTTGCAAGTTGCTTTTTGTGGAAACTCTATGTAAGATAAGAAATGCTCTCAAGGCTTCTTATTACAGATCACATTTTTTTTAATTAGTTTGGATTAAATTGTAAACACAGCACAGGTTTGCTGAGCTGGACAAACAAGCTTCCTTGTTCCCTTATGAACATTTACATACTTGTATTCTTTATCCTAATAATAATAAGTATAAATGTGTGGAACTCTCCAAAACTGATCTTGTTTTTTCTGGTTTTATTTCCCCCTGATGTCCAGTCTTTCACTTTTTTTTTTGTTGTTGTCATTTTCATGATTGAAGCTGCTACAAAATAAATAAATAATATTATGTTGTCAACCATTAATGATGTTCAGCCCCATTTGGGAAAATCTGCATCAAGAGACTTTGGATCCTCAGAAGTTTTATCAGCATCTGTGTCCAGTTCTGCTCAAACTTTTTCCACATTAAAAACAAGTTTCTTTCCCTCCCCAGCTGCCAAATGTTTTCACACACAAGGGAACCTTTGGGTTTCTCTATAATTTCTCTATAATTCTGCATCGTCTTGACCTTAAAGTGCCTTGAGATGATGATGCATGTTGTAATTGAATCTGACCCCTTGTAAAACAGCAACATTAGGGTTAGGGTTAACAGAGAGAGAGAAACTGCCAATTAGTGCGTTAATTATAAACTGTGATACCACGGCCATCAACACTTCATCAGAAAAACATGTAAAACGTGCTTTGCTAAGTTTCACATGAGCAGATTTAAACCAATAAAAAAAATCTAAACCATTTCAGGCCGGCACTGGGTTTTAAAGCCTGGTGTGTGGGAAAGATTTGCACATTGTACAAAAGTAAGTCTATAGGACAGTTTTGGTTTGGAATATTAAGTTTTGTTTGATATTGTCGTCCACATATTCAACCAAAAGGCAGGTCACCATACCCCATAGATGTGTGTCCTCTTTAGGATGCATCTTTTTAAGTATACAGTACACACACACACATACACACTGAGCTTATCTATTTCCCATGGATTGTACCACTGAGGTCAGGTCGTGCCTCCTTATCAGCTCAGTAAATCTCACTCGGAAACACTTTCAGCATTTAAACGCTTTATGATAATTGGGCTTCTTGTTGAAAACTGCCAGATCCTGTCCGACCTGCACTGTCACTGTGTTAGTTGAGGCGATAATAAGTTATTAAAGCATGAAAAAGTTTCAAGATAAGCCAGCAAAGTGTAATAAAGCACCTTTATGTTCAGGGGCAGAGTAATCACGTTATTATGGAAGGAGAAGACCGTGCTCTTCCACGTCCTGATGAGCTGATAACATCTGACTTCAGACCAGTGAACGAGCGAGATGCTTGTCTCCTCACTCCGCTGTGGCCAACAATGCATTGTTTTAGTTTCCCTGACATTATTCACTATTGATCAGCTGCGTAGGCAAACAACAGCAGGATTTGAAAAGATCAAGTTTTATCTCACAAACACACACACACTCGCCCAAAGTCAACATTTAATTCCAACAACAGGGAGAGAAAACTGCAGAAGACAATCGATAAATCCAGCAGAGAAATAAGACGTCTGGACAAGGCTGATCTTTTAACATTTGTTTTAAGTTCATATTTCTCAAAATATCTTCATGATGTGGTGTGTTGTTAAAATATGTGTATGTGGTAATTCCTATATTATAATTACAGCCAACTTAAATTATATTTAGTTGTTATTCAAGTGTTTTAACTTTATAATTGCATTTCTCACAAAAAATAAATAGAATACATCTCTACTCCGAGTTTGTGTTGAACATAGGGTTTTTCTTGGTTTCATAGAAGTTCACATTCAAACTTAGCAAAAAGCCACAGGCTGCTTGTCTTACCTTGAATGCTGGTTAATCAGGACCCAGTATGACTTACTGGTATATTAACCAATAAAGGGCCCTTGCCAGTTTTCACAGTGGTCTGGTTCAGTCAAGTAAAACTGGTGAGGAGGGAGATTTCTTATTCCATCAGCTTTTTATTGGAACTGTACAGGGAGTGAGATTTCTCCAGCTGAATAATGGTGAAATTTATAGCTAAGAAATTATGAATATCTTCATTTAACCAATTCATCTATAGTATTATTCCAATCAGTGGCAACTATGGTGTTTGTGTGTATGGTGGGTGCGTGTGCGTGCGTGCGTGTGCGTGTGAGTGTGCTCATACTTACATATTTTATCCCCAGTTTATTACTTGACAAACAAAACATACCAGTGCATGACTGTTTTTTTCTTCATGTATAACAATAAAAGAGAAATTAAAGTAAAGATCAAGTTCACCCTCGGGTCGCCTCAGTCCATATAAAACTTTAATTTGCCTTTACCTTGGTTCATAGCAGGTGTGTGTTAAATAACTGATCCTGGGCCGTGCAGGGCAGTTGTTTTCCGGAGCGAGCATTTTGTTTTCCTGTGTTTACGTGGATGGTCGGGGGGGGGGGCGGGGTGTTCATCCCCCCCTCTCTGAGCGTTATGGTGTTTTAACGATTCCGGCAGATGTTGTTGTTTTTGTTGGATGAACGCACTAAGCGGTGAGATGGTGATCTGGTGAGAATACCTGCCTTTCCTCCCTCAAGGGCACGTTTTACTGCTGCTGTAAATCAGCAAAGAGCTCGTTTCTGTGAGAATTACGCCGCCGTCTCTCTGCTGATGGAGAAACAGTTGACTTGTCGGCTGATTCATGGAGGTGTTAAGGTGATTGTTGTGTGTGTGTGTGTGTGATTAAGACGATTCAACAACTTCTGTGATGTTATTTTTAATCGATTCAATCACTCGGGCGTGTGGTGTTCACCATTACAGCTGCTAAAAATAGTCCTGTTTTGGATGGATGAGATGGACTGGAAGAGATGGACTGGAAGAGATGGACTGGAAGAGAAAGGTATAGAGGGAAAGGGTGGATACATCTCTTAATCATCTAATTCTTGTCATATAGTGAAGGTAAATCTTTATGTTTCAGCTAACCAAGTCATTTTGGACAGTTCTAATGCTTCCAACTTTGTGGGTCCATAAAGGCTCGGTTGGGTGAGTTTGGTGTGGAAGACAAACTCAACCCCATCAAACATCTTTGGGATGAACTAGAACAGAGATTGGGGGCCAGGTCGTCTAACATCAGCATCTGACCTCACAACTGCTCTTATGGATGAATGGGCACAAATTCCCACGGACACACTCCCAGATCTTTTAGAAAGCCTTCACAGAAGAGTGGAAGCTGTTGTAGCCGCAGACGGGGAACCAACACCAAATGAAGACCTATGGATTTAGAATGGGAGGCCATCAAAGTTCCTGTAGGTGTCACAAGACCTTTGTTCAGTGTATGCATTCACAGTTCTGACACCTGGAGAATCTAGTGAATTTAATGGGTTTAGTAATGGGGCTGTTTGGCCTTGGTGCAGGTACGAGCTCTGTCTTCTAGTTTCTTTAACAAAATGTTTCTGTCTGGAATATTGTTCCAGTAACAGACAGTAAATCACAGGCAGCAATTAAACCAGGTACAGCTCGACTTCTCATTCTGGGGAAGTGAAGCCTTATTAAATGCATTTCAAGGAGTTTAAAAATCCAACGGTATAAACTGCATACATTTTACACAACATCATCAACTTTTAATAGTGGCTTAGTAGGATTTATAGATTATCAATGTAACAGAGAAAAAGTAAATAATCTTTGGCTCGAAATTAATTTTAAATAAGGGCAAAATGCTAAACCCATGGCTTTTAATTAGATGTAAATAACCCCTCTGCAGCAGTGAGACACGGGAGCTTCTGCCGACTCAGCAGTTGAGCAGCAAAACACAAGTCTGACTCAGATTTGGAGAAAAGCAACAAGCAATCCTTAAAGTTATATTATGAAAACATATAATTCAACATAACTATGACTAATGAAAGATTACTATATAAATTACTGTTCTCGGCTACTTAAATGACAATAAGCCTTTTTCTATTCCAAGATAAGATGTTCTTATTTGATTGAGTTGTTAACTTTTGTTTAGATTCACTGTTTGGACTCCAGCTGAAGGGAGAACATCTGATCTACTGCGACAGCTTCAGCTTCCTCATGCTGCTGCAGGACCTGCTCCTCAAACATCTGTCACTTCCCTGACTGCTCCTTAAATAATATTCTCTTCTTGGCTTTGATTCTTTACTGTGCTGATGCATCTTTCCTACAAAAGGCATCTGCCTGAGCAACAACTTCCTCCCCTGACCTGCTTTACAGGCTCCTCAATGCTCCTCAATGCTCCTTAATGCCATGTTTAAACAAACCATTTAGCTGTCAAAGCTATTTTCCCAACAACAAACTTTCTTTGTACATGTTTTGTCCCTTGGCAGTTTTTATTTATACTTTGTCATTGACTCTTCAAGTTCACTAAGTTAAGATATTTTTCCTTCACCCAGTTTCTGAAATATATATAACACTTTTATGGTTGATGGGATATCCTCAAAGGTTTTCTCACTTGAGGTGTAACTTTTAGAATAATGGCGTAAATTTAGCTTCATCAAAGGAGGATTAAGTGGTTTGTTCCTTCTACTATTTTCAATGAGAGATTAAGATGAAGGCAGTGTAGCTCCCTGAATCCACAAAGTCTCCATCTCTGAAACAATACACAGTGATCATCTAATCTGGCACCGGGCACACATCTACATCCATGCACATATTGCAGATCCGGTTGCCATAATTGCTTGTTTGTGCTCTATTTTGGCTCCTTTGGAAGCAGCAAGCTCTCACGTAGGCCTTGGCTGGTAAGTGGCAATGTGGAGATAGATGTGGCTGGATGGTGAAATGAATTCATTTAAAAAGGAACAGCATGTTGGCAGGCACCTGGGAAATCAGGGATTAGATAAAGCTACCTGCGTCTTTTCCTCCAGGAGGGAGGACGCATTGCAGACTGCCGGCTGTCTGGAGGCAGGACGAGGAGAAGACGCACATGCAGGGACAAACACACGGGGACACAGACAATTACAAAAGGAGACGGAGAAGTCAAAGCATGAGTAGAACAACCTGGTTCCTCCGGGAGAAAGAAAAAGGTTGAATCACTGACTACATGAAGCTACCCTTTGGGTTTCTCTTACACATATGTTGAAATAGATGAGAACCTAAGTGGGTTTGTGGAGAGATATTCAGGATAAGGCAGCTGAGTGGGTCAGAAATCTGATCTGGATACAGATTGGGATGCATCTTTTCCCTAAAAAGCACCTCAGGATGTTGAGAAGGAAGTGTGTGTTGATCCTTTCTTCTAGGTTATAGCAATTGGCAATTCCTGCACAAGCCAACAAGTAGACTTCTGTGACATTGTCGTTTATAGTCCTGGGGCAGTGGAGCCACCACCCCCCCGCCGGGAGATGCTTGAAAACCTATAATCCTGTTTTGTGAGAACAGAAAATAGCAAATTGAGTTGAGATGTTGTAAAAGTACGATAACGATTTTAGACTCAAGGACAATCCAGTGTGGATGAAGGCTTTGCCGACCAGCCTCGCATCGAGTGTGGGGGGGTGGGGGATTCTGATAAACGATGCATGTTTTCTGAAATGATATTGTTTCAGAGTGGCTATCAACATGCAGCAGGGCACGATGGGGCCTGCTGGAGCACAGCTGGATTTTCAATCTCTTCTCAAAACCCACTGCTTAAGAAAGAGAGGAGATAAATGATAGATGAATTCTCGACAGGACTATTCAGTTCACTTAAAACCACCGGTATTGGTTTTGAGGAGGGACATTTCCCACGTTGAACAGAGATGTGGCTCCCGGGTCATTTGTCGCGGCCCCCCGAGCTCGATGAAGTCCCGGCTTTGTGAGCTGTTGATTCTTCTCTCGGCGAGACGCTGGTGTGTTTGCAGACGGAGCCGGTTGCAGATGGATTTGCGCAGCCAGGTGGGGCGATGATGAAAGGATCAAACTCCAGATGGCAGACATCATCCAGAGACAGCTTGGTGGGGGGGGGCAGTGGACGGTGCTGATGAGAGCGACGGCTCTATCAGAATGAGATGGCAAGCACGCTGCAGAGATACTGTGTGTGTGTGTGTGAATATGCAAGAATAAAAGCTGTTTGATGAGGTTAAATGGGGAAATCCAGTGAGGTGAAAAGATGAACCTGCTTTAACCACAGAGAGAAGAAGAAGGAGAATTTAAAAGAAGCTGGAAAGTGCAGAGACAGATGAATAGTTTTATTACGGATGAATAGTTCTAACTGGACAAAGAGGACTCGTTAAGGTATTTTAACTCGCTGTTATTTCTCCTTAATTATACATTAATCCCTCATGGGTAAAGGATGCATCCGAGCTCAAACAAGAAGAAGAAACATTCGTTTCTTACTTTTTCATCCTCTTCTTCTCATGTTTAAATATAGATGAGGTTCAAGAGCAGTTCACTGTCTTTACAAAGCTTCCCTCTGCAGTGGGATCACAATGTCTCCTGCAGAGTGGGGTTATGTCAGGAGGCGTCCTACTCGTGCAGTCACACTCATTTCGTTTCCTCTTGGTGTATTTAAGTAAAAGAAGCTTGCATCAATTTCTTTTTATGATTTTCAAATTTCTATTTCTTTCTCCACCTTTGTCCCATTTTTTTGGGGGGGGTATTTGACTTGTGGTTTCCCTGTGTCCCTATTACACACAACTCAAAGATGTACAAATCAATAAGGAGAGAAAATTGCATCTGAATTCAGCCACAGTTTTTCCTTCATCCTCCCTCATGAAGGACAACACCCAGTTCTCTCCTTACTTGCAATCAAAACCAGTTTAAAGACCAGGCTGCAGCTTGGGACGACTGACATGTTTTTCCTCCCAGCCGCAAAACTGAGCTGTTGATGACAGTGTTTGGACGTGTGCAGCCAAATGACTGGGATTACACCTGAAGCACGAGTCCAGGCAGCGAGGCCTGAGCATCACTCCCTGTGTCGGTCGGCTGAGATTTGATTTGCCAGTTGCTAAAGGAGCCTTTTATCGAAAGCTATTTTGTGGCCACATATTGACCAAACAATCACCCGTGACTGTTCTTACAGATCCTACAGGTACTTGTGCTGAGAAGCAAAACAGCAGTTTTCCTCCTTTAAGGCTTCTTCACAGTGTGACTCTGTTCCTTCAAGTGAGATGCGTCCAGGTTTTTAATTGTGTTTCTTGCAAGATGTGTGTGTTTTGCCTTCACAGGAGGATTCAGGGAGTAAACAGCCAACTCCTGCACCGGAGCCGCAGTTGGCCCGAACATTTGTTGTGTCTCTAAATTACCTAATAATACTTCTGGGGACGTTTTGTAGCTATGGAGAGGAAACAGCGTGAATGTGCAGAAACCATGTGTGTTCAGAGTAAAGTCATTGCATTAAACAAAAGGGAATGAGGCAGCTAGGGAGCAGGAGCTGTGAGAGAAGTGGACATGTGGAGAGTTTTTGTGTGAATTTAAGGTAAATGCAGGGAGTGTGCTGCACTAATGAGAATGTGTAGTGTCAGAACCGTTCCTCCTCCAACTGCTGCATGATGATGGATGATCCATAATAATGTTTTTTTTTTTACTGTTCTCTGCTTAACACAAATGCTAAAGAAAAATAAATGAACGTACTTTTGTGCCACAGGTTTTTTTTTTTTTTCATTTCACCTGCTTTGCACACTGACATGCAAGATGTGGCTCACCTCATAGCATCTAAGCGTGTTGTATTGTTGTGGTTTAAATATGGAAATACAAAGTGGCATCCTTCACCGTCATTTGCTTTCTTTTCCTGAAATTATCCTCATTCACAGTTTTCATATTCTTATGTTAATTCCCTGAGGCTAAAGGTGTGAAGTGCCCCGTGTGAAAGGAGAAGAAAATGAATGTTCATTTTCACCATTCATGTTCTTCTTTTTTTTTTTATCAGACAATAATTGGCCATTAGGTTTGATAGTAGTTTGTTACAGACTCCAAATCCTCCTGTTGTGCCAAATGGTTTCATCTCGTAATTGAGGAAGCACAAAGCCCAAATGTGACTCATCCCAATATGTGACTGCAGCCAGAGACCCAGCTCCTCCTTTCACCTCACACACACACACACACACACACACACTGACAACTGCTAATTACAGGGACTTGTATTAACTGAGGCCTGATGCTTTGAGCTTCCTCCTCACTTAGAGGGGAGAGCAGGGAGATGGGTGAGAGGCGGGGACGATTAAAGATGAGAATTGTTGGGAGATGAGGAAAGAGGACAAATTAACGAGTTGTGTTGCTTGAGACAAATGATATTCAGATAAGATTCTGTTTAATGCTACATGAACTTTGCTAATATTCTAGGTAAATTGGTAAGAAAGAGAAAGAAATCATGACAACAATGGTGGGGGGGGGGTACTTCAGGTGATGCTTCTCCATCAGAGGCTCTTGACAAAGGACCTCAAGGGTCATTGAGGTCGGAAGATTAGTCTACCTGTATATGGATTCATATATGTTTCTCTCAGGCATAGGTTGCAAGTCGTTAATTATCAAAAGTATCATTCAAAGAGTGAGAGAAACTGGAGAAGAGCCGATCACAAGCAAGCTGACAGAAGAGGGAGGCTGCACAGAGGTAACAGCGAGACAAACAAAGGAGGAGGAATGAAAAGGAAAGGGAGGCATGAGGATGAAAGATGGACAGATTGGCAGGGAGGGAAAGAGGAGAGAGAGAGAGAGAGAGAAAGACACTCACAAGAGGAACTTTGCAGATCAAGCTGGAGCCCTTGCATATGTAATAACCCGATGATGGATGGCTGGCCTCCAACCGCATCAACTTTGTGTTACTTATGCATGTGATTAACTCGCCGCACAGCGAGGAGTGGAACTGCGGAGCCAAGCATAAACACTTCTGATGAATGATAGATGGACAGTCTGGCAGGTAAATATGCAGGCAGTGGGGGGGGGAAGAGGCAGATGCATAAATATGCCGACACGCAGAGAACTGGTCAAATAACGAGGGGGATAGGAGAATGGAGTCAGACCTATTAATGCAAAGTTGAACAGATAAATAGTTTACAAACAGAAAGTTTACCAACAAAAGCCGGCAGACACTTAATGTGATTCAGAGAGTCGGAGAAGAAAGTTGGTTTGCAGCCAAATAGCAAAATACTGTTTTACATGCACACTTGTAACCTAATTATAATAGAGGGGTAAATAGAGGCTTTTATTAAAAGCCAGATGGATTCAAGCAATTATTGCTCATCCCTCCGCTGCACAAAGTTAGTTCAACCCCAAATACCTCCAGGGTATTGAAAAACTGAAAAAGGTTTTCACTTAAATCTGATTCATAGCTTTTAGAATCGTGTTTACATGGAACACAGACACATAATGAAAACCTACTGTACCTGAAGCAGGAAGACAAACATGTCCTACAGTTGGTCAGTTATCTAAACAGAACACAGACTGTTAAGAAAAATATGTTATTTCAGAAAATGGCCCCAAACTACGTATGTTTACGTTAAATTAATTTCATTCATTCGTTTTTCTCCTCTCGACCGAACCAGGTCCAGTTCTGCCGGTGGGTTCTTCCTTTCTCTTAACTGTTGCCTGGTGCTCACACACATTGTGGGACATTGTGGGTTGTCTCTCCATGTTATTATAAGGTCTCAACCTTAATGTGTGAAGTGCCCTCAAGATCATTTCTGTTGTGATTGGGTGCGTTACAAATAAAATTGAATTTAAGGGATTAAGACCGTTTGGTAGCCTTGAGAATTATGACAAAGAAGAAGAAGAATGGATTTTCAAAAGTTGTGTGGACAAACAAGCTACATCCACACAACTGGATTTTTGAGTTAAAGTTAATTATTGTTGCTGTGTTACGACTTCTGTCCGCACTGCTCCAGAGTTTTCAAGCCTGTAACATGGGGAGATCTGGAAACGCCACCGGCCTCATGTTGGTTTGAAAACTCTGGCGTTGCACTTTTGACTCTGGACAGAAATAAAACTTAAATAGGACTCGTCTACCAACAGTGATGGCGACGTGCTTAGTGTCTATCCACCAGACATCCTCTGTGTTACCTTCCAACATGTTTCCTCCTCATATTACCATCGTCTAACTGGAGAAGGTGATAGAGGAGAATCTCAGTCATGTCTTCCGATGCATCCTGCAGTGTCAGAGTCACACACATTAATAATCCGGCCATCCACTCGCACCGCCCTGTGATCATATAACAATGTCACATCCTGCAAGGTTCCCTGTTCTGTGAGAGCGCAGTCATAACTCACCACGACACAGACAGACAGACCGAACCCCAGCTGACCTGCAGCAGGAAGAAGGAAGAGCAGCAGCCTCGTCACTGAGCTGACAGGTGTTTCAGGATCTGTGGCTCTGGGTGTGTGGTGAGTTTATGACGGGGATCCAGGTCCAGGTTGACATGCTTCACACAGACACACACACACACAGACACACACACACACACACACACACACACGTTGTCTTCAGTCTGCAGCCTGACATCCTCCTCCTGCAGACACTGAGCAGAATCAAGATGTGTGACCCCGTTCACTCTCAGACTTTATTCTCATCTTCATCTGGAGGCAAATTCAGGTCTTTAGCTCGGGGCAAGACGTTTTGTCAAGGTCGGAAACTGAAAACTTTCTCCAGCCTTTATCCAAAATAATACATTTTCCAATTGAATTTGCAACAGTCACCTTCTTATTGTTATTGGATCGAGTGTGGCAGGAAAGCTCTTTTCTTTGTTTTTTGTTTTTCTGATTTATTTGACTTAAATTGGACATTTACATCCCTAAAACCAAATGTCTTACTCGGCTGTGATGAGGTTTAGAAACTCAACAAAATCAGGGTGAAGCTGACGACTGGAAGAAAATATGCACAACAACAAGTATTGAGTGGGGTCTATTTCTTTTGCAATTTGATGTGTGCATGACATGTCTTTGTTGTTTTTAGTTCATTTCTTTTATCACGTGCTCTCTGTTACATTCCAGATCACTTACACAGCGACAGTTGAAGACTCTTGTTCAGGGAGTCATGAAAACACAAGCCGCCCCGAAAAACCTGGTGATTTGACTTTGCTAATGAGGGTTTTCCTGCATGAATAGAAAGTCCCGATGGCTCCAGAGAGTTCATCATTAGCGAGGCAGCCGTGTGTGTCACCTCTGTTGTTTGCTCTCTCCTTGAATCGTTCACTTAAAATGATCGTTTTTTAGCACCGCTGCAAAATGCAATCAACACAGCCGAATCAATGAGTCGGGTGCTGTGAGAAACACACGGCGTAATGATTCCTCTTCTATGTAAACGTGTGTGTGTGTGTGTGTGTGTGTTTGTGTGTGTGTGTGTTTGTGTGTGTGTGTGTTTGTGTGTGTGTGTGTCGCCTTGTCGCTCTATCATCAGCTCTCCGTGACTCTCACACATACGCACACGGATTCGTCTTAACTCCATTCTGAAGGAGACGTTTACAATCTGCAGAACGCTCGTGGAAGCGGCCTCGTCCACTCGTCGTCTTCATCCCCGATGTCTCCATGAATCTTAATGTCGGGACGAATCTGACGCTTTCGCCTCCTGAGCTCACGATTCACTCGATAACCCCCGACTGCTTTAAAGCAAAATAAAAAACTCTAAGAGGGGTTCTTTAAAAAAAATAGCAATCACAGTTATCTCAGCAATCACAGGCGCCGCCAGTGTTTGTGTCAAATATCTGCTGTGTGCCAGTAGCTTATCAGGAGGGGGGGAGGGGGGGTTGACAGCAGAGAGCGAGATGGAGGTGAGCGATAACACACAGGCGGCCTGACAGAAAACAGCTGGATCCCAAAGACTTCAAATCCATAACGACACTAAACCGTCACATCCGTCTTGATAACGATAATTGTTTCAAAATGTCATCGCCCCCCCCGCCCGGCACGACTGATGGTTTCACCCGAATTAATCACGGCCCCAAACAATTAAAGACTCTGGACCCGGGCCTGTGAGCTGATTGGTGACTATTCAGTGCGATGTCATTGGCTGTTTTAAAGATGTGTTTAGTTTCATTATGTGAGTTTCAGGCAGTTTACTTACTGATAAATTACCCTTGATAAGCTCGAACACATTTTGGGTTGAGTCCATTTATCCTCCGCTGGCTTCAGAACCCGATCTGACTGATCCACCGGTCGGTTCTGGTTCTGGTTCGGAGGTTTCGGTCCCGTAACGATCTTCATTGTCCTCCACTGACATCAGCCATTGATCATCTGCTGATCATTACCTGTCACTAGTGGCTCTTATTGACGGCGCCTACAGCAACCTTGTTTACTTTACATCCATTCTCTGGTTAAATGCCAACTCCTCTTACTGGTGACCAATGCACACAGCTTTGGCATGTTGACCAGATGCCCACATACATATTGAATCTGGTAGTTTGAAATGAATGGTTGTTTTATCAACATTATTGGCAACCTCAGCGGGGGTTTAATCGATCGGTCTGATCTATAGAGTTTTCGACAGATTACCACGAAAACCTGGAGGAAGGATGTGGGTCAGGAAATAATCCATTAGAATCTAGAACTGGATCAGGGGTCGCAACATTTTGTTGTAGGATTAAATCATATAATGATAAGATAGGGTGATTATAAAGGGGACTGGCTGAGCTGCGTTATTCTCTAGAGGAGATAAAGTCTTGTTATTTCTGAT
The DNA here is from genome assembly GCF_947347685.1 of Pleuronectes platessa. Classification (NCBI taxonomy): domain Eukaryota; kingdom Metazoa; phylum Chordata; class Actinopteri; order Pleuronectiformes; family Pleuronectidae; genus Pleuronectes; species Pleuronectes platessa. The sequence goes on along the minus strand of NC_070644.1, from coordinate 17,357,674 downwards.
TCTCGTCCCCGGGGCCAGCTGCTTTGTTTGGGACTGTATTAAAACACGGGGGCTTTAATTTCGCAGCATTGACCCGACGATGTAGCGGCTATTCATCACCAGCACGGTGCATTGACATGAGCGGCTAATGAGGGCTCCTGCTAACGCTGAACGATGGAGACTTCTAATGAGGGAAAGCGATGGACACGGATGGAGGGACCTGGGAGATGAGTGATTGTGCTGAGGGAGCAGAAGATCACCCACTCATCCATTTCATTAAAAAACACAATTTGAGGGAAACGTGTCCGGGAGTTTCTTCTTCTTACTAACTTAATGATTGTTGACGTCAGATTTAACAGGCAATATATTGTTCATGCAGCAGCAGCAGTGTCTATCTTTATCTTTATAATTCTTCTAGCTCTCTTTCACATTTTTGTACCGTAAAGAAATATATACAGAATAGCTCCTTTAAGTTGTATAAGAGGCCTTATTTTTCCATCAATTGTCATGAGCTTAACGGAAATAACTAAGTTCATTTTAACAAATGGAACGTGGATTTTATTTATTTTCAACCAAAGCTGTCCATATAATGCCATGCAAAGTAATTTTTTTATAGGTTCAGACTTTGCATTTTGGCCTAAATTGGAAATTGGAACCAGAACCCTTTCAGTTAATATCCTTTCACATTTTGCTCAGTGATAAACAACAGATCAAATGGAAAGTTAAACTTTTACACAATTACCGTCCAACTGATCACTTTTTATCTCTGTCTCTCTGATAAATAAAAAATAAGATGATCTTGAAAGCAGCTCTGAACCTGTAAATTTATGCAGCGAGAAACTGTGATTCCAGAGAGGGAGAGAGGGTGTGTGTGCAGGGGCGGTTCTGGCTAATTGGAGGCCCTGGGCAAAGAACAATTTTGAGGCCCCCCCCCAAAAAAAAAAATCTATTTTGACTATGTGTGTGTGTATGTGTGTGAGAGAGAGAGAGAAAGAGAAAGAGAGAGAAAGTGATTAAATAAGTGTGTGAGAAAGGGAGACATGTGAGTGAGTGAGTTAGTGTTTGTGTCATACTAACCCAGGGGTAGTCAACCTTTACTATCGAAAGAGCCATTTTGCCCCCTCTTCCCCCAAATTAAATCTGCCTGGAGCCAAACAAATATTTGATAACACAGGTTATAAAGTTATATATATAATTATACAATATATATAAAAACTATAGTTTGTTGCATTTATTATAGAACGACAATAAAAAAACTGTTTAACTGGTATTTTAACCTGTTACAAAAAAGGAAAACACCAAACTCTTATGAAGAGGAGAACATAATACATGTGTAGGCCTACTTTGAATTAAATGAAACACAGAACTCTGCTTTTTTTGCTCATCTCCAGCTTGGTACTTTTCAGCAGATGCTGTGTGCTCGCTCTGGAAATGTCTTTCAACATGACATTTCTTATTGTTTGCTAATTCCTCGCCACATATCAAGCATACAGGTGTATGACAATGTATGGTAAATTGTCATACACCTGCATCGTTGCATCGTTGGCAGTGAAAGCAAATTAATCTGTCCACGCAGAATTAAACTCTCTATTTACCTCATCTTCCATCCAGTCTGCATCTGAGAGCTCTGGGCTGTCCTTGCCTTTCTTTTCACAAAACTCTTGAATCTCTGCTCTCAGGTCCCATACTGTTTTAAGCACTTTGTCCAGACTGAGCCATCTGACAGCTGTGTGGTAGCCTACGTCCCCATGTTCAGTCTCATGCTCCTCCAAAAGTGCAACAAACTGTCTGTGATTCAGCTCCTGCCCTGATAAAGTTAACTAATTTAGTTACAACATCAGTAACATGATTCATTTTTAGCACTGACTTACACAACACCTCCTGATGTATGATACACAGGGTTCATACACATTTTGACCCATGGATTTCCATGACTTTTCCATGACTTTCCATATCTTTAAACCAACTTTCCATGACCAAACATTTTGTGAGATCTCAGTGTATACATGCAAAAGAGTCTAAATTTAGTATTTAAGCTAACAATGAGAATTTCAAAGCATACAGTAAACCTTGAATTACACAAATGAGTGAGACAATAGTTTGATTGACGTCTGTTGTAACACATGGCATGTACTTTTCCATTTGTAGCCAAGCATGGTTAAATCTACACTTCCCTGGCGTAGTGCATTATCTCACCTGCTTCCCCACCGAACATTTCAATTAGTATGAGATAGTATGCCTACTTATATTTTGAGCGTATTTCTTTTAAAAGCATTGAATTAATTAAAACTCAGCGTAAATGAACGACATGAAAATATGAATATAACAAATCTCCATGACTTCTCCAAAACTTTGGAGATTTTTTTCAAGCACTTTTCCAGGACTGGAAAATAAACATTTAACAATTCCATGACTTTTCCAGGTTTTTCATGACCGATGTCCTCGATCCTTCTCGTTACGTTTCGTCTCTCCGTGCTTTGTCTCATAGTGGCGGTTCAAATTGCAATCCTTAAAAACAGCGATCTTTTCTCCACAAACTAAGCACACGGCTTTCCCATTGACTTCAGTAAATAAATACTTAGCAGTCCATGTCTCGTTAAAAACTCTATCTTTCTTCTCTTAAAGTGGGCTGACATTTTTGCGGACTTTAGTAACTCACATCTCTTCTTACCTCCGTTCGCCAACACATCATCCGCTCGCGGCATTCAGGATGTACGTCAGGTAAATGTTAAAAAAAGGCACCTTCAAAATAAAAGAAATGTTGTTGTTTTCTCTGCATGAATTTCACTTATTTACATGTGATTCCTAATATTCCGTTGACCTCACGCTGGCCGTTCACAGACAGCCAAAGGGCCGGATGCGGCCCGGGGGCCGTACAATGCCCAGGTCTGCTGTACAGTGTTGTGCGGGCGAGTGTCTGCGTGTGTGTCCCCAGACATCACACACACACACAGGCCCCGGGGCTCCGCCCTCTCACATTCGCTCAGAGACACAGAGTGAGATCAGAGCTCGTTCCTGTTAAGCAGCCGGTCAGTGACAAACAAGACACAGTGTTCAAAAACCAAGTTGAAAAGAAAATACGATGAAGCCTGTCTTGCTATTGGGTTCATATTGAATGAAGGAGGACATGAGGAGAGATTTATTTGAAAAATAAAGAAAAAAATCATAAATACGACGAGGCCCCCTGGTGGCCGAGGCCCTGGGCAACTGCCCGACTTGCCCAATGGGACGCGCCGCGCCTGTGTGTGTGTGGGGGGGGGGGGGTTGCTGAGCTCTCAGCGCATGTTAACAGCTTCTGAGCCGTTTGTGAGTTGATGAACAACACGTCTGTGGAATTTTGTGATTCATGTGGATATCCTGTTTTACTTGAGTTTGTGAAAACACACGCGCCAGAAGTAAGACTAATTTAACCTCACACACTCACACTCACACTCAAACACAATAGCTTTGTTGCAGCTCTTACAATGGAAATCTTGTCGACTTTCACCTTTTTTTTAAGTCATGAACTGAACGTGTTGTTTGGTGACGATTGTTGCATGTTTGGCGTAACTTTCACTTTGCTCAATTTTATCTTTACATAACCATAATTTCTCTTAGTTCTCTAAGTATTCATAATAAAACTGATGATGGCTTAATTCCATTGCACTGCTTCAATTTCAGGATCTCAATCTGACCCTGACACTCGTTCAAACTTCCCCTGACGAGACAGAAAACCAAGGCATCAAGGTACGTGTGGAAAAATGTAAAATTCCATGTTTTTTTCCTAACTTTTTTACTTTTAAGTTACATCCTTACTAAGCATCATCTTGTGCAGCCTCACCCACCTGTTTACCTCAATGCTCTCATCTTCTCACATTTTCAGGAATGAATGGAAGCGCACATTAACCAAATTAAGGGCCTATTAATTAATCAATTAAATTTCAAAGTAAAAGTATCAAAAGATGTAAAAAGACCATTCTCAGGCATTTAAGCATTACGCATTTGTTGTTCATGTTCAAATCTAATTAATTCATGCACTTCAACCCGTTTATCCTCATATGCACAAACAAAAAACACTTCACATATTTACTGGAAGTGCAGAGACCTGCAGCAGTTTCTTTTCCTCTCTATCTGGTGTACAAACACAGATGTAATCTGAGGCTGGTGGCTTCTGCACAGCCCATGAAGACAAACACACAGGGTTATATTGCAGTGGGGAGGAGAGGCTTACACGGAGCCTCCGAGCTGAAAAGACTTCACATTTCGGTACCGAGGGGACAGCGGAGAGGGAGAAAAGAATGGTGGAGTGGTGGAGAGGATGGCAAACAAAGGCACAGCTTCACAGGAACACATGACCTCCTCCGGGGAGAAGGAGAGAGAAGGAATAGCAGCAATGGCAAAGAGAAGTAGGGAAGTATGGGGATGAAAAAAGGAAAGATTAGAAGATGACAAACACACAGCTTCATAGCTGACAAGACCTCCTGCTGAGGCCCACAGGGGAGAGGAGATGTTTGGGGAATAGGAGCAAACAGACGAGGGGAGCGATACGATGACAAATGCACTGCTTGATCTGGGAGAAAGAAAAGTGGTGAGAAAGGAGATGCAGAGAAACGAGGCTGATGTCCACTGACAGCTGAGAACCGCTGATTTAGAGATCTGTTATTGTCTCTATTGTTTTTTGTTACGATGTCATTTTGATCCTTTAATCCTGATTTGGAAGAAAGAAAAAGTAAATATAAAGATAAATGGATATCATAGAAACGATCACCAAATGAAGTGTGTGATCTAGATTCAGTCTCGATGGATTGATGAAAAGGCATAAACTAGTCTTCCCTCCTCTCTTTTTGTGGGTGTGTTAATAGGGAAGCTACAGCCAGCTTGACTGAGTAATGCTAACTATAACTATCTGAGCTAAACCTTGACAAACAAATGAAAAGTGACACATAGTGAGCTTCACACAAATGGGAAAAACACACCTTTAAAGGTTCAGTGTGTAGAATATAGTAACATCTAATGGTGAAGTTGAGTGCTGCAGCTGAACACCCCTCACCTCACCCTCCCCTTGTAGAAACCTTCAGCTGTCATAAAAACTCAAAGGGTGTTTGTTTTGTCCCATCTGGGCTACTGTGAAAAACATAGCAGCCGCTCCTGATGTAAAAATAAAGTATTCATTCGAGGGTAAAGAAAACAACTTTTACAATTTATATGATCACACACAAGTGAAAACATCACAAGGACAGATATCTATTTAAGTTCTGCCAATACATCCCTTTCACCAAAATGTTACATGTGAAAGCAAAACAGATCTTTGTGCTTTGCTCACTTTCCAGCTTCCTAAAAAGAAGAAGAGCAGCCCAATTAGAAGAAGCAGGTCGTTTATTCAGGAGTTTGATTAAAAGGCTCCGGCAGACGGTTCGAGTCTTTGTGCTGTTGACTCCTGATCGCTCCTTCTCTTTTAAAATGGATTACGAGCGTGATTTGGCTTCGGGCGCTGAATTGCTCCGACGTTCAAACAATGACGGAGCTCAGTGTCCTAATCTGTATGCTAATGAGCGTGCTTGATATTATTTAAGTCTCCTTCCTCGCTGCCATGAGAACAACCACAGAGGGAGGGAAGGAGAGAATATGATATTGTCACATAGCAGAATAAACACTCCTGACATGACTCACATCCTTTGTGTTAGTAATATGTGCTTTTCTTTAGAATTAGGTTCCGTTGTTCTACAGACTGACACACATGTTGATTTTATTTAAACTCCAGGCAGGTGGGTCATGTTTGAGTTTCCTCACTGGCAAGTTGTTGCTCTTTCAAAATGAACCAGTGCAAAAAGTTTCCACATCATCATTACCAAGGTAGTTCACAGGCGGTGTTGCCAACTTGGCGCTGCAGGGTCGAATATGAACTCGCTTAACTTGTCTCTGAATGAAATTTTATAAGTAAATACAAACAAAATTATTGCAGAGTCATTGTGTGCAGGATTATTTTGTTAAAAGGAATTACGTTAACCAGGATTTATCCACTTTCCATTGAAGTTATTTACAGTGATTCCTGTAACCAAAGGTTGGCGGTTCGATCCAAGTCTTCCCTAGTCCGAATGTCCGAAAGCTCTTTATACATACAGACCATTTACCATTAGTTTTGTTTTGTTTTTATTGGCTGATTATTTGTTCTATTTTTTTTTTGCAGCTTTTATAATCGAAAAAGATGAATTGTGGCCAGAATCAATATCTATAGAATCAAAATAACAATTCTTTTTCGATGATGGTTCTTTTTTTGTGGTTCATTTGACCATAATTTGTGCTTTTTTACAGACAACAAGCAGAATTTGAATTCAGCTTCATATTGAACGTTTGAATTCCTATAATTCTGTTTAGATTTGTTGTCATCACACCCCCACGTATCCGTCAGAAATCAGTGTGAATCACATTAATCCTACTTCAGAAATGAAACCTGTGGTGGAGACGTCCTGACGAGGTGGGATCATCTATTCTCATCGTGTCAAACTCTCTCACTGATGCTGAGGTGCCAACATTTTGCCGGATTTCATTCCAACCAGTTGATTTCACTGATCAGCAGCTTCAACCACAGCAGAGGGTGTAAACACTGGAATCACCTGCTGCTGTGTTTGCCTGGAATTTAAATCCAGCTTGGTCTTGGAGTCTCTGTGGCATGTGGCAGGAAACCGCTTCACCACAAACCTGGAAATCCATCCAGGCTTGATGCGCCCTCAGCTGGGTGAATTTTCTAATTTCCTAAAGTGCCAAACAGCAGGGAAAACGTTTACAGAATAGATTGTATGCATTTCATTGGCAATGTGAAGTAGGAGCAGAACAAGGGGAACAAGATGGTGCCTCTGAGAAGTCAAATACCTCAAGGGTATAAACCTTTTAGTCACATTTCACTGATATCCTCTGAATACTGGCTTTACTCATTCATTTCAAACAAAACCTGTGCATCAGATGCATTTTGTTGAAGGAAAACAAGTTTTATCCATGAGGCTTTTTTGGTGCTCAAAGTTCGAAAACCTCTTCAATCTGACATCCTTTGCATCTCTTTACTATGTCTTCCATTGTAGAAGCATTTTGACGTTTTTACTAATTGTCCGAGAAACTGTGTTGACTTCCAGATTGTTGATATTCCTCCATTTGTAAGTGCATGGACTATCCAAAAAAACGTTGTAGGAGGAATCTCAAACAGTAGGTGTCCGACCACTTGTGGTTTACGCTCGCTGAGGAATAGAAGTACTTCATCATTATTCATTTTGATTGTGCAGAAAAACCTCTGCCACTTATACTTAATTTTCATTGCAGGTCTAGACAGATCTCAGAATAAGGCAGAGAGTTTTGGGGAAACGTCCCTTCAAACACAGCAGATGGGTGGAAGATGAACCCTGATGTCCCCGGTGATGGATGTCTCCGGTCGGGGGGGCAGGTTGGCGAGCGCGTCCCACAGTCACCCTGTTTATTTATTCCGTCCTCCCTGATTCAAAAAGCCGTCCTCAGCTGCGGGTGTGATTTCATGCAGAGTGAAGGGCTGATGTAGAGGTTTTGGCAGAGCTCCACATCGCGTCCCCCAACGAGAAGTGATGGGTTTTCTGCCCTTGTGGCTCGTGGTGAGGGAAAGAGAAGAGCATAAAGCATCTAATGAGGCCAAAGGACTGTGAGGGAAATAGGTTCCATCTCCAGGACGGGGCCGCAGCTTCTGGAACAGTGGGACATTTGCAACTGCTACCAATGAACGCCAGACCTCTCATAGTGTGAGTGGCACCAAATCGACTGATCTATGAGATCACAGCTTTTTCTAAGACAGATGAAATTACCACAGCGGCACACTGAAGCGACAAGTTGTATCATTCTGAAAATGATCAGGGTTGAGTGAAGCTGTTAGTATCCAGTTATGACTTTTAGATCACACTAAACTTCTCACATTGCTTCTCAATCTGTCCCCAAGACAAGCGGGAAAACTCCTCCAGCACAAATACTTTCTTTCATTGGTTTAAAATCAATTTTCTCTAAACTGTGTGCACTCAGTGTTTTCAGGTGGCTGCCACTGAAAAGGCAGCTTAGTGTGAGTGCACACTAAGAGGGTTTTATCACGCCTTCTCCTTCGTCTGGTCGGGACCTGCAGACTTCTCAGTGCATTTCAAACCAAAATAACAGGTTTTAAAGGGGCCAGGGTCCAAATTTAGTCCGACCACCAGAGATGAGTCTCAGTCCAGATCAAACTGAACCAGGGTTTGGATAGTTTGTAGAGTGAGTTATTTTGGGGATACTGTCCACCTTCTGACCCAGTGCAGGAAGTCAAGATAGAAGAAGAAATAAAAGCGCACAGGATCGCTTGTGGTCTACACTTTAAAGAAATGTTTGAAAAACAAGGACGTTAATTTCCCTGGCAGTAAAACCAGAATGATATTACAGTGGCGTTCATTCATTTTCTCCATTCAAACAGAATGAATGTTTTTTTAAGTAAGCAAATAGATCAGACAATAGTTCAGAGTAATTTTCACTCAAGTCACTCTGTGTGTAGTTTTGTCATCTATGAACGTGAGCATTCGTCCCACACACGTCTCTCCTCCGGGTGATTTCACAGACGACTGACTCAACCCTCCGCTGTGGTCCGGCCGTGGTCCCAGTCCGCACAGAGTTTAATTAATCTTTCAAAGCCCGTCCGGTTGGTTTAACTCCAGCTGCTGGGTTTGCGCACAGAGCTTTGGTCTAATTGTTGGTTCGGCTCAGCCAGAGTCACCGCAGGCTTCTCAGCAGGAAGAGGAGAGGAGGCCAAGAGCTCGCTGCAGAGATCCTGCTTCTGTCATCATCTGAGACAAAGCAACAATTAGCAGAAGTGAAACGCAATCCACAGTCGGTCTCCGCTGCAAAAAGTGAAACCAACCGCTCGGGATACTTCAAGGCCGTTGTTTGGATTGAAAGGCCACGAAACTGCATCGATTAGTGTAGATTTAAGCTCCGTGAAGAAGTGTTGAGAGTAATTAGATCGTGTCCTTATGCAAATGTTCTGCCTCGTTAATTAACTGAATCAGCTCAGTGTCAGTCCAACATGTTTTTTTATTTTTTAACTTGTGTAGTGCACCTTTACAAAAAGAGATGTGCGAGAGTGTGTTGATGCCGTAGACTGTTTATAGAAGCGAACGTGGATTCCAGGTCAAGAAAATGAAGCCGGTGCAGAAGTTGCACAAATGACCAGCAGGGGGCGACTCCACTGCTCGCAAAAATAAATAAATTTCTATATAAAATTTGATAATAAGTAATTGAAACACACGATAAAGCACGATATGCTTTAGGGTGGTGATATTATGGGATTGACAGCTAGTACAGTCTAGTGGGTGTGGGTGGGCGTGCAGTCATCAGGCTCCACCCCCTGCTTCTCCAAATATGGTCACTTGTGGTTGGACAACTTGAGGCTTGAAAGTTGAAAACCTCCTCAGCCTGACTTCCCTCTTAACGTGCAGTAAACAGAGTCTCTCCATTTAAAAGCCTGCGATGTTAGAATCATTCATTCTCCTCTTTAGGAATAAATTGCCTCTTAATGGGATTCGAGAGACTCCAACTGACTCCAACTGTTTTATTTACCTGTGTTTGCTTCGAGACTTATTGGCTACTTTAACAGTCGACTCCTCATTTTTTCTGGCAGCTTAATGCCTCCATGTCGCCGTTACTTCACACATCGTTCTCGTGTGTTACTCAGGAGCCGTCACACACATTCATCTGTAGCATTGTGATTAAAGCGTTTTGTTTCTCCACGCTGCAGAATGAATCGTTGGATAATGAGGAGCCGTCATACACAGTAGAACTCAAATGATAAAGCGCCCTGATTCAGTGTGAGTTGCATTAACAGGAAGATTCTGAATGATACCCTTGATTTAGAATGTCACGTCCAAAAATAACAAAGCAGCTAAATGTTCATGTGTACTTTAAAAGTATACGACAGCGCCTGATGTTATGGTGAGTATATGAAAAGCTCTGTGGAAGTTTAACGCTGAGGCAGGGACTTGGATAAAACATTTAATTTGTGAATCCATGATTAATATTTGAAGATGAATGTGTAATCTCAGTTTCAACCAGTTTATTTATGTCTCTTTTAAAGTATTACATATGGAGTGAAGTATTTTGTGAGAGTTGGGTTCTAATGTTGACATCACCTGACTTAACCCCACTTTCATTAAACCCTAAACCTTCCCTCATTCCTCTAAGCCTCTTCCATCCCTTCTTCCATCAGGATCCGTCTCCACCTCCTGTTCCGCCTCTTTTTCATTCTGCTTCCAATTGCTTTTTTTTCCTTATACCATGGGAAAGTGAGCTGAGAGCAAGGACGTGCAATAAAGACCGGGGCTCATAGACACAGTTTGACTTTATCGTACTCGAGTGCCTGAAAACTTACTGCACAATACTATTGTGATCATGTATATTAGAATAACAGTGGAATACTGCAGCAGGAAGTTGTTGTTGGTCAATTGTCTGATTTCTTTCTGCTGCCTCAACAATGTGTCGTATCAGAACGTATTTTAAGGTCAACTGGTCCACGAGTGCTCAGACAGACTCGAGGCATTTGCTGTTTAAACAACGTGGGGCTTTTTCTCCCTGCTGGACCCTCTCCGCCTCCTCCCTCCTCCCTCCTCCCTCCTCCCACCTCCTGCCACCTCCTCCCTGTGTGTGTCCCTCCCTCTCTCTCCCACACGGTGTTCACATCCCATATTATCGTCTGCGGTTGACAATTCCTTCGAGCGGGGAGTGCTATAATTGGACAGAGGAAGACTTTTGCTCTGTGAGCGTCCCAGAAAACCTTTGGCTCAAAGTGCTGGAAGTCACAATCAATACAGAATCTTTATTTTTCTCTCCGGATTTTGTTTCATCTTCCTCGTTTCTCTCACTCACCCACTTACCCCTCACTACTGCTAATTAGGCGGCTGTTGACACGTTTGTGTTGCGTGCATGTTTGCATCGTATTTGCGAGCTTGCCCGTTCACTCTGTTTGCATGTGTGCACACCCACTGATGTGTGTGTGTCTGTGTGTGTGTGTGTGTGTGAGCGAAGACTGCAATGTTGACAGGCCAGCCAATTAGCTAACGAATGTGTCGCTACCGAGATTGTACTTGCCGTGGCACCGTGTTTCGAAACAACACAAACTCTGACTAACATTCAGGATGTTGGCGGAGATGAAAAGAAGCTTGACAATGTGTTGACGTGCCACAGGCGCAGGGTGCAGCTCGGCCGGATGGATTCTAGAACAGATCTGGGTTTCTGGAATATAAAAGATATGTTTTGCCTAAATACAATAAAGTGTTAGTGGTATTAAAACATGTCAAAACTACTGTATGTCGGGGGGGGCTGGCAAAGTGGATGAACTGACTTGGTGGCAATCCAGGCAAGACTAACAAGCCTCACTGATTGAAATAGTGTTCCAGCAATTAAGTCATTTATCTCCATAAGCTGGTGGACTGACAAAGAACCAATTAAAAATGTGAGCTTTACCTCAAAATCATTTTTCCACCTTAAAGTATGAGTTCCTGAAATTTTGTGAATCCTCCACTTCACATTATTCGGCTTCACAATATATTATCGTGTTCAAGGACATTTTAGTCTTCAGGGATCAACACTTTTTTACTTCATACAGAAGTTTGGCTGTGTTCTCTAATTTTACTAAAACTCAAAAACTTACTTTTCCATCTTGATGGTTAGTGACATGTCTGTCGCAGAATTCTACACTTGCATATAATCTATCATCTGTAATCTGTCGACATCTAATTAAGGACAAACATTAAGATTAGAATAAAAGCTTTATGTCATGTGTGGTGTGATTTGTGTCTAATTTAAATCCATTTGACTTGAAAAAGAACGGAACACTTTGCTGTCATTCTTCAATTAGCATTTAAATAACGTTTATTCATCATTTAAATTCACTAGAAACACACATAATAAGCTTCTATGTGATGATTCGTTTGTAGAATATAACCACAAGTTGCAAGAACTGAACAAAAGTGATAACACAATATTTGACGACTTTCCTGACATTATGTTTCATGGACGGTAATAATGTGAAAATTACATTCCTCCTCGTTGAAAGGCAGATATTCTAATGGAATGAATTGGACAAGCCGTTTTCATCCCTCGTGTGATGTGTAAAGGTGAGCTAACGCTTTGATTACAGTCCTCACGGTCACAGTGCATTGTGGGAAATCTGTCTCACCCATCACACAGAGGAGGAAGGGAAAAATTCAAGTGGAAAAGTTGATTAGAAAACAGAGACACGGTCAGTTAATGAAAGGATTCAATAGAGGATGAGAGGTATGATTTCCCCTTTCTGGGAAATTAAATGTCTCCCTCATGGCTGTACGGGCCGGAGGAAACTGAGCTCTACTTTCTTTGAATATTAAGAACGTTCATATTCACCTGAAGTGTGTCGATGATCTATTCCCACGTGGGACTGTATATCATTGAAGGTGTGAGAGGCTGAGCCAGAGGCTTCCCTTAGAGAAGCTGAGAAAAGTTCGCTGCTTTTTCAGCGAAGGTGGGAAAAACTAACCAGATTGTCCTCAACGTCTTTTTCCTTTTGTGAAACTGAAATAAATCTTATTATCTAATGCATAGATCTCACCTCCGAGGGATGGGTTATGTTTACACCCGTCTGTCTGTTTGTTTGGGAGTTAAATAACTTAACGTATTTCCATAAACTTTCTGGAATAATACGATATTGGACGGCGAAGAGATTTCAACTTTTGTGCATATCTTTTTTCCCACATTTTTCCACATTTATAAATATTAATAGTAGTTTCAGACAGTTGTGCAGGTGAGACTTTGCACTTTACTGTAAACTGCGTGGTGGTAGTTCATGCATGCTTCTATTGAGACTCACTTTCAGGAAGAGGAGAATGAGCATGTTTTTTAAGACCTGGAATACACACAATGTGAAATCTGACCTGAATGAATAAGAAGTGGTTACAGGAAAATTCCACAGGGAACCAGAGTTAAAATCTTGAATGTCTGTTGCAGTGTCTCTTCTCAAATCTCCCACAACTTTGCTCCATTTATTGAAGGAAAGGCACAAAACCTGCTGAATGTCAGTTCTCGTTTTTGAAAAAGTGCGGTTGAGTGAGTGAGAGTGAGTGAGGAAGGGAGGGAGGCAGGAGGGAGGGAGGGAGGAAGGCAGGAGGGAGGGAGGGAGGGAGGGAGTAATTGAGTGAGTTGGTCCTCAGCCCACAGCGGTGTCAGGACTCGGCGTGAACCACAGCCGGCTGAGCTGAGGGGCATCCCAGGAGCTGGCCCTGGACAGAGGAGGGGAGTCGTGATCTGCACACACAAATACACCGGATGATTTTTTTTGGGGCACCGCTCACACACACTCACACACACTCACACACACACACACACACACACACACACACACACACACACACACACACACACACACACAGACACACACAGACACAGGCTCCATCACGCACCTCCTCTTCATCGTACCAGCGGCCCTGTTTTGACCAGAGCTTATTTACCACAGCCCGAGGCTATCAACACCCTCCTCTCTCACTCAGCCTCTCTCTGTTTACCTTTCCGCGTTCGTCTTTTCACCTCTGTCTCACACTCCCCCCCCCCCCACCCGCCCCTCCCTCCCTCCCTCCCTCCCTCAGCCACACTTCTGTCCTTTACAAGAGATGTCGTGCCATTCTCCTCGGCAGTAATGAAATGCATTTCCCTTCCTCTAATTCAATCACAGAATGCCGTGTGCGGAGACTGTTTATGAATACATTAGGTTTTTTTTGCCGAGACAGGATGAAAGAGGAAATAGATAGCCACGACAGCCTTCAGCTTTATACACACACACACACACACACACACACACACACATTCTATATGAGCCTGCAAGATATTTTTAAGCAGAATAATATAGAGCTCAAAGCGTCTCCGCAGTCGTACAATAACAAACACACCGTGAATTTAAAAACCTCTATTTGAACTTCACCCGAGTTTAAACATATTAGTAGTCCCTAAAGAAAGTACTTTGTTCTTTGCTATGTCCCATTTTCATATTTAATGATGTGATGAATTGACTCAAATGTCCACAACAGGGGACACTCGCCGCCACGTGGGACATTAGAGCATCTCTGCAAAGTATGCTCCACTAAAGAAGATGAAATTGAAATAGTTTGCATCTCAGGTGTTTTCTGGAGCTTCCTCATCACCTCCACACTTTGTATTGCGATGTACTCGTAGTACTATTTAATAAAACACTCATTCTGCAGTACAATGAGACATTGGTGTAGCCTGTGTTGCTTCCACGCCGACCTTGTCTGAAGTCTTTCTACCAATTGTATTTGTAGCTGCTGCAGGGATGAAATACAAGAATAATTTCGTCCACTGAACTCACAGTCTTCTTCCTGTGCACAGAAAGTGAGTGAAGCATCATCATCGTCACTTTTGAAGAGTTACAAAAAGTTGTCTGAAAAGTGTTGCAGGTTGTTTCCGATGCAGTTTATTCTCCCAACAAGCAGTTTGAAGCAGGAGCCATTTTCAGACACTATGACCGGTAATCTGGTCCAGTCTGTCTCTGCTGTTTGTGCGACACTCTTGGTTCTTTCTTGAGGGACCCACAACGCTGGGTCGAGAACAAAGCCCTGTTTTAAATTAACCTTGAGTTTGACAATTCGGCTCCTCGCTCGCCTGAGGCCTGAACTCAGGGACTTTGATTGCACAATGCACCACCTTGTTACCCCATTTCCTCTGTCCTCCATCCTACACTTCCAGGCTGTGCAGTGTAATGACTCACTTTCCCCTCTGGCGTGTGTCTGGCCCCTCGGGGATCAATAAAGGTAATGTTATGTTGTGTTACCTTATCTCACCTTGGATCCCAGCCTCGTTCAGACACGCTGGAACTTTTTTGCCACACGTGGAGGCCAAATGAAAGTAGTACCCGTGGCCCAAAAACATGTCTGACACTTACTTCTGTTGGCAGCAGTGGCGAAAGGTTTTAATAAATCTTGATCTCCGAGTCAAGGAGAGTGCATTTCTCATTCGTGTCCCTGACTAAAAGGAGATTTAATGTCGCTGGGATTATGGGTTTGTGTAAATCCACAAGGCTTCCTGTCCATCCGTCCGACAGACAACTGCTAAAATCACACAACAGCTCTTTTGCCTTCTAAATAGTCACAATTAGCAGTAGAACGTAAGATCAATGCCACGTCTTCTGTCATTGATCCTGCCTCCAGCTCACAACCACTCTGACCGGTAGCAGCAACTTCCCATGTTTCTTCGGTCCAATAAAAAGCAGTCAGACCTCTAAAAGCACTTCTACCTCCACCATAACTTATAGTTAAAGCCTGGATACAGGATAACTCTTAAATTGGTTTGTCCGAGGCTGAGGAGAACTGCAAATGTACTTCAGTTTCACATTCGTTTAGAATATATTGCTAGATTTACTTTGGCAAAGGAGGGAAATGCATTAGAGTTCATACACAGTTGTCAAAGTGTTTTATGTTTTTAAACTACTACTGCAACATTTTCATCATTTTACAGAGATCTAACACTTCAGGTCCAGTTTCGTCTCCTAAATGTGCTATTTTTAATCAAAACTAAATCAAATTTGGCTTTTCATCTCTAAATGATTTACTTTAGCTGAAGGGTTTCTAACAAGAGAGACTACAGATTGCATGATCAGCATCTTTTGTACTTACTGTTCGAGGGTTTGACCTTTTCTTTCGGGTGGATCCCTGCCTTCACAGTTCATAAGTCAAGGAGGCTAATTAACCTCCCACATGCACACACCCAGGCACATGGCCATATACACATGCACCAACATGTAAGCATGAGTTATCCCGTCAGCCCGAGTTAGAACTCCTTCTCTCAGGTCAGCCAAACCTTACCCTTCTGTCTTTGCTGCGGAGTCAAGATGGCTAATCACCCAACTCCCGCCTTCCAACGTCAACAGTGGCTGCCTCCTTCATTTACCTTGTTAGCCACCTGACAGGGAGCTGTCTGGCCCGCAGCTTAGAGGCCTTAATGAGCGGAGGGCCCTGTTAGCGCTGCGTGGACGGCGAGAGACAAACGAGCTTGTTAAGCCGAGGCTATGCATATTCCTAATTAGCCTTTTGTTGTGTGTTTGATAGCACAATCATTCTGTGTGTTCAAGAAAGTGAGAGTGAGGAACAGGGGCTGTGTGTGTGTGTCTGTGTGTGTGTGTGTGTGCGTGTGTGTGTGTGTGTGTGTGTGTGTGTGTGTGTGTGTGTGCGCGTGTGTGTGTGCGCTCAACGTTAAAAGCATTGAAGCCTCATGAATAATGCCCCCTCCTGTCGCTGTGTTTGTATTTACTCTTGTTAGTCCTCAGGGCAAACACGTATTACCTGTATCTGTTTGATGTCTGCTTTTTATGTTTGTGAGATTCATACACAAGTAAACATTGTCTTTAATTTATAAAACAAGAATCACTTTTGTATCCATACATCGATGACACACATGCAAACCTTACAGATTTGAACACCGGGTAAAGCCTTGTCAGAGTATTGCCATGTTTGTTGCAATACAATGTTCTTTAAATCAGGTTTTTGATGATACTCCAACAGACTCTTGTGTACAAGCTGTCAGACGGTCGGTGTCAGTAAGTGAAGTCGTGAAGTGGAGTGATCTGCCTCAGACTGTGAGAAACAGCTCAGTTTGAGAAAATAACCTTGAAAGATGTTTATTGTGATTGAAATGTAGAGACACAAACATCCAAAGTGCGGTAAAATAAGCAACTACATGTGCACTTTAGATGTTTTCTCCCCACTGGCCTGAAAGAAGAACACGTTTTTGAAGCGAAATTGCCAAATATGCCAAATATAAATTGATCAGTGCAGGGAGAAAAAACATGTTTTTTTGCCTGTATTGTTACTTAAGTTTTACTGAATCTTTCAAATAATAAGAGAAAACTTGAGATTAACAAGATAGAGCAACTTCACAAGAAATATATCAGTAAAGAAAAAGCTTCTGACAGCACCATTGGTGACTATCAGTTCCAGAGAATCTAAATTAGCTGCCCAGTCAGTGATCAGGCTCACAGGGAGTTACCCGAGAGCAGATGATGGCTTGAGCAAGACAATTTCAGGCTTTTAAAAAAAGAGCAGTAAAATCTAAAAAATCCTTTCTAAAAGTCTGCATCTGTTGTGCCGGGCTTTGTTGTCATATGTAATCGAGTGTCATCTGTGGCAGCAATAGAAAGCAATGTTATAGCTTTGCAGGATTTGACCCAGGGGTAACATGTATATGGTAAATGAAGGGGACCCAGAGCATACCCTTGGGGGACTCCATGAAATAGAAGCGCACACGAGGAGAAGACATTTTCCTTGAGTTACAGATAAGGACACTTAATATCAATCAAAGCTTAAGGCTCTGAGTACATATGTGATTTGAACTCATTAAGATCAAGAGGAGGCAACCGACAGAAAGTCTTGTTGAAATAATTATCCAAATAGGGAATCTTATATAAACGGGAGCATTTACTACTGGGATGGATAATAAAATGAGTGTCCTTGGATAATGAAGTCCTCGGAGTACCTCGCAGGCCTGGAAGACATATTGTTGGGAAAATAATGCATGTACATATAAAACCAAACAGGCTTCTGTGCAAGCATATCATTACCCATCACACACACACACACACACACGGATATTATCATTCGGTTTTGCTCGACATCCTGCACTCAGGGCTTGATCCCCCGCAAGCAACATGATCAATAAGTCAGCAGGAGTCTGTTCTCGTCTAAATTTCTTTATGAAGTTGGAAACTGGTATAGTTGGCGTGTCTACTGACAAGCAGAAGTGAATCGAATCCCCAAATTTGCACATTTTGTTTTCAACCTGTTTGACTTCATTTTGTGAACGAGCTGACAGGCCGGCTGCTAAACGCACACAGAACAGTTGCTGCCAGGTTTCTCTACGCTTCACAGGTCGCTGCAACTTTTCACTTTAACGGCTGCAGGCGAAGTGAATGGAGTTGTTTGTGTTGATTTTCAGTAAACAAATGATGCGGAGAAGGAGAAGTATCAGTCTAACAAAACACATCTTTTGACGGAACATTTCCACTGCTCACGACCTTAAAATCTGTTGCTGAATAATTTATGTTTGAGCACAGTTCTGTTTTTGTTTTGACGTTGATAGAATCCACTTTCTGAAAATGTGCTGTGCCGTTTTTAATCGTTGTTACTGTTTTCCCAAGGAGACGCAGGTGTAACATTTAAATTCTAGGCCCTGAGACAGTGTGGGGTCTCACCCTTATTGACATGTTTGACATCATATCCGGGGGATGTTGATATATCGCTGTGTGCAAAGCCGGTAAAGGGGTCCCTTTGGTAATCATGGAGTCAACCTTTGAAGCAAATGATTGAATAAATCCCCCCCCATATTTTGGGAAAGATAATGCTTGTGTAGAAAACCTCTCAAAGGTGAGCAAAATAAATAAATGTTTACTTTACTGTGCTGAACAAACACTGATCCTTTCCCCCAGCAACACAATGTCTTATTTGAAATTCAAATCAGTGTTTCATTTGTTTTTCCGAGGCTTTCAGGAGGATGAGTCTCAAATTAGTTTGTTCAGCATGAAAGCTTACAGCTTGAGAAGCTAACAACGGGGTGTTTACACGGTGGCTACGTGTTTGGAGGCATCTGCTCTGCTAAAGTGTCCTTGAGCAAGAGTCACGACCGGCTGCACAAGGGCCTCTGTAGGTAGCAGTGGTACCTACAACCAGCCGAGCATCATTCAAAGGAACAGCAAGAGGAAACCTAATATTTATCTACTTATTTATTTAAAATAGACAATAACATAACACAGATATACATGACTACAGTAAAGTATTTGTTTGTGCTTTTATTTGTGAAGTTTTAGACATTTTAAGACACAACCTGGTCTCCAAAGCTGAAGATATTTGAAATGCCTGCTTGTGTAAGTATGTTACTAGAGTTTGGAAAACAGCTCTGGCTTCATCATGTTTCTCTCTCCATGGTGCTGAAACGTTTAAATAAGGCTTCTCAACTCCCGTGAAGCTTTACATATAAATTATTATTAGTATAAATTTATATTTTTGCTGGAAACAATAAATTACTGTGATTACTCGTGTTCTAATATTCACAGATGTGTTTCTAAGGTTAAATTAGTCTTTGGTCAAATTTCCATGGCTGTTTACTGATTTAATGATCTTACATGTATCGTAGCTCCAGAATTTAAAGTCTTGAATGGTTCATGTCATCTTTTGATTCCCTGTGATTTGAGAACTTTGGTGAAATATTACTCCCTTTAAGATGATCCAACTCCTCCCATGTTGATGTGGTAGTGTCTGTCCCAGTCATACAACATGGTGGGATTCGAACCATCCACCCCTCGCCTCCCCTAATCCTCCTCATCCCTAACAAACTGTTCTGCTAACTGAACGTTAATGTTGTGAGTGGTGTTAAAAAGATTAAACAGAAAAGATATATCTATATTGTTTTCTGTGTGAGTGGGTGTAATGTGCACTGTGGTCGTTAGGCTCCCATCAGACGGGCTGATTTTGTTAATGTGCCGTTAGAGGCTCTAATTTGCTGCAGAGCCCCCAAATTATTATTATCAACAATGGAGCTGGAGCAAACACAACAAGATGAAGAGGTTCAAAAAGAACACACCCGCAACTGAGCTGTGACACAAGCGCTTTAGACAATAACAATTTGGAGCAATGTGACGGAAACAGTTTGACTTTACAATTATAGGAGATGATTATCGTCGGCAGCAATGAGATTTGTAATTTGCTGCTTAGAAAGCCGCAGCATAATGTTGAAATTTAAAACAAATTTGGAAACTGAGTTGCGCGAGTTTGGAGTCAATGCTTAAAAAAAACAAAACAATGAGATCTTAATGAGCGTGTCATCATTTATCCATCGTGCTAAATGCAGCTCAGGCCAAAGTTTGGTTTCAACCGAATCGCTTGAGCGTGATCTCGTTGGAATAAATTGTCATTATCGGTTAAAAGCATTTTCACATTTCACTCTGCCCTCATCTCAGCGGTGAAAAAAAAAAAACCAGTTTGATTAATACGTTATATATCAAATTAAATAATTGATAATGAGACTCCATTAACGGTTTCACGGTTAATTGACAAAGCAATTAGCCGTCTGTTGATGGATCAGATCTCTGAACACGTACGGGCCGGTCTGACACACACACACACACACACACACACACACACACACACACATGCAAACACATGCACAGTTAAAAAATATATACCTTCTCTGTGATTGCAACCGTTAGTGTGTATCCTCCAATCTTTGTCTCTGTGTGTGTGTCTGTGTGGGTGTGTGTGTGTGTGTCTGCGACTGCCATCTGTCCCCCCCCCCGGTTTTAGGGCACGGTGAGTTTTAACAAACATGATCTTGAATCAACAGAGCGGCTCTCTCACCTGCGACCGAGCCATCTGACGAGCGTATTTAACACCCACACCAGTAAATGTCATTGAGCCGCTCCCGCCCGCTCCGCCGTGTGTTGCTATGTTTGTTAATCGGAATTCATTAAAGATCATTACACTTTTTTCCCGGTGTTTAAAGAGTCTGATGGGAAGCGTAAGAAGCTCGATAACGAGCCGCGTTAACACCGTCGACAGTAAATGTAGAAAAGCTGTTTCCCCCTTGAAAGATAATCAGGTTATTGTCCTCTAACTGATTACAGGGGTGAGTAGACGGTGCAGTAAAGCTTCACCGGACAGATTTGAGTTTTTAATCTGACTTCACAACAGGACATACTGCGAGGAGCTATTTCAAGAAGAGTGTTCATTCTCTCCCGGAGTCTCCAAACCAAATCCTGGGAGTCGCCCATGTACAAGTACACAAGAACCTTACTGACACTTAGCAACTTTACATTCATGAACTTTGTGGTGAAGTAAAATATATTAAATTAACTTTAATAAACGTGTGACAGTTTGGGGTCATTCACTTTCCCGTGTCAAATTGTTATTGTTCTAACCCTAACCCACCATCTGGTTGACATTTTATGATTTGATGCTATACAAATGAGTTTTCATAATAGAGTTTACTAAATAAATCCTTTGGTTCGTCAGAAACATATGAACCAATAATATATACTATAATACACATACTTTTACACAATAGTAATATACAAAAGTTCAAATTCAGTTTTGTAAGTGAACCCTGGAACTCCTCAATAATCTCAATCCACTGTTGAGCATGTGCTTCTTGTTTCCTGTGAATAAATGACTTCATTATTCTCTGAGCGAAACTCAACAACACTTCAGAGTTTAGAAAAGCATCGGATTTATCAGACGTGCTCGACAATCCCGTCCACTTCTGATAGAAAGCTGTGATCCACATGCCACTTTCACCACAACTCAACATGAGATCCTAGAAAATTACTCATTATAAGTTTTCTCCGCGACACCTCCTCCTTCAGGCTTTTTCCTTGTGGCCCGAAATATAAAAAGAAGAGCAGGTGCAATCGATACCAGAACTTCCACCTCCATTTCTTGTTGGATCTATTTTTTAAAGTCTGGTCTGACAGGACGTGTCTCTGGGGGGAACTTTTGAATCACTTGCTCCCTAATGACTTTTTATTTAGGCGCTGCTGGTTTAAGCGTGCTGATGAATGGCCGGCCCCCGAACATAAAGATGTTCTAATCCATCTTTAATGATAATTTGGACATTTTGTTATTAATTTTCCATCAGGCTTCCTCGGAGTGACCTTGAATCTAAAGTCTTACAACGTTTATCTGCTCTTCGTCGACACTTTCTCCTCCTTCTCCTCCTCCTCCTCCTCCTCCTCTTCCTCCTCCTCCTCCTCTTCTTCTGCTGCAACTCCCACCTTCCTCTGCTTGCTTTTTTGTCCTGCTCTTGTCAACTCATTTTTTTTAATCTGTCGTGAGGTTGTTGATTTTCATTTTATTTCCTCTTCCCTCACTTTCTCTTTCCTTTCCTGTGCACCTTCTATTTCTTTTTTTCACCTTCTCTTCCTCATTCCTCCCGTGTCTCCTCTCCCTCTCCTCTTCCTCCCTTTCCTCTGCACCTTCAAATAGCTTTTTCCACTCCTTCCCTCTCCTCTTCCTCTCCTTCTCCTTCTCCTTCTCCCTTGTCCTCTCCTTTCCTATGGTCCTTTCCTCTGGCCCTCTCCTCTCCTGGTCCGCATCTCTCCCCTCCTGGTCCTCTTTTCTCCTCCTGATCCTCATCTGTCGTCTCCTCTTCTACTTCCTGTAACTCTTCCTCATCTTTTCTTATGGTCTTCCACTCTGGTCCTCTCCTCTCCTCTCCTTTTTCTCTCTATCTCCTCTCCTGTTCCTCTCCTCTCCTCTCCTCCTGGTCCTCATCTCTCCTCTCCTCCTCCTCTCCTGACAGCCAATTAATCTTCCCTAGTGCTAATTCCTCATGAGTGCCATTTAGTGGCAGCTCAGCAGGAGGATCCATAAGGATTTAATGTGTTTATTAAAAGTTTGACTGCTGGTCGATGGAGACTTCTCTTCTCCCAGCGGCCCACTCTCCGTCTCTGCCAACAGGACAATGAGCAGTGTGTGTGTGTCTGTCTGTGTGTGTGTGTGTGTGTGTGTGTGTGTGTGTGTGTGTGTGTGTGTGTGTGTGTGTGTGTGTGTGTGTGCACATCCTCTTGGCTGCTCCTTACTAAATGATTTTCAATATCTGTGACACGTCAGGTGGTTGAGATGAAGCACGCGACGTTGGCGTGTTTCAGTCGCTGCCGGACAGAATTGTCTTTCTCTTCTTTTCTTTATTATCGGCTTGTCACTGAAAGTCGCTTCAGTGACCAGGAAATGAACTTGTGTGTCGCTGTTTGGAAACATTTACAACATGAGCGGACGTGATTTGAACATGTTTCATAAAGGAATCCGTCACAAGGGAGCATTTCACCAGCAGAGCTTTAGAATCAGTTTATTTCTGCCGTCACTTCACTTTTATTTATTTATTATTTGTTGTTTTCAGAGTTGAACAACAAACCTGCTCATAGAAATATCTTGAAAATTATAGCTGTGCTTGGATTAAACTAGAAATGATCACAGCTTCTGTCCAGTTTGTCCATTTATACTTGTATTTAGCTGCTTTTAAGAAAATTGTGAATTGTGAATGAGAGTATGTTCCAGTAAACTAATCTCAACCATGAACCTGATGTGATCTAATTGTAAAATACATTTAAATTAACTTTCAAAACTTTACAACGTCCAAATATTGCTATTTTGGGTTGAATTTCAATTATTAGACATTTTGGTGAAATGTAAATTATATCTACCGCAGTGTTTTAGATTTTCTTTAAAGTATTTATCTGAAAATGTTTTTAATATACATATTAAATCTCCTTAATGAATAAGCACTTCCTCTTCCTCTTGATACATCATCTTAAATCATTTGCTTTATGACTGTTTAACAAAACAGTTTCTGTGTTTATGGAAAACAGAAAACATCTTCCCCGCTGACCGACCGGGTCCTTTGGTCCCGAGCTATTAATCCCCTCCTGTGCTTTAGAGGTCACGGCCTCATATCGCTCCTCACTTCATTTCTCTGCTGAACCGGAGCCAGAGCAGAAGCTGGCAGACGTGGGGAATAAGAGGAGGGATGAGGAAGAAAAACAACAACAACACAAACATTTGATTGTTCATATTTCTTCACCCAGAGTTGATGTACGTCACCTTATGATGTGCATTAGGGGGAAAGGCAGCGAGGTGAGTGAAGTAAATCCTCTCTGCAGAAACCAAATGAAATGAATGATGCAGCTATTCCTGGAGTGGATGAGCATTTACATTTACATTTGCCGTCCATGTCAGATTTATGGGCACTTATGGAAAATGTGGCAGAGTTATGACTCGGAGAAGGATTAAGATTTCTTCAAAGTCACCTCAGACAGAATTTTTCTCCGCCTCCACTTCCCTGCGCCTCGGAAAACTGCACAGCTATAGGATGCCATGGACTGTAGATGATGTCAGATCCCCAACAGGAGAGCCAAATCATCTTGATTGCCCCCTGGTGGCTAGATGCTGCATAGGTCAGAAACCACGTCCCCTCCGTGTTAGTGGATGGGACATTGATCGATTACAAAAATTGAAATACTACCACTATTAGGTCATCTTCTCTTTTTTTTCTGATAAGTTCTTTTTTTGATAGTCATATGATGCAATGAAAACCCATCTTCTCTGGCTTTTAAAACAAGTTGAGACTTTTATTTATGATTTATTCATTTATTTCACTGTTTTGTTTTTTATTCCTTAATTCGATTTTTTACTGTCTTCTTGTTTTTTTGCTTTATCTTTTATGCATTTTAGCTGAACCGCACTTTGTAACTTAGATTTTAAAAAGTTATTATTATACTGTGGCTTCATTTCTGTACAGCAGGAGGACGTGGAGATGTATTCGCCGTCTTCATTTACAGTCTATGGTCGGGACAAAGCTTAAGACCCTGTGGAGGATCCCTCTTCCTGAGGAGTTTGCAGTTCACCACGATGGAGACTTCCTGTACAAAGGCACGAGCCATCAGTCAGAGAGATGTGCAACTTGAATGTCTCGGAGATACATGTTCATCCCGTGACTGCAGGAAAGTCCTCCTGACTCTCTCTCTCTCTCTCTACACAATACTTCACTCACAAAGGAAAAAACGTGCTTCTCTGCTTCTGCCTTTCTCTCTTTAAAAACCGAAATTTTGTAATCCCTTAGTGACAGGGTCTAGTTGGGGCGATATCATCTGCCAGGGGACAATCTGTCAAAGTCAGGACAGAGAGTTGGCAGAGGAGAACCGCCGAACAATCCCAGATAGAGAGGCACGCTGCCAGGATGTGTGTGTATGTGTGTGTGTGTGGGGGGGGGGGGGGGGTTGGAGGCAGCAGTGGAGGTTTGTAGGTCGGGGGGGGGGTGTAAGGGACGGTGATGGGAGGGCAATGAAGTGAGAGGACCTAGAAAGGAAAACTTGAACAACAGGATCTCCAGCTTTAATAGTGACTGTCTACAGATGGCCATTTGTTTTTTACTGTTCCTACTCAGCAGCTGCACAATGCATTGAAGTCTTAACACAAAAAAACAGGTTGAAGACTGTAAGAAAGAAAACACAATTTAAGAGTTGTGCATTTTGGAAATCACAAATCCAAGAACTTTGTATGTTGAAGTGGATTTCCTGTAATATTCTGTTTTAACACCTGAACACTGCTAAATGATATACAGCATATACTTTTGAACAGGAAGACACAGATTGAAGGACAGTGCAAGATAATAATGATCTATAATATTGTATTAATAATAATGATCTGAGCTTTGAAACAGAACCTCAGGTGATTTGGGATAAAATGTCGGTCTTGGTCATTTCTTGCAGCAGAAACATGACTCAGTATATTTCCTTTTTTTGGGGTGAAGACTCATTTTATTCACTTTGCATCTCGAGAAGTGAATAAAGATCTGAAATATCGATTCCAGACTTTCCAAGGTCCCAGTGTTGAACATTTTTCAGCTGAGTCATTTTTCTTGTCTGTGGAAAGTTTAACCTTGATTTGTCTTCAAACAGCCTGCAGGTAAATGTCTGCATTAGAGCGAGGGAATGCACATGACAAGCCTAACCACACACAACCACACACACACACACACACACACACACGCACACACACAAAATACTACAGAGACAGTTGGAAAGTCATCGAATTCTGAGAAACTATTTCATAATCTGGTTTAATCAAAAGTGATATTTACTTATCGCTCATGATTTGTATTTTTCATTCAAAACTTTAAAATGAAGGTTCTTTGAAATGACAAGCTTTGACACACACACACACAAAGACACACACACACAAGGTTTCAACTTGTGTAGATCAGTTAACATAAAACGACAATGGAAAGAAGTCTGGAACTGACTGCCGCACAAGCCACTAGAGGTAATTTCAGAATGCACCCGACATACTGAGCATTAATATAGAGTGTGGGTGTGTGCTTTGTGTGTACAACACTGTGTGTGTGTGTGTGTGTAGAGTGAACGGCCTCAGAGCCGCACTCCATTATCCCCAGTCCGCCTCTAACAAGCTTGGAGACCCTGCACAGCCCAGTAGCTGCCATTTACTGTCCTCTCAGCACTCACACACACACACAGTGTTGTACACACAAAGCACACACCCACACACTGTCACTGCAAACACACACTTAATGTTCCGACACACACCCATACATCTTGTTAGGAGCACACACACCGTTTCTGCTGACACTCTGAATACACAGCCCGGCCCACACACACACACACACACACTCACACACACACACACACACACTTTTCTGCAGTCATCTAAGTTGACAGCCTCATCAGTTTTTTAATCTGCTTTGTTCTTAGGACAGCAATTACTGTCCTTCCCTCTTGTCACATTGGCCAATAAGAATTGGTCACGCAGGGTGAAGAGCTTGTTATTGTGGTGATTATGTGCGGCCGTTATGATTCTCTGCTTGCCGCTCGTCTGCGCTCCCCGGCCAATGTTGTTTCTTCTTCTTCTTCTCCTTCTGTCTCCTCACGCCGCCTCGCTCTCTTATTACCTCCACCGAGGAGGTCGTGTGCTGCCCCCCCCCCCCCCCCCACCCCCCCCGTCGGTTTGTTTGTGCTCGTCAGCAGGAGAACGCGGTCGGGTTCTCACAGCGCTTCATGGTGGAAGGACGAGAGAAAGAGGAGGAGAGAAACACATTCGTTATTTTCTGCCATTGTTTTTCAGCTTCTTCTGTCTCTTATTCTGTTGTTATGGAGGATTTGTGATATATGTTGGGACCCCCTTCGAAAGCAACACGGTAGCCTGCGTCTCAAGGGGTTTATCCAAATCGATAAAACTGTTTCCCGGGAATTCATTGATGGATGTTGACGAGAAAGATCATTCGGTATTCAGTGGAATGTCTTTATCTATGATTTCAATGAGTGTATCTATGAGTCTGTGTGATTTTAGTGGGGCTTGATTGACCTTCAGGGGAGTGTTGGCCCTCGGATGAAGTCGGATGTGTCGTGTTTCCTTTGTTTTTTTGCCGTCCTCAGTTTTCCCCGGTCTGCCCATTACAGGCAAGTCTGGGTTTGTTTTCCAGTAAGCCAGCGGACAACGGCTGAGAACAACACAGTGCACCAACACTGCAGGTGTAGTGGCTGGTCAAAACCTTGATGGTGAATATATATAAAGAGGTAAAGCCAGTATGTGAAATCAGAGTTTCTCTTGTGTTTTCTTGTTGTAGCTGCACTGGAAAGGTTAAAAGAAAAAGCATTATCTATTAAAATCCCCTATATCATTCCATTTTCTATACAGCTGAGGTAGTGAGGTACATCAACGTATCCCAGGAATACACTCCACAGAGCAGGCGTACTCTAGATACATCAGTCCCCATAGGAAACCACATTTAAATTCCCCTTTAAATTCGCATTAATATCAGTCCCTTAAATACTTTTTTCATAAAGATCCATGAATTATAATCGTAGAAATCAAGAAAATTTTGAAAATGTTTTACAAACTGGCAAACAAATATAAAAAGTAACCTCCTTTGCCGATATAACAACCGTTCATGCTCAGAGTCGACTAGTTGAACCAGTTAAGCATCTCTGTTGAACCTTTCTGTGTTTGGACTCTGTGAGGAAGCTGGAGCTCATTCACACTGGGAGAGAATGCTAACTCGTCACAGAAAGGTCATGAACCCAGACCCTCCGTGCTGCGAGGCCACTAACCGCCGCTCCACCGCGCCGCCCCCGCTCAGCTCAGGTTTAAAGTGGAAAGCACGTCCGCTCAGATCACTTACAGTTACGGCTCTGTGTAACCAGAGGAGACGTTTTAACACCAGCTTTGACTTTGAGACGCAGGAACTGAATCCAGCTGCTTCTTAAAGACATCACAACTCAATTACCTACTCGTTAAACTCATCTGTCTTCTTGACTTTAACCAGGAGAACAGCTTAACCTCTCCCGTTATTACTGCTCAGACGCTCAGACTAACTGCGGAGGTGAAATGAAATCCAAAACTCTTAAGTGCCCACTTTATCAGAGATGTCACAGACGCTCTGGTCTGCGATTGAATTTTATTGTCAAAAAGAAAAATCTGACGAGGAGAGATTTACAGAGCGGCAGTATATCTGTGCAGCGGGGGGGGGGGGGGGGGGGGTTGTTATTGTAGGAGCTCGATGTCAAACCAGTGTCTCACCACGATGGGGACAAAAAGAAATCCAGCTGTCCAAAACATCCAGAGAAACCATTCTGTGTCTTGCAAAGTTTTTGCATCTCTAATTCATAATTTTGCAAAGTGAGAATATTAGTTTAAAAAAGGTTTAGCTGTAGATATAAGGGGAGATGGATGTTTGTATCAATCCATCAAACGTTAGTTGTATAACCCCTTTTATACAGGTTAATGTTCAATGAGTGACTTATGAGCCAAGAAATTTAAATTCTAACAATGAAACACCAGAGAATAGATTTTAAAAGCCAAAATAACAATAAAACATGTGTTCTAAAGTAACCTAAATAAATATAATGTAGAATTGTTTAAATAAAATGGGACAAAAACGCATGCTAATAACATTAACGGGCAAAAACGAAAACACAGGCGCAACAAAACAAAGCACAATCTAAATATTCTTGAATACGCAAGTACTGGATGAAGATGATGAAGATCCATTCCCTCATCTTCCTCCTGGACAGACACCCCATAACTCAGACCACCTGACCGCTGCAGCGTGCATCACCTCACACTCAGTCGGGTCGTCCTTGTGAAGCGTGGCCCGGCCGGCTCCCTGTGGGGCGGACAGATTGGCGGCGACCCGATAGCGTCTGGCCGGGCGCGCAGGAGGCCGCTGCTAACTGGCTGCTGGCGGCCGGTGTGGCCGGTGACCTGCAGCTGTCAGGCGGCGGGACGTGGACTGGCTGCTGGCACAGTGATCGACTGGTTCCAACCTTGAGGGATTCAAAATGGAGTCAGAGCTTTTGACCCTGAGAAACTTTGCCAGGGGTGTCTTTTCGCCAGAGACCTGGAATAAACATAGAATATGATTTTGTTTAGAATTGTTTGTGTTTTTCAACCTGGACCCTTCTCATTCTCATGTGACATGCCAACTTTGAACTGGTGAGACAACCCACTGGGACAAAGAGCACAAGCGTCCCACAGCTTTACACAGTGGACCTCGGCTCCACGCCACGTATTTCTTTGATTTACTGCTGTGAGTTTCCTTCGTGTGTTTTGTGAAACCGTTGCCTCCATATTTTCCTCTCTCAGATAATCACCCAGACAAACAGAACTCCGGTGGTTGAGCTGGGCCGCTGCCATTGTTGTGCAACTAAATTAACGACACAAAAAACCCCTGAGGAGAAACACATGAATTTATTCTATCATAACAATACAAACCGTGTGTGTCCTCCGATCTGTGTTTGTAGAGAAGATCGACACTGTTTTTCCATTTTCATTGTTTCAGACGCTGTTTTTGAATTTTCGTCAGCAATTTTCACCAAAATCCATCGAATTTACTGGATTCGTTTTCATTGCTGCTGCCAGAAACCACCAAGGGATGAACAGGCTGAATACTTCATGGTGAGAGAGGAAACCAGTGACCAGAATTTGATATTATCCCAGTATGGTTAACCCCTTGTGGACGAATGTCGCGAATTTGCCTCAAATGCCATTCCGGTCTTTATGCCGCAGAGGTGACGATTGTGCCTGATGGTGCAAATACTACACATACCAAGGGGGGTTAAAATGTGCTGAAATTGTTGCACTGATGCAAGAATATTAACAATAAAAATAAGAATATTCAGCATTAACATTGAAGAAGGAAAGGCTTTCAATCCAAATCAATCCAAATCACCACAGTGGTTGAAGACTGAAACGGTGCAACTCACCAGAATCTTTACCAGTAGAACAACAACTCACTAACCAGTACATATAGTCCTGGTGTTGCACAAGCACACACACAAGCTGTCACTGGGAGGCTTAAATCAAACAGAACGATTGTTAATGTTCGTAGAAACACGTGTGACTGTTGTATAAAGACATTTGATTTAAAAACCTTCCACAGTGATCATTCCTCTCGCTGATGTGTTGCTTGTGTGTTGAACATCACTCGGAGCAGAAATGTGCTTTTAAAAAACCACTCAGTGTTTTAACCACATGAAGCTGAATCCACGAGGACGTCTCCTCTCTCTCTCTCTCTGTCCCTGTGTGGCTCATCATTGATTCAGTATTGACTCGATGGCCGTCTCTTGTCAACACGTGTGCCTTTGTGTGTGTAAACTACTGTTATTGGACTTAAGGGAATACAAATAGATTTGTCTGTGCAAGCAACTGCTACAGAACCAGCTGTTAATCCAGGGGTTTGGGAAATGTGTGATCGGGAATAAGACAGCTCAGTGCCACGCGGGACAGTTCTGATTGGTTTGAAAAACAATAAATAGAAATAAACCAGAGCTTTTTTCTTTTCTTTAATAAAGATGTTTGGATCTGTGAAGCAGCACTGGTGGAGTCTCTCTGTTTCCCTCTATGGAGGGATAAGTTTGTCATCATGGGGTCAAACTTTACATTTTTTACATCCTGAAGTTTATAGTCAAACACATGCAGAACTAATGATGTCACCATTTGTCCTATAGATGTAGTTATTGCTAATGTGAGACTTTTATAATATTGAATATTCATATATTCATGATGTTTAACATTGTAAATTGTGAATTAACTTAACCAGCACAAAACCAATAATGACCAGTCACCGTCTTTGTTGCAGCTAGTTCCTCTTCTCTCCCTCCAGGTTTGTGGTTCCTCTTTTTTTGTGTTTTTTCATCCGTGTGTTGCTCTGCTTGTTTTCCTCCACACTCTCTGAAGCACAAAACATAAATGAAGCTTAAGCCTTTGTGTCTTTGTCTCTTTGCTTTTGTTCTGGTGTTGCTTTCCTGACTGTGAGTCTTTGTTGCGTGTAGAGACGAACATGTTGAGTTTGAAAGACGAAATCACAAATCACATTCACGTGGACTTCAGGGAACATTTCATATTTTGTATTTAAGTTAAAACAGATTTAAATGAGTTTTACAGCCCGACAGATATATTTTTATTAGGGACCGATGGGTATACCAGTATTGCGGACTCCTTTAATGTTTTTATCAAATCCTTGTGTCAAAGACATTTGACGCTTGATATTTTATAGATTACTGATCAACATAAGTACATAAAAATGTTCATATCTCACACGAATCTTCACAAAGAAAATTGGGCAAAGTAGAAGTATTCATTTTGGATTTTGCCAAACACAAATGCTGATACTGATATTTCTGTATTTCTAATATTATCATGTACTTGCAAAGCCACCCATCCACTTTATCTACAGCTTATCCTTTGTGGAGGGGATGAGTTTGTTCCATTTACTGTTCATGGCCCAGTTGTCTGCAGATTTGCATCTGCACCTGTGGTGTATATATATAGAGAGAGACGAGGTATAACACTGACAGGTCTTTATATAACTGTTTGTTAGCACAACACCAGGGTTTGACCTTTATCTCGGATCATCCCTCTGCTGTATCTTCATATTTCCCCTTCGCTCTCTCTCCTCTGTCACCTGTGTAGAAATATAAAGAAAATGAAATAACAGTTGAGATAACAACCGTCTGCTACACGATGAATTCCTCTCATGCATTACCGGTGAATATCGGTGCAGAAATTGTCAGCTCGCACAGAAGCTGCTCTTATTTGATTATAAGGGACTGACACTGAAACCTGACATTTACAGCCGCTGCTGCTGGAGGAGGCAGAAATATATCCTGCTGCCGAAAATCAATCGCGGCTAACTGGAGACATAATGTCACACGGTGTGCTCACTTGTTTTCCACGGGGGGAAGAAAATATCACCGATAAACAACAGCGTAAAATCTTTAAGGTGAATCTCCCTCCCCTGTCCACCCCTCCCCCCGGCCCTGCAGAGGATTGAGCTCTGAATCTTTTACATAATTCACGAGGAAATGAGAAATAATACCGAGCAAAGCGGAGATGGCAGCGGGTGAAGGTCACCTGATGCACAGGTGTGTTTGTCGCCACAGAGGAATATGTGTGTGTGTGTGTGTGTGTGTGTGTGTGTGTGTGTGTAACATCACCTCACAGCAGCGGAGTTTTAAAAGAGACTTCCTGGCAGAGGACGGTTTGTTTCTGAAGTCTGGCTCCTTCTTCTTCTTTTCAGCTGCTGCATTAAGATCAATAAACAGTTTTACATCCTCCTCTTCCTCTGCACATTCCTCACTTGGTTAATTACAGCCGAGCCATTGGCATTAATTTGAGGTTTAAAAGGATTTTGGCATGTTTGTGTGAGACAACTCTTCAGCTTCGGCGAGAGGGAACTTTGCTGCGTGTTTGGTTGCATCAAGTGAACATTTGCATGATTTCCTTATTGAGAATTTGTTGAGATTTCAAATTAACATACTGAGGAAAACACCCACCTTCTTGCCTTTAGTTTAATATGCTGTAAAAATGCCAATGTAAAAATTTTTGGCACGGAAAACAATTGCAAGTTTAAAACCTGATAATAACCTGAAATGTGGGCATCAAACAAGCTGTGGCCAAAAATTATTTAGTATCTTAAGTCAACCAAAGTGAGAAGAGCTTTGATGAGTTTAAATCTTAATCTCAAGCCATTTTGGAAGATATTCAACAGTTTGCAAACACTTTCTCTTCGCCGGCTAAGAGTGTTTTTGTTCTTGGTTTGGACAAATTTCAAACTTGCAGCATGTTTCATATCTTTGCCCACAGATGTGAGGTGATTTTCTTGTTAAGGGACTTTGATGGTGTTCCAATACTAGGAGTTCCAAACCGTCCCACGTGCGATAATCATATTTTTTCTAAGCTCAAAGGGAAAGAGAAGTAGCTGGACCTGAATAATGTGGAGGAGATGTTGATGATGTAAACGGGTCCGTGCAGAAAAGGTCCCGCTGTGATGTGCATGTGTGAACGGCAAAGTGCAGGTAGAGTCCAAACCCACAGGTCAGGTCTGAAAACAGCTTCAGTAACAGACACACAACAGCTTTTTTCTTATTGCTTGAAATCGAGGATGGAGTGATGATAATTTAGGTCAAAGGTCAAAGGTCAACATCAATATGACCTCACTAAAAACACATTCAGGACAATTTCCAATAACTCAGAAACAGAACAAACTTCAGACTGTGATCTTGATTCCTGCAACTTGACTGGTTTCAAAGATCCATAGTTTCCTGGAGCTCAGACACCTGGAGGCTGAATCCAGACGTCCCATCACTCAGTCTGTCCCATCTGGAAGGAACCAGAGCTGCAGGTTAGCACTCGCAGCCTCTCAGTGTTTGTGTGTTTGTGTGTTTGTGTTTTATTATCCGGCAATACAGCATTAGTGTCGGAGTTTTGAAAATATCTGATGCTGGAGGAAGACGTATCCTCCTCCTCTCCAGATCTGAGCGTTTCTCTCCCTCACTGAAATGATGTAGCTGCGTGTTTATCATCTCGCAGACACTAATAAATATTATAATCCAACAGCCCTTTCTGCAATTTTATGGAGACGAGTTAAGGGAGTCTGGGTCGGCGCTGAGCTACGGCAGCTAATATCAAGTTTCTGAAATCCATCTGCCAGCGAATTCTCGTGGTGGCTGTGAAACTCCTCCGTGGCCCTGTGGGGCAATCGATTATATCTGTTTCTCTTGTCACTGTTTAAAAAAAAAAAAACACGATAACACCAACAGCTGCTTAGTCAGCTCTTACACGGATAAATTATCTCGGAGGTGGTGGTGGAGGGGGGGGAGGGGGGGGGGGGGGCATTAGAGGAGGAAGAGGGGAATGAGAAAGAGGATGAGGGAGGGAGGGGGAATATGGAGGGGGGGATGTAGAATTGAGATAAGGAATGTAGATAGGAGTAAAGAGAAGGGGGGCGTGGGGTTGAAGACAGGAGGGGAAATGAAGATGGAGGAGTAACGGAACAAAAAGTCAGGAAGAGGAGGTGGGAAGCTTGTGTTTGATTTTTGCAACAACAAACATTATAGTAGGAAACATATAAAACTGAATAATGTATGCATGTGATAGAAAATACTTCTAGAAAAAACACAGGCTATTCCAGAAATTGATGCAAAACATTTTCCTGGTTTTGTAAAACTTGCTTGGGCCCAAACTTCAAATGTTATCACAGACAAAGAAAGATATTATTATTATTATATGAGTCCAGTGTCTGTTCTAGACCTGCATGTTTGGAAATGGCTGTTTTCTTGGCTTGTGGTGATGCTGGTTGCAGTTTTCTTTCTGAAACTGTAAAAGTGACTTCTATTCTAAGTCTACGCTGCACTTCCTCGGGCCGTTAACGAATCACGTTCCAATTGTGAAGACGATAAAATGAACGGTTCTTGAAAAAAAGCCATATTTTTACACTGATGCAATAGTTTCTACCACTTATAAATTCAGAGGTTTATTCGGTACTTGAATACAGCGTCGTTCATTCATGCTTTTTTCCCTTGTCAGCATTTCAGCTGCAGAAGCCTGATAGCTAACGGAGGAATTCATTTCAGACAAGCATGGGTTGTTTTTAAAGTGCATCTCTTTTTGGGGGGGGGGGGGTCACTGGAGAGTCGGCCCGTGCCATGGACACCATCGCTCTTTGTTCCTTCTCATTACACCAAACCCTGCACGACTCCGGGACCCCACTGTGAGAGTTCTCAGCCTCGTTTGAAGTCTGCTGCTCTAGAAGGAGCTCCGAGGCAGTTGACCGAAGAGAGTGAGTGATGCATGATGGGAAGTTTTGATCTCTACAAAGTTAATTTAGATATAGATAGATACCAGTACACACACGCAGGGTTCTTGCTGGGCTACAGAAAGCTTATGCGATGATATAAAGTGCTGTGTTGGTGTTCTAGTCGTTGTTTTGGTTGCATTTTAAATTCTGCTTTTTGTTCACTCCACAGAACAGCCCCCAGTGTGTGGCTACTGGGGCCAACGGGAAGTTTTCAGGTCTGGGAAATTTTAAAAAGATGCTCAAGGAAAAGCTCAATTTAAAGTTTCTGAAAGTTAAATCGTCTTTTCAGTCCGTCAGACGAAACCTTTGTATACGTTCTCATTTAAATAAAAAAATACTTATATTAGAGTTCTTCTCCGAAGCGTAGTAAAAGCATTCTGTTTCTGATGAGCTAACCCTCGCTCAGCCACATTGTTCTTAAAGACGTTCACTCAACCCGAGGTCGCAGCCTGGAGAAGAAAAAAAAAAACACAAACAGAAGGAAAGAGAAAACATGTAGTCGAGTTTTAGAAACGTGAGACCAAACGAATGCTAATATGACTCCGGGTTCAGTAGAGAGCAACAAACACGAGAGCCGTAGCAGCTTCACAGGGCGCTAACATGGTGAGCATCTCATCGAGTGGGAGATCCTCGTAAAAGAGCCACTCGGGCAGTAAACTGGAGCAAACTGCAGGAGCTACAGTATAACACCACCCCTGAGACAAACAACCTTATAGAACATTAACGTTATTGTTGAGTTTGAGCCAGGAAGGCCAGGATCCAACTATGGTAATTTCTGAGGCTGGGCCTTGTGCAGGGTGGATGTTTTAAATCATTGTCTTTCAAAATTCAAATCCAGTCGCTCCGTGGCGTCCTCACACTCCACCACCGCACTCTTCTCTCCTCCATCTTCTGCTTCCTCTTCTCATTTTAGATTCTCCAGTGCCCAGCGAGGCAGATTAGCGGGAGATGGGCTCGCTCACGCCTTCCTCTAATTGGCGTCCACTGAGCCGTTAGCCCGGCCGGCATTTATCACACTGGTCAGTGGGAAGAGAAGAAGAAGGAGAGGAGAAGAAAAGAGATTATTATCTTTAAACTCATCTCATTGAACAGATGGGGCTGATGTTGTTGATGTGCAGGTACGGTTATAAAGGTTCTTCGAGGGCATGAACGGTGTGCGTGTGTGTGTGTGTGTGTGTGTGTGTGTGTGTGTGTGTGTGTGTGTGTGTGTGTGTGTGTGTGTGTGTGTTTGAGTGTGAGTGTGAGTGTGAGTGTGAGTGTGAGTGTGAGTGTGAGTGTGAGTGTGTGTTTGTGGGGCCCTTTTTATGTACTGTGACAGACCTCATGCATCCAGGTCAATATTTATCCATTTCTCTAGACTCACCATGGATCCTCTTCTCATCTATTCTAGCACTCCTTTGAGACTGTGTGTGGGATTGTGTGTGTGTGTGTGTGTGTGTGTGTGTGTGTGTGTGTGTGTGTGTGTGTTTTCCTCTCCACACAGGCAGGGGCATTGGAATGTTTTGTGTGTTTGTATGTAAACCCCTGTTTACTCCTTTGGCACATTCTTGTTGTTGTTGGTCTTTTCCAGGAGAGAAACTTCTTCTGCCAACTCAAATGTTGTTGACGCCAAATTTGCTTCATGAAATATCTCATTAGGAAAAACTTGCATGTTCACATTGTATTATACTGTGAAGTTTACAGAAGTTTAAAGATAATATTGCTTGCAGGGGGAGGGGGGGGGGGTGCTGTCCATCATCCATCTCTTCTATGTGCATGGTGGAAATTCAGCCCCCCCTTATAATAAAAGTTTGCTGTGCTTGCCTGTGGTGGTGGAGATGGAGGTGGTGGTGGAGCTGCTGGAGGGATCTATAGCCGCTGCCATCATATCAATAAAAAAAGGAAACAAAAGGCTCAGAGCAACGTACTGTATTTTTTCTCCCATGAAGAAATGAAACTGCTGGATCTGCCTCCGCTTCTCTCCCCTCTGTAAATACAGCAGTGATGAATCGCTGCCAAAACCTACAGTCTGTTCTCCAGCAGGACGCCGGGAAGCTGATGGATTAAAAAAATAACAGCCACCGCTCAGAACTGCTGCACAGTGTGCGTGAAACGGGAGGTAATTAATTAGAAATAATGATTGTGGGAATTATAAAACAGAATAAGGGCTGGAGTTGGGGGGGGGGGGGCGGCAAAGAAATCCACTTGTGAGAATATTTAGTTTAGTCCTACAGTGGTAGTTTTAGTAGTTTTATTTCTAAGGCCCATGTCATACACTGAGGTGAAGAAAGTAAATTTAAATTCAAAACAGAGGAAAGAGATTAAAGGAGGAAACAACAAGAAACAAAGGTGAAATCTGTATAAAATATTTAGAAAATAAATAGAAAAATACATATAAAATTGATGTGTAAAAATAATAACATTTAATTATAATAAAAGACAATGATGGTGCGAGTTTGTAAAATAGTTTGGTTAGAAGCACTGGTGAATATAAATCCACTGAGTCCCCTGCGATGTGTGCGGCACAATGAGATCGATGGAAAAGGCAGAGAACTGTGAATGACAGTAAAATCCAATATGTTGATGTTGCAGAAATATGAATGAGAGCAAAAATGCTTGATAAATACTCAAGGATGCAAATCACTTGTGAAATCTTCGAGTGATAGATTCCTACACTCACATTAACACAGAACACACAGCGCTGTGGGTTTTTCTGAGAGGTGTCGTTTGACCTTGAAGGGAGAAGAAGAAGAAGAAGGTGAGATCAGGTCTGATTATATTTGTGATAGAAGTGGAAGGTGGAGGCGGGATCGAGTAAAAGGTTCCTCTCCATCAGAGTTTAGCCTCGGGGGGGAGGGGGGAGGGGGGGGGGGGGTGAGGTCAGATGAAATGATGCAACTCTAAGAAACACGAAGCCACAATCACTTTAGCACACAATGCTGATCGTCGAGAGTTCACATGTCGTCTGAGCTGAGTTAGACACATCGACAATGGATAGAAAGAAAAATATGTTTTATTTGAGGGTTTTAATGTAGATTGAAGTTTGGTCAGATTCTAAATCCAGGTCATCTTCCTCACTTTATTAAGCAACACCGCCATCTGCTGTTGGGGGAGTGAGAGCACACCTCATTAAACATGTTTTCATTTCATTCTCTTAAGTTGCAAAACAACAAGTGTTCATCTCTACTCTTCCTTCATTCTGTCTTGATTATCCACCTTTATCCAACTGGCAGCACATGATTCATCATCATTTGCGTTACTATCAACAGGTGCAGTGTGGTGTTGTGTACAAGTTTTGGGTTTTGTGTCTATTGCAATTTAAAAAGCAATAATACAACCAGAAAATTCTCAACATGATAGAAATTTATTACAAATATGTTTTAAGCATTTCAAACCTCATCATGGCTTCTTTCAATGTTCAGAAAACCTGGGAGTGCATGAAATAGAACGTTCATTCAGGAAAACGCTCGATCCAACGTCTGTTTATTCATGTGGATTCTCAACAAAGCTAAGAATCACAAAGCTGTCACAGTTAAAAACAAAGACGCTCATTTGAATCACAGATTGCTTTGTTTACAATCAACAGATTGAAAAAGAAAAAAGGAAAAACGTTCACTCATTATCATCCCAAAAGATGGACGAAGGAATCCACGACATACTGAGTTTGAAATGTGCAGAGAGTGAGACAACTTTCCCACTAACCAGAGAGGGAAAGTTGTATGTGTGATTATGTTTAAGGCACTTTCAAATATCTCTGTTTACAGTTCTTTGATAACAAAAACAATACAAGAACGACAAGTTTCCCTTCGTCTTCTATTTCCCTCCGTCTTTTTCTTTTCCTCCTCCTTGTTCCTGGTTCTCTCTGGTTTTGTAGTGCTCCTCTGGAAGGTTCCTCAGCTTCTCAGCAGCCTGAAAACACAAGACAACATGGAACACTGAGTTTTTTAAACAGTTTTAAAGACAAATGCAGGGACATTTTCTGTAATCCTGGATTTCCATTAGAATTTACGTGCTGGAACGTCAACAGTTGGCCTCTCACCGAGTTATATGTTTCACCTGTTTGTCTGTTTATGTAAGTTATGTCTGTGTCAGTGAGCCGAACATCAAATCCTGTTAATTCGCTTTCTGATCATTTTAACTCCGACTCTTAAAGTTAACGGCGCCGTTGAACGTGTACAACTAACAACCATCTGTGTTGAGCAGCGTGTCTCTCAGCGCGTAACGAGCTTCTCGTGGTCGCTGCATCAATCTTTAGTGAGACTGTTGTTTATTTGTATTTTACTCTCATTTGATTGTATCCATCAGTGTCTTAAACATCTTTTATAAGCTGGTTTTTACTGCCCCTTTGTTAAAATGTCGAACGTGCACATTACTCACCTGTTCAGGGGTGAGGTCTCTCTGCTCCTGGGCGAGCATCTCATACCCGACCATGAACTTCTTCACAGAGGCCGAGCGCAGCAGGGGGGGGTAGTAGTGAGCGTGCAGCTGCCAGTGGGAGTTATCTTCCTTTAAGTGGGGGCCAGTCGGGGCTCCTGGATAAAGAGAGTGGGGAGGGAGAAGGGACTGGTTTTACTCTCAGTTCAATCTAAACTGTTAATGTGTGTGATACCCTGCCCTTCCTTAATCAGACAGTTTGAGGATATTTAAAAGAGTAAAAATTCAAAATCCTTTATTATCAGATTCGTTTTCTTTAAATGTTTCTAAAGTTTTGCTCAGGAATCTGTATTGGTTTAATATCTTGCTCAAGGACACCGGGATTGTGTCAGGGAACAGATCTGAGGAAGACAAATCTCAGCTCATCCGCCATCATCTGACAATGAATTAGCCT
Organism: Pleuronectes platessa; assembly: GCF_947347685.1. Lineage (NCBI taxonomy): Eukaryota > Metazoa > Chordata > Actinopteri > Pleuronectiformes > Pleuronectidae > Pleuronectes > Pleuronectes platessa. The sequence goes on along the minus strand of NC_070644.1, from coordinate 17,318,214 downwards.
CCGGGGGCCACAGACAGAATCCTGGAGCTTCTGGTGTAGACATCAGAAATCAGAGACTAGTGTCTTTCATCACTCGAGTTAAGTTTCTCCAAACAAAACACAAACAGAGATACTTCTTGTAGATGTTTAAGGCCCAGACGACACTTTAAAAACTCTATTATCTGTGTCTGCAGGCAACCAACGACTGCTCAAACGTGATTGGTCAAACCAGAACTCAAAACCATGAGTGTCGAACTGGTTTGAGATCTGGCGGCTGTGAAGGCCTCAGTATCCATCCAGAAAGTCCTTGTCCCCTCAATGGAAGCATCTGCTGTCAACCGCCTTCCCTCTGCCACTATCTGCATGTGTAGCTTCACAAAACACTGCATGAAAAATTGCATTATTGTCTCAAGAGGGTCATTAACTGAAGATCCCTCTTCTGACTGGTAACTTTATTTATCATTTAAATCTCCTCTTTAAAGCCTGTTTTGTTTCCTGGTCTCCGTGGGAGGTAAAGAGGTAATGAGGCGACCAGGGAACAACAAACATATCCTCAAAAGATTAAATAAATAACTACATTCAAAAAATAGATTCCTGGATAAACTGTGTTCACCGTTTCTCTTAGGGCTGGTTTCCAAATGAAGAGGTCTGATCAGACACAGAGAGAGACGACAGGAGGGCGACACATCGGAAAGAGAAACAGCCATGAAGACCAATGAGTCCAGATAAGGACCGAACAGAGACGGATGCTCCTATTACCAGACAATTATGTCTTTTTAAAACTACACGGTGAGTTTGTTCTGCAAGTGTGTGGCCTCGCGAGCGTGTGCATGATTTACCATTTCGCATTATAGTTACAGATATCTTCGTAGATAGGAGTCGACCTATCGTAACAGTTGCTGGTTCCGAGAGACAAATCGTAATATGTATTAAGCAGCTAGCTTTATCTAATCCATGATTTCCCCGGCGACTCGAACGCCATCCGTCCACTTCTCCCTCTCCGCTCCGCCGCTAATAAGCCTGGTGCAAAACAAAAAAAGAGTCAGGCTGCATCTAAATGTGCCAAAATAAAGCAGAGCCACAGATGGCAAGATAAAGCAGCTCATTATGCCAGCCAGGTCTGCCTGTGTGTGTGTGTGGATGGGAATGCATGTTCCAAATTAGGTGGTCAGCTTGTGCAGTTTGCCTGTGTGTGTTTGTGGTTTGTGTGTGTGTGTGTGTGTGTGTGTGTGTGTGTGTGTCGGTGCTCAGCGGCACAGTTCCTTTCCCCTTAATCCCCACTGATAAGGTTCAAATAACACCATTATTTTGGGAGTTGAATGTTCTCCTAGCAAGTGGTAGAACACTGAGAAAAGAATCCATTGTCAGATGCAACAAGAGAAAGGGATTTTACTTATTTAGTTCCACGTTGCCAGAGGATCATGAAACAGCTTTAGGTGGTAAATATTTGGTCTATTTGTTGCCACAGTGGGACATAATTTCATTTTAATGAGAACTTCTAACTCTTATTAACACAGCAGATGGCATATTACAGTAATTGATCCGTCGGAGCTGTAGTGGTGCAGTTTATTCCGAAAAATCTCTTTCCTGCTCTCATGGCTGACTCAACACAGCATCGTGTCACCAACACATTGGATGCACTCAGACGGATGGGTGGTTAGCTGGTTAACTAAGGCTCTTATGTTTTGATGACCATTTTCAGTCCTAACGATAATCATTGCCGTTCAATTATTCAGTCCTAAAATGGCACCAAATATTTGTCACCAAATATCAACTCTGCTGCTCTTCACCTTCTTTCTTGGTATGTGTCTCGCTTAAAAATAGCTAATAAAATAAACTGAATATTTGTAATAACAATATGTTTCTTGTTTGTGTTTGTTAACTACAATGCTCCACTACTACTCCTCCAACAGCTCTATGTAAAGAATGAGGGGAATCAGCTGAATACCGACATATGACCTTGAAAACATTGCTGAACACAACCTACGAGTTCAATGTCTCAGAAATAAAAACGGACCAGAAGATTAAAGCAGAAAACGTAGCAGGAGATCTGCACGAGACTTCACTAGAGGCAACTTCAGACTGAGATTTGAGTTCAAAGATTTGATATGTGAAAAAAATTAAAGTGTGTCCTCTCGTGCCCTCTGTTCTTTTCTCCACACGACGGTTCAGGATGGGAATGTTTCATCTCTCCTTTTATAAACTGTTCTTCATGCTGCAAGGCTCTGAGCTTGAGGAAGGAAGCAGCAGACTGACAGCGGCAGGTCAGCGACCCTAGTAAAAAAAAAAAAACTAAAAAAAGATTTGGATTCTCAGAATAGATGAGGGAAGAAAATCATGGCTTGAAAACTGTCTCTTCAACATCTTATATTTCCACGAGTACCTTCTTGATTGTGGAGCTGTGGACAAAATGAATTCAGTTCAACCTCATGGTTAGTTCCTATTGGTCAGAGTGTGTGTGCAAGTCACTGGCCTGAGTAAACCTATCGAAAGTTAAACGGATTAGAAGAAGTCAATAGTTTTTTATTAATTTGGAGAAGGAGAAAACCTGTTAAAGATTACCAAATATCTCAAAGTGATAAATGTTTTGTGGAAAATACGTATTTTACTACAAAATGAGCAGGTCTACACTGGTTTGTTAAACATGGATTTTTCCGAAGTCGATGAAAACCACTTTCTACTGCAGAATCATTTGACTCGGTATTGATGCCAATTGTCTCCATTCCCATTGAAGACAAAATACAGATGTCAGCAGGTGTCAGTGGGTTTTTGACAAGTGGAAAACAGGTCAAAAGACTTGAGGCATCCCTGTTTCTGTATCATGTATTCAAGTTATCTTCAATGTGCATTTACTTCCACTCTCTAGTGTTTATATTTCCAGAGTCAGTCTTATTATGAGCAGTGAAGTCTCCCCAGCCCTGTGTCAGGGATTGAACTCACAGATGTACAGCTTCTACAGGAGGATCACTGCGGCCGCTCAGCCATGATGACACCGCTCTCTGTCACATATCGGATCACAGCTCTCTGCTCTCCTCTAGAACGCTGTAGAGTGTTTCTCTCACATCGCCTCACTGTCTCAGTGCAGGTAAAACTCATTGAGTACCTGTGCTGCACTTCAGATTAACCGAGGAACAGACGGCTGGATGGCAAACTCCTTTCTGAACGAAGCTTGGCCAATTAAAAATGTATTCGGGCATCAGTGAAAGAAAATTCACACACTTTGACTGTCGTGTTATTAATCTATTTCAAGGGAAATGTGTTTATCACTCTGCTGAAAAGGTGACTCAGCTCTTATTGTGAAGGTTACTGGCACCAATCACTCCCCAGCATTTCTTTAATAATTGCTTGCTCCTCCTCTGACCTGTGGTGTTTAGCTGCGACAGGAAACCGAGCGCAGGATCAAGATACCTGACGCTAAATTGGAAATGAGATCAAATTGAAAATGTTCAGGATGAGAAACTGAAGTTTAGCTACTAAATAGAATGAAATTCATGTTTCCGTTTGTAAAAGCGTCTCCCCTGACACTGAATCCGCAGTAAATCTCAGTATACCATCTTTTTTTTCTTGCCCTTTAAGATCATAACTCCTCTGCGAAATGCTGCGGCTTCAAAAGATGCTGACAAAGGAAATACTCGTACAAATCCCCATGATATGTGGGGATCTCATTCCAACCACCATATAACGTTTCTATCTCTCGCTCTTGTGTCTTTGAAGCACTGAGATCCAGGGTATCTGTGATTTCTTGTTCTATTGACAGATGAAAGCTGATTGTTCACTCGATACCGGAATGTTAACCTCCCGGAGACACACACACACACAAGCTGGAATGAGTGATTTGGAAGCAAAGATGTGAGTGTGTGTGAAAGAAAAGCTAAGCTTGAAAATGGCCAAAATCACAAAATAACAAGTGACCACTTTCTATGACAGAGTATTAAGTCCACTAAAGGGGGAGAACAAATATTTAGATATTATTCTTCTGAATTACGACTTTATTTCTATAATATTACGACATTATTCTCAAAATATCAATGTCTCTTTCTTTAAAGTGATATATTTCTTGAAACCCTTTGTGAGTTTTCTCATCTGAAACACGAGCATTGTGCAGTGTGTTCTGTCTCCTCATTCTACTTTAAGAAACCTGGAATTACACGACGCCCGCTCTTTACCTGTGAAATCTTTACGTAAGAGACAAGAGGTTGAGTATCGGGACGTGTCCCCGTGTGAGCTGAGGCGAGTGGGAGGCATCACAGCCGAGCGTCTGTCGTTTGTCAGTTTATTGCAGCAGAGGTGACGCAAAGGCAGCAAAAAAGTGATCTAACCTGTCGACTACAGAGATTCCAGCCCCTTTAACTTCCACGCATCTTTCCCGTGTCATAAGAGAGTCAATATTCACAAGTAATATTAATGCCATGTTGCTGCATGATGGGAGCTAATGTAAAATTACATCAAAGAGAAAAGAGCACACTGACGGAGGGGAGAAGCAGTGGGTGGGAGATGTGAGGAGAGCCCCTCTGCATGTAGAATGATATTGATCACACGCTGGCAGCAGTGAAAATTGACTTTGAGGAGAAAGGGACAGAAGAATAGCAATGAAGTGAAAGAGAGGATAAAGGAGAGGAGGTGTCTGAAGAGAGATGGCAGATGAAACAGGGACTGGAGAGGCTGAAGGTATTTAGTGTATTCAAATCCTGAGTGTGAAAAGACTCAGCGTCACCTATTTCAACACTGACTCCGGCAGATTAGTAACATGCACTCGCCTCAGACTTCTGTCAGAGGAGCTCAGTGAATTGACTGCATCAGGTTAGAGGCGGCCTGATGCGTCTGCAACTTCGGCTCCAATCCCTGTCTTGACCTTTGACCTTTCCGTTCATCTGCTCCTCGCTCTGTCCGTCACTCGACAGGACTTTAAACCTGTCGCCACGTTTGAGGCAAAACTTTTTGACTCATTCCCTGACCCCTGCTCTCTGTGGAGGGGTGGAGAGGTTTGTGTGGTGCAGCTCATCTGCAAAAGAAAAGCTTTCGGACACCACCCGGTACAAAATCTCTTCAACAGTCATTGGGTAACTGTCGCAGGGTGATGACGTATGACAACAACAACGTCAGCTGGTTTAAAAATCTCATATTACATTTAAAATATTTATACTCTGGTAAAAAGCCTGTTGAATGACTTGAATGTGTAAATGTAGAAATATACTTTCTCCTGCTTCCTCTCCTCTCCACTATACTCGATGCTGCAAGCGCAATGCATGATGGTATATATTGCTCGGTCAGTGAAAATTGGGTTTTACGTGTGTCACTATGCATTGTGAGAAACAATGAGTCTACGATATAGGGTATTACAAAAATCATTAAACATTCAGACAGAACAAAATGGAAAAATCAATATATAGTGGAATATATAGGGGTTTTGGAAACAGCCTTTCTTTCTGAACACTGCTTCCCTCCCACTTGTTGTTGTCTTACCGTGCCAGCCCATGGAGTAAGGGAAGGAGATCTCAAACAGGTTGTCGTACTTGGTCAGCAGACGCTTCATGATGTCAGCCAGACCTGACGAAAGCAGAGAGACAGACAGAGATAAAGTGATAAAAAAAAAACAAAGACAGATAGCAAGTTGTGTTATTGAATATTGTTGATAATGAACGACATGAGGAAGAGGAGCTGGAGGAAGGCATGCAAGAGTGAAAAATGAAATGAGAAACGACCATACAGCAAAAAAAAAAGAGGCTGTGAATAGAAAAAGAAAATGAAACTTTTATTCATCAGGGGGGCTGGGTGGAATATAAAAGAAACACCTGAATACATGATGGAGAAGTCAGAAGCTAAAAAATTAAGTGCACATGCAGATACGTTGAGTATGAAGCATCAATCATCCACCACAAAGAATAAATGAGTATTACAAATTATGAAAAGTAAAATTTCTTGCAAAAACAACTGTGTATTATATATTAGGGTAACTGTATATTTGAATAATGAACTGAATACACAGTGAGGCATTGTGCGATATTGTGTAATAAATTGTATAACATGTGTCGTTTCATATTTTCATCGATCATTTATTTCCTTGGGCCACAAATCACTCTTTAAGTCAGGTGACCTAAAACATAAAAAAATAACAACTAGTACCTGAGAAAGGGACAGACTCCATCTCATGGATGTAGTTCAGGGATGGAGTCTGATTTGTAAATGATGCTACACACTGCTCCTCTTAATTGTCATTAACTAGCCAGAGCATCAATCTGTTGTTTAAGTGGTTGCAGGCAAACCACAGGTATAAAAAATGTGAATTAACAGCTTGATTTGACTTCAGGCATTGAATCATAAATTGGTTCCGACTCGCATCCTCCTCCCTTGAATCTGCTGAGTGCAGGAGCTGATGTTGGTTTGTTGTTCTGTGTCGATACCTCTCTCGTGTTCATTAAGACAAAGTGGCGGAGCACTGACCCATATCTTATTTATCCCAAGCAGTCCCGAACCTCTACGAGAACGACAGAATCTGCGAGAGGGATCTAAAAATCCATAAAGTTATGACGGGAGGGAGCTGAGTTACGATTTTACCGTTTTCATCCCAATTGGCAGAATGTTTTGCAGTGGGGACAGACTGGTCCCACAACATCATCAATTAACAATGTGGCCTACGTCTGTGTATTTAGACTCTGATAAATCTTTTAAGAAGGTGATGGTGGTGATTTTAGGTGTTATTATCCCTTTTGAAATCAGCAGCTCACGGATGTTCTGAAAGAAAATGTTTCCTCTTGTGGGAAGCTTGAGCATGCTGTGAAAGAACACACACACACACACACACACACACACACACACGGACACACACACACACGGACACGGTCACAAACAAACACACACACACACACACTGACACACACACTGACACACATACACACACTGCAGGCTCCCCGCTGAGATGCTGAGTCTAGACTGCTCCAAATTGTCTCATTGTTCTCCCAGTCACTCGCCCGACTCACTCGCTCGCTCACTCACCCCCCCTCTCGGATGTTGTCAGGTCGCCGATTCGGAGGACGTGTCTCCGTGGTAGCAGCAGTGTCTGGTAGGGCCACGTTGCCCAATAGGGGACCACGGCCAGCCAATCGGAACTCTCCACCACCACACGCTCCTTAAAGAGGAGACACACATTTACAATGTCTTTGAATGTCAGGTGATTGAATACTTTATAAGTATGTTTTATTATTAACTGTGAGTTTAAAAACTCGAGCCGAAGTGAAACTAGAACTTAAGAGTTCGTTTTGTACAGAGTTGTTTTTTTAACATCAATCAAACTGCAGAAATCCAGTCTTTTAACTGTAAATGAAGGACTTCCATGTTTTGAGTTAATTGCATGATTCTGAATTATTTGGTGTAAGACCACAGACGTGTAAATCACCAGCAGGCACGAGCAGGCTAACACGCTAAGATTATTAGCCTGTACACGGTAAATATTATACACACTACACATCAGCGTGTTAGCAATATTACTGCCACTTAGAGCAACACAACATAGAGTGAAGAGGTTGCTGGTTCCAGTGGCGTCTACCAGAACCCAGTTAATCCAGTTATTTGATCACAACTCAACCTGCAGAGGTAACATCTGGAACCACCTGTGCAGCTGTGCATGGCCAGATGTTTTCAGACCGAAGATGCTGTCATCCCTCACTTGTTAATCCTCGGGATCACGTTTCCACCTTTCTAACGCTTCATTTGTGGATCCTGACATCCCAGTGCATCATGAACAGAAGTAAATGAACTGGGAATTGCTCTGCGGTCACTCTTCACCTGGTTTTATGGCCTCAGAACTGGAATCCTTCCAAAAAAATCCATTTGCACATTTTTCCAGGTGTTTTTTTTTTTTAATGTTGTTTCATTATCAGATGTCACACACACACACTGTGTCAACCAGGCTCTGTGCTGCTGAATGATGATCTGAGAGATTCTCAGTCTTTGTTTCTCAGATAACTCTGCATGCACGTGATTCATTATCTAGACTGTGGCCGCCCTCTTCATTCTCATTTCTCCTGCTACTGTTTCATAAAGAACCCAAAAGAATGTAGACTACTCATTATGACATTAGAGATCTCTGAGTGAATGTTTTGCTCAGTTGCTGTCTGCAGTGTTATTTGCCTCATGCCTTCTTGGTCACTCACTCTCTGATCTCTGCACATTTCACTGGGAATCTGTCGCACATGAGAGAACTGTGTGAATGTGGAGCTGCATTCACGCGACATATTTATATATCATCTGTGTGGGTGGATGAATATTCGTGTCAGTGGGTTTTCTTTCATTCCTTCTTCTCTCTTTCTTTCTTTCATTGCATTTTTCCACTTATACAGTGCGTCAGACAATTATATCAAAGATCAGCCTGTGCTGTTCTGTGAGAATGTCATGCTCACGCGTTTTAAAAATGTTCTTATCAGTTATCAGACAAAGCAGAGACCGCTGGGGGGCTGTGAATCTCCCAGAGGTTTGAACAAACGTGTCCAGCCAGGCATTAGTGCATCATTAGGGATCTATGAGGAATACTGTGGTGTTTAATGAGTGTGGATGAAATCACAGAGCTGTAGAAACAGATTCCCAGAGTTTTCATTCTCTTAATGAACTGTACTTGCCATAAAGGATTCTAATTAGTGCCCTCAGTGCAATAACAAATATTTTGAGGACGAAAATGAGCCGGGGATAAAAAGGAGGGAACTGTGTGAATATTATGTGTAACTGCAAAGTATGTCCATTATTGATTTAATCCATTAGATCAACTTGACGTATTGTACTTCCTATGTCTAACTTCTACGTCTATTTTCTTCTGGTGAAGATTTACTCTTCGTCCCCCACAGGCTTGAACAGGATTATAAAGGAGGAGAGAGAAGATGAATAAGAGATAACCAGGATGGAGAGGAAACATTGAGGAGGAGGAGAGGAAGTCCATAAAACATACAGCTGCACACACGGCCGATCCGATCCAATTTTATTCAATTAGCTCGGAAAGTTTTTGTTTCAAAGTCAAGTGCGTCACCTGGGAGCCGAGCCCCGACTCCGACTCCTCCAGACGCCGCAGTGTGCCAATTTACGGTCCTAACCTCAGGTCAAACAGACACAGGCAAAAAGAGTTACACACAAACACACACACACACACACACACACCAGTGGACGAGAAGAAGAGCTCCAAGTCATTCTTGCGAACACACACGTCTGCTTCCACTTTGATTTTATAAAAATCCCCATGAGCAGCTGTCGAGGAGAAGTTTCTACTCTGCTCCTCTGAAAACTTTAATGCCAATCCTTCTCTCTCAGACACACACACATACACGGACACACACGCGCACGGACCCACAAAGCTCATCCCCTGAATGAATCAGTGGCTGTCTGACTTCTTTTTTGCCTTTTCCCTGACTTTGTGTATTTTACTCTTCTGCTCCTTCGATTGTTTTTTATCCTCTTCGTCTAACTTCGCACTTAAAACTCTTCATTTCATTTTGAACTTGCTCATCAAGCCAACTCCCGCTGTCTTAGTACTCTTGAAGAGGACTGACATACTTTCTTCTCCAAATAATCAGATTCAATTCAAAAGAGAAAGAATAAACAATAGCCCTCCTCTTGAGATCGACCCAGAGCTTTGCTTGTGAAGAGTCTAATCAACACAAATCATTTTTAGTTAACAAAGATTCACTGAAGTTCTTCTTCGTCTTTCTTTGTCAAGACGTTTGAGATGTGATTTTGATTGGTATTTCAAAAATCCTTAAATTGTTATGATGTAACAACATGGATTTTTGATTCTGCATATCAAATATAAGATGACATTCTAGATGAATTTTGAGGCACTAGGGCCTTCGCTGGATTCTAGAAGGGTTGTAGCTTTGAATATAACCTGAGATTAAGTAAAGTAAATAATGAAGCAGCATACACGTCTTCAGGTAGAGAGAGAAAAACAATTACTGCTCTGTCAAGTTCAATCCTCCTGCAGAGAGTTGGTTCAGTTTCTAATAAGCTGTGTCTGCTTACTAATAAGACGTTTGCCAGCACGCTGACTGTGGTCAGAGCCTCTCTGCTTTACACTCGACTGTTTCCTTCACACAGGTTGGAGATGTTTGCGGCAGCACTATGCTAATGAGCGTCCCTGCTGCCCAATCACACGGTTCGCTGAGTGAACGACAGGCAGAGGATGCTGATGGGTAAGGAGTGAGAAAGAGAGAGACAGAAAGAGAGAGAGAGAAACATGGCCGGAGAGCGTGGAGATAGATGGAAGATGGGTTAGAGGTGATGAGAAATTATGTATTTACAGATATTTTAATTTGATATCAGTCCTCTAATCCAAAAACCAATAAAATCTAATTGTTAAAATGGCTTTTGCTGCCTTTACCGGGAAAGAGTTTACTCGTGTTCATAATTCCAAATTTCTAAAAGGTAATTCAAACCAAGTACTTTATTATGCCCACCTTTATGGCATATTTAAATATTTCACTACTCTGTATTTATCGTATTACCGCTAGACAAAGAACTTATTACAGCATTACTTAAATTCCCTGACACCAATAATAAGCTGCTCACCTCACATTGTCTGGGCGGCTATAAGTTTTTCTGGGAAAGATGCAACTTTCTAATGGTAAAAATAAACTTTAAATGATATGAATTATGATCTGCCCTTTTGTTTTATACGTGTATTTGCTGCACCTTCTTCTCAGCCTCTCGCCGGGCGTACTGCAGCAGCATCGGCTCTCCGTGTTTCTGGTAGTACGCTCTCTGACAGCGGTCCGCCAGCTCCGGCTCATTGGGCAGGAAGTTGCTGGCCCACACCTGTGAATGTGACAGGAAACAGTTAAGAAGGAGGAGGAGGAAGATGATGATGAGACAACTAAATAAAAAAAATCAATATGTGTTAGCAGGACACTCTATTTAGAAAATTAAAAACACTCTGATTCCAAACGAACACAATCTATCTGTGACTTGTGGTAATCAACACCTCTCAGTTAACAAATGTCTCACTAGTGCTAGGTTTGAAATCTCTCTTTCCTCATTTCTTTCTTTCAGGCTTTTTGAACTGACGAATCAGTTGTTTCCCTCACAGCCAACACTTTCATTTATTTCAGAACAGTGTGAAAATCAACTTGCAGTCACTATCATGTGACAGAGGAAAGTAATTCATCCCAGTGAACGACACGACCCGAGTCTCTGTGGTTCTCAATCAGTTCATCTCCATGTGAGTCAGGGTGCTAGAGTTCATGAACACAAAATGATCTGTCAGAGGTGGAACTTACTTCACATGAGACTGTTCCTGTGTTTTGTGTTTTGTCTGTGCTCAGGTCTCTGGTCTGAATCAGGAGTCATGACATTCACCTCAGTGCCTCCGTCGCATTGGAATGAAATTTACTTTCCGGGGCTGTTTGCTTATTTCGCCAGGTCTCTGTCAATCTAACTGCATCTCGAGCAGCTTCAGAGTAAAGACTTCAAAATCATAATAATAATATATATAAATAATGTTTTGGAATGTGCTTCTACAGTATTTCAGAAAGCTTTTCACGGCTCGTCACACATCTCTACAGGCAATCAAATAATTTATGTTTGCACTTTATGATGTTTTAATGGATGTAGAATCAGGCGGCGACGGCCAAATGACTCCCACAGTCAAGACTCAGCTCTGCAGGATAAATCAGTGTTTAAGATAACAGTTACTCAGGGTCTGACTTGTGGGTATTTACTTGACTAAATTAGCTTCCCCAGGGTAAAAACATGCAATGCATATATTATATCCATGCTCTTCTTTCTTTTTTATTATTTGTGCATGTTGTCCAGGCTATAGAACTACGAGTAAACTGATGTGTTTCAATTTCCAGATACATTTTCATGCCTTTCACACTATAGTTTTACCGACAGTGAATAATTTATGCCATCGTGAGTCACTTTCTTCCAATTATATTCCATCTCATCACGAACAGAGAAATAATCAGAGGCACTCGCTGCCGCTTTTAGCAGCGACGCTTCAGGCTGCATGCTAAATTGTTTTCTGATTAAACACCCAGAATTCAGTGCAGGAATCACAGTGTCATCGACTCCAGTAATAACAAGTGGGAGGAAAAAATAAGCTCCAATGACTTCACTGAGAAATACAACGAGATTCCACCTAATGATCAGCAGTTAGGGTTAGGGTTATATTTTCCAGCAGTTGACGAGTGTCCTGCATGGCCTCAACTCTAGGGCACATGTCACAGAGTCGTATCATCCCAGGTTTAGACTCATTAATAATATTCAGTACGTAATGAAGCTAATTTAATAGAGTGGGAATTGTTGCCCTGAGCCATGGTTAGATTATTCACACAAATACAGTGATGACAGTAGAAACCAGATTAGTGTAATGTTAAAAGAAATGAACATAGGAGGGTTTAGTGATGTGGAGCGATGAGGATGCACATTTAGATATAGACGACTCAGTCTAATGTGGTGAAACAGAGTAATTTCTAGATTCATGTGATTATACCCAATAAAAAACATGATTATAAATATTATATTCCATTTCTGACAATAGATATCTCTGGGTCCCAAACACTAGACCTTTAGTATTAATGGCTAATTGGCTAAAGGCCGTACCATGGTTATGATCATGATCCTAGAGGTACAGATTGTGTTAATGTGTATATTTATTCCAGCCATGTTTAATAGTGTATGGGTATTTGTGCATGCCAGTCAAACTCTGTGGCCAGGAGTCTATTTGTACACAGTTTTTTCTTGAATATTCTTCTTCGTTTCCAGCAGCAGATTCTCAGAGAGACGTAGAAGAAAGTAAAATTAAACCACTAGAGAGGAAAAGTGTATACAGTGAATTCCTACTAGACCGAAGTCCTGAACGCTCTTACTCTGAAAAGCTATTATGACAACGTCCCTCCTCTTAAATTCAGCTGCCAGTGTGGCTTTTAAACAGCAAAAAGACCTACTTGGGGATGTAAGAGTGAACTCAATAACCATCCACTCCTGAGAGGTGGCATGCATGCTTTTCAAAAGCACTCTGAACACTGTTCAAAACTGTATAGACCTTGGGCTACTTACATTTAAAAAGAAAAAGGATGGCTCTATTCCAGAGGCGTCAGTATTGCACAAAAAATACGTACACAGCTCGGATCCTGTGAGACCAAATAAGAAGCTACGCTGCCTCAAGACCGTGATTAACATTTTCTGTTCGTTAGTCTTCAAAGTTTTAATTCCGTGCCTCTTAGGTTTAATTTGGCCTGGAGGGGTTGTGTTGTTGTTGTACTTACAGACACGCACACATGATCACTGATATTAACACTCTGTCGTTCTTGGACACTTTCACAAGACAGGGGGAATGTGGACTGCAGGAAACAAAACTCCTATAACTTTCATAAAAGCTCCATCAAAGCCTGGATCCAGGTTATTTTTTTAACTGTTTTCACACAAATGAAAACAATATGCACATTAATAACCATGTAAATATTAATTATAGCCATTTTAAACCAAGCTTCTCCCTTTACAGAGGCTGTATCTTCCTTTTCTTGGTTATAAACTCATGAGACTAATACACGACAGCCCTCAGGGAAACAGATGTGTCATTGAACATCTGTGACACAGTGTTAAACCCCTATTACTCTGAGGTCATACACTGCCCTCTGCTGTTTGTATTAGAGTTTTAAAAACAACTGGAAACACAAATCCAAGAAAAAAGCCTTTAGGCGTCCGAGGAAAGATTTATTTTACTCCAAATACCTGAGGTTGTAAAGACATAGTCTCAAACTACAGCAGTGGATAGTCAAGGAACTATCAAAAGAGCAGATCAACATTATTGGTGAGTTTTAGAGGTCCCGATAGTTACATCCTCCAGGTTGGTTTCATCCAACCTACTACTTATACAGTTTGGTACATTGCTTCATTCAGACTGGCTTCTACAACCAGTCTTGACTTGTCTTCCATGCTGCGCGGATAGTAAACAAATAATTTTGACATCAAAGACGATATTGCCCCTAAAAAATTCAACACATGTCTTTATCGGTTCCTGTCCGCTCTTGTTTTTCTCCCTCCTGATCGTGCTCTTGCTCACCAGCTCACTGAGAGGTGACAGTCTGACAGGAAGCGTCTCCGTCTCTCTGAGCTGTTAGTCTTTCTTGAATTACCTCAGTAAACAGACAAACATGAAAAGACAAGAAAGCGCCCGGGCAGTTCTCCAGGTGTGACTTTGTGTAAAAAGAAGCAGTAACGGAGTAAATAACAGATACTAAAATAAATGTGACATATATACACAGTCAAGAGTGGGTTGACAGCTTCTATGTTGAGACCTGTGAGTTCTTTCTAACATTCATCAACGGTATTGTCACAACGAATCTAAAAATCCGGCATCTCCAATGTGCAAAATAACAGCTTATGTTGTGCATTGGTTAGAAAAGCATTTATTTTGTGTTATATTGAGAGAAGGGGTTCGTGTTTGTGTGTTGATGGACGTGGTGAACTTCACGTTCTCTCTACGAGGACATTTTCTTGTGTCCATGCAGTTAAAATCCAGACATGACTGGAGTGACATAGGAAAGGAAAGGTGATGTTTGTGCGTTTTCCTACCTGACAGTGTGGATGTGGATTCGAACAACCCATCATGGCTCCTTTATTCTCAAATATCTGAAAACAGCGATGTAGGAAACATAAGTTAGCAACAGGGTTTATGACCTATACTGCAGCCAGCCACCAGGGGCTGATCAAGATATTTGGGCTTGTTGTCCATCTTCATACAATCTATGAATACAAATTACCGGCTAGCAATCTTTTTAGTTTTTCTCATCGCTAATGATATGACACTGACAATTTGACGATGTTGAAATAGGCACAATCAAATAAAATGTGGTTTTGGATCAGTTCAGCAACTATAGTGCAATGATTTGTTAATTATTGCCCAGACTGATTTATTTAGATTTGATGTGGATCTTAACCCGCTGAGCTGATGTAATATTCCTGCCCTCAGTTTGCAGATCCTTCTACCACATACCTGCTGATACACGTCTACCAGCTTGTAACCTCAAAATCAGCCTCTCGATATCGGAAAAACATGCAAATGCTGCTCTTGTAAACTTTGATTATCTCATCCATATCCTCCTCTTCTCTGCTGCAGTTTGAATTTGAGAGTGTGCCACGAGGCCTCATTAAAATTCCATCTCATCAGAAACAAGACACGTTAAATTAAAACATTGGAAAGAGCAGAGAACTGGACGATCTGTGACGTTCGCTCAGGAGGTGAAAAGTTGATTTAACAAGTATCCAGTCAGGGAAAGTTTTTATCAATAATGTGTGAGTGTAGTTCATACCTGAACCCAAGGGTAGGTGGCGCCGAGCTCTTCAACAAGCTCCGTCCACTTGTCTATCACCTTGACAACCTCCTCTTTCTTCATGAGAGGGAGGGTGACGTCAGACCAGGGATGGAAACACATGACCTTACTGAAAAACACACAAAGAGGACAAAAGAGAGGAAGAATTACAGTTGATGCTGTCTGTGCACCAAATCTGCTGTAGTGCAGCTGGTAGTCGCGGTGCTGAGGCATAACAAGTAACGACAAACACACAGAAACACAGAAATGAGGAGGAATAAAGTTAACCTACTAATTACATTTTCCCAATTTAAAGAAAGGTCACAGGAGACCTGCATCACTGGGAGGGGCTGACATTAGAAACGCTGGGTTTATGTGGTCAGAGCTTTAAATTGTGTTATTCATGATAAAATATGAACAAAAAACGGTTTCAGGCTGAGAATGAGGTTGTTACACCTCAGTGTGTGTTTCTCCTCAGCCTTACCTCCAGCACCAAAGGACACGGAGTCACATATATAGATGAGATTTCGAGCAGCCATCTCTTCCCTCAGGGCCGGAGCAGCTTCGTGGTTGATACTTAGACAAGTGTTTGCGCTCGGAGCAAAACTGAAAGGCTGTATTTATGAATTGCACGTGTGTATATTACTGCGTGGGCTCTGACGGTGTGCGTGAACCACACCTGCAACTTCAACCCTTGTGAGACACAGAACCCACGACTGGACAAGGACCATTTGTTGAAGTTTTCATTATGAGTAGATTCGTCCAGCTTGATAACAAAAGGGATTTTTCACCTCTTTATAACCCCATCTCTCATTTTGTGTCCAATGAACCCAGACGCTCCAAATCCCCCCCGCTCTGTTGTCCCTCTAATTGGCTCTTTGAATGTGGCTGCAGGGCAACGACCTTTGCATGGTTCACTTTGCAACTTCCTCTCCCTCTGACACGGCCTCAGTGCAACGGGTCCATCAGTGAGATTTTCTGTGCTTCATTACTGTCTGTGGCAAGACATGACTCACAGGCTTTATGTAACACGTGGGATTCAAACACGCCAGGTTAAGCTTTTCGACCCACACATG
Organism: Pleuronectes platessa; assembly: GCF_947347685.1. Classification (NCBI taxonomy): domain Eukaryota; kingdom Metazoa; phylum Chordata; class Actinopteri; order Pleuronectiformes; family Pleuronectidae; genus Pleuronectes; species Pleuronectes platessa. The sequence goes on along the minus strand of NC_070644.1, from coordinate 17,301,869 downwards.
CATCACAATGTGATTTAATTTATTATTCAGCTGTTGGGTGAGTTTGCTGCGGGATCGTTCAGGAATGTCTTTAAAAAATAAAACATCTACACCAGAGGCTGACAGTTATGTAAAAACATTTGCTCAGCTCTGCGGGGGACGTCATGATTATACACTGATGTGCATCGAGCATGTAACAAAGCTCCAGCTCTCCTGATTCTCCTCCAACAGTAATACAACTGTCAATACCTTTAGCTGAAGTGAAACTTTTCACACTCGCGACTGAATACTATTCACCCCCAGGAATACAGGTATGTGAGACTTGGCCTGTTGGTGAAGCTTTTATTCCCTGATCACCGATAAAAACAAATATCACTGGATTGTCTTTCATGCATCGGTACTATTGAGTAAAGTGTGTAAACATCCCCATCTGCTGGGGATATATTGGAAACACACGTCTTAATGTACTGTGTGGTGTAGTGTTTAATTTTTTGTGTAACTCATGTAATGTGTTGATTAACAAAATGAGCTTCGCCCAACAGTTGATTATGATGATGATGATGATGATCACTAATGAATGAATGTTGCCTCACTTTTCTGATTGCTCTCATCAGTTCTGAGTTAATTGTCACAAATTTGAATGTTTTTTCAAAAGGAGTTGATTAAGAAGCAACCCTCAATCAATTATAATCTTCGAGTCAAGTTTTAATTATATTTTGCGTTCGTTAAATATACAGCCCATAATAACAACTTTATTATTTGAGTCTATTGGTAAAGGCACAATATCAAACTTGTGCACTATCAATCAAAGATTTTAGAACACTGTTTTTTTCCAGCTGTTACTGAAATTTACTTTGTGTAATGTTTCTGTGTATTCTGAACTAACATATAAATCAATTTGGTGACATAACTAAGGCAGACATAAATACATATCAAATATTTACACCTTAAGACTGTTTACATGAAATGTGCCTGACTGTGCCTTAGGTGCCTGACTGTGACATCAAGCTTTATTCTTACCAGACACCCCTCGCAGCTTTAGACTGGAACAACGGGTCTTGACACGAACCTGAAGAAGAAAATAGCTAAATTAAGTTTAATGTGGCTTGAAGTTATCTCAAAATAAAATATTTTGTACCAAGATAACACAGGATTACATCCAAGCAGAAACAGGCTCTGCACATGCATGAATAGGTATAACAGCTATAACTGAAAATTCTATCTTTGTATATTTCACACAGCTTTATTGGTTTTTGTTTTACAGAAATATTGCAACTATTCATTTATTTTTCTATTACGTGAACCAATAACTTATTGTAAGATGACACTGACCTGGATCTGGGGCATTTGGCTGCAGAGCAGGGAAATCGTTTTCAAAAGCAAAAGTGCTCTCATAGTCTGGATTTACCTGGAGAGACAGAAACAGACACAACAGATTCTAAATTGATTTTGGAATGTAAAAAAAGGCAAGATGGGTTTGTTCAGTAGCTGCAGGTCTCCGTGTGATTTAGTCCTGAGTTGATTTAAAGTATCTTACCTCTCCATTTGCACGTGTGTTCCCAGGACACAGCGGGTTGTGGGGGTCATGTCTGGGTATGTGCTCCTCAGAGGGTTTTTCCACCTGTCCCGCCCAGGGTCTCTTCATGCGGTGGGCCGACACCAGAACCCAGTTGTCCCGCAGAGGGTTATAACGCAGGTGCTGGTGGTCTGAGGTGAACCAGAGCGGTAATGAAGACAAGGAGATAGAATCAAACAAACATGAGGACAACTAGAGGGAATTGATTTGATTTGCTATTTGCAAGTTAACACAGGGTGAACAGTACAAAGAAAGGTGAAGGATGAGAAGTAACAGGAATAATAATTTAATTGATTGCTGATTGGTTAATTGATAAAACAAGTCAATCAGATGTCAGAACTTTACGTCTAATGCACTTGTTAACATTGAAATGCGTCTACTCAGGATTTGATGAGTAAAGTGTTGATGAGAATGTTTGCTGTTCCATCATTAACAGGAACTCAGGTCACAAGACTGCACCGCTGGTTGTGGTTGAACCAGACTCCATCGAATATTGTGTGGATTTTACCCTCATTCTCGTAACTAACAACTCTGCTTCAGACTACAATAAAACCAAAGGTGAGTTTAAGAATCACTCTGACCTAGTGGTTAATTCGTCTGATTATAATGAATCCACGGTGCATTGCTGTGGTTCGAAATATCATTCACTTTTAATCATCTGTTTTAATTCCGAAAGTTCTATAGATTTTGATTCCAGCAGCTATCGATATGGATTAAAGAAATGAAAGTTCAACAGTGTATCCTGATTATCTGTTAAAAGTCTCAATGACAAAGTGAAGTACAACAGACAGATGTTAATGTCTGGAATCACAACCACAGCACAGACAGTGAACTCTCCTCTGCAGCAGTTACCGACCTCCCAATGAATGAAACGAGCTTTTCAAATGGACAAGTTGAGTGAATACGAACCTTTGGGATCGAAACCCACTTCTTCTCTGTCGCTCATGTTGACAGAGGTTTTTTAAAGAGCTGACACTTCTCTGGTAAATCCCTCAAGTCTTTGCTGACTCGAGTTAGCTGCTGTCAACTACCACCTTCTTCCTGTTGTTGGACAAGTGGAAGGGAAAGTGCTGTTTGGGGCATATTTACGTATGAAGGGAGACCCTCAAAAACACAACAATTAAGAGCTAAAACGACCAATTAAGAGTAGCACATGATATTAAATGCTTTTTAAAGATACAAATATGAAAATAAATCTGTGTGTTGTTTTGTAGCGTTGAAAAGAGGCGAGTTAGCGTAAAAACACCAAAAGGGTTTTTTACTCAGTGCTGGCAACCTTGGAGGAGAGGGAGCCTGCGCGAGAATCTCGGCCTCTGATTGGCCAGCAGTGACGTCCCGCCCACCCACCTGAGCCGGAAGAAGCCTGGACATGGGACACGCCCCCCCAGGAAGCGACCTGACCTGCACATGTAGTCTAATCTATCTCTCTCTCTCTGTGTGTGTGTCTGTGAGCGCCCGCGTGTGTGTGTGTGTGTGTGTGTGTGTCCGCCATGTCCGCACTCAGAAGCTGTTTGCGGCTGCTCGTGCTCGCCGCAGTCTCCGTCCTGGTCGTGCTGCTGCTGCGACACTGGATCGCCACCAAACAACACGTGTTCGACAGGGAGGAGATCGCCAAATTGGCCAAACAATACTCAGGTGAGTGTGGTACCAGAACCCCCACCCCCCCCCCCCCCCCCTCCACATTAAAGTCAAACATGTGAGTTTTTTCTGTTTTCCTCCCTGGAACCTGGATAGTAACTGCATATGTGTTTTTGTTTTTGTTGTTGTTGTTGTTCTCAGGACAGGATCATGAGCAGGCCTTCTCCAAAGTGGTGGTGGAGCTCAGGAAGAGGTAACTGCTCTGCATAGATGTTGCATGAATGTTATGTAAGCAGCCTACAGCAAGACATGAAAATCAGTCATGGAACTTTTGATTGACCCACATTATGTAAGTTGAATAAGGAAGTTATAAATGTGTTGAGCTGTAACTGGATAGTTTCTGTGCTGTGTTCTGCTCTAAATCCATGACACACGTAGTTACAGGACAGATAAGTGTGTAGTTGTCAATATAAAGACCTGTGGGGAATGTTCTGGAAATGAACTCATCTCAAAAGTCCCTGACGTGTATCGCAAAATGTGTGATGTCATCACTTTGCATGTAGAAGTCACCAGTAAGAAGTATCAGGTTCAGTGGTAATGTAGAGACGTGCTTGCTCAGCAGATTCACAGGCTCCAATGTCACTGTGATCCTCCTGAATTTAAATCCAATAGATCCGGATGTTATTTGGATCTGCACCAAATTGCAAACGCGTAGAAATTTCACGACCCCTAATATGAATGTTGTTCAAATGTTGAAAAACACCATATCTTGCAATGTAAAAATTGGGCATCCTCCTAACAAACAGCAAAGAAAACAAAACCTTGACAGAGATATTTAAGCTTGTTTGTCATCACTAATCTATATAATGTTAATATGTATATGTGTGAATATTTATGAGAGTCTAATAAGTTGTGACTGAACCAGGTATCCTGGCCACATCCTGCCGGACGAGGACCTGCAGTGGGTGTTTGTGAACGCTGGCGGTTGGATGGGCTCCATGTGTCTGCTCCACGCTTCACTCACAGAGTACCTGCTCCTGTTTGGTACCGCGGTCGACACAGGAGGACACTCAGGTGAGGAAGAGTGGGTTTAACTGTGAGTTGTGGAGAAAGCTTTGGACAGGGTGGTGTCTACACACCTGGGTTTTTAATTTAATGTATCAAATATTAACTCCATGTCCACTTTGTGTTTTCATCAGGTCGTTACTGGGCAGAGATTTCTGACACCATCATCTCCGGCAACTTCAGACAATGGAAGGAGGGGACAACCAAGAGTGAAATGTACTACCCGGGTAATACAATTAAAATATTTTATTGCTTTATATTATTATAAATGTATCTTGACAGGAACAGCCGTTGCATTTCTTCTTTTCTGTTAATTCCAAATCCTTTATCCCACAGGTGACACCATCGTTCACGAGGTCGGCGAGGCCACGTCAGTCCAGTGGGGCGCCGGGACGTGGATGGTGGAATACGGCCGAGGCTTCATCCCGTCCACGCTGGGATTCGCTCTGGCTGACACGCTGTTCAGCACCCAGGACTTCCTCACAATGTTCTACACTGTCCGTGTCTATGCCAAGGGTTTGCTGCTGGAGGCCAGTACGCTACTTACAGAGGCAGGAGTTTTCTAAGAGAGGAACCCCACAGGGACAACTCCTAAAGATCACTGTGTCAAGCTGCTCTGTAGACAACCTACGAAATTGTAGACAATCCAAAGTCGCTGCAGCACAAATGATTCCGTCGTCCTTCTCCCCTCTTGAAGGAAGAGAAGGTCTTTTGTCTAAACATTAGCACTGTGACGTCAAACTTCTCTAAAAAGGTAATTCTAAATCTAATCTGTCACATAGAATCCCTTAGTGATCGACATTATCTTCCTCTGCACGACAAACATTCCCCTGAGAGCTCAAACTGCCGACATACTTGGTAAAGTCCTAATACCCATTAAAAATACATTATTTTAGAATCTGACGTCAGGATTTAAAGCCTTAACAACTTAGACAATGTATGTAACCATGTTTCTGAGCAACATGTAGAAGAAACTAAATATCTGTAACTGTTGTTCATCTTTGCCCATTTAGGCCCCAAATACTCACATGCAATAATTAATTTGGCTTTTAAAACAAATGCAAAACACATGATGCAAAGCCAAAGACACTATTTTCTTAGTAAATACCTGTTTCATGTTTATATGCAAAAGGATTCTCAGTAAATGGTGAACTTTTGTGATTCTAGTTGTATTAGGATCATATCCTGATTTTCTGCTGATCTGTTAGTACCATATATTCACTATTTCAGAGTCTCCACTGCGCAGCAATAGATTTATAATATTTGTCCTTTTCTCACAATCTCAGCCAAAAACTTGTAATTTGTAACTGTAATGCACTACATTCACATCACATATTATTCATACTATGTCGTACAGTTAGAAACATACATGTTCTAGAGCCCTTTAAAATGTTAACGTGGTTCTTTGTCTGAAAATATTGAGAAACAAACAAAGTATTCTAGAGCTTCTGTGGAATATGTAATTCATTCACAAAGTGGTTTTATGAGTTTAAATAGACTATAACTGTGGAGACCAAGTTCATTCAATGTTTTGTTAGATAGAGACAAAGCACTTAAAGAATCCTGAAAAAGAGAAGGGTTAGGATAGATGATTTCCTGTCCCCCATTTATCCAATCGTCTGATTCATAACATCTGTGAAACATGTCAAGTGCAGTCAACTCTCTCCCCAGTCATCAGGAGCCTGGTCCTAATAACCAGATTTAACAAATGGCTGCCGATTAACGACTTAGCTTGAATGAGTCTCAGTTTCTGACCGAGCTTCAAGGGGAGGTCTGGAATTTTGCAACTTGCCCAAGAGGGGGTAGAAAAACAAAACACTAATCACAGCCTCTTCACTAATCTCCACTTTTTAATATTACAATGAGCAGGAATGGAAATCTAAAATGTATATTATACTTAACTGGAGTCAACAAGTAAGATTTTCCTAAAACCTCTTTGTACCTGACATGCTGACGACCGGATGTGCAATTCACTGTTAAGATGGAAACTGACTGTGGCAGATGAAATAAATATTTCTGGAGGAAAACAACATCCCTGTTTTATGTTTTATTACATTTATATTTAGTCAAGATCAATCTAAAAGAGCTCACTTGTGCTGAAACGTAGCTGTGGTGGCTGCACCCCTGGTATTAAGAGGTTGACCTCTCCCGGGGAAACATCATGTAATTATAATAGTATGCTGGTTTCAGGGTTTCCTTATATAGCATAAGAGCTAACAATCATAGTAGGAATTATTTTACATGTGCCTATAATAAATAAAGCACTACAACACAGCATGTAATCATCTAATCCTGTCCTGCAAAACAGATAAACACAAACATGAGTGGTTATTGTTAAAGCAGAATGTGATTGAAATCACAAAACTCTCCTAATATGTTCTGGATGGTCAATGAAAGTATGGATGAGGTGGAGGGACGGCCGACAGACCAGAAGACAAACACATCGTCCTCATCTCAGTCTGTACTTCCTATTTATTTACATATTCCACTATGCAAAATACTCTACACTTTTACTGCCTTTTTTTGCAATCCTTTTTTTGCACTTCTGGTTAGATGCTAAACTGCATTTTGTTGTATATGTACTTGTACTGTGCAATGACAATAAAGTTGAATCTAATCCAATCTAATCTAAATGTCAAGATAATGCAGAAAACCTGATGTGTGCTTTTAAGGTCTTGGAGATGAGAGAAGTGTGTGTATCTACCACTCTGCCTTCCAATGCATCTCTCTCTCTGTGTGTGTGTGTGTGTGTGTGCTGCCACATTACGCCACATATAGATTTAATGTCATCTTAACAAACTTGCCTGACCCCAGCCACCCTGCTTCTGTAAAGGAGATGTATTCAGAATGGACGACGGGCTCCCCTTGAAGAATCACTTGACTCCTGATGTGTTTAACTCCTGTTGTCGACTTGTGACGTGTTCAAATATAGAAAGAAACTAAAACCAACACTGTGTGTGTTAATCAGAGCCATGAATCCTGTATCTACATTCAGAAAGACACACACAAGTGGACGTCACTGTACTTGTTCTATTTATTCACAAGATTTACAATATGTATAATATTTACATGTGTACAAATGGGGGAGGGGGGGGGGTGTTTTGAGGATGAGGAAAAGATGACACAGGACTCATTAAGCAAAGACAGTCTGTTGTCAGTATACTTCGATGTCACATGGTCAGTGGTCATAAAAAAAATGGTTCAGTCCGTTGTGAGTCCTGCCGACTGACGTCATCAATGTTTACAAACTCTAACCCGGAAACAACAGACGTGAAGACGCCACAGGAATAACCACAGACGTGAACGTGTGCACTCGCGATGGAGATGTCGTGTCAGTCCATGAAGATCGCGCATCAAGCTCGAGAGGCGGTGAGTGGATACAAGTTTGGTTTTGTTTCCTCTCGAGCAAGTGAGCTAACAACTTTTAACCAACTAGCGATGCTAACTAGCTACTTGGGGTAACGCGTCACGGACTTTAGTTCTTTATGAATATATGAATGAACTGTTAACGCCGCACAGATCATAACATGTGTCCTGGTTTCTTGTCAGCGTGTTTTACACATTGTGTTGCTTAGCTAAAGCGTCACAGCTCAACAGTTAGCATTTAGCATTTGAGCTAATTCCATTCATCCACTGTCAGCGTCCACTGGTTGCCTAGATACCAGGTCAGGTCCTGTGTGGCCATTGGGCGCCCTCTACTGGCAGCACGTGGTACATACTTGGTTCCTCTATGCATGTTCTTCACGTTTATATATAATATATATTTAAAGAAATACACAAACTGTGGGTTAAATATCAAGGCAGGAATACTAGAGTAGTTACAGTATTACTGTAATAGAATCAGAAAGAGGTTTTATTTCCAGGTAGATTTACAAAAGCAATTTGTTGTGGTTTGTTTGTCATGAGCATAAATATAAAAATATAGAATAATAAATTAGAAACCTTAGAAAATGATGTGTATCATATGAACATTAAATATGTGAAGTTTACATTTATTCAATGATGGCGTCCCGGGTCTTATTGATGTCACATTATTGTTTACATTTTTCATGTGATTTTCCTACATTGAGGAATTAAAATACCAAATATTATGACAAGAGCAGTTGTTTTTACCGGTTTTCCTCCACACACTTTTTAAACCAAACTTTAAAATGCTGCCGTCTCAAACAGGAAGACCTACGGACGACGCTGAGGAGGAAGAGTCTTCTCATCCTCATCTACCACCACCTGCTGGGGCAAGGGTTAGTACCACGTACACAACAAACAGCAGCTTGTGAAAGAACTTAAATGCAGGAATAAGAGGGAAACATCATTAATCTCCATTATACACATAAACACGGAAAAAGGTTTGTGAGTAACATCAACATAGAGCCTGTGCCTGTGTGTATCTATCTTTAGAAAGTATAGAAATATGCTTTTCATGGACAAAACCAAATGAATCATGTTGGATTCCTGAGGCGTGTGTGTGTGTGTGTGTGTGTGTGTGTGTGTGTGTGTGTGTGTGTGTGTGTGTGTGTGTGTGTGTGTGTGTGTGTGTGTGTGTGTGTGTGTGTGTGTGTGTGTGTGTGTGTGTGTGTGTGTGTGTGTGTGTGTGTGTGTGTGTGTGTTCTCCAGCTACATGGAAGCAGCAGCGGCCTTGGACCAAGAGACGAATGGAGATACGAGGAAGTTCGAGGTCTGTGACAACATCGATCTGGAGATGGTGCTGATGGAGTACGAGAGTTATCACTATGTCAAGTTCCAGAAAAATCCAAAACTTATCAGAAGAACAGCCGAGCCAGGTGTGTGACCACTGCCAGCGACACACTGAGAGACACACTGAGCAACACACTGAGCGACAACACACTGAATACTAAGCTGCTACGTTCTGAAGAGATTCTCATGATTCCTTAACTAAGTCTGTATTTTCTGTTTGTTTTTGTTCAAGTTGAAAACAGATTTCTGAAAAGTGGTGGAGTAAAGAGGTGAGATTCTGCAGCTCTCACATCATTCTTATAGAAATAAAGTAGAACATGCAACAAAATCTTATAATTTATTACAGAAGCATGAGACTGATGTGACCAAGATGTTGATGAATAAAGTCTGCTGTGTTTGAATGTGTAAATATCTCAGGGAATTTGTTTGAGCCAATAAAAATATCCTGATTCCCTCTGTTGATCGATACCTTTACATCTATTCTTGTCCCTCAGGGGTCCGTGTTCAGCTGGGAAGCGTCTTCCCAAAATCAACCCATCCCAGAGACCCCAGTCTGGAAACGGAGCCAAGAAGGCAACCACCAGTGTAAGTACACACACACACACACATTATGAAAACTACAAAAATAGTACTTTACATTAAAAGAAACTATATCTTACAGTAGCTTACCTAATGCCTGTTTGATTTCCCAGCAGAATGGCTCCTCTGTTCCTCCAGAGACTTCAGACTTTGGTCTCAATGTGTCGTCCATCAGAAGTGGACCAGCGGGGGACGTATCAGGGGACGGAGCCACGAACCGAAAGGTATTTATTTATCTCCTTTATTTTTTGTTAATGCTGGGATTTTTCAGCAGTGAGCTCCATCAAAAAAATAATCTTTGCTTCTTTCCACTTTCAATTTGAAACTTTGGTCTGTTTTTAGTCTAATGTCATCTATGTCCACAAACACATATCCAAAAAGTAATGACTAAGTTGTAATAACTTCGGATCATCTTGAAAACAAATATAGCAAAAATCCTCATGATGAGCAGTTGATCCAAGTTCTGTAAAAAAAAAAAAGAATTGGGATTTTTGTTTGTTGTTGTTTTTGATGATTTCGTGTTGTGTTTCAGGAACGGCTGCTGAAGCCGCTCAGTGGCTTCTCAGGAATGAACAGAGAGATGTCTGACCTGGCTGAAGTCATCAGCAGGGTACTGACTACACACACCTACATACTTAGTCATATGCACTGACTGAGAAAGACACAAACAAACATGTGAAAAATATCATTCAGGTGTTTTTATTTGTGATACCAAATATATCCACTTGAGGGCAGTGACAGTCTTGGTGTGACTGAATTGATCCGTTGTATTAATGAAGGCCCAGGTTCTATCTATTTCCCTTATGGGATGTTTCATTCTAAAGGACACCTCTTTACGACGACCTAATCGCACCCAAAGGTTTGTGTGTGCGTGTCCATTTCATGCTGATACCACATGCATCCCTCAATCTCTGTTTGTTTGTGTGTGTGTGTGTGTGTGTGTGTGTGTGTGTGTGTGTGTGTGTGTGTGTGTGTGTGTGTGTGTGTGTGTGTGTGTGTGTGTGTGTGTGTGTGTGTGTGTGTGTGTGTGTGTGTGTGTGTGTGTGCGTGTCCCCCCTAAAGGACATCTATTTGCACAGCCCCAACGTGCGCTGGGAGGACATCATCGGCCTGGAGGATGCCAAGCGATTAGTCAAAGAGGCCGTCGTCTATCCCATTAAGGTGCGGCCGCTGCCCGAGCACGCTGGTATTTCAGCACCGGTCACTCGTCTTCGATTCTGAATACATCTCCTTTAAAGGGCTTAAAGAGAAGGAGGGCGCCGGGGTCAGGCCAGTTTGTTAGGCTGACACTAAATCCATATCTGGGATAATATGGCAGTGCACATACACAGATGGATAGATGGGCAGGGAGCGCACACGTGGAAATGCCGAGAAACAATTCATACATAGCATCACATTAACACAATTTTTACCTGTGTGTACATAAATTTCACACTACAAATGAGAGCTGGTACATAAACACAACATTATACACACAGACACACACACAATTTTCTATCATCAGCACCACCCAGACCTTTCTCATGGATATGATGACAACAAATCAGGTTGTCTGCATCCTCTTGACATTTACCGACGGAGATGAGGACTGATGTGTCCTATCTTCTATTCCGCTGCTCCGTCTTATTGAATAACACCGCCCCCCCTTTCTCCACCGTCCCACAATCCCCAACTTCTGTCTCCATTATTATTCATTCTGTGGGATATAAGGTCAGTTTGGTGATTTGATTCTGCCCCCCCCTCCCTCCCTCCCACCGTGTGTTTGCCACCTAAAAACATTCCGACTGATTTGTGGGGGGTGGTATTTGCAGCACTCCACGTCGGGCAGATCCACTCCCTTTGCACACAGATCACTTTCTTCTTAGTTGGCAAGAAAATGGAACCGCGTGTTTACGTTGCTGCAAGGTGATAATAAGTTCATATCTCTAAATTATTTTCATGCTGAGATATAAAGCGATTTTCTAAAAGGTTAGTTTTCTTTTCATTTTTTTACTCCTCTTTTTCTGTCATATCTGCACTTTTATTTTCTGTCCTTTACTAATTGTATTCTTCTTTCTGTCACTTGCTTTTCTCCCACTCCTTTGTCTTTACAGTACCCTGAACTATTCACAGGCATCCTGTCCCCGTGGAAGGGCTTGCTGCTGTACGGCCCCCCAGGTAAGACCTCAGGAGACCTCTCTTTTTATTCGTGACCTCGTCGTCCTTCAATTTGTGATTCTCCCTGACCTGTATTCTTGTGACCACCTGACTCAGGTACCGGTAAGACCCTGCTGGCCAAGGCCGTGGCCACAGAGTGCAAGACCACCTTCTTCAACATCTCAGCCTCCAGCATCGTCAGCAAGTGGAGGGGAGACTCTGAGAAACTGGTCAGGGTACGTTCCCATAAAACAAATGTGAATAAAGTTCACTAATGTCGTTTATATTTTTAAAGTTTAGATGTGTGTAATATATAAGTATGCTTATTCCTGCAGGTCCTGTTTCTGCTGGCCAGGTACCACGCCCCCTCCACCATCTTCCTGGACGAGCTGGAGTCGGTGATGGGGCAGAGAGGAGCCAGCAATGGGTGAGCCCAACTGACCTTCTAATTGTAGATGTGGATGTTTTACCTGTGTTGAAAGTTATGAGCCCTCCTGAGTGTTCTCAGTGTTTCACCCACAGGTTTGATCCCATAGTTAACATGTATTTGTGCCACTAAGAGCTTTAAACGACTGACGTAGATGCCGAGGTGAGTAAAAAGCTGATTTGTGTTTTCAGAGGAGAGCATGAGAGCAGCAGCAGGATGAAGACGGAGCTGCTGGTGCAGATGGACGGACTGGTGAGGTCAGAGGAGCTGGTGTTCGTACTGGCTGCCTCCAACCTACCTTGGTAGATCTCAGCATGAACACAAAGCACTCACATTTATTTGTTATCATCATAATGACAACAAATTACTGTGTTGCCATTACATCTCTAAAGGAAGACAGATATAAGTGTGACACACAAATACAACACAAGACACATTTTCTGTTTTACTTCCTTCTGATTTATTTCCCTTTCTTGCACATGCAGTAATTTCCTAAAACAATAACAGACGCCATTATCATCTCAACATCTTCACTTTACTACGATTCAACGCCAGTTTTCAATTTGGAGTCACAGAGAATCTACATTAAAAATAAAATGCATGAAGAATCAGGTTGATAACGACTATTCCACTTTCTGGAATCCGAGAACAGACACTTAATTTTTACAATGTAAAAAATGAGAATGGTAAAGAAGACGTGAAAAGAATAAAGTGCAGTTTGTGACGGGTGGTGCTGCTCGTCTCTCAGGGACCTGGACCACGCCGTGCTGAGGAGGTTGGAGAAGAGGATTCACGTGGGTCTTCCCTCATCAGCAGCTCGCCAGGCCATGACCTCTCATTGGCTGCCACCTCTCACCTCCACGAGGGGGGTGGAGCTACGCACTGAGCTGGACTACGAAACCCTGGCGAAGGTGTGTTACAGAGAATTGTGTATCTGTTGCAGAGGAAACAACCGTCTCAGTTTGACCTCATCTTTGTGTGTGTGTGTGTGTGTGTGTGTGTGTCTGTGTCAGGACATGGAGGGCTACTCAGGCTCTGATATCAGATTGGTGTGTAAGGAAGCTGCCATGAGACCAGTTCGCAAGATCTTTGATGTTCTGGAGGCACATCAGCATGGTACACCAACACATCAACACATCATGTTGTCTGTCGGGCGTCTCTGAATAAAACGCTGTAACCTCTTTTTCACTTTCCTCCACAGAAGACGCCCCCATGCCCGCCATCAAGCTGGAGACCGTGACCACGGCTGACTTCTTAGAAGTCATCGCACACTCCAAACCCTCAGCCCGGAACCTGACGGGCAGATACACAGCCTGGGAGAGAGAGTACGAGTCTCTCTGACGCCCTAACAACCGGAACTGCTGCAAGAGACGGTTGGTGCTTTTACTTTTACTCTTCAACACTGTGGAGCTGAAGAGGGAATGTTTAAAGTTATGAATGTTGTATGAATGTTGGTTATTTTCCACTTAACGAAGGAGGAGAATACTTTCAGGTCTTAAGGATGATGATAGCTTCTTTCTCTCCAGTGTTAAAGACAACTAGCCTCCTACAGTTGTTGCAGGCGGCTCCAGTGTTTCCTGTGCAAGTAGAAGTTCATATAATAAAATTAAGCTCTAGAGTTCTGCTGCTGCTTGTAGCTCAGAGCAGGTTCTTCAGGATGTGTTCCACAGCGTCTGGGAAGCTGTCACACGTCAGGTGGGGAGGAGGCTGGATCTTATTCTCATCCCCGTCTCTGTATTTACCTGAAAGAGGACAGAGGAGAAGGTGGACTGATAGAAATGAACAATATGCTCATCACATCAGACAGTAAAGACATGACGATGGAAGATGACGACCACAATTTCTGGTCGCTGTGCACTAGTCATGAAGATGAAACTGAGAATAAATTAGAGGAAAAAGTAGATTTTCATTTTCTTACCAGTTCTGACTAGAATACCCAGCATGCCTGCGTTCTGAGCCCCTCCCACATCATCCCTTGCATCCTGTCGGAAACATCAGAGATACAAACCACTGTAGACTTATACACAATAATACACAATATAATGTACAGCTGCTACCAAACTCTCTCAGCTAAATATTTTAAATGAACTTAATTTACCAAATTTGACAATATACTTACATCTCCTATCATGACAGCTTCATCGGGGCTACAGCCTAAATCATGCAGAGCCTGTTTGAACAAAACAACCAGAGAAGGAAGCTTAGTTTATTTTTAGTTATTAAAAAGTTAAATCTGAATCCAAATCAGAAAATTTCAAGGTGAAACGGTTAATCTGCACGTTTCTAACCTGTGTGAAAAAAGTCTTCTCTGGTTTTCCCACCACAGTAGCTTTGCAGTCTGTTGCGTACTCCAGTCCCGTCACAAAGGCCCCGGGGCCGAGGGCCAAACCATCCTTCTGTTTGTAGTACCGAGCCTTGTGGATGGCAATGAGAGGAGCTCCATCCAGAATCATGCTGTGGAGGAATGAAGGTGCTTAACAGACCGAGATGACTGTACGGAAGTCATATTCAAGGAAATAAAACATTCACAAAATGGGTTAATTATCTAACTTGACAAACGCGTCTTATTGATCAGTTTCTCACCTGAAAGCCTTGTTGAGTGTTTGGTAGTTGAAGTGATCAGGAGCGAGGCCAACGACAACAGCATTTGGTTCTGACGTGTCGATTCCTGTAAAGAGAGGGACAAACAGTGAGAGTCAATGAATCAATTTGAAAGTTCTATCAGTGACAGCTTCACCAAAGCAAAGAGCTGCTGTCCGTCTGCGTTTGATTTCATATTTTAAGGGTCTTTCCACTTCTCCACTGTTAATCTCAAGCCCTCTCTCTCTCTTACCAGTGAAGTCCTCCAGTGCGCTGTCCTCCACCAGCAGCAGTGGTCGGTGTTGTTTCTGCTCCAGCAGTCTCCTCGCTGCACTCAGAGAAGTAAAGATTTCCTTTTCCTGCAGAGTTTCAAATGTTTAAGGGAAAGAAAAGTCAGAATCAGCAAAGAAACAACAACTACTGTGAACAAACTTATTTCCTCTGAATTTCTTGATCATTACAGTAAAAGCATCTCCACTAAATCGAATCACTTTGGTTGATTCACCTGAAGGTTGAAGTTGAGGCGGTGCAATCGTTCCAGTAAGCTCCTCTTACTCTCCTTAGTGGTGTTGGTCACAAACTTCACAGCTACACACGCCTGACGTAACCTGACGCCACAAACACACAAACCAATGACCAATCTAATACAACAAAATAACACTGGAGAATTTGTGATATTCAAATGAGACAGAAAACACTCTCAGTGGTTTTAAGTCCCTGATCTTAAGGACCCAGATTTGGTTTCCATTCATGCAGCAACATTCAAGCAGTCGCTGGTCTGGAGTCTGTTTCTTGCCTGTTCAGTGCTTCCTGTGCCCCAGGAACCGCTGTGTCCTCGATGTGCAGAGTTCCACTCAGGTCAATGAGCACGGCCTTCAGAGCTCGTCTCCCCGACATGTTTCCTGCAGGAAAAACGTTGTGTTTCATGCTTTTCACCTGTATTTGCTCTGGTTCTGGACTTTAGTTCAACCAACCACGAAGAAGGACATTTCCACCAGGTGCCTGCCGCCTCACCTGCTCAGGCTGTTTTCAATGAGAGCAGCTTCCACTGCAGTCTCTGATTATGATTTCATAAAACCCCCTAAATATGTCCAAGATCAGCTGTGAATGGAGCTTTACTCCGTTTAAAAAAAAGCTTATTCTCTCAAAAATAATGTGTCATTTCAGAGATTATGCATTCCTAATCATAATTTTGCATCGGTAGTGGCCGAACTGATCAGATTATTGCGTTATTCAAACCTGCATCGGGACGAACTGAGAGGATTATCGACCGGTTTGTCTCAAGTATTTATGATTTCCTGCCTAGAATACAGATTGTCGGATTGTGTTTAATTGGAATGTGATTTCAGACTTTGATCCCCTTTTATTTAGACATGCTTGGATTTCTGTTATGTAGTTATCAATGGAAGGGTACAATTAATGCTCTTAATGCCCCCCCCACCCCCAGCACAGCTTAAACACACACACACGTTTCTATTACTTGTATTTAGCTGAGCTGATAACAGGAAACGCAGTGAATTATGATCAGAGGATGACAACTGTTGGAAAACCTGCAAAGAAAATTGATGTTTGAAATAGATTTCCGAGCTTTTAGAAAGAAAATTATGAATCCCAAATATTGAATATATATTGATAAGGTTTAGTAGGATATCTTTATCACAGCATCATAACAAATGAAAGAGGATGGCTCCCTTTCATTCAAGTGTTATTTAGCTCCGGCCCTGGATCATGCAGCCATTGCTAAAGTTATGACTCTATGCTGGAGGTCAAATATCTGCTCTTAATATTAAAGCACAATAATCACGGTATTAATATTCATATTTTCCTCATTCACTGGATCTAGACTCAGGTGTATTTGCTGTTTTCATCCATGTGTTTTTATCACCATCTTCATTTCTACAGCATCTCTGTTACATTCCTGTAAAAAAAAACTTGTAAATAACCTCTCTCTTGAACAACCTGGTGTCACGTGGCTTTTAATCTATAAACTTTGGCTCGAAAATGAATGAACTTGTAAATATTTACAAACCTTGAACTTCTGCAGCTGCTTCCCTCCGCGACTTCCTGTTGGCTTGTTCTTCTTCGTCGGTCAAATTGTGGAATGTTGAGCTCCATGCTGCCCCCTGCGGCTCAAACATGTTAGCGTCCTCTCTCAAATTCCTTTTGAAATGTGTATACTTTTTAATATTTTAATATTTTCTACAGGAAGAAATATTTTTAATATCACTTCATTTTTGTATAACTGCACCATGGTCTCTCTTTTATTTTTATATTTAAAACGATTTTTCCAATGTATATTTTACAAGCAGATAAGAGGTTTATCCTTAATCACTCATTAGAATAAAAAACATATGTATCCCATCCCGTTAACAAACTAACAGCCAACAGATGTAGCACATTAGTGGGTCTTTCAGATTTAATGTGTTTTGGAATTATCAAACATTTAAAACCTCGTCTCTGCGTGATGCCAGACAGCTCTGTGGTCAAATCCTCTTTCCCTGCTTCCTCCACATCGTGAATAACACTGCTGTTTTTTTTTAAGTGAGCAATTTTTCGGCATAAATATTTTGTAGCTCGGTTTTGAAAAACATCATGTCGGTGAGATGGTTTCTTTGTTTGGAGAAAAACATCCCAAACCAACTTGGAATTAAAAATAAGTGTTTTGAGGTTTTGGATTTGTCAAATTTATTTATCACCCTATTTAT
The DNA here is from genome assembly GCF_947347685.1 of Pleuronectes platessa. NCBI lineage: Eukaryota > Metazoa > Chordata > Actinopteri > Pleuronectiformes > Pleuronectidae > Pleuronectes > Pleuronectes platessa. The sequence goes on along the minus strand of NC_070644.1, from coordinate 17,284,549 downwards.
TAATCTGTTTATTTTCCCACTGACCTTTTTTGTATTTATTTGTTTTCATGCTTACATTTTCCTTCGTTATTGTTGGGAGCAAAATAAATTTAGTTTTGAGTTGATTCGCAGTATTATCACACATTTCTATGTTAGTTAAAATTACATAAAAATTACTTGAAACATCATGTTTTTATTTGCACATAAAAATATAATTTAGCAACCTGTTTTTTAATTATTCCTGTTCTCAAATAGGTTTATTCATACACTTATTACATTGTTACTGACGTATATATAAATAAATCAAATTGAGTGTCCCAGAATGTCAAAAGCTTTTTGGAATAAATCTTACAAGTTGCAAAAAAAACAAAAACAAAACACACATTCTCATGATTTTTTTTATGTCAACAAACCCAAAGAAGGCCATCCTGACCTGTGAGGAGCAGAAATGGATCCACGTCCGCTCGCCTGTGATCGCTTACAGATTTCACTGTGAACCTGCAGCTAAATTCCGACTAATCACAGATCAAAGTGGCTTTACTGTGAAAATCTCCCCGATAGACATATGCTTCTAATTCCAGCTGATCCCTGTTTTCCCCTCTCGCTCCCACTCCTGTGCTTTCAGGATCACATCTAATGTTAATAAAAATATCTGTGCAGCTTACAGCAGGGGGACGGACCGGTGATAATTCACAACATATGTGGATTATTAATGAAGTGGAGCAGTGAGACAAACACTCTGAGGGACAACTGGGTACACATTGAAGAAGTTTATTATTGGTATTTGTTTCTATTAAAGTGTAAAAAATTCATAATAAAAGATAATAAACATGTTTTTTACTCCATAATTAGTTTTTTCAGATGTTCTATTATTCCCCTGCTGCCACTCACACACAGAAAAAAACTAAGACACTGAATTACAGTAAATAATCATTTTAATATTTCAAGATACCATCTCAGATACCATGTCTGTGACATTGGGACGGTACTTATGTGTAAACAGTACAGAAGGTATAATGTTTGTGTTCGGTTTGGCTGTATTGCTTCAAGATCACATGACAAATATTCAATCAAACACTGAGCTTTCAGCTCTTATCCAGCAAAGTTCTGCAGGACCAAGAGACTTTCCTCCTGTCTGTTACAGATGTCTATGTGTTCAAGTGACAAATATTACAGGTAGAAATTTGGGCAGCAGCATAATTTAAGATCTCCAAACATCATCTTAAAGCACCTTTAGCTGGTTGAAAGCAGATCTGAACACTGATATCTGCTATGTTACAGAGTCCATCTCATCAATGTAGTGTGTGTGTGTGTGTGTGTGTGGTGAAACAGGAAATACTGCTGCTGACATTTGTCATATCTATAAAAAAGGTAACAGGCTCTTCCTTTATAACTCTAAAATAAAACATGACTTATATTATCATGAAATCACTAAAACAGATTCACTTCAATGTGTTTGTGAAGAAACATGTAAAACACACATTACTTTCAGATCTGTTCCATGAGGCGTCTCGCTGACAACAGGCAGGTCAGCGGCTGATACACGGTGTATTGTTAACTCTGAATCCTTTAATGTTTCAGCTCTGAACATGTTTGTCTCTGCTTCTTCTTTTCCTCTGTTCCGCTGAAAACCGTGAAAACATTGTCCGCGCTGCTGAAGAGCAGCGACGGCAGAAGTCTCTAGATGACACACATTTTAGTGTGCGTCTGTGTGTAGTTGTTCGTTGACTCATGTCCGGTCCACAGATTTGGTGCTGGTGTTAACCAAACAGCAACAAGAGGACAATGCAGCCAGAATTCACGATTATTAACGGCACTGTTGAAAAACAAAAGAGCACAAAGACAAATAAATAAAAAAGACAATTTTGTGAGCTTCAGTTACAACATCCTTTAGATTCTCATAGAGCTGGACATCATGTATCAGATACTTCTGGGTATAAAAGTTAGTCAGTAGAGTCTGTGGGGATAAAGCCTGTGAGGTGCTGAAACCTTAGGAGTCAGTTATTAGAAAGATGAATTACTCCCGTCTCCATATTCTGAATAACAGATGCGTGTTAATATTTTAAGGACGATGATTCTGTGATGCGCTCTGGAGCCACTTCAGAATTCTTCCTTGTCATTAGTGAGTCCTCCTCAAACACTTCTATGATCTGTCACTCTGTTATTGTTTGTCCTCTGGACGTTGTGTGCAGAGCTTTTCATAAACATTCTACAGAGGGAAATTAGAAAAATGTTGTGTTCATCCTACCTGGTTCATCTGCAATGAACATTTAATGATTCGAATAAAATGAATTTGCTTTATTACTGTTCACATGTATATACAAGTTTGAATGACAGGCAGACTTAGTGGAATTAGTAGCTTGATTATTAATATTATTATTAATATTTATAATAATACAGCAGCTTCCTCTCACCTCTCATGATCGTTCTGACTGAGCGGATGAGATTGAGGATCTGGGCTTTGACTCCTGGATCGTCCCCGAACCCTCCGACTCCATGGTCCACGCCCCAGCCCACTGAAGGAGGGAGAACAACAAGCTTTATATCAAATACACAAAATGCATGCTATAGTTATAGTTGTAATTGTATGCAAATGTAAACAACCATCCCCCCACCCCAGATAAACATAAGAGAGAGAAGCAGGCAGAGGGTTTTGAATGTCTGGAAGATAAACAAAGGTGAAAATGTTTGAAAACTACTTTTAAATTCCCCTAAAGTCGCTTTAAAGCTGTATAAATAATTTAATTCAACACTAAGAATTTGAATCTACTCGTTTTCTTCCTTAAATCTCAACCTGAGAGTTTAGCAGCTAGCTAACAGAGCAGAGCTATCGAACAGAGCAGAGTTAGCTAGCTGCCTTTAGCGCGAAAACAACGTGTTTATCTGGTTAAAATGCGCAAAGTACGTCATCTACAACATGTGGAGAAACTCACTCTTGCTGAGAAACCGCTCCTCGTGCAGCACAGCGATGGCGTTAACGCAGAGAATCAGGGTCTGGATGAGAGAGTACAGAGTGAACGCCATGTTGGCACTTTCTTCTTCGTCTCCTTCTGCCAACACGCCCAGTCAGAGGCGGCTGCCGTAAAACCAGCGGCAAGTGTCGTGAACTTCAGAGTGTTCACTTCAAAGTGTTCTTCTTTCCCTCAGAGATCTCTACCTCCTAATATCCCCGAAGAAGAAGGAAGTTCACTTTAAAATGATCAGTGGGATTTATTGTTTATTCTTTTAATGACTGGTTGTGTCAAAAGTTTTATTTCCATTCAAATATTTGTACTTTCTGGCATTCCAACATTGAAACAACATATTTTGTGTATTTTCTTGAAACTACTTTTGGTTTTTCAACAGCGTTTAATCATCAAAACTTTTCTCCTGTTAAAATAGAAAATATGAGGTTTTCATTTTCACAAACAACAAATAAGTCTTCATCGTGAAACCACTTTCTGGTTATTGTATAGACTTTTAATTTACACATAAATAGTAGAGAAACTACAGGAACATATTTAAATACATCTGCATTGACAGTTTATAATAACATTTCTTTTCTCAGTAAATGACAACTGGATCCATTCAGTCATTTCATTCGGTGAAGAAGATGAGGGCGAGTTCTCCTTTTTTATTCACATCATCATCATCACTGTGTCTCTTTCTTTTTAACACTGTAATAAATTATATTTTTCATAATCAAGGTCTGATACTCAAATAAATAAACAAACACATAGACAGACGTGACAGTTTATACAGTTAATGAAATAATTCACAGGCAGATCTACAACACTGACAGACGTTGCTCCTCGTGGCCCCGACTTTCCTTTGGAGAGCAAATAAATACACGGAGTTGGCCTTTAATTATCTGTCCGTCATCTGCCGACTCCCCGAACACATTTCAAAGGCCAAGTTAGCAGCTGATGGAGGCGATTAAAATGTTCAAACTTTGGGTGGAGGTGACGCTGACGGGCGGAGGTTGAAAAGAACCTTCAGGATTCTCCACGTAGAGGCGAACAGCACACGACTGTATTTTAACTTCACACCTTAGATGTGACAGGATGTTGATTTCAAAGTAAAATGCATAATCTAGCAACACCTGTTTTCAACATAATACTGTAGTTTTTTTTTTTTATACATTCAGAAATTACTCCCAAATACAAAAACCGTTCAGCCAGGTTACAGTTTAAATATGTGCTACCACCCTGTATTAGTACTGGTGGAACAACACTGCTACTTCCTGTGCTCTCATCCCTTTATTTTGTTCTTCTTCTGGCATCGTGAAGTTTACGAACTCAAAAAACGAGCTTATTTAAATAAAATCACCACCGATGTTTTCCCTTCAGTGATTATCGACCGGGTTGGTCAACTGGTTTGTTTTCGATCAATAAACAAAACTGGGACGTGATGAGGAGAATTTCCCTTTGGGATCTAATGTTGACAATAAATAAGTGTTGGTGTCTTTAGTCCACATTTCAACAACGACAATGACAACAGCAAAATAAATAGAACCTTGAGAAGTCCACTTCCCCAGTCTGGTGTGTGCACTGTACAACTGGGCCGGCAGCGGGCCGAGCCACAGACGTTCCACCTGCAGTCATACAAGTCTCATTTTTTTAGAGAACATGGAAAAGTTCAGAGGTTCTGTTTTTTGAAGAAGAAGAAGTAAAAGTTCATAACTGCCTTCCTGGTGGTCTTCAAACGCCCTCAAAAAGGTTCAAGGGGCGAAGAAAGGCCGTGGTTGCTTTGGTCCTGTTTGGGTAAAGCTTCGAGTTTGACTGCCTGAGCAGCGACGAGGAGAAAACCTGTGTCCCTCCTTTTCAGTTCAGTCGGTCCGGGGAAGTGAACCCGACGCACACGGCAGCAAGAGCTGGTCCATGTGAGTTCACCGAGTTTATAAGTGCTGGGCTATTAACAGAGATGGAGCTGAAGAAGAAGACGAGTCATTCTTCCCCAAAGATAAGAAATGTACAAAGTCTGAGACCGGTCCCCCTCAGAAGGGGATGGAAAAGGGTCAATGGTCCCGGCTGTGTTCTGTATTTATATATTTACTTTGAGTCTATTTACTTTGGAACATTCCCAGAAATCCAAGCAGCTTCTTCCTCTTAGACGAGAGTTTCTCGACTCTGCCTGTAAAGACAATAAAGAAAATTAAAATCAGACATTAGTGTCAAGTACTGCGGCTAAATGTGGTTTAATTGAAATAAATAAATACTGATAAAAAGGTGCTAAGTAAAAATCATTTACCTTTGTTTGAGCTACTTGTTGAGATGGGAGCTGATCTTTTCTTTTCTGATGATGTTTGCGTAGGGAATCTGAAAGACAGAAGGTTTAATACATGGTTAAGATGGATCAACCTTGACTTTTATCTGCACTCAGCCTAAAAATAATATGAGATAATAATATGTGAGGATTAACAAATTGATTTGTCTCAAAATTAATATCTAATGCTATTTTTGAAAAGACACAAGTGAAACAAAATCCGGATAAAGATTTTAATGAAAATATAGATCAAGAAATATTCTGCAGCAACGTAACTGAAAATGATGAATTAATTTGAACGTCTGTGTGAAATGAATGTGTCTTTACTCTCAGTCGGTTCCATCTGCTTTGTCTTGACCCATTTGTCAATTTTGAACATCTTAGCACGTGCACGTTCACAAGCGAGCTTGAATGCACGTTCACTCGTTTGACTTTGTGGTTACACGAATGCAGCGCCCCCTTTTCTGTGTGTTTTTTTTTTTAAAGCGGTCGTGTGCACACAAGCGTGCCCAGTTGTTGCGTGAGTCAGAAAGCAAAGACAAACAGCGTCTGTCAGCGTGTCTGCCAGCTGCTCGGGTGATTGATGTGGACGGAAACAATCAGACGGCCGCAGAGGAACTTCTCACCCATGAAAGACAAACTAGATGATTGCTTCTGCCTTCGATGGACAAATAAGCAACAGCGCGAGTTGAGTCCTGCTGATTTGTCTTTGTTTCGTCTTCATTTAATCTCTCTATTAGAAGACAGGGCTTCAGATTTATTATTTAATGTCTGTCTAAAATCTACTTCTTCTATTTCCTGATCCTGATTCTAAATTTCTTCTTGAAAACTGTATTGTATTGAGACAGGATTTATTCTTCCTCTCAAATCAGTTTTAAATTAAACAATCTATATTATGGCATTTATTTAGTGTCAGGGTTGAGCACTGATTGGATCATTAGTCGTCTTACCATCTGTAGCTGCTGGACCATCTCCTCTCTGTAGGCGAGCTCTCGCTTCATCTGGTCTTGAAAATTATCTGAAATCGAAGTAAAACAAAATTATGATCAGCCACTAATTTGAGTTGAAGTGATGGAGTTAAAAGATAAAAGGAAAGATGTGTTTAAAAAAAGAAAAAGAAACGTACAATGAGGAGAAATAAGCCTTGAATTGTGTGATAGAGCAGCGAGGAAGAAGAGGTGACTTACGGAAGACAGGAAACGGCGAGGTGCCCTTCAGGGCGTGGAACTCCTGCTCCAGTCTCCTCCTGAAGTCGATCTGCTCCAGCAAAACCTTCTGAAGCTCTTCTGAACGAGAGAAGAAGAACAGAGAGATGAAAATACTGAAATACACACAGTAAAACACAGCCTAGTCCTGGATGGTGTGTGTGTGTGTGTGTGTGTTTGATATGATTCCTCTTTTCAATATCTAGCAATGGAGAGGTAATTCACAAATAGAAGAAAATTACCTTTCTCCATGTTCTCAACGTCCTTCTTTAGTGGAACGGGAGACGATGCACCTTGTCGCTGATCGCCTGAAAACATGAAGAGAATTAAACTGTGAGTTTTATTACACATTACAGTCAGAGGTAGTTACAGGAAATTACAGTTAAAGAGTATGATCCATTTTTAGATCCATCAATATATTCTCGTCCTTCTTGATTCTATTTCTGCATTAATGGTATGAACTCCTCTCTACGTCCTAATGCTCTCTGTCCAGTGAGCATGCTGAAATCCCCGCTTTGTCCTCTAGGTGTCAGTATAAGCTTTTTCTAATGGAGACATTTACTGCGTATTCTTGTTATCAGATAAACAGAAAATATATTTTATTTAAAAAAAAAAAGGAGGAAAACAATAAGAGCGTTCAGCAAATGAAATGAACACAAATGGATTTTCTAACTCTGAAAGATGTGAAGTCTGAGATGATGAGTAAAGGTTTAATTGGACTTTCCAAAGCTTATTTCTCAAAAAGAAAAGAACTCACGAGTTATCAACCTCGACAATTATTGCGTTATAATGTCAAACCTTTTATTTGTTGTCTATAAAGCTGCATTATAATTTAATAACAACATTAGTATTTTGTTATATAGTATATTGTATGATATATGTTTTGTTTTTACTGACGTGATCTTACTTGTTGCTTGAAAACTTCAACATCATCATCACTCGTTCTTTTCAAATTGAAAAGTGTGTGTGTGTGTGTGTTGTTTTCTGTGTGTCTGTGTGTGTGTGTGTGTGTGTGTTTTGTGCGGACGTCTGAATTGGTATTGAACGCCGTAAATGAAGCAATCCAGTGCCCTCGATGTGTTTATCCTCCTCCTTGATTTCATATCTTCGCTCGCTCCTTAAGCCTGTGCTTCTCTGTGTCTCTCTCTCATTCATCACAGAGAGAGAGAGAGAGCTCTCCTCACCCATCTCGCTCTCTCTCTCTCTCTCTCTCCTCCTCTCCTCTCCTCCCCTCTCCTCTCTCTGTCTCATTTGACAAGCAAATTTGCAGACAGTGCCCGAGGATAACAACCTCGTTTGACAGTCAATTAACCGTGAATAGTCAAAGCCAAGGCGGTTTGCATTACATAAATGGAAAATTAGATTATTTTTTCTCCCTAGAAACAGAGGGAGAGTTTAAAGACAGTGGAGGGGGGGGGGGGGGGGGGGGGGTGACGGCGGTGGTGGGACTCGGAGGAATCAGGCCTTCTAATCACGTAGAGCTTCCCACCGCCCAGGGAGACGTTTGGCAATCAGGGGAAAGGTGGTCTCATTTAATTTGTTTCGTGTAATTTTTCGAAATACATTATACATTATGCGCAGGGATCATTACGGTGTGTGTGTGTGTGTGTGTGTGCAGGGGTTGAGGGAGTGGGGGGTAGATATAAATGTTGGCACAGATGTCATAAAGCACTTTTAATGTCTTCCTGACAGATATAAAAAGGCAATAAGCTGTGATCTTTTCTCGAACAGGAAAGGGTTGTGTGTTTTTTTTTGCGCTGAGGAAGGGGAAAAAAAGGCAATTATGTCGGCAGCAATATGGGTCTAGAATGAAGATTGCCAGCACGGCTGCTTATCTCTGAGCTGATGTTTTCTTGTTGAACTATAACGGCCCCCCTAAGAGTAACAGCCCCGGCGACAGCGCTGCTAAAGAGAGCAGCTGTGGTGGAGCGGCTTTCTGCTGCTGTTTCATCCGTGTGTGTGTGTGTGTGTGTGTGTGTGTGTGTGTGTGTTTGTGTTATTATTACAAACGCCTTCACTCAGCGTCTGATATTAGAAGGAGACTGAGGTGGATGGAGCTGTTATTTGACTGCTTTGAATACTGAGTCTCATTTTTCTGATGAGAGGAAACGTCGCTGTAATTTTTATCAGTTTTATTTTCTCTGTCTACAATAATCTGCACTGTGTTCGCTGAGGGAAATGCAAAGTGTATCTTTTGATGCCATTTAAAACACATTTTATTCATTTGTTTTACTTTTGATTATCGTTTTAATGTTGATATAATTTCACGTCAGACTGCAGATTTATTAAATTCCTGCCCAGACAATAAGTTATGAAATATTTTAGCTCTGATTTGCAAACTTATAATAGCAGTCACTTATTATTTTAGAGGTGTTTTCATTTAACGTCACTGACCTCAGTAGCTCCAAGATTTGAGATTCAAATTACTGAGGAGTCACAACTTAAATCGACCTCTAAATCCTAATAATTCTCCTTTGGCCATTTTTTAAATTCTGCTGTTGGTTCTTTTGTTGTTTTCCATCTTCACTCAGAAAAGAAAAAAGAAATGAAATAATACCTGAGCTCTCTCTCCAGTAGTCCGGTGCTGACGTCTCGCTCTCTGGTGCAAAGAAACTATTCTGCTCTTTGTTTTCGTCTGAGAGAAAATGAAGGAGAGGAGACAGGAGGAGAAATTCACTAAGGGCCATTGGCTGAGCTGGTTATCCGGACACATGGAGATAACTAAGTGTGGGCACGGTGTGTGTCGCCTCTGTGTGTATGCATATATACACCATGCGTGTGTGTGTGTGTGTGTTTTGCGACGCCTCAACATAACATACACACAAGACATTTTCCAAAAGGGTCAGAGTGGGAGATGAGAGGAGCAAATGAAACGTCACGATAATATGAGCCTCGCAGGGACAGAGAAGCTCTATATAACCACTCACTCAGACAATAAATGAAAGATGCTATAACACAACCGACTCGGACGTCTGATGGAACAGAGAGCGTGGAACAGTTTGCCGAAATAAACTGCGTGATGCTATTTGATGAAACGGCGTAAAAAACGTTCAAACGTTTGGTGAAACTGAGACGTTGTGAAAACGAGAGTGAAAGAAGTAAAACCCACACAAAATATCTGAATGCAGAGAAACTGTAGTTTAGTTTTACAGAAGCTAAATAAAGCAAATGTAGTTTCTAAAGGATTTCTATTTTTGCACTGAATTGCACAAATTAATTTGACTACATTTCATTTGTGTTTTCTCTCTTACGTCTGGTGTCTTCAGGATTTTTTAAAACTTAAAGTGAGAGACCTCACAAACGTTTGAAAGCAACAGATTTAAAATGTCCATGCTCACCGGAGATGCTGGAGTTGTCTTTGGTGGCGTACGCAGGAAGTCCCTCATCTCTGTTTTTGTGGATCTGGAAAAAACACAGAGAGTCCGTCAGCATCTCTTACTTCTCTTTATGTTGTACAATTAAAAGACAGTAAAATTCTAACTCATCACACGATGCATGTTATCAAAAAGACGTTTTATCAGTAAATGATAGAATTCTGTTGTGATGATCTAAACTGTTTTTTTCTCCCTCTCATCAGATGTATTTGCAGAACGCTGCTCGGTGAATCATTTAACTTGCACCAGTTTAAAATGCTCATAACTGTGTGTGTGTGTCGCTCCCTCCTCCTCCTCCTCCTCCTCCTCCTCTGTCTCTCAAAGGCCTGGTTAATGTGGGAGTCGACAGGTTAAAGATTAGAGTTGCCCTAACAGGCTGGGGTGACAGAGGGAGAACAAACACGCCATGGACATTAAACAATCCACGCCTGGGCCTATTAGCCGGGATCAGAGTGGGGTGACTGTTTCAATTCCTACAGGGAGAAACCAGCCTATCAATCTGCTTATGCAGATCACATCACTGCCTGACTGCAGCACCATTTAAATAATAATTAGCTAAAGTGGCCTGCGGGGATATTTACGTTTTTGTAAGCGGGGTCCTCCCGGTGAGGTGGGTTGGAGCTGGAGAGTGGCAGGCTGGCTGGAGGGGACGCAGGCAAGCTGGGGGACTCCTGCTGGATGGGGTCCGAGGAGGAGGGAGGGGAGGCGCTGGGGTACACGGCGCCTCCCCCTCTCTCCTTCCCCCTCTCCTCTCCGGCGCTGTCGCTCAGCACGGGGAGGTACAGGTTGGTTTGAGTCTGTGGTGGCTTTCTCGTGAAACTCCCTTCCTCCTCCTCCTCGTCCTGCTTCGACGACTCCACGTCCACCTCCCCCTCCTCCTCACTGTCGCCCACATCGGCTTCGCCCTCGCCCCCGCTTTCGCTTCCGTAACTACAGCTGCTGGTGGGCGAGAGCCGCTGGTGGCGCTCCGACCCGGCCACCACGACCCCAAAGTCCTCTTCCGCCGCCCCGGTGACTCCTCCACCAGTGCTGTGAAGTTTGGCAATGCTCTCTGCATCTTTGATGACGGGGCGGAAGGCAGAGCCATAGCTCGGCTTCCTGGTTTGGAGGGTCGGGGTGTCGAGAAGCTTGAGCCAGCCCTCTGAGGTCACCGGGCGAAGGTCAGAGGTTACCGTCGTGCAGTCTGGGTCAAACAGGCCCGTCCGTGGTGCGGCGGTCCCACTGCCAGAGGCCAGGGTGGCACCGATGCCATTCCCACCGCCGGCTACAGCTCCGGGCTCACTGTGATCTGAGAGATCCAGGAAGGCCTGTCTCAGAGAGGGGTTGTCTGCTAAGGAGGAGAGGGCGCTGGGCTGAGGCTGGAGATAGGTGGGGACGGGGATTCCTCCGGCGGCTCTCGGGGGCCAGAACATGCAGAAAGGAGGATAGAAAGTGTCTTTGCGGCCGGGCCATAACAGACCAGACAACCCTGCTGCTTTCTGCCCGGCGGAGACGTCACTGTCGTCTTTTTTCTGCTGGCAGAGGCCAAACGCTGGGAAGGGGTAAGGCGAGGGGAAGAGCGACGTGGGAGGGAACTTCTGCAGCATGCCGAAGTTTTTGCTGGGGACGGGGATGACGGGGTAGCTGCGCTGCGTCTTCCGAGGAGACAGGTCTCCGTCCAGGTCGTCCTCGTCTTCGAAGCGGCCTCGTTTCTGACCCATGTCGGGCCCCATCATGTGAGGCCCCATCGAGCCTTGGAGAGACTTCATTGACCCCATGGAGGAGCAATGGGATGAAGAGGGAAGCGCTCTCTTCCGGCTGCCCCCATTGAACATGGCTTTAACGTCTTCCCAGGCGAAGACCAACTCATCGAGCGGCACCTTGTCAGAGAGCTTGAGGTGTCGCCTCCAGGAGTTGAAGTTGGCAGCGTCGGGTTGGGTGTACTTGGCGTCGGGCGTGCGGTGGGAATGGAAGATGAACTTATTCGGGGAGAAGTACATGTTGCAGAAGGAGCACTTGATGCATTTGGCCCTGGAGCTGTTGTAGCGTGCCGGGATGAAGTTGCCCCGACAGCCCCAGGCGCATTCATGTGACACGTCGAAGGCGAAGTTGTCCGGCAGCTTGGGCGGGGCGTTCTCTCCCAGGAAGGACTTGCACAGGCGCTCGGCCTCGCGCTTGGTGATCATGCCACAGCGGCGCGAGGAGATGGGCATGGCACCGGCCCGGCGGAGGATCTCCAGCTGGACCGGCGTGCACTGGACGCAGGTGATGCCCAGCGCCACGCGGCGATTGTGAATCTCATTGTAGCTGTAGTTCTTGAGGAGCGTGTTGGAAATCTGCGCCAGGCAAAGTCTCTCGTTGTTGTCGATGACCAGTGACACGATGGGGACGCCGTACAGGGTGACCTGGCCGACCTGGTTGGGCTTCATGGGCGGGGAGGAAGAGGAGGGCGAGGACGAGGATGAGGAGTGGTGGTGGGCGGGTCTGGGTGGAGTCAGGGGTTCCTGCTGGTAGGCGCCTGTTGAGCTTGTCATGATGATGTCATTAGAGCTGGAAAGACGGGCTTTGTCCATTCTTGGTGAAAAACTGTAGAACGACCTGAGAAAGAAAGAAAGAAAGAAAGAAAGAAAGAAAGAAAGAAAGAAAGAAAGAAAGAACAATGATTTATTCTGTTGAAATTCCACAACAACAGAATTAGTTTACATAATTCTCTGTATTAAATATAAAGAGAAATAGCCGATGAATCCGGATGTGACACAATTACAATTACAAATATGTTCATCATGAGTTTAAAGAATGTGTATATTAAAATGTATTAATATTTAAAATCACAAACATCTAAACTGAATCTATTTCATTATCAATCTACAGCCAAGCACCACACTGCTTTTATTTCATATATGTAACAAATAAGTCAAGTGTGTAATCTGAACCCAAAAAATTCTCGAGAAATACTATATTTAATAGTTATGATGTTGTTATTTAAATATGAAATACAAGTTAAATATGTTGCCTTTTTTAATAGAAAATGCAAAGGCTCATTTGTATGTCAGATTGCTGTATTTATCACTGTGTGTGTTTTCTCAAACGTCCTGCAGTTCAGTTAATTATTTTAAATATCAAGTGTCTGTAGGATTTTAAACAAATAAATAACATTCCTGGTGGTGTTTGTCTGCCTTCAAAAATAAAGCAGGAAGATAACACAAAAAGCAGATAAAGAAAGGGAAGAATATGTTGTTTAATACGTAAAAAATAAATAAAATGATGTGTTGGTGAATAGCAACTTTTTATCATAGCTTCAATTATTATTTCAACAAATTAGGCTGCGTTTTTTGGGGGTTTGTGCAATACAATATATTTACAATATTTTGTTTAACTTTATTGTTAACATCTGCTTAGAGAATAAATATTAAAATTCTATATATGTAGGCTTAAATATCAGAATTTACCAATAACACACCTAAACTATTTTTGTTAACAGAGGAATTACTCTCAGTTTCTTCCCCCAAGGAAATGTTTGTTCTAACAAATAAACTACATTTAATACCAATTATTCACAGATTATATTCAAGGCAGCAGCACAGTAATAACACGGAATAATAAGGTGGTGATTTGAAACGAACTACACAATGAAACAAATCGAAAAAAGGGATTTTTAAATTAATTTTTCAACAATTAATTCCAGTGGACTGAGCTGGTTTAATTGCGTGAGCTGAGCAACGTCAATAACTCCATTAAACAAATCAAGCACTTAAAGAGAAACAATTTAACAACAGATCTGAGGTCACTGTGCAAACGTTATGTTGAAAGAGGCTGTTTGATATTGTGATGGGAATCTGTAAAATACAAGAGGCTGGAAAGGATCAACACAGAGAGTCACAGGGATCTCAGAGTGAAGATGAGGAGCAGTCAAATGTAACGATCTTATACAGGAGAACTAAGGCTGTCTCTCTGAGTTTTACACGTTTCCTTTGGAGATAGAGCAGATATACATTAAACTCTTTTGAGAGTAAATAAGTCATAAAAAGGCTCTTAAAGTTTCCAGGTCGCACACAGTTCAGATCATAAACAGTTCAGGTCATAAACGTCGCTAGACAGGTCTGGAAAAACTTACTTTTCAACTACAAAACAGGTTCCAACCACACGTAGGTATTTTTCCACTACAATAATTTTAGATATTTACTTGAGAGCGAGTGACACTGAAGGCAGAGGAGCGTGCAGGCCTGCGTCAATCAGACATCCGGAATAACTTCACCTTAGTAATCGCTCTTTGTTTTTCGTGACTCAAATTAACTAATAATATAATACAATAATAATAATAATAATAATAATAAAAGTAATAATAAAAACACGACATTAGAAAAGCAATAGCCTCAATTGAAGGTAGAGTTAGAAATGCAATAAAACGCGCGCTATTCACAGACATCATTACGTTAACACGCGCACGCTCATTTTTATCACATTTCACTGAACTTCAGCGGAAACACTTCTTACCTGTGAATCCCGGGAATAATCCCGAATACGTCAAAATGTAAAAAGAAAAAAGAAGCCCGTCACGAGAGGAATCGACTGATCCGACCTACTTTTAACAAACTCATTTTTATGACGCGAACGAACCGGTTTCACTCGGTTAGATCCGATAAAACGTGGAGTTCGGAACCGATGGAGCAGCGCGTGAGGTGTGAGTAAACTGCGACCGCTCGCGCCGGCTTTATTCGCTTCTCAGAGGCAGCACGCGCCGTCCTAATCTCTCTCTCTCTCTCTCTCCACCTCTCTCTCCCTCCCTCTCTCTCGCTCTCTCGTTTGATTGGCGTGTTGCGCGAGCTCAGCCCACCATTCACTGAACACACACACACACACACACACACACACACACACGCACACACACACGCACATACACACACGCACGCACACACGCACATGCACATGCACACGCACACAGGCTTTACTTGTCGTCTTGCTGGAGCTGCCACTCAAACGCTGCAAAAGTCAAAGCAACGGGCACGAGCCTGAACTGCTGCACGCCACATTGTCGCGTGCATGAAATGACCCCTTCAGAATTAAATGACCCCCACAACCATAACATAAGCTAAAATAATGTTGGCCTCTTTAGTGACTTAATTCATTTCAAATTGAACATGAATTTTCAAAAAGCACACCAACCACCAGCCAGCCGCCTGTACTCCCCATCACACCAGGAAATAGGCTTCGACAACACAGTGATGTGACTGTTCACACACACAGAGTCAAAGAGGTTCATATAGTTTCCAACAATGTAAGAGAAGCAGCAGCACTGACAGCACACACACATGCAGCAGATGAAAATGTGCCTTTCAAACACAGACACAGTGGAGAACAGCGGCTCGGACCACAGGGGCCTGCAGGAGTAGGAGGAGGAGGAGAGAGAGAAAAGGCTGAGGCAGCATCAGACAGACAGTCTGGGGGATCAGGGTAATGTCTGTCAGTACAGCTGATACCACCGCTCAGCGTCCGAGGAGGCCGTTTGGAAACACGACTCTGGATACATGTGCAGGTGGCTCCCAGGAGACGGGAGGCAGAGCAGGAAGCCTATACACCGTCTGGTGTGAGTGAGGGTCAGAGGAGCTCCCAGTGAACAACATGTGCTATAAAGGCCAGTGACTATTCACCTGGAGAGGGCCCTGGAAGTGGCAGGGTAGGAGTCTTTAATATATCAGAATGTGGGGGTATTGTCTTCAAACCTACATGATGCTCCATCATTCCTTCAACAGGCAAAACATGAAATCTAGATATTAGCTCCCTCATAGGAAGTATTTAAAGGAAGCGAGCAGGGGCTGTTGTTCAGCTCTGAGTGAAGTGTCCCACATCCTGATTGTCCCTGTTAATTAAATCAGCTTAATGAAGTTTCTTTTTTTACAGGACAAAATGATTTCACGGAGGAGAACTTAGTGCCACAGGTAACAGACGCTGGCTGTTCATGAGGGACACAAGTGCACACGTGTCTAAAATAACATATGGACATGAGATCATTGCTTTTCAAACCAAAACTGGTGCTTCTTATTACTAAGTTTAAGTTGAAGTCTATATTGTTACTTTAACTTGTGTAAAATACTTTTACACTTGCATTTTAAGCTCATCTGCACTCAGTTGTATATTGATTTAAAAAAAAAAAACTATATATATTCAAATAATACTCAATCCATTGTGTTTATTTCCACACATCAGTCAATCTGGTTAACACGGATGTGAGACATTGACACTGGCTGTAATTTATTCTCAACCAATCTCTTCTCTTATAGTCGCGTCTCGATAAAGGCTCAGTCCCTTCAATGCTGTGCACGTGTGCGCGAGCGGGACGGGGGAGAGCGCGAGCCCCATCTGCTCCAACTCGAGCCAATTTAGGGCTGGTGTCACACGCACGCGCACTTTTTGTTTCTCGCGGGGTGGGGAGGGAGGGAGAGAGAGAGAGAGAGAGAGAGAGAGAGAGAGAGAGAGAGGGTGCACACGTGAGCTGCAGCTGACGTCACAATAGAGAGATGAGAGGATATAATAGAAAATCAGGTGAATTTCAAAAATAATGTAATTTACATATAACTTATTCTAAATATTGTACTTAATATAATACAAATGTTCAATGTTTTATTATACTACTGTTGTTTTCCAACAATATAGGCTCTTTACCATCTAGGAACCAAATCTATGTTTCATTAAGCTTAAAGATACATATCTTATCAAGGTTATTTTATGAAGTTCTTAATTGATTGGTTTTATTTTACTTGCTGACAGGCCTGGGTTTCTTTCCTTGAACCATATGTGGGATTTCTATTATAACGCGAACTAAATGAAGCTGAGGTTTTGACACGTGAAAACCACGCGTGGAGAATTCCCTGTTTTTAAACGACACTAATCTAAAGAGCTTAAACGACACACAACGTAAAGAAACAAGACGCGTGTGACATGTTATCAGAAGCGGAGCATATCTAAACCCTGTGAAGCGGGAGGAGAAAGGCTCTTATTGGAATACAATAGCGCTATTAGCCCCTTTGGAATACATTTCACTTTCTTTCTTTCTCCATCGCGCATTAGCCGGGTCGCCCTACTGAGAAATTAATCATGCGTTTAAAAAAAGAATTGGCTGCGTGACCTGGCGGGGTCACAGCGGAGAGGAGGAGGAGGAGGAGGAGGAAGAGGGGGAGGAGGAGGAGGAGGAGGAGGGAGCTGCTGCTGCAAACATAACAAATTAAGAGCTACAACACTAAGTGAGCTTGAGACATTTAACATCAAATCTGTCAATAAACGAAACGTGGCCCCGGGTGAGCGATTATCATCCTGAGATCCATCGCCTCCTCTTGCAGGACGCACTGGATCAAGCCTCAATCAGCCGAGCTTTACCTATAAACACGCATTTATAAAGATGTGTTATATTGCCTATAACACACAAACGGGGTATTAGCACGAGGCAGCAGCTGCACCAGTGCTCATATTTGTGGGTTTAAAGGCGGATGGAGACAATATGCTGCACAGTCGCCCTGCATACGTGCCCCACTTTAAATCCTTACTTAACGCTGCACGTCTTTTACCGAATGAGACTCTTCTGCAGAGAAGATTTAGCGCAGCACTACAATTAACACGCATCTTAATCACCCGGCAGGAAAAACACCAAACAATTACTCTGATTATTTGCGTTTTATTGTTTTTTGTAATTCTTTATCCGCGCTTTCTCCTTGATGGGGAGGGGGGGCATTGGGTGCGCACGAGGGAGTGTGTCGTGCACGCATGCCCGCGCGCTCTGCTGTGTCACCATGCACGTGTCATTAATCTCTGCTGTTGTGTGTTTTAATTGCGGTATAAATAAACTTGTAAAAGCACTTACAATATGATTGCTGCATTATTAATAACAGCAATAATAATTATAATATTAACATTTACGCATTAGTCATTTGACAGCCTGTTATTGGGCTACACTGACATCTGAAAGCGATGCATAAAATCTAAACTTTCGAATTCTGATCCCTTTCGTTTACTTTACCTCACTTCAGTGAATGTCAATAGCACAAACAACATATACGAAATATTAATAGACCGAGTAAAGGTGGGTATATATAGTCATCTGTTGTAATTTACCTTTTTCCCGTCGTGCACGTGAACGATGCACTCCTCAGTCTGCTGGATGGGAGCTGGCCTGAGGCGCTTGTACCAATTAGCGCAGCGCAGCCTCCACTAAAGATCCTCATATTTCACCACAGATCTGCAACATTAGTCAGAGTGAATTATTAAGAAATGATTATTTCACTAAATGCATATGATGTTCACAGAACCTGAGTGTGTGTTTTTAATCAGATGCCTTAAATCGTTTATAATTGAATGTATATATATATATTTATAGGCCCCACAGGAGTTTAGTTATTTCTGTTTTTATTATTCAAGAAAAAGTAATGAGTGTTTTCCTCAGGTCTCTGCGTCATAATTAATTTGACCATAATGTAATGAAGGTAACCTATATGTTATAGAAAGGGTGAAGATTATTGTTTTTTTTTCTAATTCATCTAATGACTTAAAAATCCATCTGATTTATTTTGTCTGTGGGCTACAGAGCTTTGTGTGTGTGTGTTGTAATGTGTCCTCTCCAACCAGCTATTACCAAATGAAAAGAGATAAAAGAAGTAAATAAAAAAAAGACGTAAAAAGCTGATATAATAATAATAATAATAATAAAACTCAAAATGAGAAAGTAGTGATCTCACTGTCATTGGAGCAAACAGTTAAAAAAGATAATTACTGTTAATAAGCATTTATATCCACATATTATATGTTTTATTATAAGCATTTAATGAGACAAAGAGCACATGCATTGAAACAGAATTCGGAAGTCTTATATATAAATATCTATTTAAATTGATGAGTTTATAGATACTGATGATGGCTTTAACTTTGCTGTTGTTATTGAGATTTAAAGTGTCTGTGTTGTAGTCAATAGTGAGTTTACACTGACCTTATAATATGTTTTAATGTCTCGTCAGGATTATTCCTCCGTGATCAACTTCAATTTCCCTGTGACCTTTGGATCTTTGCAGCATTTACTTGGGGATCACCACGGCTGTGCTTCATGAGCACTCTCAGTTTTTGCAAGGGAGTGGGTCGGGGATGCAACGCACTGCAGACCTGCAGGGAGATGCAACTTTACTTACTGAATGATCCGGCTTTGTAATTAAAGGCTTGCTTGACTTTTAATGACCCCGGCACACAAGCAAAGTTGTGCAAGTTATTATTATGAGTGGAATGAGTAATGAGACGTTAACGGTGAACACTGAGCTGCAGCCAATTAGCTCCGGTGCAGGCAGACTGCTGGGCGCTACAGTGCTCTTTAAAGGCAAGCAGAGAGCCTACAGGGTCAGGGGGGGGCAGGGTAGAGTGAGAGAGAGAGTGTGTGCGTGTGTTTGTGTGTGTGTGTCCATGTTTACAGTAGATTAGTTGTCTCTTTAGTGTAAGAAAGCAAAAAAAGCAGATGACAGCATCTTATTCAATGAGGAGTTAGGGGACTAATGTTGATTGACATGGGAGTTCCATTCCAGATGAATTTGGTTTGATAACACTTTCTACATCCTCTAAGTTACAAAGCTCCGTTATCAATCTAAGCCTTGAAATCTATTACAAATAATAAAACTAACACGCTATAGAGAACTACGGGCAGTAATGTATACAATACAATTTGAGGTTAATGGGCTAAATCATGCATCACCACTGATATGGCTCTTTGAATCTGTTATTATCTCAATATAGATGTGTGGGGTTTGTAATCAGGATTTCTTATAACATTTAAGAAGGATTTTGCTGTGTAAGTTTGTATATTTTATGTATTTATCTGATATCAAACTGGTAAATACATAAAAAGTCACTGGGGGCTCAGTGTTCATCTGTTCAATCTGATAATAGTTCATCTGCTGTGGGAGCGGTTTGGTTAAAGTTACTGTAGCGCTCATATTTACAGTATTAGTCTTTTGTTTCAACCTTTGTCTTCAACAGCATCTTACAACACAAACAGAGAACTTCATTTTCAGGATCAGGTTCGAAAAGACAAGAAAAAGGCAGAGAGTGTGTGTGTTTGTGTGTTTGTGAGTGTGAGGTATCTTAGACAAGCAACACACAGCATAAGACTATTATCCCTCGTCCAGGAGAATCATTCAGTTCTCCGCGGGGTGTCAAAGCGACACATCTCGGCGGGGAGAAGATAACTAACTGAGATGATCTCACAGTATTTCAGCTTAATTTTCTTTACTGGGGAATATGCGGCGGTAATGTAACTTAAATAGGCCATTGTGGAGCTAACTGCATCGTTTTATATGGGACATAAAATCATGGAAACTCACCAAAAAGGAAGATTGGCACTTAGGCCCGCTCAATGTGTTAGAATGGATTCTGAATGAATTACCACAAATGTTGTCCCATAAGGCCTCTACTCTCTAGCTGCTCGAGGTGTGTATGTGTGAGACATTTTTTTATTTTACCCAAATAAAAAACCTCAGTTTCTCATTGTTATTAACCTTGTACTCATTGTGGAAAGTTCTCCTGTTTTTAAAGCACTCGTATCATAATAAACGCACAAAACACCGGTGGGTTGAGGATTCATTTATTAAAACACCTCATCAGCGCTTCTTCATGTCTAAAATATCTCAAATATGAAATGAACGCCGCCATCTTCCCCATTTGAGCCAGAGTCAGAGCCATAGTGATCAGGGAATGGAGCCGCGTGATTGAGGCTCTACCCAAAACATGCTCTCGACCAATCGGGAGTCAGTCTCAGCCGTCAACCATAATGTTTCACTCTGTTTTTATTCCAAAAAGCAAAGCCAAATACCTCCAGCCTCCTCCATGTTAGCTGATGGGACAAGGACCAAACTGGATGAATGAATGAATTCTGTCATTTTAGGTAGTTCTCATCACTGATTTATGTTCAAGCGTTAGAACGTTTGATTTCACTTAATAATTTGATGCTATAAAAACCTGTCAAACCTTGTGACTGAGACTGACTCACGATTGGTCAAGGCCTTGTTTTGTTAGAGGTCCATCCACTGATTGCTACCGAGCAGTCTCCAAATCTTCAAGATGGAAGTCGTCATATCTGTGAATATTCTGGCTTTATATCCGGACAGTGGGAGGAAGTGGAGACTCGTTGAGCAGGAGACATTCTTGCAACTGCTGCGACTCAGAGCAACAAGAGCAGCAGCTTGGATCCGATCCATGTATTGTGCAACATGTGGATGGATAGTGTGTGGAAACCCCTTTTGCATTTAGTACTTTTGTTCTGAGAGTCCTGAGCTGAACCTTATCCAACAGAGTTCCTGCAGATCGGCTCCAAAATACTCTAGGACCTCTCCCAGAGGACTTGGGACTGACAGACACTTAGTTTGGCCACATAGTTTATATGCAGATAAATTATTTTATGAGGCTTATGTGTCCTGTCGTTCCACTTGTCCATGTTTCTGACTCGTCCGTCCGTCTCCAGAACTCAAGAGCTATGTTAATGTGAACGTTAAGGGCTCTATTAGTGCTGCAGACAGGAAGTGGACAAACCAGGGCTTTTTCTATTCGTCCATTATTAATGAGGACTGGAGGTTAATCCACCTCTTAATCACCAGGCAACATAGAGAGTGATGCAGGGGATGGAGGGACGGGTGGAGGGGGGGGGGGGAGTTTTTCTACAGAAATTAAACAGAGGAAGCCATCAGTGATGATGACCTCATCATCTATCAATCAGCAACGACTTTGGATGTGTTAAAAAAATATCTCTCTGGTTTAAACATGAGATCATCCATTAGTGCACAGTGGAGTAAATGTTGTCTCACCTCAGTTCAAACAGTCGGGAAATCACACAACAAGTGTTGTGTGTTTGATTTAAAAAACTGGAATCTCTTTTCAGAAATACCTTTTTTTAGAATGCTAATTTTAAATATCTATTTATAATACAAACAATTATTTAAAACGTTTTCTTCCCATCCACATCCTGTAAGTGTTCTTTTGTTATTCTGTTTGTCACAGAAATTTTTTGTTATTTCAAAACTTTAAAAAGAACATGAACATGATAGGTTAATCAGATATGGGCCCAAAAACTATGTAAAAAGGTCAATTACACGATGTTTTACAATTAAGGCAGCAGTGTGTTGTGAAACTAGGTGAGTCAATCAATTTAGAAATGGAGTTAGTTGGAGCTCAATCAAGCAACAATAACAAAAAAACTTTATTTACACTGTCAGGAAAGAAATTGAATCTCACTATGAGTGTGTGTGTGTGTGTGTGTGTGTGTGTGTGTGTGTGTGTGTGTGTGTGTAGTACCTGGTGTTTGTGTCACATCAGCGTGGCCCCCCTCACCCCCGACCGGCTATAATTGTGTAATCCTGTGATTCTGCTTGTAATCCCCTCAAACATACAGGAGAGTAGCAGAGATCTCTGCCAGATTACACTGTGTGGAGTTGATCTGCATTTGTTGTTTGTATGTTGCTGAAAAACAGACAAAAAAATAAAAGTTACTAGAATGATTAACAAATATTTCCCCACTGACATTTTTTCATCTGTACATAATTGAGATGACTGCACACAGGTACACTTAACTGCACCGCAAGTCGTTGTAAATAAAGTATTGCTTCGCCTTTTTGACAAATACTGATCTGTCTGAATATGGAATAAACAGAAATAAGCTTCTCTTTTCTCCCCGTCAGTGTAAAACATGAAAAAATAAATGTGTATAAACATGAAATCTGATACGAAAACACAACCTAGAACATCCTGTGGGACAAAGCAGCTCACATGTTTGACTGGCAATTAATGTTCAAACACACAATCACACACCCAACACTTTTATTTTTCAATTATTTGATTTTTAATTATTTGATATTTGTGTTAAACGCAGTTCTGCTCAAGGGCTCGCCATTATAGATCGAGGCTGAGGTTTAAAGAGGGGCCACCAGGCAAAATGGTAAACAACAGAATTAAATGGTAATAATTATTGTTCCAGGAAATAATTATTGTTCAGCTGCCTATCTGCTCTGTTGTTTAAATAACAACGAATATTAGCTGTCTTTTTTCCCTATAAGACAACTGTGTGTCTGTGTGTGAGTGTGTGTCTGTGTGTGTGCGAGGATGAGTTAGCTTAAGCTGATTCACATATAAGAGGCACAGATAGACACACACATGAGGCGAAAACAATAACACACATACACATGCAGCTGGAGATTAAAAACACACAGCAGCTTGTGCAGATAAATAATACATGTTCTTCAGGTTAGATGCTAATGTTGTTATGACCAAATACACAACTCAAACTCAGAAATAAAGTTTTTTGATAACTTTAAGTTACGTTACTTATTAATAAGTAATATCTCTACAGACAGAGAAGTAATTGTACACATTATTGACCAATTTGGGGGAATTTATATGAGTTTTCATGAGGAAAATACTTGTATATGTATAAATATTACTGACACAATTTTTTTTATCAACAATTCTCAGTATGATGATTTTCCACGAGAGTAATTCTGCATATTTAAGTGCAAAATTACACAAACAGAACTTTCTGCTCTGTCTTCCAAACAGGAGTCTACGCTGCACTGATATCACATCTGCATTGTTTTTGATGTGTTAATCCCCCCAAGTTAAAACTCAGCATGAAAACAGCTTTCATCCTTATTATTGTTATTATTATTATTGTCATGATCTTCTGCTGAATTACCGCTGATCCACTGGTGCGTAAATACCCTTCTACACCAGTGTGTGAACTGGGGGATTAGCAGCAGGGCTGAAAGAGACACTGAGCTCACGGCGCTAATGATCTTAGAAATGTGAGTCTTTGTTGTTTTTAATGTCATCTCAGTAGGATTCAGTCAATCGCACAAAATTCATAAACACACAAACAGCGTATGCTTCGTGACGTCAGGTCACAAACCAGCATACTGCGCTTTTTACTCCACAAGATGTTTTTCATGTTCAGGATGGATTAGTTTCCCCTTAAAATCATTTTAATCTATTTTTCACAACGTGAGGACAGATGTTATGAATAAAAAGAGACACAAAATATGTAAAAAAACATCTTTAATACTAAGCACACTGGAAAGGTCCGGAGGTTCATTCATACACAAAACATTATCCTTTATAATCACGATACTTATTTTTGAGTTTGATTACATTTTATCTTAATTATCAGGGGAGTTCTCACACCATCATGGATTTAAATATAAACCTGTTGTTACACATAGTGTTGTATTGAAATGTTGCGTTTAAAGTAAAGGTAACAGGTGTTATAACTTTTTTTGTTGTTGTCTTTCTATTTAACACTATTAAAGCTAGAGTCATGTACAATACACAACGTCCTCACTAAAGTTGTGTGCTTTTTAAAACAACTTTTTGTTACTTTTCTCTGACTGGACCGGCGTCTTGTGTGTGTTTTTCATTTTGCAGTACTTCTGATAAAAGTAAGTTTAACTGTGATAGTGATTGAAATGTTTTATTAAAGATACATTTCAAACTGAACCTGATATTTGCTGTAGTTTGACATCTCAGTCAAATTCAATTCTGCGCTGGCTCTTTAGAAACCTTAAAAATTCCAACCTCACTTTTATCAGAGTCGACCCGATCGTCAAACTGGACTTAGACACTTGTTGCACAAGTTTTCTTTCACCGTTACAAAGCCCCCTGTAAACTGTAAATGTAAAACCTGTCCTATAAACGTCCTGGATGAGTTCCTATCTTTAGCTGGAAGTTGGTGAATCTCTGACTGGAGTGTGAAAGGTCAGATTGAACTCGAGGAGGAATCTATCTGCAACTGGAATTAAACGTATATCTTTTCATCCTCTTTGGAAATATCTGATCTGAAGCCTTTAGGACTCCTGTGGTTTCCTAAAACCATTCACACCATCAGATCATTTCCACATACACATCAGTGGATGGTCAGGCAGAACTGTTTATTTCTGTGCAACACACAGAGAGAGAGAAGTGTTCCTCTTAGTTCCTGTTGGCCTGAAGTGGCCCGGCTGCCCTGCGTCTGACTCTTAAAATACTTTTCCTTCAACGGCTTTTACTCTAAAACGTGGATTAAAACCCACGGCTGAGAGCGTAACTATGTTTGTGTCTGTGGCGTGTGTATTTGGTTTTTATAAAATCCCCACAGCATATTACACTTACAGGGGCTCTGTGCGCTAAGTAAGAATCACTAAGTGTAAAATTGACAGATGGGGCTATTTGGTTTTTCTTAAGTGCTCGGGGACACTCGCACAGTTTGGGTGGGTCTCCGGTCGTCAGTGGTACTTTGGTTAATGATGACAGCTGCACTCAGTTGTGATTTACTTATTTTAAAAGAGAGAGTTATCCTCCTAAACTCCACCCACCTCGCTCGCCCCCGCTCTCTCTCTCTCTCTCACGGATGAAATTAAGAACAACATGTTGACTTCTGAATCTAAACATTAAAAACATATGCGGTCCATTAGCGCGGCCCCCCCCAGATGTTGGCAGCGGTAATCCCCCGGCGTTCTGCCGTTCTGATTGGCCCACAACTTTAATCACGAGATGGTTAATGCAGAGCAGCGGAAACAATGAAAGTGTCGTGCGTAGCCTGGAGCTATGTTTATCTGACTTTTCAAAACAGATAAACATGGAAAGTGGCACGAGGTGACAGGACATGTTGCCAAGAGTCGGTGAACATTTGAATGTGCACTTTGGATTCTCGGGTTTCAGTCTGTGGGAATCTAACTTTGGTTGTGGTGTTCCTCAAGGTTCTGCCCTGAGTACTGTTCTGATTGGCTTGTATTCACTCCCCCTTGGGTGGACCACATTAAATATCAACATTAAAGGTGTCTCCCCCTCTCTGTTTTATAGATTATGTTCAATTTACCATTTCATCTAAATCTAAGCATGTAGAAAACAAACTTAATATTTATATATAGCTCATGTCTTATTTCTGCTACAGGTGGCCTTGATTCTAAATGTGATAGGAAGCCCCCCCATGTTAAATATATCATCTGAAATCAAATTGTCTCAATGGACAAGACTCTAACTCATGACACTAAATTTGTGTAGTTCCCCAAAGTAGTTCCCCGCTGGTTAAAGTCATGTGAATGTCATCTCAAGTACCTACAGCAACTTGGAAAGTTTCAGAGAGTCGTCGAGTTATTGACGTCAACACTTACAAACCCAATAAAATCATTTTTACAATCGATTATAAATAATGTCCCCTAAAGTTAACTCATGTTTCACTTTTGGTTATGTCCATCTCTCACAAGAGTTTTTCCAAAGTTAAATCCCAAGAACACAGCACAGAACTCTGAACGATGTCAACCCATCTAGACTATTGTAACTTCCACCTACCCACATTTGCATTGTGTTTCATGTACATTTGGTCATATTGTGTATGTATATAAGTATGTGCTGTATATATTGAATGCACAAGCTCAGGAAGGAAATACAAGGTTGCATGGTGTAAAAAAAAAAATCTTAAGAAGATTTCAAATGGGTTATTTTTCCGATACATTTTTGAGTTGATCCTCTGAGTGTCGGATCTCTAAATGAACGTTACAGATTTAAAGCTCTCTCTCCCTCTCACTCTGATCCCAACCTGCTGCTGCTAAACCGCTGACTTGTATTTTAAACCCAGAGGCCACAGACGAGATATTTAAGAGGAAGCAGATCTTTAAATATCTCGTGTGTTGAAGCCATTTGGTGACATTTTCTAACAGATTACAAGCTGCAAATGGAGCCAGAAGACAACAGAAGTTCTTTAATAACTATCAGTATTAATATATCATAAAAGATGATGTCCTGAAAAGGTCTTTTAAAATACTCAACATTTGTAATCAGGGACCCGGAGGATTCTTTTTAAAGCTCCCTGTTCTACAGAGAAGAATCAGACACACAGAAATACAAATTCAATCAAGCCTACATAAAACTCAAACCACGGAGGCTGTAACCTTTCATCCATACTGTAACTATAAAGATTATGCTCATTCTCATCCTTGCTTTGGAGAAGAAGCACGATTAACCTCTGATTTGTATTGGAAACACAAAAGGGCATACACTCCGTTTAAGAGCCTGTAAAAGTATGATGGATGGAGATCATCCAAAAGTAAATGAATACCAAATGACTAAATGAAGTGTTTTGTTAGATTTTCCTCAATTCTCCTGAAACATTATAAAAACCCTCACCTAGTGTGAGTTGAATAGTTTCTTAAAAACTGTGATTTAATGAAGAGTTTAGTGTAACTAGGGTTTTTGAGACTGCATGTTTTTCTGCGGCTCTGATCAGAAAGTAAAGATTCTCGTGTTAATCTGTTGCCTGGAAAAATCAAACTTGGTGTGGTGATGCCCGGATGGTGTACGAGTTGACTGTAAACAGGAAACTATATGAGAAAGAAGTAATCCCATCATGAAACACTCTTAGTTACACAAACAGAGGCTGTGGGGCTGTGAATCCTTCACTCCACAGACGAGGGATTAGTTACATGTGGCTGCCGTCTCTCCGGCTGATGCAGGTCTCAGTTTTTTAAGCCCCTGAGATGTACTTGAAACATAAAGTTCACCCTCGGCCAAAGGTCGAGCATATTCCACAGATGTCTGGGCTTTATTTCACATTACAACATTTATGCATGTTCACACTGTGCAGTACATCATGTGCAGCAACACTGTATGTGGAGGGTGGAAAGATGGACTGACATTAAATATTAACATCACATAGCATCTTTTGAAGTCTGGACTCTTTAATTAATGTGTTGTGATGTTTACTACATAAATCTCATTAATTAAATGACAAAGATTTCAATTCTGATTATTTCTTACTTGATTAATAAACACTGAGAATGAAATGTTGCCTCGTTAATAAATACGTGCGCACTTCCTTCCATGTCGTGGCCCCAATTACAAATCCCAGTTCAGAAACATGCACGTGCACACACATGCTTGTCTGTGTGCGAACGTGCACACACAAACAAAGACCTTGTGACCTAATCAAATTCTCTTACTAAAGAAAATAAGTGTGCCATCAAATTGGCTTTTAATTAGGGCTGAAGTAATTAATCGATTAGTTGATCAATAGCAACATCAGCTCTCAACAATTCAAATTGCAAAATCATTTTCACTTATTGATGTCACACACAAACAAAC
Organism: Pleuronectes platessa; assembly: GCF_947347685.1. Taxonomy (NCBI): domain Eukaryota; kingdom Metazoa; phylum Chordata; class Actinopteri; order Pleuronectiformes; family Pleuronectidae; genus Pleuronectes; species Pleuronectes platessa. Next base: position 17,256,651 of record NC_070644.1, on the reverse strand, counting down.
ACACGTAAGTGGACAACACACGGCTTCAAACATATCAAAACATTCTCATTAATAAACCACACAGTTGCATTAATACAGCTTATAGGTGACTCAGGTTAAAACTTACTGGAAACTTCAGTAAGTTACAGAGTAAGTTTTCTTCACGGCAGCTGAGTTTCTGTACATGAAGACACGCTGCATTCCACAGATTCATATAGGCCAAATAGGCATCAAGTCACTTTGCCGCGGTGCTGTGTAATCTGTAATCACCACATATTTACCCAGGACGTTAAATCGCTCTCTTTCTGTCTCTGTACATTAAGACTCTCTGGTATTAACAGCAGCTTTAACTTGCAGTCGGGACATCTGTGTATGAAAGTAATTGAGAGCTATAACAGGATCAGGAGGTTCGTCCAGTGGGGGACGTCCCTGTCAAGGGGTCAGAGTCTCAAGTATTTCTTGACTTTAAAAGATGTAAATAATTGCAGAGTAAGAGTTTCTGTTTTTGAAATGTTGTATTTTGCAATTATTTTACTATTTTTTATAATTATATACCGGAATCTAGCATGAGAAGCAGAAGATTAAGCGTTTGTATACGTATGCAAAGGATCACAGATATAAATATGTGTGACCACAGCTTAGCGACACAAGTTAACTCTACAAATGTAAGTAGAAGGACACGGGAGTTATTGGCCCCAGATGTTTCCATTATGCTCTTATTGTTATATGACATAGGTTCTCAGTATTAGGATTAAAAACATATGCAGCTGCTGATTTATATACCTCTGCGAAAAACAATGAATTGCTTATCCAGTTTAAAATACAACATTTTTAATTCAGTGTTAATCTTGATATTCAAATGGAATATGGATGAAAAGCTGCAAACCACACAAAGAAATTACAGTCTTACTTTGCTGCAGTTGAGTTTTGTATTTCAGGACCACGGACAGAGACAAAAGCATGGAGAGGTAAGATCTGTGATAATAAAATGTACAAAATTCAAAGTCTGGAATTTTCTGGAATTGGAAAAACACCAAAATATTTTATTGGGGCACACGTTGATTATCACGGCTCCGACCACATATGGATCATGGCTTGTATGGATCAAAGTAGCAATGGAAGCAGGTTCTCACTCGTTCAGACCCTGTTTAGGAGTTTGGTTCCAAAGACCGAACAGCATGTGGAGGTTAACTTAATATCCAGCTGGTACTGGTTCAACTGGCATACTGGCTCCAGCCATTCCACATCCCAAGAAACCTTTTAAAAGCCAAGAGTCAGCACTTGAAGGTTATCGATCCGGAGATATACCAAACCTTTTTACCTAATGCTGTTCAGGAGACGCCAACTTCAGAAAACACCGGCAAGAGAAATCTCTAGACTCGGTCATATACCCTGGCTCACAGATTGAAGCTCAACTTAGGTATTTGAATGTTTAAGTTGAAGTAGAAGATGGTATACTGAGATGATTCATCTTTAAAATGATCAGGCAGCGATAATGTCATTACAAAATACAACTATGTCACAGATGCTGAGAGGATAGAGGTGATGGCAGAGAGAGGCCCATGACCCAGTTTACATCTCAATGCAAAGGGATTATAACCAGAGTTTAACTGAATATATTTTTGTCATAATTCCTGTGGCTACAATATGAAAACATTTACAGTTTCACTAATTTACACCAACTTTTAAGAAATCCTGCAGGAAAATCCAACCATTTTGTTCCCAACAACACTTCTTGAGGGATGTTTCAAGTCTCTCACTCCTTCCATCTGTGTCACTGGGCGTTCCCCCCCGAACCCTTGGAGGAGACTGACGTATCCCATCCCATTTCTCCCCCCCCCCCCCCCCCTTTTTTTTATTCTCTCCCTCCTGCCTCTTCTCCGTCCTTCCTCCGTCACGTCATACACCGTGTCCTGCGGGATCCGGGAAATGATTAAGGAAGACAGTTTCAAATACCTTTCGAGTCTCTCCCTGATGGCACCACAAAGTAGGTGGGCACGGAGAAGGTGGGAGCTGGCAAGAGGAGCAGGCCTCGCTGCCGGGTGGAGGGGCGAGGTGAAGATCTGAGTGTGTGGGAATTTGTTTGTGTGTAGATACTTTAACGAGGAAGTTGTCGTTTGAGCTTTCATGACTTGTGAGCGCAAGTGGAGGTCAGAGGGAGAAAAGATTACTGGTTGGTGTCTGTAGAAAAGCTTGTGTGTGCATGTCCCTTGTGTTTGCAAGGTCAGTATGTGTGTGAATATGTGTGTGTGTGTGTGTGTGTAAGAAATAAATCTGCACAGCAAAACACACAAAAGACCCAGACAAAGAACAAATTGGACCTTTTGAGCCCCCGTAGCAAAATATACTATCTCATTTACATCTGAGTTATACTTTAAAGAGTGTTTTGTTCTGAAGTGACATACATACAGGATCCCTCATCGTGACATGCTGCTCGTTGTGTCATGCTGGAGCGTGTGCGTGAGTAACTACATATCTTGTGTGTGTGTGTGTGTATATATGTGTGTGTGTGTGTGTCTGTGTGCGCATGGGTCTTTGTGAGGGAGAGATAATGAGATCTTGCTCAGCTGAGGCCTGGTCTTGATCCCCAGAAGCCCTGGACTCATTTCAGTGAGAAACCTCTGAATACGAAACTGAACACCTCTGGCGGAAACACAAACCTGGTCTCAAGTACAGAGATCCGAGCAGACGATAAGTCCTGTTCTGCACCGTGAAGCCCACACATGGCCGCTCTTTGTTCCTTTTTTGGGGGGGGGGGGAGGTTCAAATGCTTTCCAGACTCTGTAGGATTTCTCTGTGAGTGTCAACTGGGAAACTGCCTTTTCTGAGCTGCACAATTCCATCTGACCAGAGAGGAATGAAAGGTCGTGAAACCTTTTTTTCCTCAGCAGCACAAACACAGGTCAGGAGCGGGGGAACAGCATCTAGTTAATCCAACAGTTGAAAGCAGGAGAGACTTGTGATTGTATCTGTGTCAATCAACATAAGATCTTGCTTCCTCCAGGACCGATGAGCAAGAATAATAAAAGAGCGGCTCTCATTGCCAATTTTTAAAAGTACTGATTATCCTATTCAGCTATAGATGACATATGTCAATGTGAACTCACAAATTCATCTGTTCCTGCTTTTTCTGCTACCGGCTGCAACCCAGAGAACGTGTGCAGACTCCACTTTACCTGGTCTGTCTCTACAAACTAGTCACAGAACATGGAGATCTAGATCAGCCTCTTACCCGTCAGTTCCCTTTCATAAACATGGTCATGGTCACTGCTACAAGATATCAAAACAGCTCTGAAGACTGCAGCATGTGGACAAAATAGTATGATGGGAATGTAATTGGAAAAATGTAAGCAGTTAGAATTATGAAATAAGATTTTAATATACTGGAAAAACACTTTGCAAGTGTGCTGCAAGTTTTAATAACTTAATTTACACAAAAGGTAACTACTAACTTAATCTATATAAATATGAAAGTTGAGAGTGACTCAGTTGTGTAACCAAAGTTTGTACAAGACTTTTCCACATTAACTTGACAGAATATCTAATACAGGCCCTTTGGTGGAGGCGGTAGCACGAAGGCCGTTAAGCTGTCACTCGCCATATTGTTATTATTATTTACAACACACACCTCACCCACACTGGTAATGTTCACTGAGTTTGCTATAACTTTCCATAGCGGTGAAGTCTTATCTCAAAGTATTATAAACGTATGACTCTTCCCCCCCCCCCATTCTTTTTTCTTAATTTCTCTCTCTCTCTCGCTCGTCCCTCCCTCCCTCGCCCCCTCGTCCCCGTCAGCTAGCCTCGTCG